>NC_083596.1:28836710-29557960 GCF_027579695.1 Neoarius graeffei | reverse complement strand
AAAAGACCCGATGGAGGAAAAGAAAAAAAAGACAAACTATTACTCAAACCGTTAATGGATGACAACAAAATTGATAAACAAACATACAACCACCTCATTCCCACAGCAGACATCACCCCCCGGATATACGGCACACCGAAAATTCATAAACCCGGAGCACCACTAAGACCCATAGTAGACAGTATAGGATCAGTTACTTACAACCTTTCCAAGACGCTGGCAGACATAATTAAACCACTCCTCGGACTCACGGAATACCACTGCAAAAACTCAAAACAACTGGCGAAAGAACTAAAGGAAATCAAGATAAAGGATGAAATCTTTGTATCACATGACGTCATCTCTCTTTACAAAAACACCGGTCACAAACACTCTTAACATAGTAGAAAACCGGTTAAAAGCAGACAGAACCCTGAAAAAACGTACAAAACTTACAGCACAGGACATAACAAAACTATTACATTTCATTTCCACGTCCACATATTTCCAATACAGAGGTACAATCTATAGACAAAAAGAGGGATTTGCAATGGGGGACCCGCTATCTGCCACTCTATGCAACTTTTTTATGGAGGATCTGGAAACCCGAGCCATAGAAACAGCACCGGATGACTGCAAACCTATCTTCTGGAAAAGATACGTTGATGACATTCTTGAAATAACCAAAACAGGCCACACACAACAACTCACGGATCATCTAAACTCCATAGACAAGACAGGCAACATCAAATTCACACACGAAGAGGAAACAGACAAGACAATAGCATTTCTGGACCTAAAAATACACCACACAGAAGAAGGGAACATCAGAATTACAACATACAGAAAACCTACACATACCGACCAATATCTTCTCTGGACATCTGAACATCCCATCGCACACAAAATGTCAGTAATCAGAACACTATACGACCGAACACAGAACATCATGGAGGAGAAAGACAGACAGGAGGAGGAACAACACATCCAACAGGCATTAAAAAAATGCCAATATCCACCGTGGGCAATTCGAAAAGGAAAATCACAGACACAAAAAAAGGAAAGAAACAAACGAACAAGAAAAAACACAGAAAAAACAAACTGGGGCTTTGTCACATTACCATACATAAAAGGAGTTACAGAACGCATCCAACGATCCATGAGGAAATACCACATCGACACCCCGGTCAAACCATACAAGAACCTCCGACAGCTGCTAGTTCACCCCAAAGATAAAATACAACTGGACAATAAATGCAATATCATATATGAAATCCCTTGCCGTTCATGCAATAAAGTCTATATTGGTGAAACGGGCAGATGCTTCCACACTCGCAGGAAAGAACACCAATTAGAATGTGAAAAAGAAACAACAAAAAGACTCAAGATCCGAAAAAGAAAAAGCAAGCCAAGAAAACTTAAAATTAGCCATTTCAGACCACTGCAAACGACATAATCATATTATGAATTGGGAAGAGGCCAGAGTCATTCGCGCTGAAGAGAATAGATATCAGCGTTGGATTTTGGAGGCAGTGGAGATACGTAAGCGGGCGCAGAGGACGATGAACCGGGATGAGGGAGCGTACGCGCTGTCGCACACCTGGAGCGCAGTCCTGGGGCAGCGACCTGACAGCAGGAGGCGTGGACTACCTGTCAAATTGGGCGGGACGTTCACGCCTCCATAGAGTAACATCAGCTGATAAGGCACGTCACCACTCGACATCTGGTGACTGTTTTGAAGAAGGCGGAAGTGTTCGCCGAAACTGTCAACAAGCGAGGTAACATACTTAAAAATACGTGTCTTAAGAAACGAACTTAAAAGAATAGTTATAATGATCAGACATAATGAATTTTCACTACATGTTTACCACTGTTGCCCCTTTTCCACCAAAGCAGTTCCAGGGCTGGTTCGGGGCCAGTGCTTAGTTTGGAACCGGGTTTTCTGTTTCCACTGACAAAGAACTGGCTCTGGGGCCAGAAAAACCAGTTCCAGGCTAGCACTAACTCTTTGCTGGGCCAGAGGAAAGAACTGCTTACGTCAGCGGGGGGGCGGAGTTGTTAAGACCAACGACAATAACAAGACCGAGAAAGATCGCCATTTTTAAGCGGCGAGAAGCCGCAGCTGTACAAACGCGAAGTCATCCATTATTATTATTATTATTGTTGTTGCTGCTGCTGCTTCTTCCGTGTTGTTTTTGCTTCGATATTCGCGCCAAGGTTTAAGCAAACGTAGCGACGTAACTGACGTATACAGCGACGTAATGACGTATACAGCAACGTAATGACGTGGCACTGCGAGCGATGGAAAAGCAAACTGGTTCTCAGCTGGCTCGCAAGTTGAACGAGTTGTGAACTAGCACCAGCACTGGCTCCAAACCAGCCCTGGAACTGATTTGGTGGAAAAGGGGTAACAGAGACATCCCCTTTTCTCTTTACAACAGTCTGTAAACGTCTGGGGACTGAGGAGACAAGTTGCTCAAGTTTAGGGATAGGAATGTTAACCCATTCTTGTCTAATGCAGGATTCTAGTTGCTCAACTGTCTTAGGTCTTTTTTGTCGTATCTTCCGTTTTATAATGCCCCAAATGTTTTCTATGGATGAAAGATCTGGACTGCAGACTGGCCAGTTCAGTACCCGGACCCTTCTTCTACGCAGCCATGATGCTGTAATTGGTGCAGTATGTGGTTTGGCATTGTTGGGTTGGAAAATGCAAGGTCTTCCCTGAAAGAGACGTCGTCTGGATGGGAGCATATGTTGCTCTAGAACCTGGATATATCGTTCAGCATTGATGGTGTCTTTCCAGATGTGTAAACTGCCCATGCCACATGCACTAATGCAACCCCATACCATCAGAAATGCAGGCTTCTGAACTGAGCGCTGATAACTTGGGGCGTCCTTCTCCTCTTTAGTCCGAATGACACAGCATCCCTGATTTCCATAAAGAACTTCAAATTTTGATTCGTCTGACCACAGAACAGTTTTCCACTTTGCCACAGTCCATTTTAAATGAGCCTTGGCCCAGAGAAGACATCTGCGCTTCTGGATCACGTTTAGATAAGGCTTCTTCTTTGAACTAGAGTGTTTTAGCTGGCAACGGCGGATGGCACAGTGAATTGTGTTCACAGATAATGTTCTCTGGAAATATTCCTGAACCCATTTTGTGATTTCCAATACAGAAGCATGCCTGTATGTGATGCAGTGCCGTCTAAGGGCCCGAAGATCACGGCCACCCAGCATGGTTTTCCGGCCTTGACCCTTACGCACAGAGATTCTTCCAGATTCTCTGAATCTTTTGATGATATTATGCACTGTAGATGATGATATGTTCAAACTCTTTGCAATTTTACACTGTCAAACTCCTTTCTGATATTGCTCAACTATTTGTCGGTGCAGAATTAGGGGGGGGATTGGTGATCCTCTTCCCATCTTTACTTCTGAGAGCCTTAGACTAAAATCAGCTGATAAGGCATGCCACCACTCGACATCTGGTGACTGTTTTGAAGAAGGCGGAAGTTTATCGCCGAAACTGTCAAGGTAACATCTTAAAAAATCCTTGTCTTAAGAAACGAATTTAAAGAATAGCGTCTGAGAGCCACTGCCACTCCAAGATGCTCTTTTTATACCCAGTTATGTTAATGACCTATTGCCAATTGACCTAATGAGTTGCAATTTGGTCCTCCAGCTGTTCCTTTTTTGTACCTTTAACTTTTCCAGCCTCTTATTGCCCCGTCCCAACTTTGAGATGTGTTGCTGTCATGAAATTTCAAATGAGCCAATATTTGGCATGAAATTTCAAAATGTCTCACTTTTGACATTTGATATGTTGTCTATGTTCTATTGTGAATACAATATCAGTTTTTGAGATTTGTCTCAACTCGTCTTCTTCCGCTTTATCCGGGACCGGGTCACGGAGGCAGCAGTCTAAGCAGGGAAGCCCAAACTTCCCTTTCCCCAGACACCACGGCCAGCTCCTCGGGAAGAACACCGAGGCGTTCCCAGGCCAGCCGAGAGACATAGTCCCTCCAGCGTGTCCTGGGTCTTCCCTGGGGCCTCCTCCCGGGGGAACATGCCTGGAACACCTCCCCAGGGAGGCATCCAGGAGGCATCCGAAAAAGATGCCTGAGCCACCTCGGCTGATTCCTCTCGATGTGGAGGAGCAGCGGCTCTACTCCGAGCTCCTCCCGAGTGACTGCGCTTCTCACCCTAAGGGAGTGCCCAGCCACCCTGCGAAGAAAACTCATTTCGGCCGCTTGTATCCGCGATCTTGTTCATTACCCAAAGCTCATGACCATAGGTGAGAGTCGGAACGTAGATCGACCGGTAAATTGAGAGCTTCGCCTTTTGGCTCAGCTCCTTCACCACGACGGACCAGTAAAGCAACCACATCACTGTGGAGGCTGCACCGATCCGCCTGTCGATCTCACGCTCCATCCTTCCCTCACTCGTGAACAAGATCCCGAGATACTTAAACTCCTCCACTTGAGGCAGGCCTTCTCCACCAACCTGAAGAGGGCAAGCCACCCTTTTCCGGTCGAGAACCATGGCCTCAGACTTGGAGGTGTTGATTCTCATCCCAGCCGCTTCACACTCGACTGCAAACCGCCCCAGTGCATGCTGGAGGTCCTGATTTGAAGAAGCCAACAGGACATCATCATCTGCAAAAAGCAGAGATGAAATCTTGTGGTTCCCAAACAGGATTCCTTCCGGCCCCTGGTTGCACCTAGAAATTCTGTTCATAAAAATTATGAACAGAACCGGTGACAAAGGGCAGCCCTGCCGGAGTCCAACATGCACCGGGAACAGGTCTGACTTACTGCCGGCAATGCGAACCAGACTCTTGCTCCATTCGTACAGGGACCGGACAGCCCTTAGCAAAGGGCCCCGAACCCCATACTCCCGAAGCACCCCCCACAGAATACCACGGGGGACACGGTCGAATGCCTTCTCTAGATCCACAAAGCACATGTGGACTGGTTGGGCAAACTCCCATGAACCCTCGAGCACCCTATGAAGGGTATAGAGCTGGTCCAGTGTTCCGCGACCAGGACGAAAACCGCATTGTTCCTCCTGGATACGAGGTTTGATTATTGGTCGAATTCTCCTCTCCAGTACCCTGGAGTAAACCTTCTCTGGGAGGCTGAGAAGTGTGATTCCCCTATAATTGGAGCACACACTCTGGTCCCCTTTCTTAAAAAGAGGGACCACCACCCCAGTCTGCCACTCCATAGGCACTGTCCCCGACCACCACGCGATGTTGCAGAGGCATGTCAACCAAGACAGCCCCACAACATCCAGAGACTTGAGATACACAGGGCGGATCTCATCCACCCCCGGTGCCTTGCCACCGAGGAGCTTGCAAACCACCTCAGTGACTTCGGCTTGGGTAATGGATGAGTCCATCTCTGAGTCATCAGCCTCAGTCTCCTCAGTGGAAGACATGATGGTGGGATTGAGGAGATCCTCAAAGTATTCCTTCCACCGCCCGACAATGTCCCCAGTCGAGGTCAACAGCTCCTCCCCGCACTGTAAACAGTGTTGGCAGAGTACTGCTTCCCCCTCCTGAGGCGCCGGATGGTTTGCCAGAATTTCTTCGAGGCCGACCGATAGTCCTTCTCCATGGCCTCCCTGAACTCCTCCCAGTTCCGAGTTTTTGCCTCCGCAACTGCCCGAGCTGCAGCATGCCTGGCCTGCCGATACCAGTCAGCTGCCTCAGGAGTCCTGGAGGTCAACATGGCCCGATAGGACTCCTTCAGCTTGACGGCATCCCTTACTTCCGGTGTCCACCACCGGATTCGGGGATTGCCGCCACGACAGGCACCGGAGATCTTCCGGCCACAGCTCCGAACAGCCGCGTCCACAATGGAGGTAGAGAACATGGTCCACTCAGACTCAATGTCCCCCGTCTCCCCCGGAAGCTGGGAAAAGCTCTCCCGGAGGTGGGAGTTAAAGACCTCCCCAACAGAGTGCTCGGCCAGACGTTCCCAGCAGACCCTCACCATACGTTTGGGCCTGCCAGGTCTATCCAGCTTCCTCCTCCGCCAGCAGATCCAACTCACCACCAGGTGGTGATCAGTTGACAGCTCAGCCCCTCTCTTCACCCGAGTGTCCAAGACATAGGGCCGGAGATCAGATGAAACGACAACAAAGTCTATCATCGACCTAAGGTGTCCTGGTGCCACGTGCACTTATGGACACCCCTATGCTCGAACATGGTGTTTGCTATGGACAAACCGTGACTAGCACAGAAGTCCAATAACAAAACACCACTCGGGTTCAGATCAGGGAGGCCGTTCCTCCCAACCACGCCCCTCCAGGTGTCACTGCCGTCGCCCACATGAGCATTGAAGTCCCCCAGTAGCACAATGGAGTCCCCGGTCTGAGTACCCCTCAGTACCTCTCCCAGGGACTCCAAGAAGGCCAGATACTCTACACTGCTATTCGGCCCGTAAGCACAAACAACAGCAAGAGCCCTCTCCCCAATCCGAAGGCGCAGAGAGGCGACCCTCTCGTTCACTGGAGTAAACTCCAGCACATTGCGGCTGAGCTGGGGAGCTATAAGCAAGCCCACACCAGCCCGTCGCTGCTCACCATGGGCGACTCCAGAGAAGTGGAGAGTCCAGCCCCTCTCAAGGAGCTGGGTTCCAGAGCCCAAGCTGTGCATGGAGGTGAGCCCGACTATCTCTAGCCAGTACCTCTCAACCTCCCGCACAAGCTCAGGCTCTTTCCCCCCAGCGAAGTGACATTCCATGTCCCAACAGCTAGCCGCTATGTCCGGGGATCAGGTCGTCGAGGCCCCTGCCTTCGACTGCCACCCAATCCACACTGCACCAGCCCCCTACTGCTACCTCTGTGGGTAGTGAACCCACAGGAGGTCGGGCCCACGTCACCTCTTCGGGCTGAGCCCGGCTAGGCCCCATGGGCAAAGGCCCAGCCACCAAGCGCTCGCATGCGAGCCCCAACCCTGGGCTTGGCTCCAGGGTGGGGCCCCGGCTGCGCCATACCGGGCGACGTCTCGGTCCTTGGTTGTTGCTCCATTAGGGGTTTTGGTGAACTGCTCTTGGTCTGGCCTGTCACCTAGGACCTGTCTGCCTTGGGAAACCCTGACAGGGGCATAATGCCCCCAACAACATAGCTCCTAGGATCATTCAAGCACACAAACCCCTCCACCACAATAAGGTGGCAGTTCTAGGAGGGGATTTGTAAATTTGTAGGAGAGATTTGTAAATTACTGCATTCCGTTTTTATTTACAATTTGTACTTTGTCCCAACTTTTTTTGGAATTGGGGTTGTAACAAAGGGATATTGGCAGATCCCCTTGACTCCTCTATCCCGGGAGAAAACGGCCTTTTTCACACTGTTTGGTTTACACCTATTTGTCACGCTCCCTTTTGGGTTGTTTGGGGCGCCTGCTACATTCCAGCGGCTTATGGACAGGGTCCTCCACCCTCACGCTGCCTACGCGGTTACCTATCTAGACGACATAATCTACAGTCATAATTGGCCGCGGCACTTGGAACACCTGAGGGCTGTTCTAAAGTCACTGACGCGAGTGGGCCTCACAGCTACCCCGAAAAAGTGTGTGGTTGGGCGGCTGGAAGTATGGTATTTGGGGTTCAACTTGGGCCATGGGCAGGTGCATCCCCAAATTAACAAGACTGTAGTGATTGCGGCCTGCCCGAGGCCCAAGACCAAAAAGGAGGCGAGACGATTCTTGGGGCTGGCTGGCTATTATCGTAGGTTTCTACCCAATTATTCAGATGTCACTAGCCCGCTAACCAATCTCACTAAAATGGGGGCTCCAGATCTAGTCCAGTGGACGGAGCAGTGCCAACAGGCCTTCTCCGAGATAAAAGCTGCACTATGTGGGGGGCCACTTTTACACTCCCCTGACTTCTCTCTCCCCTTTACTTGGCAGACTGATGCATCGGACAGAGGGCTGGGGGCCGTTTTGTCCCAGGAGGTGGAGAGCGAGGAGTGCTCCGTGCTGTACATCAGCCGGAAACTGTCGATGCATGAAAGCAAGTACAGCACAATTGAGAAGGAGTGTCTTGCCATCAAGTGGGTGGTCCTCGCCCTCCGACATTACCTGCTGGGGTGCCCTTTCACACTGTTCGGACCACGCGCCCCCCCTCCAGTGGCTCCACCGCATGAAGGATGCCAATGTGCGGATCACCCGTTGGTATCTCGCTCTCCAGCCATTTAAGTTCGAGGTGATCTACAGGCCAGGGGCACAGATGGTGGTGGCGGACTTCCTGTCCCATGGGGGGAGTGAGCTTCAGGCTGGATGGCTCCCCGGCCTGAGTCAGGCAGTGGGGATATGGCCAAGCAGCAGTCTGTGAATGGAGGGTGGGGTCGAGGAAGGTAAGTGGCTAAGTCATTCCACCTGCTGTCAATTATTGTGTTTGTGTGTGTTTTACAGGGATGGAGCATAAAAGGAGAGAGAGCAGAAAAAAGGGGCTCTCTCCCCAACCACAATGCATGAGTGAGTGAAAGGAAAAAAGCTGAAAAGCTCAATAAAAAGCATTTCGGTGTAACATCAACTCTCACCTGCCGTGCTTCTGTGCTCCACCCACATCAGGAACTGTTACAGTTTTATTTCTTTGGCATTTTGCAATTTAGTTTTTTTTATACGATTTCCTTGTATAATGCTATTTAGTTTTGTATTGATCTTGTGCAATGCGGAAATGTTACTGGATACTTTGAATTTCCCTCTGGGATTAATAAAGTATCTATCTGTCTAATCTAATCTAACAGTGGGATTGAGAGAACACAGAATTGCCCTTTATGCAGATGACAATTTTATTTGCTTCCACTCAAAGAAAATCAATTCCAGCCCTATTACAACAAATAATATTTGGCAATGTGTCTGAATATAAGGTGAATAATAATAACTAGGGGTCGACCGATAATCGGCCTGGCCAATATATCGGGCCGATATTCTGCATTTTTAGGGTTATCGGTATCGGCCATAATTTCCACCAATATGCCGATAACATGCCTTTTTGCAGCCATTTCGTTCCTAACGCGACTGTCACTGCACGTCCTTTCCTGCACTCGCCTCTCTGAGTTCAAGAACATGGTTTCGCCCACCACAACATCTGATTTGTTTGGCACAAGAGATATAGCCAATCGACACGTGTAGCTAAATGCTGTGAACTGTTTCAAGGCGGCCGTACGGGCACTCGGGCAGAAGCAGCTCCCACTTCAAGGTAAGGACACGCTGCTTTTGCCGCAATAAGTCACAAACACACAAGCTGCAAAAGCACATCATCATTATATGTTTACATTCTTCATCTACTACTCGTTAAAATTGTCCATTTGCATCTGTGTAGCCAGGCAAACTTAGCTTACGGAAGGAAGCATTTGAATTAGCCTACAACCAACTAGTCTCACTGAAACTACATGTAATGTTGTCCATAGTAAGCAGTCCCCAGCATAACATAGGCTGCAGTCATTTTTAAATCCCCGTCTGGAAACGTTGTGAATGTGTCAGTAGTTCTACTCGAACAGTAGAATGACAGCCATACAGAGAGGTGGTCAAGGGAAGATGAAATAAAACGTAGTGTTTGTGTTCTGTAGGCTAGCGCAAGCCTACTGGCTATTTGTTATGGTGATGAGTAAACTTCATGACGTGACTCGTGCTCAAAAAGCGCATTGCACTTGTATATGTTAGGTAACTTTATAAAGCGCTATTTGAACATTTAAACAAGCCAGGTGTGATATGGTGCTAGTAGGCTATGTAATACTGTAGGGAGTTTGTCAGGACGCTTGTTGTGGGCTCAGTAATTAATTGTGTCGTGGATGCACACTTGCTTGGATAAACGGTAATGAACGAAATACATCAATTAAACTCTTGACTTAAATGCTACTTCACATTGCGCTGTAATGTACTCCACTAGTATTTATAATTCTTGCGCAAGTGATTCTCCTCGCTAGCGCTTCTGATTCGGAAAGCGATATACTCTTAATGGAGCAGAGCTGCGGCTGCCCCCTCACTCCGACTTCCGTTCTCTGAACAGACTCTTAAAGGAGCAGCCGCTCCTTTTAACCAGAGCTTTTAACATGCAGAGCAACTGTGATTCCTTCACTACAATATAATCCTCCTAAATTGGGAATATTAGGCTTGGGCATTAAAAGCATTAGAATGTAGATGCTTACTTGTTGTTACATAATAGGGAGTGATAGCCTACTTTATGTTTGATTTTACTTTTTAAAAAATGCTGCAGGCAGCTCCCTACACTTGATTTGTTATTTAAAAACTACTTGAAGTTGATAAGTCTTACTTAGTTCTTAGTGTAAAAGAATCCAGAGTGTATTTTCATTTATTTTCCACTGAAAATGGTGAGCTGTAATATAGTAGGGAGTGATTTATTTTTTTATTGGTGAATATTTTATTATTATTTTATTTCTCATTTTATTCTAACTAATGTTTGACTTTATTGTACAAATGCTGCTGGCATCTCCCTGCACAAAATTTCATGTTCAATTTTACAATTAAACATACATTTCATGGATATGAAGGTCTGTGTCAGTGTGTGCTATGTTTAATTCCATGTGAATTATAATGTTTACATTTATCGGTTGCACATAACGGGTATCGGCATCCCAATTCCATAATAATCGGTATCGGCCCTGAAAAAAAACATATCGGTCGATCCCTAATAATAACACCCATGTATTACTACTTAATGCAAATGAAAGAATGAATCTGATTCCTGAAATAATCCAATTTAATGCTGTAGAACAGTCTGAATACTTACAAGTTCAGATTTTGCCCAAATTGGAACAATGTTGTTAAAGGAGAACTAAAGTCATTTTTAAACTTGCTTTTTCTCTTAATGTTTTATTCAATTATGTTTTCAGTTTTAGTAACCTTATAGCATGACTCATATTGGCAACTAATTGCAATTAAATGTTCTACTTATCGGTCTACTTGGTTTTTAGCCATAATGAATTTAGTTCACTTGGTCCACGGCAGGCATCACTTATTTGCGCAATCTTCATGAGACTTGTGTGAGACTTCGAAACATGAAGTGTCAGCCAGGTGTCAGTGCTGCCATTTTGAAAATTGTTTTCCAAAGGAAATATTGCACAAAAATGAGTTTAAATGATTATTACTGCCTACTTTTTTCAATCTTTCCTGATTGCTATCAAAACAAACAAAACTTCCCGCTTGATTACATCAGCATTCGAAAGAGGGTGCGCGCATCTTGACAACATTGGCAGATGTTGGTCACTTTGATTTCCACTGTACGTTTTACTTCCATCCTACAATGTCTCGCACAGGTCTCAACGAATCTCGTTTATGGCCATTGCTTTGACATATGGACTGATGTTACATAGCATATTTCAAAACACTCATAACTTGCTATAGCAGTGACAAAACAGCTATCAAAAATGCACTTATATTTAATAAAATGAGATAGATATCATTTTGATTAAAAAATATGCCTTCAGTTCTCCTTTAATGCCAATTATGAACCCTTGATGGGGGGAAATTAAGGAGTCCATTGACAGATCATGCCATTACCAATGTCTGTGATGGGAAGAATATATCTTAATTCTTGTATTACTCAAATTGCTTTATTTCAAAAAACATTCCTTTGCCACCTCCTTCAGATTTGTTTTAAAAAATTAAGAAAGCATTTATTGGATTTATATGGAGCAGCAGGAGTGCAAGACATAGGCCGAATCCCATTTCACCCCTTGGACCAACCCCTTGGCCCTTCCCCTCCATTTTGCGCGTTCACGTGAAGGGGTAGGGGTATCCCAATCCCAGTTAACGCGGAGGGGGAGGGGAAGGGGTAGGGCTTCTGTACCCCTCCAAACGGAGATTTTCCTGGAGCAGACTCCGAACGAAGGGGTTTGAGTGATTTCCCACAATGCCATGCGGATTTCAGCGAGATTTCATGCGGATTTCAGAAAGATGGCGGTTCCCGCGGCGAAAGATTGTCATAAATGTATTTTCTCCATTATTTACGTGTTTTAAGTTGTTATCCAGAGGAAACACGCCGCTTGATTCGCTTTCGAGCTGAGAATGAGCAGCGATTTCTGAAATCCAAGCTGCTGCTAAAAAGCTTTGGGAGTGAGTATTGTTTTCGGTTGCTTTACTGCGTACGTTTTGTTCTGTTATTCTCGCTTTTATTGTTTACATGAGTGTTCTGACACCTCATTCTGTCGGATGTGGTGCACGAAGCGCCAAAGATATCCCATTCAGTGGTGTTAGTTAACAAATCACACCCTGCCAGCAGAGATTTCTGCCTCTGGCTCTGACTGTAGCGGCTGGTCGCAGCCAATGACGCGTCGCGTTTTGCTAACGTAAACGCTGACGGAGGTACGCGATGACGTATGCGATCGTTGAAGGGCTATCCCAATACGTAAGGGTTGAATTTCAAGCCCTATCCCTTGTAGCTCAGTTTCAAGGGGAAGGGCCAAGGGGAAGGCGGAGGGGAAGGCGGAGGGGTAGGGGTAGAAATTAGAATTGGGATTGGGCCTTAGACGGTCACTACTGTACCTACCATTTGATCAAGGGGGTTTAAAGAGTCCAAATTTAATATGTTACTACTGGACAACACAGCTGAGATCTATTATGTTTTACTTTTCAACAAATGACTTTCCTCATTGGACAGAGATGGAATCTCACGATCATAAATTACCTTTTCCCCTATACTCATACTTTGACACAATGAGAAAATTATGAGAACAAAAAAATCCAACTGTAAAGCATATGGTAAAGATATGGTACAATATAAAAGAGTATCTAAAAGAACCAAATTCACTCTCTCAGTTTAGTCTTGCATGGGGTAATCAGCTTTTTGTACCAGGAAAAGCAGATGCAGTATTTAAAATATGGAACTCTAAAGAACTTAAAATGCTCATTGATCTTTATTTTCCAGACTCAAATATTATGATGTCTTTTGAAGAGCTGAGGTCTAAATTTAGTCTCGATAAGAAATACTTCTTTAAATATTTACAGCTTAGATGCTTTACGGTCAATCAAAATAATGTACTTTTCAACCCCCCCCCCTGGAAGAAATGGTAAAGAAAGACTGCTTTCAATGGGATATAATATCCAAGTTTTAACACCTATAGACATCTCACTCACAGAAAACCTGAAATATAAATTGAATGCCTGGAAAGAAAGCCTCCAGCTAGATATATCAGAGGATGATTGAAAAGCAGCCTGCACCAATGCTCACACTAAATTTATCAATACACGCCTTAAATTAACCCAGTACAAATGGCTAAATATGGACTTATGTGACATCAGTGGAATTGAATAAATACAACAAAAACATACCAGACATATGCACAAAATGTACAGAATCCAAAGGGACACTTTCTCATTGTATGTGGCAGTGTAGGGAAATTAAAAAATTCTGGGAAGAGACAAGAGCTGTCATTGAAAAAAATCTCAAGTTTTATTGGATCCCAAACTTTTCCTGTTGGGTTTACATCCAGGAAAACATACTTATAGTAAAAACGAGCAAGCATTTATAGACCTCAGTTTGATTAATGCAAAAAAATTAAAAAATAAAATAAATGTACTGCACTGTCATGGAAATAAGCTCACAGACCAAATACCAAACAATGGATAAAACAAAGTGTCAAATTTACCATTACAATGGAAAACTTAAAGGGTAAAACAGCAGACATTTGAGGGCATATGGACACCCTTCAGTAATTATGCAAAGGATTTAACAGATTAAGAAGAAAATGATTGATTTTGTGTGTAGGGGTTAGGGACAATAACACTGCACTTCTGAGCTTATGTAATTTATTTTTTTATTTTATTTTCTTCTAAATGTTTGCTTATTACAAATTTCTCATTTGATAAAGATTGCCATGTGTCAGAATAAGGAGCATTTTGTTCATGTTCGTTCAGTTTATTGTAATGCAGCTACTTTATACTATACTTTGTGATATGACGATCTGCAGCTGTATTGTATATGAAAATTTCAATTAAAAAAATTTTGCTCAGGAATGATTTGAAGAGGCAGCACGATGGTGTAGTGGTTAGCGCTGTCGCCTCACAGCAAGAAGGTCTGGGTTCAAGCCCCGTGGCCGGCGAGGGCCTTTCTGTGCAGAGTTTGCATGTTCTCCCCGTGTCCGCGTGGGTTTCCTCCGGGTGCTCCGGTTTCCCCCACAGTCCAAAGACATGCAGGTTAGGTTAACTGGTGACTCTAAATTGACTGTAGGTGTGAATGTGAGTGTGAATGGTTGTCTGTGTTTGTGTCAGCCCTGTGATGACCTGGCGACTTGTCCAGGGTGTACCCCGCCTTTCGCCCGTAGTCAGCTGGGATAGGCTCCAGCTTGCCTGCGACCCTGTAGAACAGGATAAAGCGGCTAGAGATAATGAGATGAATATTTAAGCTTGAATATTTGAGAACTCCAGTCCATGGTGATGTGAAACTCTTGACTGTAGTTGGCAGCTCACAGTTCATGGCAGGCCTGTGCTGTGGTGCTTCCTGGGTTTTTCCTAACCATCCAAACTAATTTCCTCTCAGTGCAGGGTGACAGTTTGGGTCTTCTTCCAGTAAAGTGGCTTGGGAAAGCAGCTACACTGCCCAATAACTTGTACTTATGTAAAATTGTAAAACAGATCTTGAAATCTGCAGTTGTTTAGAAGTGGCTCCAAGAGACATTCCTGAGTTGTGTAAATCTATGATCCTTTTCACAGATCTGCATTAAGCTTCTTGGACTTTCCCATTGTACTGTGTGTTGGTCAGTCCAATGACTTCTGTCAAACAAACCCTTATGTTGGCACAGAGAAGCTACCAGCTGTTGTAAATTATAATCACTAAAACAAAGTTAAGAGGCCCTGAACTCTGCAAATTAAGAAGACATTTTTGAACTTTCAGCACTATTAAATTAATCACAATTTTTTACCCGGTTGTATAATTTCGACCCTGGATTGGTCTCAGAAAACCCAAAATGAATTAAACACTTGTGCACCACATTTTTGCCCCCCCCCCCCATTTGCATGTCCATTATTCTTGCCCAGAAAAAGAACAGTTAAAATGTATTTAGCTTTGCTCTGATTGGTTCACATCTTTAAACGAGGATCTTTCAATGAGAACCTTCGCCGCAATCATGTGTGGAATTGTAGCTAAACTCAGAGGTAAGCAGTGGCTTCTGCATAAGGATTACAGCCTTACATGTATGAACCTGAGTCAGAAGAGGAAAATGAAGGAAGGGACGCAACCAGTCCCACCACTACAGAGGCTGCTCACCTTGGAGACCTGCTGCAGACATATGGATACAGCCCAGTGCAAGACTTACAACCCTCTTGACAGGATTTTGAAGGGGCAGCGAGAGCTCACGGACATTTTGAAAGAAGATGCAAACTTGGGTTTTGTTCATCCTGGAACAGCACACTTGCACTTTTTCTGCTTGTTCCTTCCAGGTATCATTTGCTGAATATCTAGGTAGATGGCCCCATCTTCATGATTCAGATTGCTATGTGCAATCATATGTTCATGGGGGAGATACCATAAAAAAAATTAGAGAAGATTCGATGCAAGATGCATGCACTTTTGAAACTGACCCGTTCTCTCCACCTATTTTCTTTCTATGGCTATTACAGACTAGGAAGGTAACAGTTCACCTTTGAAAGGCCCAGTACCTCCCAAGTCGCATCAAGATCTCTCATTTCAAAAACAATAAGGGAAAAAAAAAGTTTTTCACAGCATGTTCCCCTTAATGGCTCATCAGAAACCACTATTAATTGGCAATAATATAATTTATTATGGCAGCACGGTGTCATGGTTAGCGCTGTCGCCTCACAGCAAGAAGGTCCGGGTTCGAGCCCCATGGCCAGCGAGGGCCTTTCTGTGTGGAGTTTGCATGTTCTCCCCGTGTTCGCGTGGGTTTCCTCCGGGTGCTCCGGTTTCCCCCATAGTCCAAAGACATGCAGGTTAGGTTAACTGGTGACTCTAAATTGACCGTGTGAGTGTGAATGGTTGTCTGTGTCTATGTGTCAGCCTTGTGATGACCTGATGACTCATCCAGGGTGTACCCTGCCTTTCGCCCGTAGTCAGCTGGGATAGGCTCCAGCTTGCCTGCGACCCTGTAGAACAGGATAAAGCGGCTAGAGATAATGAGATGAGATTTCTGACAGCAAAAAAAGTTGTGAACGTAAATTACATCCACTATGTCATGTATGTCCGTTGCCGCGTCAACTGTGTTTACATCCTCGACATGAGTGCAGCCATTACTGCCGCCTGTGTTGCCAGATTGTGTTTACATCCTCGACACAAGTGCAGCCATTACTGCCGCCTGTGTTGCCAGATTGCGCGTTTTCTAGCCCAATTTGGGCGGTTTTAAGTGCATTTTGGCGGGTTTTGAACATATTTTGGGCTGTAAAACGTCAGCAGTATCTGGCAACATATTTTTTTACTTAATACAAGAAATTAATGGATGCCAACGTTTTTGCCAAAACGGTATTTTATTTTCCATTGTTTAGGCAGCTTCAGCATCATACTGTGAGATTCTATTCAAATTGTTTTTTTGTTCTATGAAGCCTGAGCCATTTATTTTATTAGTTTATAATTATTGTTTAATTTAGTCTTCAGGAGAGACTGCCTGCACACAGTACTAGTATTAATAGTTTTTTTTCTTACATGAAAGCTGAGGCATTTATATTATATTTTAAGGTAACTTCATGCTGTGCTGTGAGGTTCTATGCACTTTAACTTTTGAACCAACAGGAGCATTTGGATAAGTAAAGCCTATTTTTCTGCATTTTTGTAGTCCTGGTAATCTTTTATATTGGTAAAGTTGTTTATAGGACCATTTCTCAGTGTCTGTTTTTTTAATCAATAGTTTTTCAGTAATAACTTAATATTTAACATATCACTCAATTTTAAACAACCCCCGCACCTCCCCCATAGTCTCCAAAATTTCTGTGGGAAACACTGGCGTGCATAACAACGCTAATCAAGCTTAAGCTAGACGACCCGCCTCAAATACCCGTCCCGGGTAAATGTTATCCCAATTTTAGATGGCCTGTTCCAAACCATCCCGCCCCATGAAAAATTCGTACTTGCATATCTATCTATCTATCTATCTATCTATCTATCTATCTATCTATCCCTGCACGCTTTGCGTGCATTATGTCTGCCGCTGGCAGACATTTTACCATTTTGCACCCTGCTGTAAATTATTTGTACCCTGCTATTCTCCCAAACTTTGAAGCCCCTGCTTACCACATCATAACCAGTGGGTGCTCTGTTTCTTGAGGCAACGACTCCTACACCAGTGATGGGATCCATAAGCATCTCTGGTAGGGCATCTGACAAATCCCGTACCTCCGGCATGATGAAGTTCTAAGCACATAAGGCAAAAGTAAACAAATCAATCAATACATGCCATCACCCTCAAATTTTACTTAAAGGTGCAGTACGAGATTTTTTCAGGAGTATTTTTTTACCATATTGCTTGAAAAGCTCCTCACACCCATGTTGCAAGCAGTACAATAGAAGGTTTGACCCAAAAACGAAATATTTTAATCCAGTCTACAGTGTAAAATAAAGGAAAAATGCCATCAAATCCTATCGAGGTAACCACCTCAAAATGATTGGATACTGACACATCAATCAGACTGAAGCTCGCGACCCCAACCCCCCACCCCACCCTTGCGCGTACAGAGACGACAATTCCCCTGCAGGAAATCGTGAGAGGGATGCAGTGCACGTAGCAGTCACAGTTGCCGGAGCTGAGCTATACTGTGTGAATGTATGATTTGCCATGAGGCTACAAGCCTGTGTCTCTCAGAGGGAGCAGCCCGTCCCTTCTCTCTGTGTGTGTGTGTGTGTGTGTGTGAGTGAGAGAGAGCGAGCAGCCTCTCCCCCAACCCACGCGCTGAGCAGGGAGAGACAGAAATGCACAGAAAAAGGGCAGTTTTCCCTCAGAGCGCTCCCTCCAAACAACGGGGATTTACACGAAAACGGAAGGAGATATTCACAAAATTCTTTCACAGTGAGCGCCACAAGGCTCTTCTGAACACACTGATGTAATTTTTTGTCTGTAGTGTAAAAAATGAGGTCACTAGAGCGTGTTAAAAACGAGTGACTTTTCTGTCAAGTTTATAATGGCAGTCTATGGGACTGCACGCCTGTCCTCTCCTTACTTTCAGGCTTCTCATTCAAAAACTGCAAGTCCTATCGTGTAGGTAGACACATTGTGTGAAATCAGGACAAGTGTGGCTACTACTTTTGAGAAAATTGTGTGTGTGGAGTGAAAATTGGGGCTGAAAACACAGTTTAAATGAGAAAGTTTGAGCTATTTTTCCAAGCTCTCTACACTCTAACTTAACGAGCTCCACTGGTGTGTAACGCAATAGACACCCATTATAAAGCCTGATTTTCTCCAGGAACCCACATGGTGTTTGAGCTGGGACTGAGCCAAAAGTATAGAGCCTAGCAAAAAAGTTGAATGCCAGATCCACAGAGGAGAAGTTTCTCTACGTTTTAAAGTTTGAATCATGTCTCTAGGTGAAAGCATGCCAGAGCAGCGGATGTTTGAAAATGTGTGTAATAGTTTTTCAAATAATTCCACAGAAATGAATGGGAAATTTTAATGCAAACAGTCCTCGCGACAACCATGAACGCTCGGGAACTGGCAACGCGCATTCATGTGCTTTGGAGACGCAGGGGGTGGGAGCATGGCGAGGGCGGGCGTGTTTCTTTTCAAAATATGGCTTGCGGGAACCGTTATTCCAAAATCTCGTACTGCACCTTTAAAGGAAACCTCCAATATTTTATATTGTTTTGTTTTAAGAGAGTGGCATTTGAAAAGTTTGAGAACTGCAAATAAAATCTCAAGTCGAAGTTGAAATGAAATATTTTCATTTTGGTCCAGATTACATGGAACAAGTAGCACAGGTCTGTCTTTCACTTGAGCAGCAATTTAGCTAATCACTGATAACTAGAGAACGTGTGTGTGTGTGTGTGTGTGTGTGTGTGTGTGTGTGTGTGGTGTGAGAGAGACTCGAGAAACAGGCAACTTCTTACAGCACTTCCCCTGTCCTCTGGCTATGTTCAGACTGTCAGTCAAAATCCAATTGATGTGGATATCAGATTGGAAGCCAATCATATGCAGCAAATCTGAACAGCTGAAAATCACTAGATCTGATTTTTACAAATCTGTTCCAAACCACATGTGTGTGCGTTTTGAAATACGATTCAAATCACATTTTTGCTAATCCGTTTGGGTCTGAATGTTCTGATCTAATTTCATTTAAACATCTGTGACTTTTGATACCACAAAGTTTACGTTTACATCGCACATACAGGAAACATGCTACGTTGGTGAGGCACAAAAAGCCAGACTGACAAGCCTCGCCCGTCTCTGATGCCGTCTCATTTTTATAAAAATTGCACCGTGGCTCCACATCGCCATCTGGTAAATAAACAAGTCCATTTCATTACCCTCCATTTTGGTTTATGTAAACAACTACTACTTTCAGGTGCAATGTCTACTATTTGCAAGGCCAATGTCATTACTTTCACAATCAACGTGAATAAGACTGAAAATAAGGGGACAAACAAAGATCATAGTATGGGGTTCCATTAGTGCGTGTGGCATGGGCAGCTTACACATCTGGAAAGACACCATCAATGCTGAAAGGTATATCCAGGTTCTAGAGCAACATATGCTCCCATCCAGACGATGTCTCTTTCAGGGAAGACCTTGCATTTTCCAACATGACAATGCCAAACCACATACTGCATCAATTACAGCATCATGGCTGCGTAGAAGAAGGGTCCGGGTACTGAACTGGCCAGCCTGCAGTCCAGAGCTTTCACCCATAGAAAACATTTGGCGCATCATAAAACGGAAGATACGACAAAAAAGACCCAAGACAGTTGAGCAACTAGAATCCTACATTAGACAAGAATGGCTTAACATTCCTATCCCTAAACTTGAGCAACTCGTCTCCTCAGTCCCCAGACGTTTACAAACTGTTGTAAAGAGAAAAGGGGATGTCTCACAGTGGTAAACATGGCCTTGTCCCAACTTTGAGATGTGTTGTTGTCATGAAATTTAAAAATCACCTAATTTTTCTCTTAAAATTATACATTTTCTCAGTTTAAACATTTGATATGTCATCTATTCTGAATAAAATATGGAATTTTGAAACTTCCACATCATTGCATTCCGTTTCTATTTACAATTTGTACATCGTCCCAACTTTTTTGGAATCAGGGTTGTATGTATATTTTGTCATGACCCGGCTCATTGGCCAAGACAAAAGACGGAGGAGACGCGCAAACGTTTAAAAATAATTTATTTAACCCAAAATAACACTATCTACTTTATGTATATAAAGTCAGTGGTATCAGTATGTTTGTTGTTGGATGATTGTGAAGTGTTGAATGGAGGATGTTGTAAGGTGCAAAACTAAAAAACAAAAACAAGGCCAAAGCCAACACAAAAAGACGTGGTGCCAGGAAGACAAGGAGAGAGAGCGAGAGAGACCCAATGGAAACCCACAGCAGCCATTTTATGACGTGCTCTCTCCTCAGGTACGCCCAATCACCAGGCACCCAATCAAGCAGGTGCACCCCATTACTCAGAACACCTGTCAATCAGACCTGCAAAAACAGGGAGACAGAGAGGAACAAGAAACAACACACAGCCAGGCCCTAGCATAGGAGGCCGTCACACCCCCCTCCTTAAAAACAGGGTTCCACCCCGGACCAGAAACACCCCTCGACACAGTTCAACAAAACAGTTAAACTTGATGGCTTTAATTATCCTTAAAAACATAAATATTGTTAACATAAGCTAAGAGTGTTACCGTCTACTAAGCACAAAACTGACCTGACACTCACTGACGCCACCATCCACCATGTCTGAGTACCCTTGCCACCACACCCCAACCTCAGCAACCTGGTACCAGTAGGAAGCAATTTAAGAGGGAGAAGAGAAAGGACAAGGACACAAGCAACATAACAGACAAAATGACAGTGAATCAGACAGTTAACAAGGAGCTCTAGACAATGTGTCTGCCACCACATTTTCAGAGCCCTTGATGTACCGTATGTCTAACCAGTATGACTGCAGCATTAGCAACCAACGCATCAGTCTCTGATTAGGACATTGTATTGAATTGAGAAATGTTAAAGGATTATGGTCCGTATAGACCACTACAGGCACAACCCCAGGACCTATATAAACCTCAAAATGCTTCAGCGCCCACAACAGGGCCAATGCTTCCTTTTCAATCGTGGCATAATTCAGCTGGTAAGAATTAAATTTCTTTGAAAAAAAGCTCACTGGTTTCTCCACACCCAAGTCATCAGCTTGCAGGAGGACACCACCCGCCCCAACGTGGCTGGCATCCACCTGCAAGGAGAATGGTCGGTCAAACTGTGGTGCTGCTAGAACAGGAGCTCCACACAACAATGTCTTTATAGTGTCAAAAGCCTGCTGGCAAACAGAAGACCAAACAAAACTAACTTTGCCCTTTAACAAGTCAGTCAGTGGGACAACTACCTCAGAAAAATTCCTACAGAAACATCTGTAGTAGCCCACTAACCCCAGAAAACGCACAAGTTCTTTTTCTGTTACAGGCACTGGATACTGTGCAATGGCTTTAACTTTTTCCTCAACTGGACAAACGATACCCTGCCCGACCACCCGACCTAGATACGTCACCGTCGCCCTAGCAAACTCACACTTTGCGAGGCTGACAGTGAGATGCGCCTCAGCCAAGCGACAGAACAGAGCCCGGATACGTTCCAGATGAGAAGGCCAAGTATCAGAAACCACCACCACATCATCCAAGTACACTGTACAACCTTCTAGGTCTCCCAGTACGTTAGTCATAAGCCGCTGGAATGTTGCCGGTGAGTTACGCAACCCGAACAACATAATGTTATAGGAATATAACCCAGCTGGTGTAAAAAATGATGAAATTTCCCATGCTCGTGGGGTCAGTGGGACTTGCCAAAACCCCTTCAGTAGATCAAACTCACGTACTTGGCAAAACCCACCTGATCAACACAATCCTCCATGCGAGGCAACAGGAAAGCATCAGGTTTTGTTAACGCGTTTACCTTGCGGTAATCGGTACAAAACCTTAGTGTGTGATCAGATTTAGGAACTGGAAGACAGGACGAAGCCCAACTGGATGAAGATGGCACCGCAATCCCATGTTCCAACATGTACTTTATTTCATCATCCAAATACTTGCGCTTGTCAGGACCAACACAGTAAAACCGCTGTCTGACCGGCGTGGCATCACCCACGTCGATGTCATGCTCAATAAAGTGCGTTTGTGTAGGGACATCACTGAACAAACAGGCAAACTCTCCAATTAATTCAGCCAAATCAGTCTGTTCAGATGCCGACAAACGGGCCAACAAAACATCCAACTTGCGCAATGTTTCTGAATTTTTCAAATGACCTTGTAATACAGCGGAATCAGGACAAGGCAACCCATCCTCCAATTCAGACGCCACAACCTGCGGGGCAGAGACAACAGAAACTCTCGCCACAGAACATGCCAGAGAAACATCTTCTGGAGAAGACTTCACTTCAGAAAGACCAGACACATGACAGTAAGAGGGCTTCAACAAATTTACATGACAAAGCTGAGTTGCCTTTCTGCGATCAGGGGTAGCTATGATATAATTTAGCTCAGACACTCTTTTCAAGACTTTGTGAGGGCCAGTGTACTTAGCCTGGAAGGGCGAGCTGACAATAGGCAATAAAGCCAATACCTGATCTCCCACACTAAACACACGGCGCTCAAACAATGTTTTCATTTTACCCTGTGCAGATGACAGATTTTTCTTTGCCAGTTCCCCAGCCACATACAGTCTATGTCTGAATCCATTAACATAAGATTTTTTGGTGGTTCTGTTTCTTTCCATTGTTCATACAACAAAGACAGAGGCCCACGCACAGTGTGTCCAAAAACTAAATCATTGGGTGAAAAATCAGTACTTTCCTGAGATACCTCTCTCTCAGATAACATTAACCACAGCAAACCATCTTCCCAGTCTCCTCCCATCTGAACACAATAAGCATGCAACAGCGATTTCAGTGTCTGATGGAAACGCTCAAGTACCCCCTGACTCTGCGCATGATAGGCTGAAGCCCTGTTGTGCTTAACATGTAGTTGTTTCAACACCTGACTGAAAAGATGGGAAGAAAAATTTGACCCTTGGTCAGAATGAATGATTTTTGGAATACCAAAAATAGATATAAACTGTGAAAGCGCACGCACTACAGATCTATCAGTTATTGTGCGCAATGGGTATGCTGCCAGATACCGGGTAGACAAACATTACCGTAAGGAGGTACTCGGAGCCATACTTCGAACGAGGCAATGGGCCCGCACAGTCGAATATCAGATGCTCGAAAGGCTGGCTAATAATTGGAATCGGAGACAAAGGAGCAAGTGTGATGTTCTGGTTGGGCTTGCCCGTCAACTGGCATGTATGGCACATTTTAATATATAAAGCAATATCTCTCTTCAAACGTGGCCAGAAAAAAATGACGCAAAACCCTCTCATAAGACTTCTTAACGCCCCAATGTCCCGACTGATCATGTGCCAACTTTAACACAGACTCCCGAAATTTTCCAGGCAAAACAATCTGGTACACAGAGTCACCCAGGGATGAGAGTGGGTGGTCACCAAAAAAGCAGAAAACAAGATGGCGCCCGAAGCCAGGGGTCTGGGAGGGATACCCCCCCAGGAAAGTTTTGAAAAATAAGGCCTTACAAACCACTTTTCCTGCAATCTGAGCTGTAGTAGATAAAAAATCTGTTGTCTTTTTTATATATTTACATGAAAATATGTTTCAAATCAATAGAAGTATTGTTTGAATTCAAAATAAAAATCACATTCTACATTCAAGGGCATGGTTATAATTCATGATCAACAAAAATGACAAACTAAATTCACATTAAACGTAAGTTTTATTAATTATCAAAATGTTCATATATTAAATACAATTTCTTGGGGAGAAAAGGTCAGTCACCCTATGTCCTCATTAGTTGCATATGATTTCAAAAAGTCTTTTGAAATATTTAAGTTTTCAAAACTGTCAGCATTAATTCAGATTTACTGACCATCATATACATGTTCAATGTATTAAATCAAACGAATGCTAAGTTTATGGGATAATGTCTATGTACACTTTATACAATTATTTATAGTTCACAGTCACTTCTCATTTTCATTTAATCATTTCGACGACTTCTTCAGCTTTTTGGCCAAAGACAAAAGCTTGTCAGTCCTCTCTCTGTTTTTTATACCAGTATCGATTTCACATACCTTCGCTTCGTCTCACTTGTCAATTGTATTCGGCATTTTGAGTAAAAAAGCCGATACGAAAGAGAAACGTATTTTTGAAGCGCAGCGACGATGAACATGTGCAAGTTTCGATAAAATAGAACGATGCGGGTACTTTTGTAAGAACTGTTATGATTGGCTTTTGTTCTCTCCCATACTCTTGTAAGAACTGTTATGATTGGCTATCATGCTCTCGCCAGCGATGTTTTAGCCAATTACATTGTAGAAAACACGTATTCTACCGCGAGACTTAGCGAGACTAAATATGGCGAAACTGTAAATATGTAACATCGTCGTACGCTTGAGTATCAAGAAGGAACATACCCCAACCCCCCTCAATGAAAAAAAACATCTCAACGGATTTGGCATAATATCGATTTTTGCTCAGAAAAAGCGGAAATCCGCCGAAAAGCGGAAAACTCTCATCCCTGAATACTGTACTGCAAAGTTTCATGTAAATTGAACCCTTAATCAACTGATCAGTCAGATGCTGTCAAACCCTGACATCGGATCAGGCCATGCATGGGCTAGTTCGAAAGGTCTCAGGGAGAGGGATGTGCCTGTAAAGTTTGACGGGGCTGGGCCTTTGGGTGGCCGAGTTATGAATTTTTAAAGTCAGGCGCACAGAGACCCCCCCCGTTTCACAGGCCGTGTTAGGACAATGTATTCACCCAGTGTACCATTTGGAAGGAAATCAGAAGCAGATTAGACCCATATCTTTACAATTTTCACGGGCCATCCAGTCCAATGCTTTTGAAATACAGACGGACAAATGCGAAAATTACCAGTAAATGTCCGCCGGTCTGGCCTTATTTCCCCACACTGCAGTACCCTCTGAATAGTTTGCACAGTTCTGTTCTTCCATTAATTGAGACTTTTTCTTGATTTAAAGATTCTTTGGCAATTCTATCCAGGACATCATTACCCATCATGCCTATGTGAGCTGTGCATAAAAAAAAAAAACCTGACTTCACATACTAAGTGACTGAGACAGTGCAAACTTAAAAACAGCTCAGTTAAAAGGTCTGGTCTCTTTTGGTTGATTTGCTTCTGTTTCTGTAGTGCCGTTACTTTGTAAAGTGTCCTTGGGTTGGTGAAAGGTGCTATATAAATTAAACTTGTCGTCCCACGTTTGTTTATGCAATGCAGAACTGAAGAGTCTGAGCATAGTCTGAACCTTATTAGGGCTCGTCTCCTCTGATCACTGAAGCACACAGGATCACTACAGTTTCTGCTGTAAATACAGATCATTTAATCTATTACAAAATCTCAGATCCAACTGATAGATGAAAAAAAAAACTAATTTTACCAGACAGAGGTTCTTTAGAGCCATCTGTGTACATCTGAAGAGCAGAACTCCAAACTGAATATTTATTAAAGCTGTTTCATACGCGAAGTTAGTATTTTTTCCATGAATATCGTTCAGTAGATTGAAATCGACATCTACAAAAGGAAGGAGCCGTCCAAGAGCTGAAGTCCAACTTGAGCTTTTAACAGGAACAATCTATTTAGTCATTTAAAAACTTCAGCCCATTTTAAACCTTGCTATATTAGACACTTTCTGTTTTCCATTACATTCATAGCATTTCGACATAATAGTACTAGCTGGACAAATACTGGTTCTTAAACTAGCTTTTAACACAAGAGCGTGGGCTCTTATTGGCTAGTTAATTTTAAGACGTGATTATTGCTTGCCAACCCTTTCAGAGCTCGCTTGCTGAAAGGGATGGCAAGAGACGATATTGAATGTTAAGTCTTGTGGGTTTTTTTTTTTTTTTAAGAAATACGGTTGTCCTTGTCAGCAGTTTGGCTAGCTGTATGTTATATTAACTACACAAGTGACTAACAAACGATAATAGAAACAAAAGAACACAGCTCTTTCAAATGAGAAGTTATACGTTTAGTTATGCCTAAATGTCTTCTCGACTTAACCTGTTAATCTCGGTAACGTGCTCTTTCTTTCCTAAGCAGTCGTCTTTTCCGCGCACAGCAGCTGGAACAGCTCGAGAGCCTCAGCTGAGCTCGAGGCCTAAGCGCACAGACGCTGGAGAAAACACGCTCTACATAAGGTGGTAGCAGCAGACGAAATAGCTGTTAGCATCTATGTCTTACCCAATTCAGGTCAACAATCTGTTTTGAATATTTCGGTTTCTACAGCTAAATCCGCTCGGTCCTCTTCTTCCTTAGTTCATACTGTTATCTCCGTCTTCTTCTTTTCTCGGCATTTTGCATAGTAGCCATGCATATCGCCACCTACCAGTTACAAAAAAATATAGCGTGTTGCCAGCATTGGTGAGTGTATGTGTGTCTATACAACCCTAATAATAATAACCCTAATAACCCTTTCTCCACTGTACTTTTATACAATGTATGGGGTACATTGTATAGCAGATACACTGTATCTGCTACCCTAGACCATCTGTGTTTATGTATCAGGTGTTGATAAGACTTAATTCTAACATGACCCATGTATAATTTGTTGAGAATAGCTTGTTCTTTCCTGCACCATCCTCCGTATTGTGATACCTCTCTAATTGATTTATGACTTGGAAGATGTGGCATACAGCGTTATTTTGCATTTTTATCTGTCATTTCTCCAGAATTACTGATGGGATCATAGATTTTGCTTCTCCCTCATCCAGTTGTGTGTATTATTACATTCACCTCTGTTCTCTGTTCTTTAAAAGTGATTGGCCCTGAGGTGTAGATCTTCCTGTTCATTACAGTATTTAGTAATACCAAGCTACTGAGTGCTGATGCTGAAACCTACCGTATAATTTCTCTATCTGATCTAACCTCTTCTAATCATTCTACAGCAAAGGTAATTGCTGTAGTCCAACTGAATTGACAGACCATTTTTTATCTTTGTCTTTTTGGAAGACAGATTTTAAATAAAGTACATATATTCCCATAGGGCAGTTCCATGCAAAAGTCATCCTCACCGGGGGGTGCGCACACAACTGTTGTTAAAATGTTCACTTAGGTCGATAATTTATTGTATGTAACACCTCTAATTTGTATAGGTAATCATATGGGGCCGAGTAAAATTAAGGATTAATTTCACGAGTGATTTCGAAGTTTTGAAAATTGCCCGTGTCGCGAATCAACGAGGGCAATTTCAAAACTTCAAAATCACGGGTCCTTAATTGACCTTAATTGAGCCTTAATTTTACGACAAACCATACGATTACTTGTTTATAATATATAGGGACAAATTCATACTTTGGAAGCCATTCAAGTTCACAACATTTGTCATTCACGTTTTCTGAACCAATCAGGGTGCAAGACTATCTTGCACATTTGAATCAGTTTCTAAAGCATTCCTTGTTTTCGCAAATCTCTCACTTTTCCCTCGAGGACTTTTCGTGATTCTTGAAAAGTAACATCTTTCAGGATTGATCCCGGATATTTCTCGTCTCAGATGCCGATCCAATGCTGCCTGCATTACTTTAAGAGAGTCTGGTTTGTAGTTTTCCCCATTTTCTTTCCTCACTTCTGCATAAAACTGCTATAGCACCTTGTCTAACTCACAGCATTCATATGCCACTAGAGAGTCATTTATTTGTCTTTCTGCGGCCCATTTCTTAAACACGGAAAGCCAAAAATTCTTACCTTTTTTTGGTATGTTCATTTTTGTTTGCATTTTTTATTCAGTTTATCATTTCTTCGTCAAATATAGCTAAACGGGGCATTGCTGAGTCAGCCATTTTGTTGACAATTTGCTCATTTTTGTAACGGTAACCAAGCAACGAACTAGCCAGTAGCATTTCAGAAACACCGCCCCATGTTAAGGAAAAAAGCCCTCCTTGATTGACCAATCAGAATTGAGTAATTTGGCCTTATGTATTATAATATAAATAATTGCTTTTGCTTTTTTTTTAAACATAATACAGGTGTGTATATATGAGTGTTTAGTCTACGTCAAGTTCATATCTAGTGTTTATACTGTTTATATTGTCTGAGTGTTTAGTCTTTGTCTAGTTCTTATCTAGTATTTATACTGTTTATTTATACTGCTTATATTGTTTGTCTGAGTGTTTAGTCTATGTCTAGTTCCTATCTAGAGTGTTTATACTGGTTATATTGTTGTTGTTTTTTTGTTTGTTTTGTTTTCCCAATTATTCTATTTTTATTTATTGCATTGCCTGTTTGCACCATGGGTCAGAGAGGACTGAAATTTCATCTGTGCTGTATGTCGAGCATGTATAGCATATTTGACAATAAAGTTGACTTGACTTGAAGTGGTGCACCAATACAGAAACAAGTTTGTTTGTTTTTTAATTGCCCGCATTACATTGTTTCAATATTGGAGTTAATGTACTCAAACTTTAAACTAAATGTAATCATTTGGCATTCTACAGGGTCGCAGGCAAGCTGGAGCCTATCCCAGCTGACTATGGACGAGAGGCGGGGTACACCCTGGACAAGTCGCCAGGTTATCGCAGGGCTGACACAGAGACAAACAACCATTCACACTCACATTCACACCTATGGTCAATTTAGAGCCACCAATTAACCTAACCTGCATGCCTTTGGACTGTGGGGAAACCAGAGCACCCGGAGGAAACCCACGCAGACATGGGGAGAACATGCAAACTCCACACAGAAAGGTCCTCGCCGGCCACTGGGCTTGAACCCAGGACCTTCTTGCTGTGAGGAAACAGTGCTATAGCACAGTTCCATAAATTTAAAAGTGTGTGAGTTCCACAGTCAAGTCACGTTCATAACGTTTTAAGGGTTGATACAAGAATGTTCAAACTTTCTGTGCAAAGCTTGTTTAGATCAATTGTAACATGTGATGAACAAATCCTGGCTGTTTGTTACTTTTAAATACTTAAATGATGTGTTATGGACATGACGTTACGCACAATACATGATTTTGTTTTGCTAATGAGTCCATAAACCTATGTAGAACAGCTTAAAATCAAACCGCACATAATATATAAACGTGTAGTCGGTAGCATGGCTATTTTTAACAGTTTTCCTCCGTGTTTCAGTGAAATGCAAGGTTATTAGCTTACAATCATGGGTAAACGTTACAAAAAAACCCACGTTTTTCTAACGTTTAGCCTACACATGATTGTGATGAGGGGGCGGCACGGTGGTGTAGTGGTTAGCGCTGTCGCCTCACAGCAAGAAGGTCCGGGTTCGAGCCCCGTGGCTGGCGAGGGCCTTTCTGTGCGGAGTTTACATGTTCTCCCCGTGTCTGCGTGGGTTTCCTCCGGGTGCTCCGGTTTCCCCCACAGTCCAAAGACATGCAGGTTAGGTTAACTGGTGACTGGTGATTGACCGTAGGTGTGAATGTGAGTGTGAATGGTTGTCTGTGTCTATGTGTCAGCCCTGTGATGACCTGGTGACTTGTCCAGGGTGTACCCCGCCTTTCGCCCGTCGTCAGCTGGGATAGGCTCCAGCTTGCCTGCGACCCTGTAGAACAGGATAAAGCGGCTACAGATAATGAGATGAGATGATTGTGATGAGGAATATTTCCAGCAATCTCGAATGACAATTAAATGCTCAATGCCTCTCCTCATTTCTGACGTTCAGCTGTACGTTTTCAGTCTTCCTTTCCTAGTAGACAGGCATCCCAAAATGCGCGAGGAATCCGATTGGTCTAGGTGCGGAAGCAGGCGCCTTCTAATTTGCTCGCGCTACCTGTCGATCAAGCTTAAGTTTCGACAGCTTTGCTAGGAGAGAGACCTATAATCCATGTAGAGTACTGGAGATAGAGCAGTTGGAAGAGATATGGAGAGACATTAATGGGAAAGTTATTTGGTGTGGAGATTTTAATGCACACAACACACTATGGGGAGATAGGGATGATGGTAATGGGAGGGTTATAGAAGAATTTATTGAGCAAGAAGGGTTAATCTGTATTAATGATGGAACAGGAACAAGAATTGACATTGCAAGAGGAACAGAGTCTGCCATTGACCTTACCATAGTAACAAGGGATATAGCTGATAAATGTGAATGGCAGGTACTAAAACATGACAGTTGGTAGTGATCACTCCCCAATCAAAACCCTAGTGGGTATAGAGTGCTTCGAGGTCAGCGCGAACCCAGCGGCGGCCATATTGGAAGTCAAAGGTCACTGTGTCAGTGCATTGTTGTTCAGCGAAGCAAAAAGGGGTAACAATGCCGAATACGTGTGTCATTGTTGGCTGTAGTAGCCGGGGGGAAAAGGGTGGCAAAAGCTTCCACAGACTCCCTAAAGTCGTGACTAACCAGGGAATTGCAGCACAGGAGAAAAGCGAGCGGAGGAGACGACAGTGGCTGGCTGCCATTAACCGATCAAATTTAGGACAACTTGACTGTATCCGGATTTGTTCTGATCACTTTGTGACAGGTAGGTTAAATTGTCTTGAATTTCATAGTTACTAAAATAAATGTGATACAAACTATTATCTTTTCTATGTACTTTCAGCAATGATTAATGGATATATTTGTCACATTAGGTAGCTTATGTCTACTGCAGTGCATTGTTGCATCAAATGGCATTTAAGATCTAGGCCTAGTAATTTTTATGTACACATGCTTTAGTTCACAAAATGGACTTGGGTGAAACACTAGATAGTTCACAAGATCGATGTATGTCACATGCGGCAACAAGCTGGGGTCAGCTTTCCATTCCTTCTCACTAACAGTGTATGGATCTACATTCCCAATGAAACGTACCTTCTCAGCATAACGCTCCCGTGCCTGCTTATCCAAACTTTCACAGTAGTGCTCCATCACTTCAGATGTCTAAATTCTTAAAAAATCCAAGCTTCTAAGCCCTCTAACGCGGAAACGAATCGGTGAATGTGTACTCTATGATGTGTACTCTATGAGCGCTCTGGAGCGAGTGACTTCCAAGATGGCCGCGCAGACCGCAGTGTTACTATTTTTAGCATTATCTCGGAGCACTCTATAAAGATTGAAAAGGATCCTGAAACAAGAGAGGAGAAATGGATTTTAGAAAAAGTCGACTGGGATAAATTTAGGGATGCTAGCGACAAACTACTGCAAAGTGTTGACAGGAATTTAGGCATTGAACATTTATGTAGGGAGATCAGCTGTAGTATAATCAGTGCAGCAGGGCTAGCCATACCAAAATCAAAACCCAAGAAGCTCAATAAGATAGTTCCATGGTGGTCTGATGATTGCAAAAAAAAAAAAGTCATAAAAGAAAGAAACAGGACCTTTTAGGATTTTGAAAAGAACACAATTTTCAGAATCTCATTGAATACAGTGCTCAGGCTATGGTTAGGAAAACTATTAAAATGGCCAAGAAAGAATACTGGAAGAAGTTCTGCAACTCCATAGGTAGAACTACCCCAGTGGAGAAAGTTTGGGGGATGATTAAGAAAATGAAAGGTCGTGGGAAGGAGTATGGGTACCCAGTGTTGGTTGATGGACAAAATGTAATTACGAATAATAAAAGACAAAGCAGAGATCATTGCAAGAACATTAGTTAAAGTGCATAGCACAGATAACCTAAGTCAAGAGGAGAAAAGAGGTAGGGAAGAAACCATTAGGAATTATCAATTTGAAGTGGGATGAAGAGGAGGCCCTAAATTTAGAGTTCTCAAGGTCTGAGCTCAGTAGTGCCCTAAGGAAACTAGGCAAAACATCCCCAGGGAAGGATGGAGTCAACTACACCCTGTTAAAAAATCTAACTGATGAAGGAAACGATGTATTGTTATGTCTGTACAATTGAATATATGGGAAGTAGGGGTAATCCCAAATGAATGGAAGAGGGCAGTGATTATTCCTATTAAGAAACCTGGGAAAGACCCTAAGCAGCCAAGTAATTACAGACCCATTGCACTGACCTCACATGGGGAAGACAATGGAAAGAATGATAAATGACAGACTAACGTACTGGATTGAAACTAAAGAAAAGTTGGAGAATTACCAAAGTGGTTTTAGGAAAGGAAGGTGGACTATGGACCCAATCATACAGTTGGAGGATGATATAAGGAAAGCACAAGTAAACAAGGAATCAGTTGTTGCTGTATTCTTAGACATAGAGAAAGCATATGGCATGTTGTGGAAGGAGGGTCTCGTCTCATCTCATCTCATCTCATTATCTCTAGCCGCTTTATCCTTCTACAGGGTCGCAGGCAAGCTGGAGCCTATCCCAGCTGACTACGGGCGAAAGGCGGGGTACACTCTGGACAAGTCGCCAGGTCATCACAGGGCTGACACATAGACACAGACAACCATTCACACTCACATTCACACCTACGGTCAATTTAGAGTCACCAGTTAACCTAACCTGCATGTCTTTGGACTGTGTGGGAAACCGGAGCACCCGGAGGAAACCCACGCGGACACGGGGAGAACATGCAAACTCCGCACAGAAAGGCCCTCGCCGGCCCCGGGGCTCGAACCCAGGACCTTCTTGCTGTGAGGCGACAGCGCTAACCACTACACCACCGTGCTGCCAGGAGGGTCTCGTAATAAAACTAAATCAGATGGGAATTGGAGGGCGAATGTTCCAGTGGATCAAAATTTCTGTCAGAAAAAGATCCATATCAGTAAAAATAAATGGCACACTGAGCGAGAATTACAAGGTAGAGAATGGCACTCCACAAGGGAGTATAATTAGCCCTTTGCTCTTTTCCATCATGATTAATGGAATGTTTAAGGGGGACTCCCTAAAGTGAATGACGCATGAAATGGAATGACGAATGACAGCTAGTGATTTGAACAATAAATGGTCCCTTGTCATTCAGATTCTTATAAATGGAATAACGATTGGAATGACATGCTTTCAGCTCATGAAATGGAATGACATTGTTTCTAAGTGGAATGACATACTTTTAGGTTATGTTATCAGTGATATCACCTTTTACAAATGGAATGACAGCGTTTCCAGGTGGAATGACATACTTTAAGCTAATGTTATCAGTGATATCCCCTTTTACAAATGGAATGACAGTGTTTTTAGGTGGAATGACATACTTTGAGGCAATGTTATCAGTGATATCACCTATAACCTAACCCTGACCCTAGAAACAATGTCATTCCATTTGTTAATTTGATATCACTGATAACATTGCCTCAAAGTATGTCATTCCACCTAGAAACCTTATCATTCCATTTGTAAAAGGTGATATCACTGACAACATTAGCTCAAAGTAAGTCAATACATATAGAAACCCTGTCATTCCATTTGTAAAAGCTGATATCCCACCAAGCACCCACTTATCTTATCCTAGGGAGGTCTAAAACTAAAGATTTCAATCGTTATTCCATTTGTAAGAATCTGAATGACAAGGGACCATTTATTGTTCAAATTTACTACCTGTCATTCGTCATTCCATTTCATGCGTTATTCACTTTAGGGAGTCCTTGTTTAAGGACATACAAAACAGCAGTGGTGTAGCACTGTTTGCAGATGATGGAGCAATATGGAAAAGGGGGAGAAACATAGGATTTTAGTGAACAAGATGCAACAAGCACTAAATACAGTGCAGGAATAGGCCCTCCAGTGGGGATTTAGAATATCTGAAGGTAAAACAAAATCGATGATATTCACTAAAAAGAGGATAGGACTGGATTTAAAACTGAGACTGGCAGGTAAAGAATTGGAAAGGGTTGAATCCTTTAAGTACCTGGGGCTTTGACTTGATGGGAGATTAACATGGAAAATACATATTAAAAAGATGGTTGATAAGTGTAAAAAGGTACTAAATATTATGAGGTGTTTGTGTGGAGTGGATTGGGGAGCAAGTAGAACAGCTCTTAAAACAATGTATACAGGGCTGATCAGATCAGTGTTTGACTATGGCTGTATGGTATATGGATCAGCTGCTAAAACCTCACTAATACAGCTGGCGGTAGTACACAACCAAGCCCTCAGACTATGTTGTGGAGCAAAGAAAACACCAGTGGCAGCCACACAAGTTGAGATGGGAGAGATGCCCCTCCACCTTAGGAGAGAACAGCTTGCAGTTGTATACTGGGCAAACCTAAAGGGCCATAATGACAACCACATAACGCAGTCAGTCTTTCTACAGTGTCAAGAGAGGGAGAGTGAGGGAATTAAAAGCTTTGGATGGACAATACCATATAGAGTGAGAGAAATGGAGTTGGACGCAGTCAGGATATCCCCCACTGTTGTGTTCCCAGTAATCCCTCCATGGTTTATTATAGACCTCAACATTGATCTAGGACTGTTGGAGGAAAAACAGGGTGACCCTGACTTAGACATCAAAGTATTTATTTACTTAAGAGAAAAATATAAAGACACTCTTATGATGTACACAGATGCATCAAGATCTGATGAAAAGGTGGGAGTGGCATATGCCATTCCAGAACAAAAAAATTGCTGTGGCAAAAAGAATAACTAACAATTTGGCAGTATATACAGGAGAACTAGTAGCAATATGGTTGGCATTACACTGGGTGGAAGATCACAAACCAAGCAAGGTAGTGATTGCATCTGACTCAAGCTCAGCACTAACAAGCCTAAAAAATGGACAGAGTCAAGGCAAGACATTGTATATGAAATCATGCAAATGGGAAATAATCTGGTCAGATCTGGAATCAATTTGTCATTTACATGGGTGCCAGCGGGTGGCACGGTGGTGTAGTGGTTAGCGCTGTCGCCTCACAGCAAGAAGGTCCGGGTTCGAGCCCCGTGGCCGGCGAGGGCCTTTCTGTGTGGAGTTTGCATGTTCTCCCCGTGTCCACGTGGGTTTCCTCCGGGTGCTCCGGTTTCCCCCGCAGTCCAAAGACATGTGGGTTAGGTTAACTGGTGACTCTAAATTGACCATAGGTGTGAATGGTTGTCTGTGTCTATGTGTCAGCCCTGTGATGACCTGGCGACTTGTCCAGGGTGTACCCCGCCTTTCGCCCGTAGTCAGCTGGGATAGGCTCCAGCTTGCCTGCGACCCTGTAAAAGGATAAAGCGGCTAGAGATAATGAGATGAGATGGGTGCCAGCTCACAGAGGTGTAAGAGGAAATGAGATAGCAGACAAGTTTGCTAAGCAAGCAACAAAGAAATCCACTATAGACATTCATATTACACACAGCAAGGCAGAAATCAAAAGCATAGTTAAAACTAAAGTCACTGACAAATGGCAACACCTTTGGAACACTGGGCATACTGGATGTCATGATAATATCCAAAACAAAGTTGGAAGAGGTAGGAATACAGGCAGAAGCAAGCAAGAAGAGGATGTATTTTCAAGGATGTGCTTTGGTCATACAGCACTAAACAGCACACTATTTATGATAAACATGTTGATGGGACCTGTGAGTGTAGTGATAGCCAGGAGACCATAGAACATGTACTTATACAGTGTCCTAAATACCACCTAGAGAGACAAAGATTAATTGCCCAACTAAAGGAAAAACAAATCCAGCTCAGTCTACAGAGCATACTACAGTTAAACACAGGAGAAGTCTGTTTCAACCACTTATGTAGTTTCCTGAAAAACACAGGACTGATGAATTTAGGTTTTTTTTTTTCTTTTTGTTGTAAACGCCTGATTCACACTCCAGTCCAGATGGTGGCGGTAATGCTCCATATAATATGGCTGCCAACCGCCATAGAAGAAGGAGAGAGACCTTAAAGCTATACGCCGACAAATGGGTAAAACAGTAAGATGATACTAAAAATAGCACACTCAGGAAAATAATGATTTGTGAAGTTAGTTATATTCATGTCATGTCAAGTAGCCTGTCCTGACAGCAGTAGCTAGCCTGAAATTAGCAGTTGAGATGGGTCTTCAACCTGACTGACATCTATGTTTCTGTAAGTCAGATTGAAGACCCATCTTATCTGAGGTGAGAAAGGAATAACTAAGTTATCTTAACTGCTAATTTCACCTACCGATATCCTACGTTGATACTCGGCTACTATTTACTATTGTTTAATTGACAGGGAAAAGTTATGTCCAATGCTGAATGTCAAAAAAAACCTTCAGAGAAAGACACAAAAATGATGAAAACTACAAAGAAAAAGAGAGGAAGAGGGAAGAAAGGGCCAGAAAAAAAGGGCCAGCAAACTAATGAAGTGAGAGAAAGGGTGAGGGCTCTTGCAAGAGAGACAGAGAAAAATAAGACTCCATCTTAAAAATCAAAGTTTGGTTGTACGAGGGGATCCAGTGAGCTAGTCCAAGTAGTCACTTGGGTGAGCAGTCAGACAAGTCCTAACCGCTCCTCCTCATAGTCTCAATAAGAAAATGGCAGTGATGCAATTGGCAGGATTAGTGATGCAATTGGATTCAGTGGGCACACTGAAATGAAAAATAAGTTCTCAGTCGGCGGCATGGTGGTGTAGTGGTTAGCGCTGTCGCTTCACAGCAAGAAGGTCCGGGTTCGAGCCCCGTGGCCGATGAAGGCCTTTCTGTGCGGAGTTTGCATGTTCTCCCCGTGTCCGCGTGGGTTTCCTCCGGGTGCTCCGGTTTCCCCCACAGTCCAAAGACATGCAGGTTAGGTTAACTGGTGACTCTAAATTGACCGTAGGTGTGAGTGTGAATGGTTGTCTGTGTCTATGTGTCAGCCCTGTGATGACCTGGCGACTTGTCCAGGATGTACCCTGCCTTTCGCCCGTAGTCAGCTGGGATAGGCTCCAGCTTGCCTGCAACCCTGTAGAACAGGATAAAGCGGCTAGAGATAATGAGATGAATGAGAAGTTCTCAGTCACCACAGACCATGGAAGAGAAATGGTCAGGCAGTTTTATGTGTATGATGACATCTCTCAACAGACACCTGGGAGGAAAGATGCTGTTGTCATCAAAGAAGACCTATCAAAAGAGGCACTTAACTACAGTGGTGCTTGAAAGTTTGTGAACCCTTTAGAATTTTCTATATTTCTCTATAAATTACCTAAAACATCATTAGATTTTCACACAAGTCCTAAAAGTAGATAAAGAGAACCTAGTTAAACAAATGCGACAAAAATATTATACTTGGTCATTTATTTATTGAGGAAAATGATCCAATATTACGTATGTGAGTGGCAAAAGTATGTGAACCTTTGCTTTCAGTATCTGGTGTGACCCCCTTGTGCAACAATGACTGCAACTAAACGTTTCTGGTAACTGTTGATCAGTCCTGCACACCGGCTTGGAGGAATTTTAGTCCACTCCTCCATACAGAACAGCTTCAACTCTGGGATGTTGGTGGGTTTCCTCACATGAACTGCTCGCTTCAGGTCCTTCCACAATATTTCGATTGGATTAAGGTCAGGACTTTGACTTGGCCATTCCAAAATATTAACTTTATTCTTCTTTAACCATTCTTTGGTCTCTCTTTGCAACCCTGCCATGCACACCATTGTTGTTCAGTGTTCTCCTGATGGTGGACTCATGAACATTGTCTAATGTGAGAGAGGCCTTCAGTTGCTTAGAACTTACCCTGGGGTCCTTTGTGATCTCACCGACTATTACATGCCTTGTTCTTGGAGTGATCTTTGTTGGTCGACCACTCCTGGGGAGGGTAAAAATGGTTTTGAATTTCCTCCATTTGTATACAATCTGTCTGATTGTGGATTGGTGGAGTCTAAATTCTTTAGAAATGGTTTGTAACCTTTTCCAGCCTGATGAGCATCAACAACGCTTTTTCTGAGGTCCTCAGAAATCTCCTTTGTTCATGCCATGATACACTTCCGCAACACTACATGTGTTGTGAAGATCAGACTTTAATAGATCCCTGTTCTTTAAATAAAACAGGGTGCCCACTCACACCTGATTGTTATCCCATTAATTGAAAACACCTGACTCTAATTTCACCTTCAAATTAACTGCTAATGCTTGAGGTTCACATACTTTTGCCACTCACAGATATGTAATATTGGATAATTTTCCTCAATAAATAAATGACTAAGTATAATGTTTTTTGTCTCATTTGTTTAACTGGGTTCTCTTTATCTACAACCCCGATTCCAAAAAAGTTGGGACAAAGTACAAATTGTAAATAAAAACAGAATGCAATGATGTGGAAGTTTCAAAATTCCATATTTTATTCAGAATAGAACATAGATGACATATCAAATGTTTAAACTGAGAAAATGTATCATTTAAAGAGAATAATTAGGTGATTTTAAATTTCATGGCAACAACACCTCTCAAAAAAGTTGGGACAAGGCCATGTTTACCACTGCGAGACATCCCCTTTTCTCTTTACAACAGTCTGTAAACATCTGGGGACTGAGGAGACAAGTTGCTCAAGTTTAGGGATAGGAATGTTAACCCATTCTTGTCTAATATAGGATTCTAGTTGCTCAACTGTCTTAGGTCTTTTTTGTCGTATCTTCCGTTTTATGATGCGCCAAATGTTTTCTATGGGTGAAAGATCTGGACTGCAGGCTGGCCAGTTCAGTACCCGGACCCTTCTTCTATGCAGCCATGATGCTGTAATTGATGCAGTATGTGGTTTGGCATTGTCATGTTGGAAAATGCAAGGTCTTCCCTGAAGGAGACGTCATCTGGATGGGAGCATATGTTGCTCTAGAACCTGGATATACCTTTCAGCATTGATGGTGTCTTTCCAGATGTGTAAGCTGCCCATGCTACATGCACTAATGCAACCCCATACCATCAGAGATGCAGGCTTCTGAACTGAGTGCTGATAACAACTTGGGTCGTCCTTCTCCTCTTTAGTCCAAATGACACGGCGTCCTTGATTTCCATAAAGAACTTCAAATTTTGAGTCGTCTGACCACAGAACAGTTTTCCACTTTGCCACAGTCCATTTTAAATGAGCCTTGGCCCAGAGAAGATGTCTGCGCTTCTGGATCATGTTTAGATATGGCTTCTTCTTTGAACTATAGAGTTTTAGATGGCAATGGCGGATGGCACGGTGAATTGTGTTCACAGATAATGTTCTCTGGATATATTCCTGAGCCCATTTTGTGATTTCCAATACAGAAGCATGCCTGTATGTGATGCAGTGCTGTCTAAGGGCCCAAAGATCATGGGCACCCAGTATGGTTTTCCGGCCTTGACCCTTGCGCACAGAGATTCTTCCAGATTCTCTGAATCTTTTGATGATATTATGCACTGTAGATGATGATATGTTCAAACTCTTTGCAATTTTACACTGTCGAGCTCCTTTCTGATATTGCTCCACTATTTGTCGGCACAGAATTGGGGGGGATTGGTGATCCTCTTCCCATCTTTACTTCTGAGAGCCGCTGCCACTCCAAGATGCTCTTTTTATACCCAGTCATGTTAATGACCTATTGCCAATTGACCTAATGAGTTGCAATTTGGTCCTCCAGCTGTTCCTTTTTTGCACCTTTACCTTTTCCAGCCTCTTATTGCCCCTGTCCCAACTTTTTTGAGATGTGTTGCTGTCATGAAATTTCAAATGAGCCAATATTTGGCATGAAATTTCAAAATGTCTCACTTTTGACATTTGATATGTTGTCTATGTTCTATTGTGAATACAATATCCAGTTTGAGATTTTGTAAATTATTGCATTCTGTTTTTATTTACAATTTGTACTTTGTCCCAACTTTTTTGGAATTGGGGTTGTACTTTTAGGACTTGTGTGAAAATCTGATGAGGTTTTAGATCATATTTATGAAGAAATATAGAAAATTCTAAAGGGTTCACAAACTTTCAAGCACCACTGTATCTATTAGCTTAGCACATCTAGCCACTAGGATTTTTGCACATTCCTCAAGGCAAAAATGCTCCAACTCCTTCAAGTTAGATGGGTTGCGTTGGTGTACGGCAATCAAGTTATGCCACAGATTTTCAATTGGATTGAGGTCTGGGCTTTGACTAGGCAATTCCAAGACATTTAAATGTTTCCCTTTTAACCACTCCAGTGTAGCTTTAGCAGTATGTTTAGGGTCATTGTCCTACTGGAATGTGAACCTTCATCCCAGTCTCAAACCTCTGGCAAACTCAAACAGGTTTTCCTCCAGAATTGCCCTGTATTTAGTGCCATCCATCTGCTCTTCAATCCTGCCCATCTTTCCTGTCCCTGCAGATGAAAAACATCTCCACAGCATCATGCTGCCACTACCATGCTTAACTGTAAGAATGGTGTTCTCAGGGTGATGGGAAGGGTTGGGTTTGCACCACATATGGCATTTCAAAGAAGATAACAAAAATAATCCTAGATTCCTATTTAATACTGTAGCAAAATTAACCAGGAATAAGTCCACTATCAACACATGCACACCTGCAGTATGTAGTAGCAACGACTTCATGAATTTTTTTAATGACAAAATTGAGAATATCCGACAAAAAATTCAAACTACTAATTTAAGGTTAGACAATGAAAGTGACCTTGTAGTTAGCAATATAACTGTATCAGATCATCAGTTAGAATGTTTTACTCCCCTAAAAGAAACTGAATTACTTTCATTAATCTCTACATCAAAAGCCTCAACTTGCGTACTAGATCCCTTACCGACACATCTATTCAAACAGATAATGCCTGGAGTAATTGAACCGCTTCTAAAAATAATAAATTCTTCTCTTATGATTGGCTACGTACCCAAATCCTTTAAACTAGCAGTTATCAAACCCCTGATTAAAAAACCTGACCTTGATCCCTGTCAGCTGTCCAATTATCGGCCAATATCAAACCTCCCCTTTATCTCCAAAATCCTTGAAAAAGCTGTGGCACAGCAGTTATGCTCATATTTACATAGGAATAACATCCATGAAATGTATCAGTCAGGATTTAGACCTCATCATAGCACAGAGACAGCACTGGTTAAAGTAGTAAACGACCTACTGTTGGCGTCTGATCAGGGCTGTGTCTCGCTACTTGTGTTGCTTGACCTTAGTGCAGCATTTGATACTATTGATCATTCCATTCTTCTGGATAGACTAGAAAATGTTGTGGGAGTTAAGGGAATGGCCCTCTCCTGGCTCAGGTCTTATCTAACTGATCGTTATCAGTATGTTGATATAAATGGTGATATTTCTAGACGTACCGAGGTAAAGTTTGGTGTTCCACAAGGTTCTGTCTTGGGTCCACTGCTTTTTTCTCTATATATGTTACCTCTGGGCGATATTATTCGTAAACATTGTATTAGTTTCCACTGTTATGCTGATGACACACAGTTGTATGTCTCTGCAAAACCTGATGAGAGACACCAGCTTAATAAAATTGAGGAATGTGTTAAGGACATTAGACACTGGATGCTTATAAATTTCCTTCTGCTTAACTCTGACAAGACTGAAGTACTTGTGCTAGGACCACATACAGCTAGAAGTAAGTTTTCTGATTACACAGTAACTCTGGATGGCCTTTCTGTTTCTTCACGTGCAGCAGTAAAAGACCTCGGAGTGATTATTGACCCCAGTCTTTCATTCGAAACTCACATTGATAACATCACCCGGATAGCTTTCTTTCATCTCAGAAATATTGCAAAGATAAGAAATTTAATGTCATTGCATGATGCAGAAAAACTAGTCCATGCTTTCGTTACCTCCAGGTTGGATTATTGTAATGCCTTACTGTCTGGATGTTCCAATAAGTGCATAAACAAGCTCCAGTTAGTTCAAAATGCCGCAGCAAGAGTCCTTACTAGAACTAGAAAATATGACCACATCACGCCTGTCTTATCCACACTGCATTGGCTCCCAATCAAATTTCGTATTGATTATAAAATACTACTATTGACCTTTAAAGCACTAAATGGTCTCGCACCACAGTACCTGAGTGAACTTCTGCTCCTCTATGACCCGCCATGCCTACTTAGATCAAAAGGTGCAGGCTATCTGCTGGTACCTCGTATAGTGAAGGCTACATCAGGGGGCAGAGCCTTTTCTTACGAAGCCCCACAGTTATGGAACAGCCTTCCAAGTAATGTTCGGGAATCAGACACAGTCTCAGCATTTAAGTCTAGGCTGAAAACATATCTGTTTAGTCAAGCCTTTTGTTAATGGTGTTTATGAGGTAAAGGAGTAGATCTGGAGGGTCCTCAGACATAGAGTGTTTTGGTAAACTGGGATGTATGGATGCTGTCAGTCCCCACTCGCTTGCTCACTCGAGTTTGTTGACGGTGTAGTGGCTGGCTGCTTTATGTCCCGGGGCTCCCTCATGCCTGTGTTACCTTCTGGCTCTCTCCTTTTAGTTATGCTGTCATAGTTAGTTGCCGGAGTCCCTGCTTGTACTCGGTGCAATATGTATACTGTTCCTACTTATTCAGGTGACATTGGGCATACCTAACCACCTGTGTTTTCTTTCTCTCCCCCCCACCCCAAATCTGTCCCTCTGAGTTACATGGAGTCAACAGGAAATCTTTTGGTGGAGACGGTGGGGACCTCGACTGGCTATCGTAGCCTGCAGGGAATCGGCCGTCAGACATTCTGTCGCATGTCCCAGACCCGGTGAAATGTAACTGAATTGTCTTGGCCAGGCCTAAGGGTCCCATCTGCATCTCATCATTGCTGAGGAGTGTGCTCCCATCACCCAATCAAGCATCCAGCCAGAGCAGGTCATGATATATTTTTTTACCATATTAACATGCCATTGTGTGTTATGCCTGATGTAAAGACTCTCGTCTCTGCGAGCCTACCACACAGATTTAATACTTGTCATTTTTAGGGCATACCTAACAACGTGTTTTCTTCCCCCCCCCCCCCCCCCCCCCATCTGTCCCTCTGAGTTACATGTTGATCCTGGGATTGAGATGCTGGCCTCTTCTGCCCCTCAGACCTGCTTGATCCATCCTGGTGCCCTGTGTCTGGTCGGAGTTTTATCGCCCCACTCCTGTGAAGGACGGCCCCATGAGGACAGTTGAGGGTTATACCTGTTAAAACTGTTAATATTATAGTCAGGCTGTCTGTTGTTGCCCAAATGAGGATGGGTTCCCTTTTGAGTCTGGTTCCTCTCGAGGTTTCTTCCTCATGTCGTCTGAGGGAGTTTTTCCTTGCCACCGTCGCCACAGGCTTGCTCATTGGGGATAGATTAGGGATAAAATTAGCTCATGTTTTAAGTCGTTCAAATTCTGTAAAGCTGCTTTGCGACAATGTTTATTGTTAAAAGCGCTGTACAAATAAACTTGATTTTGATTTGATTTCCTATGTTGGCCAAAAAGTTAAATTCTCGTCTCATCTGACCAGAGAATCTGCTTCCATGTGTTTGGGGAGTCTGCCACATGCTGTTGGGCAAACACCAAATGTGTTTTATTATTTGTTCCTTTAAGTAATGGCTTTTTTCTGGCCACTCTTCCATAAAGCTCCATTCTGTGGAGTATATGGCTTGAAGTGGTCCTATGGACAGATACACCCATCTCTACTGTGGATCTTTGCAGCTCCTTCAGTGTTATCTTTGATGTCTTTGTTGCATCTCTGATTAATGCCCTCCTTACCTGGTCTGTGAGTTTTGGTGGCAGCCTTCTCTTGTCAGGTTTGTAGTGGTACCATATTCTTTATATTTTGCTATAATGAATTTAACGGTGCTCCATGGGCTATTTAAAGTTTGGGATATTTATTTATAACCCAACCCTGATCTATACTTCTCCATAACTTTGTCTCTGACCTGTTTGGAGTGCTCCTTGGTTTTCATGTTGCTTGCTTAGTAGTGTTGCAGAGTCAGGGTCCTTGAGCTTGAGCTTCTTTTAGGGATGCTCCCACTCGAAGTGATTTGGCATCCTATAAGGATTAGAACTACTAGTTCACATACTGTGACCAAGGACCCACACATTAAATAATGCCGCTTTTCCACTACAAACGCGGCTGAGCCGGGCTGAGCCGGGCCGTGCTGAGTCGAGCTGAGCGGGGCTGTTGGAGTTGCATTTCGACTACAACCGTGCTGGCTGGAAGTGGGTGGACACATTGGATGGAGTTAGCGAAAGTGGGTGGACGTCAGGTGATGTCGTTAAGCAGCGCAAACAGTGACATCAGTGAGCTTTTAAGCGGTAGTCTCACGACCCAAATAGTAAACAATAAACATGGAGGACATGGAGTTGTTAGTGTTGCTGGTCTTGGTGCTGTGGCTTGTTGTCACCGACAACGCGGACAGATACTGGCAAGAGCGTATAGATGAGGCGAGGCGCATAAGGCTTCAGAAATTCTCGTAATTCGTAATTCTTCTCCTTCCGGGTTTGCGGTGTTTACAGATCCCAGCGCGCTCGTGGGGCGTGTGTGGGCATGTGAGGACACTCCTCCTCACCAATCAGTGCACAGGGGAGTGTCTGCTCACGCCCCCAGCCTCACTCGGCACGGTTTGGCTCGATTCAGCCCTACTCCAAAACGGTGCGAGTTTTAGGGGCTAAGCAGGGCTGAAGCGAGCTGAATCGTGCTGGTTTTTGGTAGTCGAAACGCGAGCCGTGTCGGGCTGAAGTGAGCTGAAGCGAGCTGAAGTGAGCTGAAAAAGGGTAGTGGAAAAGGGCCATAAGAGGGTTTTTTTTTTTCAAAATTAAATTTTTATTTCTTTTTCAATTATAAACTTATGTCATCATACAATTCTTTATGTAAAAGTAAATTTTTAATATTAATTTCTAATTGTTTATTTTTCATTTTTTGAATAATTTTATCATGAAAGTTTGGATATTTGATACAATCTAGAAGCAGGTGTTTGACATTTTCTTGTACATTGATTGGAGGTTATTTTTTTAAAAAGAAGTTGTGTATCATTAAGTAGACATTTTCCAAATCTAAGTCTTGTAATTATCCTTTTGTTTGTTTCTGTTTTTGTCAGAATATGTATGTGTTGTAATATTTGGTCCAAGTCGGTAGAAGAGTCTACCAGTTTGGGAATTATCCCATCTGTCTTGCCATATTGTAAAAAATAACATATTTGATATGTTTTGTAATATCAGAAGTGGTAAAAGGGTAATGAATGTCATAATAGGTTTTATTTACTGATCTTTTGGCCAGTTTATCAGCAATTTCATTTCCTATAAGACCCACATGAGCTGGAATCCAACAAAAAACAACCTCACCACCCATAAGATAAAGCTGGTACATAAGATATTGGAAATCTAATAATTCTATGTCATTATCTTCCTTTTGAATTTTTTGGAAGACAGACAAGGAATCAGAAAATATCACACTTTGAAAGGGAGGTTTATCAATAAGAAGTTCCGAAGCCTTTGTAATTGCTAGTAACTCAGCTCTAAAAATAGTACCGTTTGAGATTTTATAATCTTTTTGAATGTTTAGACTTGGAATTACAATGCCAGATGCACAATCGAAATCTTTTTTTTTTGAACCATCAGTAAATATATGTAAGTGATTTGTATTTGAGTTAAATGTGTTCTAATGCTGATTGTAACATGTAGCAACTACTATCCTGTTGTTTAGAGATTTTAGGGACCAAATCTAAGTCAACTTTTGAAGATTGGGATTCCCAGGATGGGAAAGGATCAACCAAAGGATTACAAGCTGGAACCAGAAGACTTTTAACCAAATGAACAACTTTAGAAAATAGAGGACGAAAGTGAAGATTGTCACAATTTTGTTCTTCTAAAAACATTTTTTTTTTGTTGGATGATCTTCAAAAGATCTATATTTAATTGCACTTTGAAGTCAGGGTCCTTCCAGAACAAGTTGATTTTATACAGACATCATGTGACACTTTGGTTGCATACAGGTGGATCTTAATCAACTCTTTTATATGACTTATGAAGTTAATTGGTTGGACCAGCTCTTATTGAGGGGTTTCTTATGAAAGGGGGTGAATAGCTATGCACACTCCAGATTTCTGGTTTGTTTTCTTTTCCCCATCTTAATTATTGCTTATATCACAAAAAGAATTTGTACCTTTAAAGTGGTAGGCATGCTGTGTAAATCAAATGGTGCTAACCCCCCAATAATCCATTTTAATTCCAGCTTGTAATGCAAAAAAAAACAGGACAAATACCAAGGGGGATGAATACTTTTGCCAGACACTGTATGGTTTTCTTTATTTATTCAATGATCATTATTTGACTTTGTTTAATCCAGGTTGAATAGCACTTTTTTTGTCACAAGCCATAGCAAGGGAGCTGTTGATGGAGTGGGTGGAACAGTTCAAAGGTGTGTAAGTTCAGCTGTGTTAAGCCGGAAGGTTATTGTCAACAACGCACAGTCTTTTGCAAAAACAGCTGCACAGTACTGCCCTAACATCACCATGACACTAGTGATGGAAAGTGACATTCACGTGTTAATTCAGCAACACACCACTTGTAGGGAAGTATTGGTTGTGAATGAATGTTGTGTTTACGAATAAACTTGTACAACCCCGATTCCAAAAAAGTTGGGACAAAGTACAAATTGTAAATAAAAACGGAATGCAATGATGTGGAAGTTTCAAAATTCCGTATTTTATTCAGAATAGAACATAGATGACATATCAAATGTTTAAACTGAGAAAATGTATCATTTAAAGAGAAAAATTAGGTGATTTTAAATTTCATGACAACACCACCTCTCAAAGTTGGGACAAGGCCATGTTTACCACTGTGAGACATCCCCTTTTCTCTTTACAACAGTCTGTAAACGTCTGGGGACTGAGGAGACAAGTTGCTCAAGTTTAGGGATAGGAATGTTAACCCATTCTTGTCTAATGTAGGATTCTAGTTGCTCTAGTCTTAGGTATTTTTTGTCGTATCTTCCATTTTATGATGCGCCAAATGTTTTTTATGGGTGAAAGATCTGGACTGCAGGCTGGCCAGTTCAGTACCCGGACCCTTCTTCTACACAGCCATGATGCTGTAATTGATGCAGTATGTGGTTTGGCATTGTCATGTTGGAAAATGCAAGGTCTTCCCTGAAAGAGACATTGTCTGGATGGGAGCATATGTTGCCCTAGAACCTGGATATACCTTTCAGCATTGATGGTGTCTTTCCAGATGTGTAAGCTGCCCATGCCACACGCACTAATGCAACTCCATACCATCAGAGATGCAGGCTTCTGAACTGAGCACTGATAACAACTTGGGGCGTCCTTCTCCTCTTTAGTCCGAATGACACAGCATCCCTGATTTCCATAAAGAACTTCAAATTTTGAGTCGTCTGACCACAGAACAGTTTTCCACTTTGCCACAGTCCATTTTATGGGGCTTTTCCACTACCAACGCGGCTGAGTTGGGCTGAGCCGTGAGGTGCTGAGTTGGGCTGAGTCGAGCTGAGTGGGGCTGTTGGGGTTGCATTTCGACTACAACCGCGCTGAACCGTGCTGGCTGGAAGTGGGTGGACACATTGGGTGAAGTTAGCGAAAGTGGGTGGACGTCACGTGATGTTGTTAGGTGGCGCAAACAGTGACATCAGTGACCTTTTAAGCGGTAGTCTCACGACCCGGATAGTAAACAATAAACATGGAGGACATGGAGTCGTTAGTGTTGCTGGTCTTGGTGCTGTGGCTTGTTGTCACCGACAACGCCAACAGATACTGGCAAGAGCGTATAGATGAGGCGAGGCGCATAATTTGTCGTAATTCTTCTTCTTCTTCTGGGTTTACGGTGTTTACAGATGGTGGTTCCCAGCGTGCTCGCGGGGCGTGTGTGGGCATGTGAGGACACTCCTCACCAATCAGTGCACAGGGGAGTGTTTCCTCACGCCCCTAGCCCCACTCAGCTCGGTTTGGCTCACTTCAGCCTCACTCCAAAACCATGCGAGTTTTGGGTGCTGAGTAAGGCTGAAGTGAGCTCAGTCATGCTGCTCTGAGGTAGTCGAAACGCGAGCCGTGTTGGGCTGAAGTGAGCTGAAAAAGGGTAGTGGAAAAGGCCCATTAAATGAGCCTTGGCCCAGAGAAGACATCTGCGCTTCTGGATCATGTTTAGATACGGCTTCTTCTTTGAACTATAGCGTTTTAGCTGGCAACGGTGGATGGCACGGTGAATTGTGTTCACAGATAATGTTCTCTGGAAATATTCCTGAGCCCATTTTGTGATTTCCAATACAGAAGCATGCCTGTACAGTGGTCGAAATACTTTTTTCCAGTGTTCTGCAATATTGCAGAATGTCAAAATTTTGTTCTGCAATTTGGAAATATTTTCTGCAAATACACAAGCCTCCATATTACATCCTTCTCAACCTAATAATACCTATATTTACATCATATCTAGCTTTACAACTCATAGCATTACTGTAATTCTTTATTCTCTTACTCTATTTTTAATTTCAGTCTTCACAGATCCTTCTCTGCAGCAAAGTTATCATTCCATGATACCTCCACAGGTCTTTCATCCCCCTCGCCCTGACACTACGGGCTACTACAACTTGAAGTATACCAACTAATTCATAAATGTACTAGTTATCACACCCACACATTATCCTTCCACACAACATACTAATAAAGGTATCACCACAATAAAAAATAGAACACAACTGTTCTTCAAGAAACAAAACATTCATTTTCATGTTACACGTCATGTTACATTTTGTCAAGATTAAGTTTCTAGCTTGAACAATAGATTGTTACCCAAAATGTACTTCATTCACAGTGTTTGCATCTGCAACCTGTAGTTTTAAATTGAAAGCAAGGTTTCAATTCTACACTCTGTTGCATCTTACGATGATGCAAAGAATTGATGCCATTAAGGAATAAAACCCAACTGGCAAATGGAAAGATGTTTGGGTTCATTGTGTTTGCCTGGCTTCTAAAGTGCAAGGTCATGAACTGAACTGAGAACTACTGCAGGGGCTTCACTGCTCTAAACTAACAACAGAGAACTGGGTACAAACTAATCATGGCAGAACTGAGAGCTACAGAACTACTGAGAGCTACAGAACTGAACCTATGAGCTTTGTCTTACAGGGCAACTGTTTTACTTTGTGCTAGTCTGCGCCATAGGCACTAGTAAAAAAAAATAGAACATGTACACAAAACATGTATTAGTGTAGCTTGGTATGAGAAAACAAAATATTCAAAAGTATCTATGAATAAAGGTAAAATACTGTTGCTGTCTTCAAAAGGGATATAATATCAGTATAATTTTGCATGATTCAACAATACAATATATACAAACCAGCAACCGTCTTCATTTTTGTCACCCTCGCGGACGCGCGATCTGTCGCTGTTGTTGTTGGAGTCACGCTGGCTGCCGGTTTTGCCGAGATACGATAAAATCGTCCTTGTTTTCTTGGCGTTTTTGTCGGACTCTTGCCCCAAAGAAACAATCCTCTTCTTCAGAGCCATGTTTGTTGTGCCGCATTGAATTCTGGGAGATGCATGGCAGAAACTGCTGAACACTGCCGAGGTAGTTGTCGGGTCCTCCCGGCGGGTATTAAAAGTGACGAAATCTTACATCTGAAAATGGCAACTGCCCTGATTTGGTTGTTGTCGCCTTTTTTCGATATTACGTAAATATTGCTCAACTTTGACCTGGAAAACGCCGTCAGGTTCGCACGGCGCAGGTTTCAGTTTATTTACAGCACTGCTAGTTTGCTAAATTGAGAACCACTGAATCCCGAGCCTGATTTTTTAATTCTGCAAAATTGCAGGATGTTTAAGTTTTCTTCTGCAATCTTGAAAATCATTCTGCAAAATCCAGACTGCAGACGGGTATTTTGAACACTGCTGTATGTGATGCAGTGCCATCTCAGGGCCCGAAGACGACGGGCACCCAGTATGGTTTTCCAGCCTTGACCCTTACGCACAGAGATTCTTCCAGATTCTCTGAATCTTTTGATGATATTATGCACTGTAGATGATATGTTCAAACTCTTTGCAATTTTACACTGTTGAAATCCTTTCTGATATTGCTCCACTATTTGTCGGCACAGAATTAGGGGGATTGGTGATCCTCTTCCCATCTTTACTTCTGAGAGCCGCTGCCACTCCAAGATGCTCTTTTTATATCCAGTCATGTTAATGACCTATTGCCAGTTGACCTAATGAGTTGCAATTTGGTCCTCCAGCTGTTCCTTTTTTGTACCTTTAACTTTTCCAGCCTCTTATTGCCCCTGTCCCAACTTTTTTGAGATGTGTTGCTGTCATGAAATTTCAAATGAGCCAATATTTGGCATGAAATTTCAAAATGTCTCACTTTCGACATTTGATATGTTGTCTATGTTCTAATGTGAATACAATATAAGTTTTTAAGATTTGTAAATTATTGCATTCCGTTTTTATTTACAGTTTGTACTTTGTCCCAACTTTTTTGGAATTGGGGTTGTATCTCATCTCATCACATTTTCTTCCGCTTATCCGGGGCCGGGTCACGGAGACAGCAGTCTGAGCATGGAAGCCCAAACTTCCCTCTCCCCAGACACCTCGGCTGGCTCCTCGGGAAGAACACCAAGGCATTCCCAGGCCAGCCGAGAGACATAGTCCCTCCAGCGTGCCCTGGGTCTTCCCTGGGGCCTCCTCCTGGGGGGACATGCCTGGCACACCTCCCCAGGGATGCGTCCAGGAGGCATCCAAAAGAGATGCCCAAGCCACCTCAGCTGACTCCTCTCGATGTGGAGGAGCAGTGGCTCTACTCCGAGCTCCTCCCGAGTGACTGTGCTTCTCACCCTATCTCTAAGGGATCGCCCAGCCACCCTGCGAAGGAAACTCATTTTGGCCGCTTGTATCCGCGATCTTGTTCTTTCGGTCATTACCCAAAGCTCATGACCCTAGGTGTGTGTCGGAACGTAGATCGACCAGTAAATCAAGAAAGTTTGTAAGAATTTCAGTTCCCGCCTGCCATGCTTCTGTACTCCACCCACATCAGGGATTCACTACAGGCACCTACACACAAATTTGTACATTCTAACCACCTGAGTACCACAGATGATACTACCCACCATCCACAGTCTAACAAAATTGAGACAGGAGATTTCCTGCTTATAACCTATAAGGAAAAGAAGTCTTCTAGGCAATTTGTAGGGCTGGCAACTAACATGGATGATGACGGAGTGGAGGGCCAATGCTTGAGAAGGAATAACATGCGTGGATGCTTGCCTCTTACAGAGGATATATCTTGGGTGGGTTATACTCAAGTGGTCGAGGTTCTTTGTCCTGTTGTGAACAAAAGCATAAGATCCCACTTTGCCAAAGTTGTGCTAGTAGATTGATTAATTTAGTTAACAAATTATTAGCTACAGACTTAGCTATAGGCCTTCATGAATGTACAATATAATTGTTTTCCTATCTATCTATCTATCTATCTATCTATCTATCTATCTATCTATCTATCTCTTGATAGATAGGTACAGTGGCACTTGAAAGTTTGTGAACCCTTTAGAATTTTCTATATTTCTGCATAAATATGACCTAAAACATCATCAGATTTTCACACAAGTCCTAAAAGTAAATAAAGAGAACCCAGTTAAACAAATTAGACAAAAATATTATACTTGGTCATTTATGTATTGAGTAAAATGAGCCAATATTACATATCTGTGATTGGCAAAAGTATGTGAACCTTTGCTTTCAGTATATGGTGTGACCCCCTTGTGCAACAATAACTGCAACTAAACGTTTCCGGTAACTGTTGATCAGTCCTGCACACCAGCTTGGAGGAATTTTAGACCATTTCTCCGTACAGATCAGCTTCAACTCTGGGATGTTGGTGGGTTTCCTCACATGAACTGCTCGCTTTAGGCCCTTCCACAACATTTTGATTGGATTAAGGTCAGGACTTGGCCATTCCAAAACATTAACTTTATTCTTCTTTAACCATTCTTTGGTAGAAGGACTTGTGTGCTTAGGGTCGTTGTCTTGCTGCATGACCCAACTTCTCTTGAGATTCAGTTCATGGACAGATGTCCTGACATTTTCCTTTAGAATTCGCTGGTATAATTTAGAATTCATTGTTCCATCAATGATGGCAAGCCATCCTGGCCCAGATGCAGCAAAACAGGCCCAAACCATGATACTACCACCACCATGTTTCACAGATGGGATAAGGTTCTTATGCTGGAATGCAGTGCTTTCCTTTCTCCAAACATAACGCTTCTCATTTCACCAAAAAATTTCCATTTTGGTCTCATCCGTCCACAAAACATTTTTCCAATAGCCTTCTGGCTTGTCCACATGATCTTTAGCAAACTGCAGACGAGCAGCAATGTTCTTTTTGGAGAGCAGTGGCTTTCTCCTTGCAACCCTGCCATGCACACTATTGTTGTTCAGTGTTCTCCTGATGGTGGACTCATGAACATTAACATTAGCCAATATGAGAGAGGCCTTCAGTTGCTTAGAAGTCACCCTGGGGTCCTTTGTGACCTTCCCGACTATTACACGCCTTGCTCTTGGAGTGATCTTTGTTGGTCGACCACTCCTGGGGAGGGTAACAATGGTCTTGAATTTCCTCCATTTGTACACAGTCTGTCTGACTGTGGATTGATGGAGTCCAAACTCTTTTTAGAGATGGTTTTGTAACCTTTTCCAGCCTGATGAGCATCAACAATGCTTTGTTTGTGCCTTGATACACTTCCACAAACGTTTTGTGAAAATTGGACTTTGGTAGATCCCTGATCTTTAAATAAAACAGGGTGCCCACTCACACCTGATTGTTATCCCATTGACTGAAAACACCTGACTCTAATTTCACCTTCAAATTAACTGCTAATCCTAGAGGTTCACATACTTTTGCCACTCACAGATATATGTAATATTGGATCATTTTCCTCAATAAATAAATGACCAAGTATAATATTTTTGTCTCATTTGTTTAACTGGGTTCTCTTTATTTACTTTTAGGAATTGTGTGAAAATCTGATGATGTTTTAGGTCATATTTATGCAGAAATATAGAAAGTTGTAAAGGGTTCACAAACTTTCAAGCACCACTGTACATGGATAAATAAATGCATTACACTGTGTTTAAGACCTTGTTGTCTTCCAAAAATTATGAATATTTTCAAAAACATTGTGTTCATTTAAGTGTCTTTCTTGGTATAAATGTAATGCTTTCAACAATTGTCTTTAAGATTCAGAGTTTGTAGAAAACCTGTAACCTTCCATACAAGTTTATCTGTTTGATATCACATCCATAACGCTGATAAAATGCTGATATTTTTTAAGATGGGAATGAGTATATGAATATTGAGGATTTATCTGTATTCAGCTGTAGAGGTTACATGAAAAAATATACAAATTAATTAAATAATACTGTTTGTTCATGTTCTGAGGTATTTTGTTTAGCAATGTGAGTCTAAATGTCACATTCATAATGCTGGAAATGCCCTATACCAGTATATCCTGCACTGGAGTCTTTGGATCCATCAGTGTATATTTCTAAAAATGTATTCAAGTCTTTATGTATGCATTAACCAGAAAAAAAAATTGATAGACTGAGCCCACATTGTCTATTCAAAGTACAAATTACACAAAAGGACAGATGACAAAAACACAAGTTTAGTGGGTTTTTGGGTTTTTTTTTGGTTTGAACAAAAAGTTTTCAACTTTTCTGTGGACAATGTTTGTTATTCATTCAAAATGCAAGTCAGATTCAAATACCAAAAGTTAGATATAAACTGTTAAATTATATATTAGTGATATCTCATCTCATCTCATCATCTCTAGCCGCTTTATCCTGTTCTACAGGGTCGCAGGCAAGCTGGAGCCTATCCCAGCTGACGACGGGCGAAAGGCAGGGTACACCCTGGACAAGTCGCCAGGTCATCACAGGGCTGACACATAGACACAGACAACCATCCACACTCACATTCACAGTCAATTTAGACTCACCAGTTAACCTAGCCTGCATGTCTTTGGACTGTGGGGGAAACCGGAGCACCCGGAGGAAACCCACGCGGACACAGGGAGAGCATGCAAGCTCTGCACAGAAAGGCCCTCGCTGGCCACGGGGCTCGAACCCGGACCTTCTTGCTGTGAGGCGACAGCGCTAACCACTACACCACCGTGCTGCCCTATATTAGTGATATACGCATATTATTCACTGTGCTCCCTCCCCTACCCTCAAAAAATGTACCACCAGCCATCACTGGTGGTCAAGTATCCAACCAGAATTCTGCCAGAAATTTGTTGATTGCTATCACAAGCATCTGGTCAATGTGAAACTTTTTAAGGGACATTCAACCAAATATTACGTGTGCTGTATGTATAATTTTGACTATGTGTCAATTTCTGAAAACCCAAAATAAATTAAAACTTATGCACCAAGGACTTGGGTTTTTTTCTTCTTCTTCTATTAAAGCTGTATGTTGTGTAATCATTCTGCCCCAGAAAAGCAACAGTTAAAAAAAAAAATCAGTGAAAGCCCAATATTGCCATGACATCCATGTCAATGATGATATTCGTGTCCATGTATGTAATCTGATCACCAATGTAGTTAACCAAATATGCCAATGTGTATATGCCAATAGTAGCATCTACGAAAAGTAAACAAGTCAATTTATTTGTAGGAAGGCTTTTATTTGTAGTGAGGCTGCTACTATTACAAGAACTAGATGTGCATGGGGCAAGTTCAGAGAACTCCTCCCAGTCCTGACATGCAGGTGTTTGTCTCTATCAACACGTGGGAAAGTGTACAAAAGCTGCGTAAGGAGTGCTATGCTTTATGCTAGCGAGTGTTGGCCCCTGAAAAGTTGTGAGCTCGGAAGATTAGAAAGAAACGAGAGGGCCATGCTGCGTTGGATTTTGCATACCAAGCCTGACAATAGATCAAGCACATCTATCTTGAGAAGGATGCTCGGTCTGACAGACCTGGAGTCTACCCTCAGGCGTCGGCGACTTCGCTGGTTTGGCCACGTGCAGCGTAGCAACTCCATCATCAATCGCGCATGCCACCTCAAAGTCGCCGGGCGTAAACGTCCTGGCAGGCCCCAGAAGTCCTGGCAGGAATGCGTGAAAAATGATCTGAGGGCTGCTGGTCTGTCTGCCAGTGACACCCAAGACAGAGCTCGATGGCATGCTGCTGTTCTCCATGCGACGTCCGACCCACTCTGATGTGGATACATGGATGCTAATTTCCGGATAGTGAGTGTGAGTGAAAACTTTTAACATAACTTTTTCTAGTTGCTCAACTGTCTTAGGTCTTTTTTGTCGTATCTTCCATTTTATGATGCGCCAAATATTTTCTATGAGTGAAAGATCTGGACTCCAGGCTGGCCAGTTCAGTACCCAGACCCTTCTTCTACGCAGCCATGATGCTGTAATTGATGCAGTATGTGGTTTGGCATTGTCATGTTGGAAAATGCAAGGTCTTCCCTGAAAGAGACGTCGTCTGGATGGGAGCATATGTTGCTCTAGAACCTGGATATACCTTTCAGCATTGATGGTGTCTTTCCAGATGTGTAAGCTGCCCATGCCGCACACACTAATGCAACCCCATACCATCAGAGATGCAGGCTTCTGAACTGAGCGCTGATAACAACTTGGGTCGTCCTTCTCCTCTTTAGTCCGAATGACACGGCGTCCCTGATTTCCATAAAGAACTTCAAATTTTGATTCGTCTGACCACAGAACAGTTTTCCACTTTGCCACAGTCCATTTTAAATGAGCCTTGGCCCAGAGAAGACGTCTACGCTTCTGGATCATGTTTAGATATGGCTTCTTCTTTGAACTATAGAGTTTTAGCTGGCAACGGCGGATGGCACGGTGAATTGTGTTCACAGATAATGTTCTCTGGAAATATTCCTGAGCCCATTTTGTGATTTCCAATACAGAAGCATGCCTGTATGTGATGCAGTGCTGTATAAGGGCCCGAAGATCATGGGCACCCGGTATGGTTTTCCGGCCTTGACCCTTACGCACAGAGATTCTTCCAGATTCTCTGAATCTTTTGATGATATTATGCACTGTAGATGATGATATGCTCAAACTCTTTGCAATTTTACACTGTCGAACTCCTTTCTGATATTGCTCCACTATTTGTCGGCGCAGAATTAGGGGGACTGGTGATCCTCTTCCCATCTTTACTTCTGAGAGCCACTGCCACTCCAAGATGTTCTTTTTATATCCAGTCATGTTAATGACCTATTGCCAATTGACCTAATGAGTTGCAATTTGATCCTCCAGCTGTTCCTTTTTTGTACCTTTAACTTTTCCAGCCTCTTATTGCCCCTGTCCCAACTTTTTTGAGATGTGTTGCTGTCATGAAATTTCAAATGAGCCAATATTTGGCATGAAATTTCAAAATGTCTCACTTTTGACATTTGATATGTTGTCTATGTTCTATTGTGAATACAATATCAGTTTTTGAGATTTGTAAATTATTGTATTCCGTTTTTATTTACAATTTGTACTTTGTCCCATTTTTTTTTTTTGGAATCGGGGTTGTACTTCAACAGAAAATTACACTAAGTATTTTTCTGTCACTTGTTCATTTATTCTGTCACTTGTTCATCAACTAGAAGTTCAGCACTTCATGTACCTGAATTTTGCACTTCTTGTACTCTGGATAAGTGTGTCTGCTAAATGCCATGTAATGTTACCCATCCTCATTTGGGTGATAAGATAGCGTGATTATAACTCACGTCTATAAGTGTGTCCTAAATGGTCAAAAAGTTAAATTGTGTAACCAGGAAATTTATCATAGTTTCGACATGAAGTCTATTTTGTTGAAGTTATCAACTGTTCATTGATGGAGACTTGAGTGCAAGCCTGTTCCTGACAACTGCAGTCCTAAAGTTATCATGACAACCATAGTCCTAAGCCATCATAGCAAAACTCTGTTCATATGGGGCCATCTTCCACAGGAGCTATGCGATGAGAACTCCAACCAGAAATAGGACATCAGGATGGATTAGGCATGTCCAAAGAGCAGGCGACGCCAGCATCACTGGTATCTCAGGATTTATGTGTTTAGTTGTGCCTAAATGTCCTTTCAAGACCAGAATTAAACTGCACTGACTTTTTTTTACACATTTTAAAATGGTGTGTAATGAGCATGCAGGATTGCCCTCTGATCCTGCAAACAATAGGCATTTCACAATGCTTTTCATAACAACTACTTTGAATAATCTGCTTCCTGAAAATCCTCATGTTTTGAGAATTGCTACCACAGGTGCCCTAAATGAAATGATCATTGAGGAAGTGGATTGTCAGACTCAAGACTTGGATTCTGCTGGGGCCTTTGACCCTGTGATTAAGCCCAAATCTCTGACAGGTGAACGTAAATCATCAATTGATGCCACAATGCAGACACAATCTCATTCTGCAGACATCAAACTCGAACAGACAGGTGCCTCCCCCACACAGTATTTCACTGCTTGGGAGTTTACACAGGGTTGCCTGCAGGTTGAGACTAACCTCAGTATGTTGTTACTGATTCTTGCTACTGATTCCAGCACATTGCCCATAATTGATCTTTGTGTAGATGGCAACACTTATCCCTTTATAGTGGACACAGGCGCCACTTGATCATCTTTAAGTGGGAAATCTTACAATGGGCCAGTGTCAGGGGCTACTGTTAACTCTGTGGGAATAAATAGGGTTCCTGTTCTGAAGACTTTTCTCCTACTTGTGACCACACCAGATGATCCTAAACTGTGTTTCATGCATCACTTTGTTGTCATTCCTAGTTCCCCTTTTAGTTTATTAGGCCATGATATTTTGATGAAACTCACTTGTTCTATTTCTTTTGCACAAGGCCATACTGTTCTATGCACACCAAATAACCTGTCTTTTGATTCTGCTGTCTTCTCTGACTCTGACCTGGGGGAAGACACAGGTGCTGAAGTCTCTGTTCCTCAGATTTTGAATCAGGTTCCTCAAACTCTCTGAGCGTCACACTCCAATGAGGTTGGACATGTACAGTTACCCCCATACACACTGCCAGTTTGAAAACATCTGTCCCTGTGTACTGGAAACAATAGCCACTGTCCCATGAAAAGGAGAAGGGCATTGAACCTGTGATTTCGTCACTATTATAACAAGGTTTTTTTGGTCCCTTGTTCTTCTCCATATAATACTCCAGTTAATCCTGTAAAGAAATCAAATGGGGTCTGGAGATTCACTCAGGACTTGAGATGCAGTCATCAACTGGTTATCCCTGTTAGCCCTCCTATACCAGATGTCGCTTCTATTTTTATCTATTCCTAATCAAGATACCTACTTTACTGTTGTTGATCTTTGCAGTGCATTTGTCAGTGTCCCCATGAGTGTTGAGACTCAACCTGTATTTGCCTTTACTTTGAAGCAGCAACAATATACATGGACCCATCTACCTCAAGGGTTCTTCGACTCCCCTGCAGTCTTCTCTGTTGTTGATCGAGACTCACTGAACTCTCTGACCCTCCCTGATGGCTGCACATTGCTCCAATTTGTAGACAACATTCTGCTGTCAGCTGAGGATGAGTCCAAGTATGAACAAGGTGCTCTGGCTCTTCTCTCACACCTGGCTAGGTGTGGATTTAAAGCCTCATGGTCCAAGCTGCAGTTTTGTCAGCCTTCAGTGCGATACCTTGGCTTTTACATCTCTGAAGGTGAGCATCGTCTCTCATCTGATAGACTCTGTAATACTTGAGGTAGCTCCTCCCTTGAATAAGACTGCCATGTTGTCTTTTCTTGGACTCATTAGCTATTGACATCAGTGCAGTCCAGATTGTTCTCATCATTACTAGATCCTGAGAAAGTCATGCCTCAAAGAGCAGCCCAATGACATTGTATGGACTTCTGAAATGATGCACTTATTCTGTTATCTGAAGAAATCTGTCACATCAGCTCCAGCACTGGGTCTGCCTGACTACAATCTGCCATTCCACCTGTGTCTTGGAGGATGGAGTGACTGTGGCGGGGGGTCCTGGCCCAAGAGCATGGTGAAGGTTATCGTCCTGTAGATTCTCTATCAAAGCCCCTGGACACAGTGGTCCAGGGCATGTCTGCATGCTTACGTGCTATTACAACTGATGCTGAAAAACTGGTACTGTCTCACCCTCTGATTTTACATGCATCACATCAGGTATGCTTCATTTTAAACAATATTCAGACACAACATATGACCACTCAGCTAGGTTCTGGTTATGAGTCTATCCTGTGTGGCATACAGAACTCGTCTATCAAACCTGCCATGTCAGATAATACCCCAGCTCTTTTGGTACAACACATGTTGTCTTCCTGCAGGCCTGGCTCAGATTCAGCATGGTTGGAACTTGATTGTTAAGAGGAAATTACTGCCACCTCATTGCTGAGGTGTGATATGTCTCAGATCCTCTTTGAGAATGTTGTTCATGTTTGTTGATGGCTCTTGTTCAAAGCATAATGATTTGGGTTTTTTTCTGTGTGGGTATTCTGTTTGCTCTTTGTCTGATTTTGTATATGAAGCATATTCTTTACTTCACAGCTCTGCACAAGTGGCTGAACTTGTTGCTCTTACATGTATTGCACCCTGTTTGCAGGTCAGTCTGTGAAACATTTCCCCCTGAAGGTCAATGCTGGGATACACTCTCATTCCTCAAATTCCTCTCTAACTCTCCGCGGTCGCCATTTTTACCCCCAGTGTGACAAGCGGGTGCGTGACCAGCGCCTTCATGGCTGCAGGAGCGGACGGCTGCTTGCTTGCGCTGGATTACCTCCCCCCTCCCCCCACACCCCCTCCCCCCTTACCCCCTACCCCTGATTCCCCCCCTCAAGTCCCGTGTTTAAAGTGTACCTGTGTTGTAGTTGTGCTTATGCAAAGGTTTTTTTAAATGTTCCCACACTGTACTCCTGACAGCAGCATAGTGTGTGTGTGGGGGGGTGTTCTTTTTTCCTTATCTCTCCTCATGTTGTGTTTCCTTTTTATCTTTATCCCTGTCTTCCTGTCCTGTCTACCCTATGTCAATTGTATGTTGTATATGTACGGACAGGTTGATGGCTAATTTCGCTGGTACATGTGACTAGTGACAATAAAGGGCATCATCATCATCATCATCATCATCGACTATTTATGCAGATTCTTGTTACACCTTTGGGGTAGCTCATGATTTTGGGAAAATATGGCACTCACATGGCTTTCAGGCTGCTGATGGTAAGCCAATATCACATGCCTATCTTCTTGTAGATCTTTTGGAAGCATGTTCCCTCCCTTAGCAATTGTCCATCATCAAAAACAAAGGTTATAACCCTGGTGACTCCACTGAGGCCAGTAGGAACCACATAGCAATCCAAGTTGCTCAGTGGGTGGCCAAAGAGGGCAAACCTTACCCATATGTTTCTGAATTGCCTATTTACTCAATGTTTTTTAATTTTTCTTTGTCTCATGACAGACTTGACATAGCTTTTCTACAGAGTCAGACTACTGAGGCTGAATAGACCTTCTACCATCCATCCCTTGCAAAATAAGAATAATTCCCAATTTGAGATCCAAATTTTCTCCTTTTGAGGTAATTCTGGGCCGACCATTTCCAACCCCTTTGACCAAGAATAACCCCAGTGTTTCATTTACAGTTGATCTGGATGTGATTGTCAGCAATGGCTTAAGCTTTGATTGAAAACTTGAACAGTATACTTGGTGACGTCCTTGTGTCTCTCCCTCTGCCTGCAGAAAAGCCCATTTCTTTCAGGCAATTGAGTATGAGTGCACAGCCTGAATGAGAACAGCTGACAAGAGCAGCTGTCCTCACTGACTCCCAGCCACAGTGGATACAGGCATCTGCAAAGGTGTCCTCCAGCATGCCTCATTCCTCTCATCTCATCCGAAAAGACAGGGGCAATACAGCAATCAAAAAGTCCTTCGAGGACTTCATCTCATTTCACCTTTAACAGGAGTGGTTCAGCAATCAAAAAGTCCTTAGGGGACCTCTTCTCATCTCACCGTTTCACATACACATATAGTAATCTTTGTATTAGCTTTCTCATAACACTCACTTATGCTCCGTATGCTGGCACAACTTGTGAATGCCATCTTGCAACAAGTTTTACCTCCTAATAGCCTACACTTTGACTGACAGATTTTATCCTGTTTATGGTGGGCATTCCCACCAGGAAAGAGAAACCAATCGAAACTGAAAGAGTGAAAGTGATTAGTGACACAGTGATTCAGGACTGTTCATCAGTCCTGCACACCGCCTTGGAGGAATCCGTCGATTTTATGCGCTTTGGATGATTCAGGACAGTGATTCAATTTCAGGACAGCAAATCAATTCATGATTCAATTCATGATTCAGGACAGCAATTCAGTTCAATCTTGAGAACTTCAAGAAAAGGAAAGTCCAGTGTGATCAAGCATACATCAGATCCTTTCAGGATCTAAGGGGGCATTGAAAGAAAGATATGTTTGGCATGCTTGAACTGGTACAGGCTGGTCTGATTGCTACTTGTTCTTGAAACTGATGCAAGCTGTTCTGATTGCTACTTGTTTTGGCTAGTTAAATCCTTGAGATTTATCTTTGCTTGCACATTCTGGTCTTTGCTTAACCCTCTGGGGTTGAGAGCTTTGCCGGCGAAGCTTGGCACGTTTACAATGTGCCATGTATTTAGATAAATATCTTCGCGAGTTTTTATCATACAAGCATGATAAACACATCGACAGAAACTTTATAACTGACACTTTCCTATGTGCCCACTGCCAAATAATATTATATTTTTTAATTTACCTAAATTAGATGAACCATAAAACTTGTCACCTCACTCAGTCACACCGGAGTTGGAGAGCTGAGCTCCATAAAAGACTATTCATAAAAGACTATTTCCATGGTAACGGCATGATAATCACTTTCACTCTTTCGGTTTCGATTGGTTTCTCTTTCGCAGTGGGAATGCCCACCGTAAACAGGATAAAATCTGTCAGTCAAAGTGTAGGCTATTAGGAGGTAAAACTTGTTGCAAGATGGCACGCAGATTTTATGTGCTTTGGATGATTCAGGACAGTGATTCAATTTCAGGACAGCAAATTAATTCATGATTCAATTCATGATTCAGGACAGCGATTCAGTTCAATCTTGAGAACTGCGACACTGATAACGAGAGGTGCCTTTTTTTTTTACTTCGACTTGATTCAGCCGAAGATCAACTCAAGTAAGTGTAAATATTTCTTCTATTTATTATGAGCAGATTGGTTAATACAGTGGTGCTTGAAAGTTTGTGAACCCTTTAGAATTTTCTATATTTCTGCATAAATATGACCTAAAACATCGTCAGATTTTCACACAAGTCCTAAAAATAGATAAAGAGAACCCAGTTAAACAAATGAGACAAAAATATTATACTTGGTCATTTATGTATTAAGGAAAATTATCCAATATTACATATCTGTGAGTGGCAAAAGTATGTGAACCTTTGCTTTCAGAATATGGTGTGACCCCCTTGTGCAGCAATAACTGCAACTAAATGTTTACAATAACTGTTCATCAGTCCTGCACACCGGCTTGGAGGAATTTTAGCCCATTCCTCTGTACAGAACAGCTTCAACTCTGTACAGAACAGCTTCTTCTTTAACCATTTTTTGGTCGAACGACTTGTGTGCTTAGGGTCGGTGTCTTGCTGCATGACCCACCTTCTCTTGAAATTCAGTTTATGGACATATATCCTGACATTTTCCTTTAGAATTTGCTGGTATTATTCTGAATTCATTGTTCCATCAATGATGGCAAGCCATCCTGGCCCAGATGCAACAAAACAGGCCCAAACCATGATACTATCACCACCATGTTTCACAGATGAGATGAGGTTCTTATGCTGGAATGCAGTGTTTTCCTTTCTCCAAACATAATGCTTCTCATTTAAACCCAAAAGTCCTATTTTGGTCTCATCCATCCACAAAACATTTTTCCAATAGCCTTCTGGCTTGTCGCTGTGATCTTTAGCAAACTGCAGATGAGCAGCAATGTTGTTTTTGGAGAGCAGTGGCTTTCTATTTGCAACTCTGCCATGCACACCATTATTGTTCAGTGTTCTCCTGATGGTGGACTCATGAACATTAACATTAACCAATGTGAGAGAGGCCTTCATTTGCTTAGAAGTTACCCTGGGGTCCTTTGTGCCCTGGCTGACTATTACATGCCTTGCTCTTGGAGTGATCTTTGTTGGTCGACCATTCCTGGGGAGGGTAACAATGGTCTTGAATTTCCTCCAATAGTACACAATCTGTCTGACTGTGGATTGGTGGAGTCCAAACTCTTTAGAGATGGTTTTGTAACCTTTTCCAGCCTGATGAGCATCAACAATGCTTTTTCTGACGTCCTCAGAAATCTCCTCTGTTCATGCCATGATACACTTCCACAAACATGTGTTGTGAAGATCAGACTTTGATAGATCCCTGTTCTTTAAATAAAACAGGGTGCCCACTCACACCTGATTGTCATCCCATTGATTGAAAACAACTGACTCTAATTTCACCTTCAAATTAACTGCTAATCCTTGAAGTTCACATACGTTTGCCACTCATAGATATGTAATATTGGATCATTTTCCTCAATAAATAAATGACCAAGTAGAATATTTTTGTCTCATTTGTTTAACTGGGTTCTCTTTATCTACTTTTAGGACTTGTGTGAAAATCTGATGATGTTTTAGGTCATATTTATGCAGAAATATAGAAAATTGTAAAGGGTTCACAAACTTTCAAGCACCACTGCATGTGCTGTTGTGCATACACAGGAAAAATGACTGAGCAATTTTTCCAGAGTTAAAAGTATTTCCCTCAAAAATAGTTAGTTTTGCTATACTTTGAGTTTAGAGAGTAAAATTTGGAGTTGGAGTGGGAGCAAAATTACAGAGTAATTGTCAGAGTAACAGAGTTGATTGTGGCTCTGAACTGAGTAAAATAATACAAGAGTTAATTTCAAGACACACAGAATAGAGTCAAATACCAAAATAAAGTCAAAATATAGCTGCAAGCAGCAATGTGGGGGCCAAGCAGCTTATGAGCCTAGTCGTCAGGCCAGCAGAATGCACTTGGGCCAGGTAATGCCCTTGTGCAGCTTAGTCCAAAGTTGCTATCCACCAAGTTTGGGAGAAATTGGTCAAAAATTGAGGGGGGAGAAGCATTTTAATAGATTTTTACAAAATTCAAAATGGCGGAAAATCCTCAAGGCTGAATAAGACTTCATAGGGTGCGATGGATTTGGCTTGAGCCAAGGATTCCAGAGATAGTGGAATTTTATTTCTAGCCCAAACGCATCATGAGATATGAGCCAAAAGTCATTTTTCCTAGTTATAGCGCCCCCTAGCGGCCTAGTTGTTCCAAATTTTTTGTGGGCCTTTCTGGTGGTGTTTGGCATAATGCCACCAAGTTTCGTTAAGGTCTGCCAAAGGGCGGCCGAGATATGAGCACACGTCCTCTTTCGCATCTGCGCAGCCAAATTTGATTGGCTGCCACGGCCAAACGCTTAGGAAATTCGAAAATCCGTGTAAGTTTATTGTGCACGTTCATCCACAGTTGCTATGTACCAAGTTTGGGAGAAATTGGTCAAAGATTGAGGGAGGAGAAGCATTTTAATTGATTTTCACATAATTCAAAATAGCGGAAAATCTACTGGGTTGAATATGACGACACAGGACGCGTTGGATTCCTTTTGACCCAAGCATTCCAGCGATACTAAGATTTTGATGATCAGACGTATGGTTCAAAAGTAACAAGCAGAAATGTACCTGCAAATTTGACCTGTTGGTGGCGCTAGAGGATTGGGGGTGGGGACCTAAAATTTCTTGAAGGCAATCATAAGACTGTCTAGAATGTGGGTGCAGACCAGTTTTTGGGAAAATCCGACTAAATTTGCAGAAGGAGAAGCATTTTATTGATTTTCACAAAATCCAAAATGGCAGAGATTATATTCTGGTTTACATGACGTCATAGGGTGCGTTGGAATCCTCTTGGCCCAAGGATTCTAGGGATACCACGTTTTTGACAATCGGGTGCACGTATCAAAAGTTACAAGCAGAAATGTACCTCAAATTTTGACCTGTTGGTGGCGCTAGAGGGTTTGAGCTGGGCATCTGGATTTTTTTTTGTGGTGAGTCCTGGGATAGACTAGAATCTGTGTGAAAAATTTGAAAACATTCCTATGAAGGCTGCCAAGATATGAGCTCACTTCCTGTTTGGCGTCTTTGCACACGCGTTTCATTGGCTGCTGCGGCCAAATAGTTTTAAATTTCAAAACACTGAGCATCATTTTTGTGCGGCTTCGTCCAATGATGCTATCAACCAAGTCTGGGAAAAATTGATCAAAAATTGAGGGAGGAGTAGCAATTTAATTGATTTTAACAAAATTCAAAATGGCGGAAACTCTACCAGGTGGAATATGATGAGATAGGGCGATTTGGATTCGATTTGACTGAAGGACTCCAGAGATACTAAGATTTTGACGATCGGACGTACGGTTCAAAAGTAACAAGCAGAAATGTACTTCCAACTTTGACCTGTTGGTGGCGCTAGAGAGTTTGAGATGGTGAGCTGAAATTTGCTGAGAAGAACCTTGAGGCAGCCTAGAATCAGTGTGCCAAATTTCACAACCTCTCGTCAGACGGTTCTATGGCTTGCCATAGAATTTCATTGATTTTAACAAAATTCAAAATGGCGGAAAATCCTCAACTCAGAACACGACGTCATAGGGTGTGATGGATTTGTCTTGACCCAAGGATTCCAGAGATAGTGGAATTTTGTTTCTCCCCAAAACGCATCATGAGATATGAGCCAAAAGTCATTTTTCCTAGTTATAGCGCCCCCTAGCGGCAAATTTATTCCAAATTTTTTGTGGGCGTTTGTGGAGGGGTGGGGCATCATGCCACCAAGTTTCGTTAAGATATGCCAAAGGTTGGCAGAGATATGAGCACACTTCCTGTTTCGCGTCTGCGCAGCCAAATTTGATTGGCTGCCACAGCCAAACGCTTGTGAAATTCAAAACACTGAGCATAACTTTTGTGCGGCTTGGTCCACTTATGCTATCAACCAAGTCTGGGAAAAATTGGTCAAAAATTGAGGGAGTTGATGCGTTTTAACTGATTTTGACAAAATTCAAAATGGCGGAAAATCTACCAGGTGGAATATGACGAGATAGGGCGATTTGGATTCGATTTGACCGAAGGACTCCAGAGATACTAAGATTTTGACGATCGGACGTACGGTTCAAAAGTAACAAGCAGAAATGTACTTCCAAATTTGACCTGTTGGTGGCGCTAGAGAGTTTGAGGTGGTGAGCTGAAATTTGCTGAGAAGAACCTTGAGGCAGCCTAGAATCAGTGTGCCAAATTTCACAACCTCTCGTCAGACGGTTCTATGGCTTGCCATAGAATTTCATTGATTTTAACAAAATTCAAAATGGCGGAAAATCCTCAACTCAGAACACGACGTCATAGGGTGCGATGGATTTGTCTTGACCCAAGGATTCCAGAGATAGTGGAATTTTGTTTCTCCCCAAAACGCATCATGAGATATGAGCCAAAAGCCATTTTTCCTAGTTATAGCGCCCCCTAGTGGCAAATTTATTCCAAATTTTTTGTGGGCATTTGTGGAGGGGTGGGGCATCATGCCACCAAGTTTCATTAAGATATGCCAAAGGATGGCAGAGATATGAGCACACTTCCTGTTTTGCATCTGCGCAGCCAAATTTGATTGGCTGCCACGGCCAAACGCTTGTGAAATTCAAAACACTGAGCATAACTTTTGTGCGGCTTGGTCCACTTATGCTATCAACCAAGTCTGGGAAAAATTGGTCAAAAATTGAGGGAGTTGATGCGTTTTAACTGATTTTGACAAAATTCAAAATGGCGGAAAATCTACCAGGTGGAATATGACGAGATAGGGCGATTTGGATTCGATTTGACCGACGGACTCCAGAGATACTAAGATTTTGACGATCGGACGTACGGTTCAAAAGTAACAAGCAGAAATGTACTTCCAACTTTGACCTGTTGGTGGCGCTAGAGAGTTTGAGGTGGTGAGCTGAAATTTGCTGAGAAGAACCTTGAGGCAGCCTAGAATCAGTGTGCCAAATTTCACAACCTCTCGTCAGACTGTTCTATGGCTTGACATAGAATTTCATTGATTTTAACAAAATTCAAAATGGCGGAAAATCCTCAACTCAGAACACGACGTCATAGGGTGTGATGGATTTGTCTTGACCCAAGGATTCCAGAGATAGTGGAATTTTGTTTCTCCCCAAAACGCATCATGAGATATGAGCCAAAAGTCATTTTTCCTAGTTATAGCGCCCCCTAGTGGCAAATTTATTCCAAATTTTTTGTGGGCGTTTGTGGAGGGGTGGGGCATCATGCCACCAAGTTTCGTTAAGATATGCCAAAGGGTGGCAGAGATATGAGCACACTTCCTGTTTCGCGTCTGCGCAGCCAAATTTGATTGGCTGCCACGGCCAAACGCTTGTGAAATTCAAAACACTGAGCATAACTTTTGTGCGGCCTGCTCCAGTTATGCTATTAACCAAGTCTGGGAAAAATTGGTCAAAAATTGAGGGAGTTGATGCATTTTAACTGATTTTGACAAAATTCAAAATGGCGGGAAAACTATATGGGCGGAAAATGACGTCATGGGGTCCGTTGGATTCGTCTTGGCCCAAGGATTCCAGGGATACCAGGTTTTTGAAAATCGGACCAACGGTTCAAAAGTTACAAGCAGAAATGTACCTGCAACTTTGACCTGTTGGTGGTGCTAGAGGTTTTAAAGGAGAGGCCTGAAATTTGCTGAGAGTAATGTTGAGACTGTCTAGAATCAGTGTGCAAAATTTCACAACTTTTTACCAGACAGTTCTATGGGCTGCCATAGACTTGCAGAGGCAGAAGAATGTTGAATAATAATAGGAAACAGTAGAAACACTATGGGTACCTTCGCAGCTTCACTGCTTGGCCCCCAATAACATTCGTAAAAAGCAGCTTTAGAACTGTGTTGGAATCTGTGAAAAAACATTACGTTACCCATTCTGCCAAACCATTTTGATCGCTTGGCCTGATGGGATTAAGAGTTGGCAGTGGGAGGGGTATTCACTCTTCTCATTGAATGGAATGGAATTTTTTACACTTCTCATTGAATACCCCTCTCACTGCCAACCCTTTATCCCAAAACAGTAGGACATAATTTTTTGATGGCCAGATAATTGTCCAAATCAATGGAGTGGATTCAAGTTTTTGTGCTTGATACATTCCGAAGACTGAACAGAATCACCTCAAGTGACCAAAATGGTTCATCACAATGGGTAAAGTTTTTTTTCACACATTGCAACACAGTTCTAAAACTGCTTTTTAAAGCATCTTAATTTATCTGTTTTTTTTAAATGTACAATCATGACATACATACTGCATAGTAGATATTATTATAGCTGAACTTGTGCTGAATCCAAAAAAGTTTTATGACTTTGAAAACACCACTTAGATTTGTTGAAATTGACAACACAATCAGAGCATACCAAAATCATTAGAGTGCCAGAAAATACCCTCCGACCCTAGAGGGTTAATTATATTGACCAGTAATGTCTTCCTTTTTTCATTCAACTATGATCCTGACAGGTGATGTAATGGTACACCATGTCTCTCTTCTTTTATACAGTAGTGTAATCCAAACCAGTGATCTAACCAATTTACGTTATACTTACAGTGGGGCAAAAAAGTATTTAGTCAGCCACCAATTGTGCAAGTTCTCCCACTTAAAAAGATGAGAGAGGCCTGTAATTTTCATCATAGGTACGCTTCAACTATGACAGACAGAATGGGGGGAAAGAATCCAGGAAATCACATTGTAGGATTTTTAATGAATTAATTGGTAAATTCCTCGGTAAAATAAGTATTTGGTCACCTACAAACAAGCAAGAGTTCTGGCTCTCACAGACCTGTAACAACTTCTTTAAGAGGCTCCTCTGTCCTCCACTCGTTACCTGTATTAATGGCACCTGTTTGAACTCGTTATCAGTATAAAAGACACCTGTCCACAACCTCAAACAGTCACACTCCAAACTCCACTATGGCCAAGACCAAAGAGCTGTCAAAGGACACCAGAAACAAAATTGTAGACCTGCACCAGGCTGGGAAGACTGAATCTGCAATAGGTAAGCAGCTTGGTGTGAAGAAATCAACTGTGGGAGCAATTATTAGAAAATGGAAGACATACAAGACCACTGATAATCTCCCTCGATCTGGGGCTCCACGCAAGCTCTCACCCCGTGGGGTCAAAATGATCACAAGAACGGTGAGCAAAAATCCCAGAACCACACGGGGGGACCTAGTGAATGACCTGCAGAGAGCTGGGACCAAAGTAACAAAGGCTACCATCAGTAACACACTACGCCGCCAGGGACTCAAATCCTGCAGTGCCAGACGTGTCCCCCTGCTTAAGCCAGTACATGTCCAGGCCCGTCTGAAGTTTGCTAGAGAGCATTTGGATGATCCAGAAGAGGACTGGGAGAATGTCATATGGTCAGATGAAACCAAAATAGAACTTTTTGGTAAAAACTCAACTTGTGTTTGGAGGAGAAAGAATGCTGAGTTGCATCCAAAGAACACCATACCTACTGTGAAGCATGGGGGTGGAAACATCATGCTTTGGGGCTGTTTTTCTGCAAAGGGACCAGGACAGCTGATCCGTGTAAAGGAAAGAATGAATGGGGCCATGTATCGTGAGATTTTGAGTGAAAACCTCCTTCCATCAGCAAGGGCATTGAAGATGAAACGTGGCTGGGTCTTTCAGCATGACAATGATCCCAAACACACCGCCCGGGCAATGAAGGAGTGGCTTCGTAAGAAGCATTTCAAGGTCCTGGAGTGGCCTAGCCAGTCTCCAGATCTCAATCCCATAGAAAATCTTTGGAGGGAGTTGAAAGTCTGTGTTGCCCAGCGACAGCCCCAAAACATCACTGCTCTAGAGGAGATCTGCATGGAGGAATGGGCCAAAATACCAGCAACAGTGTGTGAAAACCTGGTGAAGGCTTACAGAAAACATTTGACCTCTGTCATTGCCAACAAAGGGTATATAACAAAGTATTGAGATGAACTTTTGTTATTGACCAAATACTTATTTTCCACTGTAATTTGCAAATAAATTATTTAAAAATCAGACAATGTGATTTTCTGGATTTTTTTTTCTCATTCTGTCTGTCATAGTTGAAGTGTACCTATGATGAAAATTACAGGCCTCTCTCATCTTTTTAAGTGGGAGAACTTGCACAATTGGTGACTGACTAAATACTTTTTTGCCCCACTGTAGATAACTTTGCTTCATCAATTAAATCATCACCCAATCATATGGCTACAACATCGTCTTGAATGTGAATATATACTCATATTTGTCCTACAATAAACTGAGAAACATCTCTTGAGCAGCTGTGTCTGTGTCAGTGATTGTTTGCTCCCAGATCAATCCATGAGGCAGAATCTCTTGGGCAGTAGAGGTCTACATTTCTAGATCATACTTTGCCAATTCAACCTCCTTCCGGACAGACAGGTCAAAACCTAACACATCCTTTCTTTTCTCAGCAGCCTTTTCAGTGCACAGTAGCTGGAACCATTCAAGAGCCTCAGCTGAGCTCAAGACCTAAGTGCACAGAAGTGGTAGAAAACACATGCACTCCAGCTAAGGTAGCAGCTTTTGTAAGACATGGATGCTTTCAAAATTTGTTTTAAATATTTTGGTTTCCACAGTGAAATCCACTAACTGCTCTTCTTTCTTACTGATTTCATGCCATTATTTCATTCTTTTTCTTCCTTAAGTGTTTTCAGGTGGCACATGACCACCTGACTGCTTTGGAAATTGACTCAAAAGAAATGCACACCCTGGTGTATGCTTCTAAAGTTATTCAAGAATATAGTGTTTTGAGTTATCTATAATGATTAGCAATAAATCAAAATCAAATCAATTTATTTGAATAGAATTTTTGACAATAGTCACAAAGCAAATTTACAGAAAAATATAGATTTCAAACATATCAATTAACAAACTTATCCCTAATGAACAAGCCTGAGGCAATTGTGAAAAGGAAAACTACCTGAGATGACATGAGGAAGAAACCTTGAGAGGAACCAGACCCAAAAGAGAACCCATCCTCATTTGGATGATAACAGAATGCATGATTATAATAACTCATGTCTATAAGTGTGCACTTATAGACATGAGTTATTATAATCATGCATTCTGTTATCATCAAAAAGTGCAATTGTGTAACCAGCAAATTCATTATAGTTTTGACATGAAGGCTATTCTGTTGAAGTTATCAACTGTTCATTGATCGAGACTTGAGTGCAAAACTGCTCATGACAACTCCAGTCCTAAAGTTAGAATGACAATTGTAATCCAAAGCCATCGTAACAAAACTGTAAGTGTCCAGAGCCATCTTCTAAGTGTATCTTCAGGCTGTCCATATGGGGTCATTCTCCACAGGAGCAAAGCAAGAAGAACTTCAGCCAGAATTAGGGCACCAGGATGGATTAGGCAGGTCTGGAGAGCAGGAGAATTCAGCATCACTGGTATCTCAAGAGTGACATGGAGAGAGAAAGAGATTGTTAGGTATGCCATTATCACAGATTTACTATATAATCAGAAAACCTCCTTCCTAGCTGCATGTGGTACTAGCACAATTACTTCTGTCTTGCCAGAATTAAGCAGAAGGAAGCTAATAAGCATCCAGTGTCTAATGTCCTTTGCTTATTCCTCAATTTTATTAAGCTGGTGTCCCTCATCTGGCTTTGCAGAAACATACAGCTGTGTGTCATCAGCATTACAGTGGAAACTAATGCCATGCTTATGAATAATATTACCCAGAGGTAACAAATATAAAGAAAAAAAAAGCAGTGGGCCTAAGACATAACCTTGTGAGCAGGGGCGTCAGAAGCATTTTTAATGTGGGAGGGACACACTGGCAGGGGGGTCTGGGGGTCTTCCCCCAGATTTTTTTTAAATTAATTAGATGCCATTTCCTGCATTCTGGTGTATTTTTTAACAGGTTGTTAAACACCTAATTTTACCTACAAAAGTCATTTAATTCAATGACTATTTTAGAGACTCAACAATAAGTCCTCATTCAACTAGTCCATATATTCATCAGCCTGTTTTTAAACTCACCACTATGCCTAAGATAATGAGATGAATGTGACACAATTTATCACCAACAATGACTTTATGGGTGCATTTAACTTTTTATTTTGTGTTTTCTATTTAGTTTTAGATGTAACACAACATGCCACTGGGCCAAGCAATAGTGACACTCAACTGTATGTTTAAAAATAAGAATATTCATAATTTCACACAATGACATGGCATCATGCAAACTTCATAACACAAAATCACACTGTGTCAAGCAACGGTGACACACAAAAAATAACTTCACACAATGGACAGGTGCAATTTTGTTCACCACCAACAGTGACTTTAGCAGAGGTGGAAAAACCCGGGTGCAGAAAGTAAAAACCCTGCCACATTTTTGCTCCAGCCAATTCAATGAACCAGCTGATCCTAATTACCACATCCCCTAAGCCAGGTTGATGAGCTAATTGGTGAAATCACCTGTGTTGAGAGCACAGGCAGAAGGAAAACCTAAGTAGGACTTTTACTTTGTCAATCCAGTTTTTCCACCTCTGGACTTTAGTGGGTGCATTTTACCTTTTTCCGATTTAGTGATACTTGGAACAAAAATGGCATGGCATCATGCAGTCTTCATAACACAAAATTACAGTGTCAAGCAATGACACATAAAAGAGAACTTCACACAATGAACAAGTGCAGTTTTGTCAACCTACATGCAATGGTGGTACTACAGTAACATTTACAGATTAGTATAACAAATAGATTTATAGATATAACTCCTTCTTACATTGGTGCCACCACAATTTCTACCACTTCATAACTTTTATCCCCCTTTCCTTCACAATCCACCTAGAATAACATCCATCTCTCTCCATTGCTTTCCTTTCTACTATTCCTTCCCCATACACTGATTTCCCATCTTACTTTCCAGAAAACTAGCAAATCAAATCAAGTTTATTTGTACAGCGCTTTTAACAATAAACATTGTCGCAAAGCAGCTTTACAGAATTTGAACGACTTAAAACATGAGCTAATTTTATCCCTAATCTATCCCCAATGAGCAAGCCTGTGGCGACGGTGGCAAGGAAAAACTCCCTCAGACGACATGAGGAAGAAACCTCGAGAGGAACCAGACTCAAAAGGGAACCCATCCTCATTTGGGCAACAACAGACAGCCTGACTATAATATTAACAGTTTTAACAGGTATAACCCTCAACTGTCCTCATGGGGCCGTCCTTCACAGGAGTGGGGCGATAAAACTCCGACCAGACACAGGGCACCAGGATGGATCAAGCAGGTCCGAGGGGCAGAAGAGGCCAGCATCTCAATCCCAGGATCAACATGTAACTCAGAGGGACAGATGGGGGGGGGGAAGAGAGAGAGAGAAAGAAAACATGTTGTTAGGTATGCCCTAAAAATGACAAGTATTAAATCTGTGTGGTAGGCTCGCAGAGACGAGAGTCTTTACATCAGGCATAACACACAATGGCATGTTAATATGGTAAAAAATATATCATGACCCTGCTCTGGCTGGATGCTTGATTGGGTGATGGGAGCACACTCCTCAGCAATGATGAGATGCAGATGGGGACCCTTAGGCCTGGCCAAGACAATTCAGTTACATTTCACCGGGTCTGGGACATGCGACAGAATGTCTGACGGCCGATTCCCTGCAGGCTACGATAGCCAGTCGAGGTCCCCACCGTCTCCACCAAAAGATTTCCTGTTGACTCCATGTAACTCAGAGGGACAGATTTGGGGTGGGGGGGAGAGAAAGAAAACACAGGTGGTTAGGTATGCCCAATGTCACCTGAATAAGTAGGAACAGTATACATATTGCACCGAGTACAAGCAGGGACTCCGGCAACTAACTATGACAGCATAACTAAAAGGAGAGAGCCAGAAGGTAACACAGGCATGAGGGAGCCCCGGGACATAAAGCAGCAGCCACTACACCATCAACAAAGTTGAGTGAGCAAGCGAGTGGGGACTGACAGCATCCATACATCCCAGTTTACCAAAACACTCTATGTCTGAGGACCCTCCAGATCTACTCCTTTACCTCATAAACACCATTAACAAAAGGCTTGACTAAACAGATATGTTTTCAGCCTAGACTTAAATGCTGAGACTGTGTCTGATTCCCGAACATTACTTGGAAGGCTGTTCCATAACAGTGGGGCTTTGTAAGAAAAGGCTCTGCCCCCTGATGTAGCCTTCACTATACGAGGTACCAGCAGATAGCCTGCACCTTTTGATCTAAGTAGGCGTGGCAGGTCATAGAGGAGCAGAAGTTCACTCAGGTACTGTGGTGCGAGACCATTTAGTGCTTTAAAGGTCAATAGTAGTATTTTATAATCAATACGAAATTTGATTGGGAGCCAATGCAGTGTGGATAAGACAGGCGTGATGTGGTCATATTTTCTAGTTCTAGTAAGGACTCTTGCTGCGGCATTTTGAACTAACTGGAGCTTGTTTATGCACTTATTGGAACATCCAGACAGTAAGGCATTACAATAATCCAACCTGGAGGTAACGAAAGCATGGACTAGTTTTTCTGCATCATGCAATGACATTAAATTTCTTATCTTTGCAATATTTCTGAGATGAAAGAAAGCTATCCGGGTGATGTTATCAATGTGAGTTTCGAATGAAAGACTGGGGTCAATAATCACTCTGAGGTCTTTTACTGCTGCACATGAAGAAACAGAAAGGCCATCCAGAGTTACTGTGTAATCAGAAAACTTACTTCTAGCTGTATGTGGTCCTAGCACAAGTACTTCAGTCTTGTCAGAGTTAAGCAGAAGGAAATTTATAAGCATCCAGTGTCTAATGTCCTTAACACATTCCTCAATTTTATTAAGCTGGTGTCTCTCATCAGGTTTTGCAGAGACATACAACTGTGTGTCATCAGCATAACAGTGGAAACGAATACAATGTTTACGAATAATATCGCCCAGAGGTAACATATATAGAGAAAAAAGCAGTGGACCCAAGACAGAACCTTGTGGAACACCAAACTTTACCTCGGTACGTCTAGAAATATCACCATTTATATCAACATACTGATAACGATCAGTTAGATAAGACCTGAGCCAGGAGAGGGCCATTCCCTTAACTCCCACAACATTTTCTAGTCTATCCAGAAGAATGGAATGATCAATGGTATCAAATGCTGCACTAAGGTCAAGCAACACAAGTAGCGAGACACAGCCCTGATCAGACGCCAACAGTAGGTCGTTTACTACTTTAACCAGTGCTGTCTCTGTGCTATGATGAGGTCTAAATCCTGACTGATACATTTCATGGATGTTATTCCTATGTAAATATGAGCATAACTGCTGTGCCACAGCTTTTTCAAGGATCTTGGAGATAAAGGGGAGGTTTGATATTGGCCGATAATTGGACAGCTGACAGGGATCAAGGTCAGGTTTTTTAATCAGGGGTTTGATAACTGCTAGTTTAAAGGATTTGGGTACGTAGCCAATCATAAGAGAAGAATTTATTTTTAGAAGCGGTTCAATTACTCCAGGCATTATCTGTTTGAATAGATGTGTCAGTAAGGGATCTAGTACGCAAGTTGAGGCTTTTGATGTAGAGATTAATGAAAGTAATTCAGTTTCTTTTAGGGGAGTAAAACATTCTAACTGATGATCTGATACAGTTATATTGTTAACTACAAGGTCACTTTCATTGTCTAACCTTAAATTAGTAGTTTGAATTTTTTGTCGGATATTCTCAATTTTGTCATTAAAAAAATTCATGAAGTCGTTGCTACTACATACTGCAGGTGTGCATGTGTTGATAGTGGACTTATTCCTGGTTAATTTTGCTACAATATTAAATAGGAATCTAGGATTATTTTTGTTATCTTCTATTAGGGAGGAGAAATATGTTGATCTCGCAGCACTAAGAGCTTTTCTATACTTCAGGAAGCTCTCCTTCCAAGCTAATTTGAACACTACCAATTTTGTTTGACGCCATTTACGTTCCAATTTTCGAGTGGTCTGTTTTAATGTGCGAGTGTCATCATTATACCAGGGTGCTAATTTTTTGTCTCTGACCATTTTCCTTTTTAGAGGAGCTACATTATCTAAAGTATGGCAGAATGTTGACTCTAAGCATTCAGTTGCCTGATCAAGTTCTGCAGGGGCTGACAGTGACCCAATCAAAGTTGACAGCTTTGGGAGATCATTTATAAAGCTCTGTGCAGTAGTTGACGTGAAAGTACGTTTAATACAGTAGCGTGGTGAGGTGCATATATTATTACTCAGACATATTTTGAATGAGATGAGACAATGATCTGAGATAACTTCAGACTGTGGAAGTATGACTATATTGTCTACGTTTAATCTGAATGTTAGTATTAGATCAAGGGTGTGACCACCATTATGGGTCGGTCCTATGACATTCTGCTTAATCCCGACTGAATCTAAGATGGACACAAACGCTGTTTTTAAAGGGTCTTCTGGGTTATCAAAGTGAATATTAAAATCTCCGACAACTAAAGCTTTGTCTAAGGAAATAACCAAATCTGAGATAAAATCTGCAAATTCAGAAAGAAACTCAGAATATGGCCCCGGGGGCCTGTAAATAATAAGCAATGGAATTAACTGGGTAGACTTATTTTTCGAGGCTACATACATTATATGAGTATGAAGAACTTCAAATGTATTAAATTTATAACCAGGTTTGTGTGCAAAGACCAGACAAAACAAGTTCTTCAAATCAAACAGGGAATCAATAAATATCATCAGAGCAGACTTGACCTCATTCTTGGCTTTACAGTAAGGTAGGCCTACTGGGTTTGAATTAAATGATAGCTAACATTAAGCTAGCTGATACATCTCCTAACATTGACTAGCCAGCTAACTGCACTAACATTTCCATTGGGACAAAAAAAAACCCTGTCCTGTGGGGAAATTTTGACTTACTTTCCGCTTCTTTGTAAAGAATGTCCATTGTGTCTGGGGAGGGAGCAAATACTGCAAACAATTCATCATCAACCAATAGGCTAAGCTTATTTCATTGTTTTGTTGAATATTAATTTAATGTGGCCTAGGGTTAATTTTGAGGGCATATAACAAAAGCTAGGCATTGTGAGGTGGCAATGGGGCTGACGTCACCTCCTCCACTTTCCAGCAGCTGCACCAACATTTCTCTGCTTGCGCTGAAATTCACTTCACTCGCATGTGGTGAGTTGTTGTAGGGAACGCCCGGAAAACCCGGAGTGGATTTTCAGTGGTATGTGAATTCTCGTATTCTTCCGCTTTATCCGGGACCGGGTCGCGGAGGCAGCAGTCTAAGCATGGAAGCCCAAACTTCCCTTTCCCCAGACACCTCGGCCAGCTCCTCGGGAAGAACACCGAGGCGTTCCCAGGCCAGCCGAAAGACATAGTCCCTCCAGCGTGTCCTGGGTCTTCCCCGGGGCCTCCTCCCAGGGGGACATGCCTGGAACACCTCCCCAGGGAGGCGTCCAGGAGGCATCCGAAAAAGATGCCCGAGCCACCTCAGCTGATTCCTCTCGATGTGGAGGAGCAGCGGCTCTACTCCGAGCTCCTCCTGAGTGACTGTGCTTCTCACCCTATCTCTAAGGGAGTGCCCAGCCACCCTGCTAAGGAAACTCATTTCGGCCACTTGTATCCGTGATCTTGTTCTTTCGGTCATTACCCAAAGCTCATGACCATAGGTGAGAGTCGGAACGTAGATCGACCGGTAAATTGAGAGCTTCGCCTTTTGGCTCAGCTCCTTCTTCACCACAACGGACCGGTAAAGCGACCGCATCACTGCGGAGGCTGCACCGATCCGCCTGTCGATCTCACGCTCCATCCTTCCCTCACTCGTGAACAAGAGCCCGAGATACTTAAACTCCTCCACTTGAGGCAGGACTTCTCCACCAACCTGGAGAGGGCAAGCCATCCTTTTCCGGTCGAGAACCATGGCCTTGGACTTGGAGGTGCTGGTTCTCATCCCAGCCGCTTCACACTTGACTGCAAACCGCCCCAGTGCATGCTGAAGGTCCTGGTTTGAAGAAGCCAACAGGACAACATCATCCGCAAAAAGCAGAGATGAAATCCTGTGGTTCCCAAACAGGATTCCTTCCGGCCCCTGGCTGCACCTAGAAATTCTGTCCATAAAAATTATGAACAGAACCGGTGACAAAGGGCAGCCCTGCCGGAGTCCAACATGCACTGGGAACAGGTCTGACTTACTGCCGGCAATGCGAACCAGACTCCTGCTCTGTTCGTACAGGGACTGGACAGCCCTTAGCAAAGAGCCCCGAACCCCATGCTCTCCCCATACTCATACGTATTCTCTTATCGATCAAGTGGAATGGATTCTTTCACGACACAATCGGTAACGCCCGGAAAACCCGGAGTGGATTTTCAGTGGTATGTGTATTCTCTTATCGATCAAGTGGAATGGATTCTTTCACGAAGCAATAGAAACGGTGCTGGGTGAACTAATATTTTATGTTAAATGGGGGGGTCCAAATGAAGAATTATGAAATGTGAGGGGGACACGTCCCCTTCACATTCAATGGTGGCGACGTCCATGCTTGTGAGAAAAGTTTGTCCCTTTTCCCAGTCCCATTTCAGGTATGGGGCAAGAATTAATTTGTCTCTTTTCCCCATCCATATTGCAAGTCTGAGGAAAAAGAACTAATTTGTCCCTTTTCTCCATCCATACTTGCAGAATTCTGTAACACAAAGCACTTTATCAACAATTCAACCAAGCTCTCAAAACTCGAAAAATATTCACAGTCATTTAGTGAATGACATGCTTCACTTCAGGAGACCCAAAAGATCATTTTGATGCTTAATATATGTAATTTAACCTGAAATTTGTCTATTTTTGACCCAGTAAATATGACAAGAGTGAAATGAATTAGAAGAAAATTAGGTGCATTCATATGCTCTGTGATATAGTTCAGTTTAGAGTTTATTGCCATTTGCACAAATACACTGCAGTACAGGTGCATTGGAATTCTTGAGCGTTTTCCACTAATCAGCTTCATAGACATTATTATAAAAAAAGGGGGGAAATACAAAAATATGAAACAACATACATTGTAAAATTTAAAAACGCTATAATACACAATTATAACAATAACAAATAAACAGTGAGGGAACTAGATAGAGCTATGTAAGGCTGGCATTAAACTGAGTGCAACTGTATATGAATAAATATATAAAAAGTAATAATATCTATCTGAAGTGGTATTGCACATATTGAGTATTACACAAATCGAGTGAGTATTGCACATTTTGGTTGAGGAGGTAGAAATAGAAGTTAGAAAATCCAGTAATATTGCACATGGAGACATTTTGTGTGTGTGTGTGTGTGTGTGTGTGCGTGCGCGCGGGGGGGGGGAGAAGAGAGTAATCAGTGAGGTAGTTAGCTGTCCGGAGTTTGAGTCGATTGTGGTGAGAGGTACTTCATTCCCTGTGCCACCAGCCTAACAGTAGAAGGAAAGAAGATGTTATACAAGCGGGTCCTGTGAGTGCTGATACTTACAGGCCTGTGGTGTCTCTGGTTGTAGCCTGTGTTCACCCACTTGAACAGAGCATAAGCCAGGTGGTGTTTATCTTTAAGGATGCTCTGTGCTTTCCTTCTGCAGCGCTGGGTGTATATAGTGTCAGTGGAGGGGAGATCAGAGCCAATGACTTTCTCTGCTGTTTTAATTATGTGCAGCAGTGATTTCCTCTCAGTCAGGGTGATGTTACCGTACCACACTGTGATATTACTGGTGAGAATGCTTTCAACAAGTCCTCTGTAGACTTGGATGAGGGGCTGGCATCTCAGTCCAGCCTTCTTCAGCAGTCTGATGAAGTACAACCTCCACTGGGCTCTTTTCTTTTTTTAAAGATATTTTTTGGGGGGCTTTTTTCACCTTTATTGGATAGGACAGTGTAGAGACAGGAAATGAGCGGGAGAGAAAGACAGGGAGGGATCGGGAAACGACCTCAGCTCGGAATCGAACCCGGGTCCCTGGATTTATGGTATGGCGCTTTATCCACCTGAGCCACTCTGTTAAAGGCAGAGCTGTAATCCAGGAACAATAGCCGCATGTATGTGTTTTGAGTGTCCAGGTGTTGTAGGTGTTGCAGTGAAGTGTCCAGGTGTTGTAGTGAAGTGCCAGTGATGTAGTTCAACAAACCTTCAAAAATCAGAAAATTAGTTGCTTAGATAATTATATGGTTCAGATTAGGAGTACGTCTGACTAATCTGATGTCAAAATGTGTGGATTGTGTGAGAATTGTTTGATACTTGAGAGTTCAAAAGACTTAAGAGCAGTCACTCTTTTGGAAAGTCTAAACAGCCAGCATAAGAAGTGCTCAAAACTGAGAAAATACGGTTTATTTAAAATATGGAATTGCATGATTTGTTTCAAGAAATTCACACAATAAAGGGGGAATCTAGTGGAATTTTTTTTTAATTTAAAAACAGGCAATAACTTTTAAACTTATTGTAATGTGTCAGTAAACCCACTGAATCTGTCCAAACTACAACCATGGACACCATGGACTACACTTCCCACAACTCACAGCACCTGCTGTCTCCCGACTATTGAGATCAGCTGTCACTTATTATTCCAATTAGTCCCCCTGCCTATATAAACCTCTCACTCACTCCACTTCACTCTGAAGTATTGTTCTGCCTTCTACAGTTCATAACAAGGCTTGTTATTTTCTGACTGACTCTCGGTCTTCTGACTCTTGCATCCCTGTTTTCTGTTTACGCTCTTTGTCTATTCCCTTTAACACTGCCGATTGCCTGACCCTCACTAGTTCTACGGCTCTGATTCTTGTCTCACGTTTTGGCTCCGACACTGTCTACTCCTCGTTGCTCTTATGTGATTACATCTGTAAGTGACAGGATACTTTGCCTCCACGATTGTAGCAGAAGAAGCGAAGCAAACTGCTCTCAACGCCCAAGGACGCTTATTAGGAGAGCATGAGCAGATGTTAGCCGACCTCAACACCAGAATGTCCCAGCTAGCAACTGCGATGTCACAGGCCCTCATAATGTGTCCTGAGTCCTCTCCGAGCCCAGCGCTACAACTTCTAGGTCCAGAGAAGTTCGCCGGAGTCTTCCTTCTCCAAGTCTTCCTCCTCCAATGCTCCATGTATTTCACGGCTCTACCTAGCATATCTAACAAGTTCAAGATTGCCAAATTTCTCTCCTTCCTTACAGGAATAGCACTGCGATGGGCCAGAGTGGTTTGGAGTAAGGGCGGCAAGCCGAGAAAATCTTATGAACAATTTCTCACTCTGTTCAAAAGAGTTTTTGACCACAAACCCGAGGGGAATGAGGTAGGTGAAAGTTTACTCACTTTCTCACAAGGCTCCAAAAGTGTGGCCGAGTATGCTCTGGAATTCAGAACACTGGCGGCCACTAGTGGATGGAATGATCCCACACAGAAGGCCGTATTTCGCCAAGGTTTGCGTCCTGAAATTCTGAGTGAACTTCCCTGCCGTGATGAACAACTCATGCTTGATTCTCTCATCGACCTTGTGATCCACCTAGGCAATCTCTTAGCTCATTGACCCTCTCTATAGGAGAGTATTAAACCAGAGCCTATTTTGGAGGAAAGTTCTGCCATGGATGTCTCACACACTCGGTTAAATCGTTCTAAACATGCCAGAAGAAGAAAAGATAGATAGATAGATAGATAGATAGATAGATAGATAGATAGATAGATAGATAGATAGCAGGGTTGTACAAAATTCAGAATTGAATTGAGAATGACCCCTAAATTCCAATTCAATTCTTGAATTTGAATTGAGATTGCAAACAGGAAGTGGAATTGCAATTCAAATTCGAATTGCAGGAAGTAGAATTGGAATTCCATGAAATTCAAAGAAATTCATGATACATAATTAAGGTGTATTTAACAACGAAGCTTTGCGGTATATATTACATATGATTACAATATGAATTTCATACAGATATTATTGTATGGACTTTATGTACACAATACTTTATTATAGTAAATAGGCCTTTTTTTTTACTACTAATTAACATTAAAAACATACTCTATAGAACAGATCATTAAAATTGTAATAACTTTCAAATTGTGGAAAATGATAGGACAGCACTTCATTTCCCAGAATACCTTGCTTTATCCAAGTCTTCAAAATGGTCGTCCAAACATTTAGGACATTTTGTTTGGCGTATACTCTAGTGGAATAAGTTAATTGAGGGCCAGAGCTGATTTGTACTTTTGATTTTTGTGATTACAGCAATATGCAAAGAAATAGCATGCGTAAAAGGACATCTGCGCTTGTTCATTTTGATGAGCCAATTCCCACAAGACATGGAAACCACAGAGCAATCTGCAATTACTGCAGTGCTCCAGTGTGTGGTTCCATAAAGGCTACCTCAAATTTCAAATGGCACCTCCAGGTAAGTTGACAGATGTGTAATCTCTTTTATTTTGATGACCATGGCATGTATTCTATCCATGTGATCGGTGTGATTCCATCCAAGATGGCGCCACAGACGGCTGCCATGGGACTTTGCTCTCTCGTACTTTCTATGTTTTTGTGTAATTGTTGTGTAAATTCTTCTCCGTGCTTCACGGAATGCTGCGCTGAGGTTTTTTTTTTAATGCCTACACAGTCCGGTCCTGATAGGAGCGAAATGTGTGGGTGTTTTTTCCTCTCATCTCTCATTTTCTCAGCCTCTCCCTTCCTGACAAGCCTCTCCTGCTTTGCTTCTGCGGACTCGTCTTGTTGAGAGACCCTTCCTGCACTGCTCTCCGAATCGAAATTATGGATCTGATCAACTGGTCACTTCACGCAATTGACACAATCTTGAAGTCTAGGTTCAGGGGAACCTGTTTGTCCTGCCAGAACGTTTGCAGCTGGATACACCATGGATGCCTGGGAGAAGTGGCGTGTGGTGTGCTTGGCAATTCTTTCCGTGGAGGACATTGAGGATATTTACCTATTTGGAACCATGATCACAGGATTTTTGCTGACTGGACTTGGCATTGCCCTGGTGTATCGAGGAAATCAGTTAATGGTGGCAGCTGTTCAAAGCCCCACAAAGCTGCCCGATATGATCGAAGCGGTGGGCAGAGCCGTTAGCACTCAGACTGTAGCTATTCAGAACTTGAATCGCAACATGGATAACATCATGGAGAAGTTGATGGCTTTGCAAAGAGAAATGGATCGTTTTGGTGGCCAGAATGGACAAGCAGGTTAGGCGAAAAAGGACACGTCTACCCATCTTAAGTCTAAACAAATTCCAATCTTATCTTGGCTCCCTAGCCAGCACTGCCTCAAGGCCATCGCTGTAGAAACATGATTCTCCCCCTGGAGTTCACTGCAGTGAGACTCTGTGTGTGGGTTTTTTTTTTCTTTCTATACTTTTTTCTGTCTGTACTACGAAAGCTAAGTCGAACTGGAGTCAAATTCCTCGTGTGTGTAACATACCTGGCAATAAAGTGCTTCTGATTCTGATGTATTTGCATTGGGAACTGTGAATCAATCAGTAATACATTATACTTTACTCACCACTTGAAACATGTAAAGTATTACCTTATACCCTGCTCTCTTTGAAATACAATGACTATCTAATCACACTATTTCTCATTTGCTTGTGCAAGTCCAAATCATCCTGGCATATGTGAAAGCAAAGTAGCCTTGGGCATAGCATTATAGAGAGGCAGAGAATTCAATAATCTTTGCAGTACAAATGTAGTATAACATAAAAAACTTGCTAGCACTTTTATCCAAAGCATGAACAGTCTTTAGACTGAGAATATAGATTGGCTTTTCTGCTTACAGAAGAAACACCCTGAAATTTTGATGGAGTCTGCATCCAGCAGTGGCACAAGCCAAAGAAATCAAGATGACAGTCATCCTCCAACTTCAGCTTCTAAATGGTCATCAACCAATACACATCAAGTGGCTCTGACAGATAGTATTGTTACATTCATTTCAAATGGTCTCCTCCCCCTCTCTACTGTTGAAAATAAGGATTTCATTAATATCTTGCAACTGGCCCAACCCTCCTTCACAATGCCTACCTGAAGAGCTCTCAGAGAGATCCTTATTGAGGTATTTCACCCACGTGACCAAGTCACGTGATGCAGCCATTTTGGACGGCACGCTTAAGTCCTTCAGCGCAAGGCAGTATGAGATGGTGGAGACCTTTGCACATTTTAACAAGAAAGTAAGCTGTGATTTGTGTTAAATTGGATCTGTCTTTTATCACAAACACTGTACCCAGCCTTGGTATGGAGCCAAGGTTGTCGACAGAAGTCAACAATTTGATGAAGGATGACCCCAGCAGTTTGAAACGGTACAAGGTAGGCTATGTTCACAACACTGTCTTGTTACTCGGGGGATCCGAGATCCCCTGAAACAGACATGAGATCCTTTGAAAACATGATTTGGGAAATGTTGGGGGGTCTCTAAAATATTGGCAAAATGATGTTTATTGACATAGCAATTGTGTGTAATGGGAAGCATTTGCATATCCGAAGTGTTGTGTTTACATGACAACGACTGCTGCTGCCAGGTTGGTTGTTGAGTAGCCTGACCTGTTTTTTTTTTTTTTCTTGCGTGTGGTATCATTGACGCGAGGTTGTTTTTTGAACATGCCAATGCGGACACGATTTCCCCTGATGAGTTATGACTTCAGACGTGATGCGTGTGGAGGTGTGGAGTCCACGTAATATGTGCGTAAGATAGGCTTCTGATGTGTTTGGAGATCCGCGCTCTTTTTTTTTTCTTCTTTTTTTCTCTCTTTCTTTCTTTACTTAATTTCCCTGTTTATTTCTGTGTCCCATTTCTTTCTAGCCTCTGTTATTGCGTTTTATGTCTGATGTCTGCTACATGCAACCCTAGACAAATTAACACTGCCTTGTTTCACTGCTCAGATGGGTTAACAAACACTGATCCATTTACTGTTTGCTATATATTTTATCAAAATTGCGTTAACTGATAAACTAACCTGAAATGAAATGATCACTACAAAGTCTGGAGTACTCTGTTGGCTCCCAATCCTGTCTCTTCACAGCTGTAATCCATTTGGCCCTCTTGTCTGGGTCAGTAGTAAACCGGTAGTGATGTGTCGGTCGCGAACGATCCGGTTCAAAGAGCCGGCTCTTTGAAGTGAACGACGGGAGCCGGCTCTTCGGTGGGAGCCGAATTAGTTTTTTGTCCTTAGGTGCCTCAGAGAGAGAGACTTTCATAAAAAAAGTTGCTGTCCGATTGCGTCTTTGTGTTGTCTATTACCATTCAAAGGAAAAAAAGTAGCATGGTGTATGCCTACTTTTTTTGGTTGATGTCATTCACAGCTGCGAAAATACGAAAATTGGTGTAATACTTAAAGCTGTGGAGCGCAGGGGAGAGGAGTCTGTGAGGCACCTGAGGAGGGGAAAATCAGCTGTGTATTTTATATTGGTAATATAACACAGTTTTGCATTATGTTTGTGAGAAAATAATTTATTAATTGGTAAGTAAGTTTTATTTCTATAGCTAGAACATTGTTACACTGCTATACTTTACAAAGCTTTACAATGGCTACAAAAACTAAAAAATAAAATGGAAAACATCCTATTGATAAAATATAAATAATAATGTCATTAATTAACTAGTTAATTGCAGCAATTAAATCAAAAATAAAATCTCAGGAGCCGTTTGGGAGCCGAAAGAGCCGGCTCCCGAAAAAGAGCCGAAATTCCCATCACTAGAAACCGGTAAAAGGAGCGTCCTGCACGCTGTCCCTGTCTGTTGTGGCAGCCCACAGCACAACAAGCAAACACCATGGTTATTTATAGAGTGCTTACTGACAGATTAATCTATTCTAGGTGTCTGTAACACGTTTTTTTTCAAGCCGGTTCTCCCTCTCTGTCTGTAGCGTTAGTATGTAGCTTGACGTTCAAAATGGCGGACACCGGGGCATCACGTGACCCTGTGACGTCAGGTGAAATACCTCAATTCCACAACGCTCGAATTCTGTGAAAGCATGTCTAGGTAATCTGATGGCAAAAGCTGGCCATATTTGCCTGACCATTGATTTATGGTCAAATCGATCAATGAGGTCCTTTTTTGGGATGATGGGCCATTTCCTGGTTGATTTCAATTTGAAGAGCATAATGCTGAGCTGTCAGCGTTTTAAAGGGAGACACACAGCTGAAAATATTTGCCAGGTCTGTGATGATCTTCTGGACAAATACAATATTCAGAACAAGGTATCATTCATTGTAACTGACAATGCATCCAATATGATAAAGGCATTCACTCTGTTTCCACCAGTTCATGTTAACAGTGAGAGTGAGGATGAAGAGGATGACACCTGTGATCTAGAAGTGGTCAATGTAGAAGAGGAGATTATGTACTTTCCACCAGAGAGACTATCTTGCTTTGCTCATAGTCTCCAACTGGTAGTGTGTGATGCCTTAGATGATGCTGGCTCCATAAAGAGCCTCCTGGGCAAGGTCCAGAAACTTGTTGCTTTTTGCCATAAATCCACCCATGCTACAGAGGTCCTGGAGGGAATGCACAAATTTCAACCTGCTAATGTCACCCGCTGGAATAGCCAGTTGAAGATGCTGAGATCAGTCCTTAACGTTCCAAATGATGTCCTTGCTGAGCTCCACTGCCCAATTCAGCTAACAGCATATGAACTAAAAATCATTCAGGAACTTTGTGAGCTGTTAGAACCCTTTGAGGAAGTCACGGACCGCTGTCAGGCAGAGAAAGCTGTCACATCAAGCTTGGTTATTCCTTGTGTTAGAGGACCAAGACATGCAATCAAAGATGACTGGGAACAAGAAGTTTGTGTCCACCTTACAAACCTCACTTGAGAGACGACTAGTAAAATTCGAGGATATGGAATGCTTTCAGATGGCTGCAACGCTTGATCCAAGATTTAAACTAGACTGGTGTAATGGTGAAGAACTGATCATAATCAAAAATCTTCTCGCTGCAAAAGTCGAGTCTGTATGTCCAAAAGTCAGTGCCACCTCTGACATTAGTACTCAAACAAGGAAACGCCCCAGACTCTCTTCCTACATGGAGACTCAAACAACTGCTGTCCCAATTGACACAGCCTCACATGAGCTCCCAGTTTACTTGAGCACACCATGTTTGGCTGAGGATGCCAATCCTTTATCGTTCTGGAAAGAAAACCAAAACAGTTTCCCAAACCTAGCTGTACTTGCATGTAAATATCTGGCCATACCTGCTTCCTCTGCACCTGTTGAGAGGATATTTAGTGTTGCAGGCAAGATATTCAGACCAGAACGATGCCACCTTAATGACAAAACATTTGAGGAACTGTTGACCATTAGATGCAACACTGTTACTCTGTAAAGAACTTTGATAATTGCATTTACCAAAACATTGTTTCATTTGATTACTTGGAAATGAAGATATTGCTAATTATTCAATATTAAGGGAATGTATGCTTAATGTTAGTGTCTCTACTTCCATTTGGAAGAAAAATAAAAGTATCACATTCTCACTGATATGTGAGAAGAATGAATTTCTCTGAATTGCAATGAATTCAATTCCACTTCCTGTAATTCCAATTCAAATTCAATTCAACATCCTGTAGGGTGGAGTCAATTCAAATTCTTTCCCTGAATTGAATGAAATTCTGAATTTTGTACAACCCTGATTTATTTATTGCCATTGCACATTACTATACAACATAACACTGTTTGAGGGCTCAGATCACAGCAGCATATCTCATCTCATTATCTCTAGCCGCTTGATCCTGCTCTGCAGGGTTGCAGGCAAGCTGGAGCCTATCCCAGCTGACTACGGGCGAGAGGCAGGGTACACCCTGGACAAGTCGCCAGGTCATCACAGGGCTGACACATAGACACAGACAACCATTCACACTCACATTCACACCTACGGTCAATTTAGAGTCACCAGTTAACCTAACCTGCATGTCTTTGGACTGTGGGGGAAACTGGAGCACCCTGAGGAAACCCACGCGGACATGGGGAGAACATGCAAACTCCGCACAGAAAGGCCCTCACCAGCCACGGGGCTCAAACCCGGACCTTCTTGCTGTGAGGTGACAGCGCTAACCACTACACCACCGTGCTGCCCACAGAAGCATATCAATAAAATTAAATAAATAATATAATATAACATTTTAAAAAGCAGCATATTGGCATATAAGCAGCAATATAAATTGCAGTATGTAATTATACAATGTAACCAAACACAGTAAGGTGCAGAGTGTGAGCCTCCAGCAGAGCTTTTACAACCCTGGGGAAGAAGCTATTTTGGTGTCTTGCTGTTTGTGACCTTATGACCCTAAGCCTGCCAGAGGGAAGGGTGTCAAAAAGACATTGTCCGGGTTGAGTGCAGTCAGTTCTAATCTTTGTGGCTCTGTTTCTCACCCTGGCAGAGTAAATCTGTTCCAGGGATTGGAGAGGGGTACCAATGATTTTAGATGCAGTCCTGATGATCCGCTGTAGATCTTTCCTCTCCTCTGAGGTGCAGCTGGAGAACCACACTATGCATCCATAGCTCAGAACACTTTGTATGGTACACTGGTAGAAGTTGGTGAGGAGCTTCTGTGAGAGCCCAGTTTTCCTCAGGGATCACAGGAAGAAGAGTCTCTGCTGGGCCTTCTTCACCACCTCTCTGGTGTTCACTCCCCATGTCAGGTCCTCTGAGAGGTGAACACTGGGGTACTTGAAACTCCCCACCTGTTCTACCTCCTCTCCAGAGATCACCATGCTGGCATTTGTTTTAACCAGTCATTTTCTGAAGTCAATGAGAAGCTCCTTTGTTTTGTTGGTGTTGAGGAGCAAGTCATTGTTCTGACACCAAGATGTGAGGGCCTGAACTTCCTCTCTGTAGGCTGCCTCATCACTGTTGGTTATCAACCCCACCACAGCTGTGTCATCTGCAAACTTGTATATTTTGTTTGAGTTATGAATGGGAGAACAGTCCTGTGTGAAGAGTGAGTAAAGGAGTGGACTAAGAACACAGCCTTGGGGGGTGCTAGTGTTTTAAGATGGTGTTAAATGGGTGTCCGCTGTGCAAAGAGAAAACTGGTACCCCAGTTCTACCAGCCGAATTTGTAGTGAACACTTCATATCAGGTAGGTGTAATATTCTAATTCAATACTCCTAGTACATCTGTTAAGTTGATTTTCAGATTGAATGATAGCTGCATACTTAGAAACTAGACAGTCTCTAACGTTTAAAATGGCTATGCCTAGCCCTACTACCCTGGCCTAGTCTATGACAATGTTTTATCTTTTTGGCTCATATATGCCTTTGAAAGGCCAATCCATAGTAGGGATGGCGAAAACTAAAAAAAAATCTTGACCGACCACCGAGCCTCATTAGCCGGTTAAAGTCGGTTAACCTATGAGTTTAAACAGGGATACAAACGGCGGATGCGCCTTTTTCACGGCTGAATCGCGCAGATCCGATTTTTTTTTTTGGGGGGGGGGGGTGTTGGAGTGTCTGAATAATTTCATCAGAGTAAATTCTGTATTAAAATTACTAAATAAGCAAATGCCTTACAGTCCATGAAAAATAGGAAGTATGAGAAGAAAAATAGTAAATCAGAAAGCTGCCCACGTTTTCGGGGAAGCTGTGCAAACGTGCGCAGCTTTCTGATTTACTGTTTTGCAGACAAAAACATACATATTTACAACCCTGTCATTATCTGGAACTGAGTTTAAATTTCGAACATTCTTAAGATAAAACGTCCTGCCATTATCTTTATGATAAACATCTTAATGCCACTTACCCGTGAGGTTATCAAGTAGACATTCTTCTTCGGGAACTTCCAGAGGTATAGTTGAGAGACCCATCCCGCAACAAAATATTTATAAGCTTCCAGGTTCTTGTAAGCTTTGATGGCTTTGCCAGTGTAACACGATTCACGATTAACGAGAAAATTGTAAATGTCATGGTAGGCCAGATTGGGCAAATCGCCGGCACCGCAGCTCCGAATTTCCCTGAACAAGGATTGCGGCAAGTTGTACAGATCTGCAATCCCCAACCTGGAACACTTTTCCACGTAACACTGCCTCACGTCACCTTCAAGATGCTGAACAAACTTGGACAAGTAATCGCGCGATGTAGATGGGGTATTTTCTGAATTTTCTTGGGGATTACTGCCTGGATCCATTATGCTCGCGCAAGGTAAACTATCCTGATGCCGTCCAATATGCCGGAGTGGGTGGAGTACACACGTGCGGGTCACGTGACTGCACATCCTCTATAGTCCATTACTATGGAAGAATATTATTCTGTGTCTTCCTGATCAAAGATCTCCCACCTTGTGTCCTCAAAACAGTCTTGCATTGCTGCCTCAGTCTCCTCAGACCAGATCTGAACTGTCCTGACCTGGTTCTTTGTTTTGCTGATGAGAGGTTGATAGGAAGGTGTTAAAAACAGAGCCAAGTGGTCTGATTGTCCAATGTGGGGGGCTGGGCGGACTTTGTAGGCACCTTTGAAGTTGGTGTAAACCTGATCCAGTGTTTTTCCATTCCATGTCCCCGTGTGGATGTTTTTGTAGAATTTGGGTAACACAGACTTCAGGTTTGTGTGATTAAAATCCCCCACCACAACGATGAAACTGTCTGGTAGTCTATTTTGTTGTTTACTGATTGCCTCATACAGCCTGCTCATGGCTAACTTTGCATTAGCTCGTGGGTGAATGTACACAGCAAAAACAAACAATGCACTGTGCTCATGGCTGAGGTGGAATGGCCTGCATTTTAGCACCAGAAACTCCAAGTCTGTACAACGACGTCTTTCCATAACAGTGACATCAGTGCAAAAATCGTCTCTCACATAAACACACACACCTCCTCCTCCTTTTTTCTTCCCGGCCTCTGAGGTACGGTCTGCTCTGTAGACGCTGAGGGACTATGAAAAGAGGAACTATGCTTCTACTGCAGTAGCCCTGAACATCAGCTCAATAGCTGTCCCATTCGTGCTCCTCACTCATCTCCTAAAGAAGATCCTCCACACAACATAAGTCCTATGGACCCTTTTCACGTGACGTCACGACAAACGCGGCCGCCATTTTGGACATGTACTACCAGTAGTTTACCACAGCCAGCATTGAGGAACGGCAGCAAAGAAAGTGTTTATTTTCAGCAAGACTTCCATCATGCCACTATATTGTTGTGCACCTGGATGTAGTAACCATCAACAAACAAGGCAAGGGTTATCATTTTATCGGATCCCGATGGAGAAGATGGATAGCGGCCATTAACAGATTGGCAGCCCTCGGCATACCAGCGCTTGTGTAGTGACCACTTTGTTGGAGGTGAGACGAATAAAATTAGCCAGAAAAGGCATTACATTGCTGTTAACATTCTGTGGCGGCGAGTGTGTAACCAAATAGGCTAAAATAACCCATTGTAACCTCTTTGTTCTTCTGTAGTAGCTATTAGCTAACGACATTAGCTAGCGTTGTGTTCCTTTGCTGTTGGTAGACTGTAGGACAGATCAGAGGCAGTGTCCTACAAACAGCGCTTAATTTGAGGGGGAGCAAGCCGGATCGCGCTCCGGAACCTCGGGCGTTGGCTCCGGCAGCTATTTACACTGGATCCAGTGATCCGACACCTCTCTTGACTATGTAACAAAAAAAAAGATTGCCTTTAGGCTTGCCATCCTTCCACTTGCGAGTGGTAAGTGATCTGCGCTGGGGTCACACACACAGCGGCTCAGTCCCGAATCGTGGCTCGTGCACTTCACTCGCGCGCTGTGTGAGCTGCGCAGGGCCAGAGTGCGCACCCTCCAGAGGGCACTCGCTGTTCAGGGCAGAGTGATTTGGAGCGCAGGATGCCTGCGGAGCCGAGCATATCCGTGTATTGGTGTTGCTGTGTGCAGACGAATCGTGTATTGGTGTTGCTGTGTGCACACTAATCGCTTTTAAAAATGTTAATTTGATGATCCGGTCTAATGTAAACATGGGCTAAGTGTTCAAAACAAGAGGAACATGTATTTGTCTCTTAAATCCAGGCCGTTCCCTGTAATCTGTAACACTGGGTTGGAGAAAGTAATGGCAAATAGCGAGTGCACAAGCCATAGAAGGTAAACTGTACACAGCGCCAGGGCAGTGTGATGGTATGTCTACTTTTAGATTGTGTTAGCTTATCAATGAACACACTCGTCACTCGACGAGTTTCACGTCTTTACGACGGATACTTAAATGTGTGTTAGGTATTATTGTTGCAGTCTAAGCAGTCAATGTAGCAGCTAGATGAGCGAGAACCGAAAGGGTCTGTGCCATAAACCGTTATTTCTGTACGGCGTTGCTAATGTGTCGTTACTGTTGTTATTTCTCCCTCTGCTCGCCCTGTAAATGCCCTACGTCGCTGGATAGCGAAGGTGTTTTCTGCATCTCGCTCCTTTTTCTTGTATGTTCTCCGTTTGTCGCCCTCCTCGCATTCAAACCAATTCGAGCCGAAGTCCGCTACATGTCCAAAATGGTGGTCGCGTTTACGAAGGTCACGTGACTGAAAAGGGTCTATAAGAAGGTTCAATTCCAAATCGTTTAAGGTTCCAGTTCTTTTAAAGTTGGCTACTTCTATCCATATCCTCTCTGCTTTCATTGATTCAGGGGCAGAGGGGAACTTCATCAGCAAGTCAATTGTGCAGAAGTTCAATTTGCCAACACCACCGCTGCACAGTGCGCTCAGCATTCTGACCATTGATGGAGGACCAATAGGAGATGGTTTTGTCACTCTATGCACTGCTCCTCTCTGCATCCAAGTGGGTGCAATTCACTCAGGACTCATTTCACTCTACGTCACTACCACCGTAAGTCATGATCTTATCCTTGGCTACCCTTGGCTCCAGCTTCACGACCCTCTCATCTCATGGCAGAACAAGGACATTCTACAGTGGTCTCCAGCATGCTTTCAGGGCTGCATTACTTGACCTCAAGTCACTCTTGCATCCACCTCTGTGGAGAGCCCCCAGCCTGACACCCTTGACAACATTCCCGAGTGTTATCTGGACCTCAAGGAGGTTTTCAGCAAAGGAAAGGTCCTGTGGTCTACGGCCTCACAGACCATATGACTGTGCTACTGACCTCCTGCCAAGCATGTCTCAGGGATGTATATACCCTCTGTCTCAGAAAGAACAAGCAGTTATGGAGGAGTACATTCAGGAGGCTGTCAAGCAGGGTTACAGCCGCCCTTCTACAACCCTGATTCCAAAAAAGTTGGGACAAAGTACAAATTGTAAATAAAAATGGAATGCAATAATTTACAAATCTCAAAAACTGATATTGTATTCACAATAGAACATAGACAACATATCAAATGTCGAAAGTGAGACATTTTGAAATTTCATGACAGCAACACATCTCAAAAAAGTTGGGACAGGGGCAATAAGAGGCTGGAAAAGTTAAAGGTACAAAAAGGGAACAGCTGGAGGACCAAATTGCAACTCATTAGGTCAATTGGCAATAGGTCATTAACATGACTGGGTATAAAAAGAGCATCTTGGAGTGGCAGCGGCTCTCAGAAGTAAAGATGGGAAGAGGATCACCAATCCCCCTAATTCTGCACCGACAAATTGTGGAGCAATATCAGAAAGGAGTTCGACAGTGTAAAATTGCAAAGAGTTTGAACATATCATCATCTACAGTGCATAATATCATCAAAAGATTCAGAGAATCTGAAAGAATCCCTGTGCGTAAGGGTCAAGGCCGGAAAACCATACTGGGTGCCCATGATCTTCGGGGCCTTAGACGACACTGCATCACATACAGGCATGCTTCTGTATTGGAAATCACAAAATGGGCTCAGGAATATTTCCAGAGAACATTATCTGTGAACACAATTCACCATGCCATCCGCCGTTGCCAGCTAAAACTCTATAGTTCAAAGAAGAAGCCGTATCTAAACATGATCCAGAAGCGCAGACGTCTTCTCTGGGCCAAGGCTCATTTAAAATGGACTGTGGCAATGTGGAAAACTGTTCTGTGGTCAGACGAATCAAAATTTGAAGTTCTTTATGGAAATCAGGGACGCCGTGTCATTCGGACTAAAGAGGAGAAGGACGACCCAAGTTGTTATCAGCACTCAGTTCAGAAACCTGCATCCCTGATGGTATGGGGTTGCATTAGTGCATGTGGAATGGGCAGCTTACACATCTGGAAAGACACCATCAATGCTGAAAGGTATATCCAGGTTCTAGAGCAACATATGCTCCCATCCAGACGACGTCTCTTTCAGGGAAGACCTTGCATTTTCCAACATGACAATGGCAAACCACATACTGCATCAATTACAGCATCATGGCTGCGTAGAAGAAGGGTCCAGGTACTGAACTGGCCAGCCTGCAGTCCAGGGGCCTCATTTATAAAACTTTGCGCAGGATTTATGCCAGAAGATGGCGTGCTCACGAAACTCAGAATGTGCGTGCGCACAGAAATATTCTGATTTATAAAACCGTGTGCACGCACGTTCCATGCCAATTTCCCTTTATAAATCACAATCCACTCTAAATTTGCGGCACCTGTGCGTACCTCTAGACACGCCCACAATTGCCTATAAATATTCAGCAAAACGCCCTTAATGAATATTGATATCTGTGGACAACATGCCCAAAACAGAAGGAAAGACAAAGAAGCGCAACTTCACCGACTGAAGTTGAAGTGCTAGTAGATGAAGTGGAGCAGGGTTGAGCTGTTTTGTTTGGAGGCCATAGTACAGGAGTTACAAATGTGAAAAAAACATGTGAATGGCAGCATGTGGCCGATGCAGTCAATTCTGTAGGCCGTACTATGGCAGAGGTAAAAAAAAAAAAAGGTCCGACATAAAGGTGGACGTCAAGAAGAGGATCGCGGCACACCGCCAAAGCATCCGTGCAATGGGCAGGGGGAAGGGGGAGCCGGAGCTCACCCCACTGGATCAAAAACTGGCTGGTATTATAGGGGAATACCTCCTGACTGGAGTTGTGCGTGAGGAGGAGATTGACACCGATGCTGGGCCACATGAACCAGCTGAGGTCTCGGGTATATAATTTTTTTTTTTGGTTGTGTATCAAGGGACCACCTCACATTGCACGTGTGCCCCCTTGCTTGAAATGGGTGTGAAATTAATTGAAATGAGTCTTCATCCAGAAAAAGTATTTTATTAACAAAAAAATTCCCTCGCAGTTGCTGGGTCGCAGTGAGGTCAGCAGTGTGTCGACTGCGGCAGCGGAGGTCCCAAGGACATCCACGGCCTCCGATGCATGTGCATCCATGCTGAAACCAGCCACCAGCGCCCGTATCCTAACAGATTCAGTGCTGCAGGTGCAGCGGGAACATGTGGATGCCGTCCGCGAGGTCGCCCGGGAGTTAAAAGAAATAAAAAAATGAGTTGTCTGCATTAAATGCCAGCATTAAAGAATTTCTTAAAAAGTAATCATTTTGTTTCCATACCTAATTATTTACAAGTGGTGCATCACCTCCTCGTGCTGGCACATGGCTCCTGCGTTTGGGTGGAATGCCTGGGGATAGGGATCGGGGTCAAGGTTGACCTCTTCAGCTTGCAAAGGCATGTTTTGTAGCTGTGCCACATTGCGCAGCACAGCACAGGTCCTAACAATCCTACAGACCTTTTCGGGTCTGTAACATAGCCCTCCCCCCGTGGCATCCGGACAACGCCATCTGCCCTTCAGGAACCCGATGGTGCGCTCCACAACAGCGAGTGCCTGGCTGTGGCGCAGGTTGTAAGTGGTGTCCTCAGGCGTTTGGGGGTTCATAAATGGCGTGAGCAGCCACCGTTTCAGCGGATACCCACTGTCACCTACAACATAACTGAATGAGTAAAGGGTTGAATATTTAGAAATGGTCTAAGAATGGTTACAAATACTTTCAGGATTTACACATTAATCACCCGCACCCAGAAGCCAACCATCGCGCACAGCTCCAGCATCCAGTCTCTGCCCAATGCTGCTATGTCTCAATATAAATGAACCAGGCCACCGGGCGACAACATTTGTGAGGACCATGTTTGCGTCACATATAACTTGGACATTGAGGGAATGAAAATGCTTCCTGTTAACAAAGGCAAATTCATTTTCACTCGGTGCCCTTATAGCAATATGAGTGCAGTCAATAGCACCAATCACATTTGGAAAATCAGACTTTGCTGCAAATTGCGCTTTTTTATTTGCCTGTTCACCCACCGTGTAAGGAAACTTGATGTAGTTTGGTGATAAACCAATTACACCTCCTAACACTTCTGGCAAAATGCGGCTGAAGGTTGGCTGCGATATCCCAGACCGGTCAGCCAGTTCTCGCTGAAAAGTGCCAGTGGCCAGAAAGCCGATGCAAGTCAGCACTTGCAGCAAGACTGGGATGGCATGATTCCGGCGGGTACCTCTTTCCAATGCTGGGCCCAACTCAGCTATCAGGTGTAAAAGGACAGCTCGTGGCAATCTGAATCGGCTCATGAGCCACTCATCGTCATTGGCCAACAAATCTTGTTGGTCTCTGAAGACTCGCTCTCTCCTAATTCTTCCATTTGCCACATCCTCCAGCAATGCGAAATACGCCATAGTGCATCATAAGACCTACCACGGCAAATCCCTCTTATATACTATTTACAGAGTAGGCAACCTAACAAACGTGTGATAGCCTAATGATCAATATTGAAAAATGACACATGCATGAAAGCCATAAGTGGATAATTAACAAAACTTAGCCTACTGCTTATGTTGCAAAAACATACAATGCATAGCCAATCTATTTGTCTTTATTGCCTTAAATAAGATGTTATTTTTGACAAGTGCACAAAATTAAGGATTATAAATGTTAAGTCAGTCACGTCTTTGATGTGCGATGTTATGTTTGTGTTAAACTTTGATTATTGAACTAATTTCGGGTCGTTCTCCCCGTTTCCTCCTGAGGCCGCACTTTCCGTGTTTCCCTTTTTTTTGTGCATATGCATGGGTCAGAGCTTGCATGGAGGTGCGCACATTTTACTGTCAAGTTCACTTTTTATAAATACCGAAGCTTGCGTAGAACGTGGCGTATGCATTCTTTTGTGCGTACGCGTTGTTTATAAATGAGGCCCCAGATCTTTCACCCACAGAAAACATCTGGCGCATCATAAAACATAAGATATGACAAAAAAGACCTAAGACAGTTGAGCAACTAGAATCCTACATTAGACAAGAATGGGTTAACATTCCTATCCCTAAACTTGAGCAACTTGTCTCCTCAGTCCCCAGATGTTTACAGACTGTTGTAAAGAGAAAAGGGGATGTCTCACAGTGGTAAACATGGCCTTGTCCCAACTTTTTTGAGATGTGGTGTTGTCATGAAATTTAAAATCACCTAATTTTTCTCTTTAAATGGTACATTTTCTCAGTTTAAACATTTGATATGTCATCTATGTTCTATTCTGAATAAAATATGGAATTTTGAAACTTCCACATCATTGCATTCCTTTTTTATTTACAATTTGTACTTTGTCCCAACTTTTTTGGAATCAGGGTTGTAGGTCCCCAGCCTTGGCAGGCTTCTTTTTTGTGGAAAATGAGGCGGGGGTCTTTGCCCATGTATTGACTACAGGGGCTTGAACCAGGTATCAGTGAAATACCCTTATCCATTTCCTCTGGTTCCCACAGCCCTGGAACAACTTCGATCAGCAAGGATCTTCTCAAAACTAGATCTATGCAGCGCGTACAATCTTATCAAGAAGTGAGATGAATGGAAAACTGCATTCAGCACCACCGCTGGTCATTTTGAATACCGGGTATGGCCTTTCTTTGGCACCCAGCTTGTTCCAGTGCTTAATCAACGACATGCTATGGGACATGTTGGGTTGGTATGCTATTGCGTATATCGATGACATCCTAATATATTCCCCAGACGAAGAGAGCCATCAAGTGCATGTGAGAACAGTTCTACAATGCTTGCTCCAGAATCATCTCTATGTGAAAGCAGAAAAATGCAAGTTCCATCAAACATGTATTTCCTTCCTTGGATATGTCATCAGTGCTGAGGGGGTTTGTATGGATTCATCAAAGGTATCTGCAGTTACATCTTGTCCCATTCCCACGTCCATCAAAGAAGTTCAACACTTTCTAGGTTTTGCAAACTTTTTCTATTGCCAGTGTGGCAGCGTGGGCGTGGTCAAGCGTCGGTCTGTGAATGGAAGGCGGAGTCAGGGAAGGTAAGTGGTAGTATCACTGCACCTGATGTGAATTAACCTGTGTCTCCTCCAGTGACCGCACCCCATAAAAGGAGAGAGAGGGCAGAGAAAGGGAGCCCTCTCCCGACCTGAATGCGCGTGTGTGTGTGTAATGAGAGAATAAGCTGAAAAGCTATATGTATATACAAAATAAAAAGTTCATGAGAACTCCGTTCTGGCCTAACATGCTTCTGTGCTCCACCCACCTGCTCTGATTTAACAGTGGTGCTGAAACCTGGGACGGAGCACAGAAGGAGACAGTCCTATGGAGTCCTCCCCCTTCAAGGACCTGCTCCATGCCCTCGCCATGGCCCAACAGAGCCAGCACCAGGCACTAATTGCCCTCCGGAAGGAGCAGGAACAATGGCTCGAAGCCCTGGTGCTGGTGCAGCAGGAAGATTGCCAGGCATTCAGGCACCTGCTCGCGTCGGTGGTGTCCATGACCACCACCGTGGCAGACCCTCCCCACCTCACCCTAACGAAGATGGGTCCGCATGATGACCCCAAAGCCTTCCTCGCTCTCTTTGAGCACGCAGCAGAGGTGTGGGGTTGGCCAGTGGAACAGCACATGGTGCGCCTCCTACCCCTGCTAATGGGCAAGGCACAACTGGCCATGCTCCAGCTCCCCGCCGACAGCCAGTTGGTCTATGTGGACCTCCGCAGGGCCATCCTCCAATGTGTTGGTCGCACTCCGGAATAGCAACAGCAGTGCTTCCACGTGCTGCATCTGGAGGAGGTTGGCTGGCCATTCGTGTTTGGCCAGCAACTCCGGGACGCCTGCCGGTGGTGGCTGAGGGCCAACAACTGCGACGCCGAGGGAATCATCGACCTGGTGGCGCTGGAACAATTCATCGCCCGACTTCCGGAAGGAACAGCAGAGTGGGTCCAGTGCCATCGCCTGGGGTTGCTGGATCAGGCGATCGAGCTGGCGGAGGACCATATGGCAGCCGTACCGACAGCAGGACAGTGTGTCTCCTCCCCTCTCTTCTCTCTCTCCCTCTACTCCCCGTCCTTGCCCCATTCCCCCACCGCGGAGGCAGGGGCCAGCTCCACCCCAGCTGGCCTGCCACACCCACGGTGCCCTCGCATTTCCTACTTCCTTGTCTGTGTCTTCTCCCCCTCAGGTGAGTGGTGTCCGGAACACCGGTGCAGAGGGAGAGCCTGGGATGGTATGCTGGCACTGCGGGGAACCGGGGCACCTCCAGCATCAGTGCTCGGTGATGGAGGTGGGCGCGGTGTTCCGGATCCCCGACGTGCCAGGGACTGCCCTCGATCGGGCTGGAGCATATCGCATACCGGTGAGTATCCAAGGGGATACGTATCAGGCTTTGGTAGACTCCGGCTGTAATCAGACATCAATCCACCAAAGCCTGGTGCAAGACGAGGCAGTGGGGAGAGCACAATTGGTGAAGGTGTTGTGTGTGCATGGGGATGTTCACAACTACCCTTTAGTGTCGGTCCACATTCTATTTCGAGAGGAAAAATTTAGAGTAAAGGCAGCGGCTAATTCTCGCCTTACCCACTCGATAATTCCGGGGACTGATTGGCCGGGATTTGGGGAATTAATGGCGCATCTAGTGTAGAGTGGGGCCTGCCATAGTTTAGCGAGGGGAGGTCCCGTAGTGGCACTGGCGTGAGCGGCTGTCACAGAGCCGTCTACGTCATCACTGCATAGACGGCTCTGCTCCTCCTCCCTTTCTCTGGGATTTCCTTGCAGATTTCCCGTTAGAGCAGTCGCGAGACGAGACTCTGCGGCATGCGTTTGACCAAGTGAGAGTAATCGATGGTCAAACTCTCCAGCCGAACGCCACACCGTCCTTCCCCTATTTCTCCATTATTAAAGATAGATGATACAGAGTGATGCAGGACACTCAGACTAAGGAACCAATAACCCAGCTTTTAATCCTCAAGAGCCACTGAGAATTCATATTTCTGGCGGCTCACTTTAATCCCATGACCGGACACTTGGGGCAGGATAAGACACTAGCCCAAATAATGGCCCGGTTCTATTGGCCAGGGATTCGCGGTGATGTCTGTAGGTGGTGTGCGGTATGTCACGAATGCCAGTTAGTAAATCCCATGGCCATTCCAAAAGCGCCTTTGTGCCCTCTACCATTAATCGTGACCCTATTCAAAAGAATTGGGATGGATCTCGTTGGGCCATTAGATCAGTCAGCACGAGGATATCACTTTATTTTAGTTCTAGTGGACTATGCAACGCGATATCCAGAAGCAGTGCCTCTTCGCAATATCTCAGCACGTAGTATTGCAGAAGTGTTCTTCCGTGTCATCTCCAGAGTCGGAATCCCCAAAGAGATTCTGACTGATCAAGGCACTACATTCATGTCACGCACACTGCGTGAACTGTATGGGTTACTGGGAATTAAGCCTATCCACACCAATGTTTATCACCCACAAACGGATGGCTTAGTCGAATGGTTTAATCCCACCCTAAAAATATAATTAGAAAATTTGTAAGGGAAGACGCATGTAACTGGTATAAATGGCTCGAGCCCCTGTTATTTGCAGTGCGAGAGGTCCCGCAAGCCTCCACGGGGTTCTCCCCATTCGAATTATTATATGGGCATAAGCCGTGTGGCATTTTGGATGTGCTACGTGAAAATTGGGAGGAGGAACCTTCAACTAGTAAAAACGAAATTCAATATGTTCTCGACCTGTGCGCCAAACTCCACACACTCGTGCACCTCACCCAGGATAATTTGCGGCAGGCCCAAGAATGTCAAGTCCGTCTGTACGACAGGGGCATGCACCTTAGGGAGTTCACACCGGGAGATAAAGTACTCGTGTTGTTGCCCACGTCAAGCTCCAAATTGATCGCCAGGTGGCAAGGACCCTTTGAGATCACATGATGAGTCAGGGATATCGACTATGAGATGAGGCGAACGGACAGGGGTGGGGCGTTACAGATTTACCACCTCAATCTGCTAAAACATTGGAACGAGGAGGTCCCTGTGGCACTAGTGTCGGTGGTTCCGGAGAAGGCGGAGCTGGGGCTGGAGGTTCAAAAAGGGAAATTGACATCGCCCACCACTCCGATCCCCTGTGGAGACCACCTCTTCCCGACCCAGCTCACGGAGGTTGCCCAGTTGCAGACAGAATTTTCTGACGTGTTCTCGCCCCTGCCCGGCTGCACCCACCTCATAGAACACCATATTGAGACGCCCCCGGGGGTAGTAGTGTGCAGCCGCCCTTACCAACTGCCCAAACACAAAAAAAAGGTGGTTCAGGAAGAACTCGAGGCAATGCTCGAAATGGGCATCGTCGAGGAGTCCCACAGTGACTGGAGCAGCCTGGTGGTCTTGGTTACCAAGGCCAACGGGTCGGTCCGGTTTTGTGTGGACTATAGAAAGGTCAATGCGGTGTCTAAATTTGACGCATATCCAATGCCTCGTATTGACAAGTTGCTCAATCGACTAGGCACTGCTTGTTTTTATTCAACACTGGATTTGACAAAGGGATATTGGCAGATCCCCTTGACTCCTCTATCCCAAGAGAAAATGGCCTTTTCCACACCGTTTGGCTTACACCAGTTCGTCACACTTCCTTTTGGGCTGTTTGGGGTGCCTGCTATGTTCCAGCGGCTTATGGACAGGGTCCTCCAACCCCACGCCAGCTACGCGGCCGCCTACCCAGACGACATCATTATTTACAGTTATGACACCTGAGGGCCATCCTTAGGTCGCTGAGGCGAATGGGTCTCACAGCCAACCCGAAGAAGTGTGTGATTGGGTGGGTGGAAGTACAGTATCTGGGTTTCCACTTGGGCAATGGGCAGGTGCATCCCCAAATTAATAAGACAGCAGCGATTGTGGCCTGCCTGAGGCCCAAGACCAAAAAGGGGGGGAGACAGTTCCTGAGGCTGGCTGGCTACTATCATAAGTTTATACCTAATTATTCGGACGTCACCAGCCCACTGACTGATCTCACTTAAAAGGGAGCACCAGATCCAGTCCAGTGGATGGAGCAATGCCAGTGGGCCTTCTCTTTGGTAAAGGCTGCACTGTGTGGGGGGCCACTTTTACACTCCCCTGACTTTTCTCTCCCCTTTATTTTGCAGATGGATGCGTTGGACAGAGGGCTGGGGGCTGTTCTGTCCCAGGAAGTGGAGGAGGAGGAACATCCCATGCTGTACATCAGCCGGAAGCTGTCGGTGCGCTAGGGCAGGTACAGCATGATAGAGAAGGAATGCCTCGCCATCAAGTGGGTGGTCCTCGCCCTCCGCTACTACCTGCTGGGGCACCCTTTCACCCTCTGTTCAGACCACATGCCCCTCCAGTGGCTCCACCACATGAAGGATGCCAACGCGTGGATCACCCGTTGGTATCTGGCACTCCAGTCGTTTAAATTCGAGGTGGTCCACAGGTCGGGGGCACAGATGGTCGTGGCGGATTTCCTCTCTCGCCGGGGGGGGGGGGTCGTCAGCTGCAGGCCGGATGGCTCCCCGACCTGAGTCAGGCGGTGGGGGTATGTGGCAGTGGGGGCATGGTCAAGCGTCAGTCTATGAATGGAGGGCAGAGTCAGGGAAGGTAAGTGGTAGTATCACTGCACCTGATGTGAATTAACCTGTTTGTGTGTCTCCTCCAGTGACCACGCCCCATAAAAGGAGAGAGAGAGAGCAGAGAAAGGGAGCTCTCTCCCGACCTGAATGCACATATGTGTGTGTGTGTGTGTGTGTGTGTGTGTGTGAGAAAGAGTAAGCTGAAAAGCTACATGTATATATAAAATAAAAAAAGTTTGTGAGAACTCTGTTCTGGCCTGCCGTGCTTCTGTGCTCCACCCACCTGCTCTGATTTTACAGCCAGTTTATCAGAGGGTTCAGTTCTATCACCGTCCCCTTAAACGCACTCCTCAAGAAGGGACCCAAGCACCTTCAATGGAACCCCGCAGCAGAGGAAGCTTTCTGTCATGTCAAGAAAGCATTCACCTCAGCCCCCATCCTACAGCATCCTGACCCTTCCAAGCTGTTCACACTGGAAGTTGATGCCTCTGACACAGGGGTGGTTCTCTCCCAATGCTTCGGGGAGAAACAGAAACTTCATCCAGTGGACTTCTTTTCAAGGAAACTCTCACCAGCAGAGAGAAATTATGGTGTAGGAAATCGGGAGCTACTCGCAATTAAGCTGGCCCTCGAAGAATGGCACCATTGGTTGGAAGGTGCCAATTACCAGTTCATAATCCTAACAGACCATAAGAACTTAGAATATCTCCAGAAGGCTAAGTGGTTAAATCCCTGTCAAGCCAGATGGGCCCTCTTCTTCACTAGATTTAATTTCACCATCTCTTTTCACCCTGGCTCCAAGAATACTAAGGCTGATGCTCTCTCATGAATCTTTGCTCCCCCTCATCAGGACTCCACTGCCCATCCCATTCTCCCTTCTCAATGCTTCCTCCAGTCCATTACTTAGGACTTAGACAGAGAAATCAGAGACTCTCAACCTCAACAACTCCCCGAGAATCTTCCACCTGGTCTACTACATGTACCCAAGCAACTCAGAAGCAGACTCATCACGTGAGCACACACATCACCCACCACGGGACACCCGGGCAGCCATTGCACCCATCAGATGCTTCAAAACAAATATTGTTGGGAAAGCATGCTCGCTGAGATCAACCAGTTCATTGCATAATGTTCAAGCTGCGCACAAGCCAAAGTACCCAGAACTCCACCTGCCGGTAAGCTCTGTCCCCTCCCAGTGCCTCAAAGACCATGGTTCCACATAGCCATAGACTTCATCACAGACCTTCCTCCATCACAAAATCACAGACCTTCCTCCATCACAAAATCACACAATTATGGTAACCATTGATCACTTCTCCAAAGCCCTCAAGCTAATACCCTTACCTGGCATTCCCAACGCAACCCAAACAGCAGAATTATTATTTCAACATATCTTTTGATACTATGGTCTCCCTGAAGACATTGTAAGTGACAGAGTCTCTCAACTATCACTCATTATTCCAATTATTCCCCCTGCCTATACAAACCTCTCACTCACTCCACTTCAATGAAAAGTATTGTTCTGCCTTCTACAGTACGTACCAAGCCTTGTTATTTTCTGACTGACTCTCATTCTTCTGACTCTTGCTTCCCTGTTTTCCATTTACACTCTTTGTCTATTCCCTTTAATGCTGTTTGCCAATAGCTCGACCCTTGCTAGTTCTATGACTGATTCTTGTCTCATGTTTTGGCTCTGACATGGTCTACTCCTCGTCGCTCTTCTGTGATTACATCCGTAAGTGCCTGCACCATGACATAATGGGGGAAAAAAACCCTAAAAACCTATTGATGTTTGTGTAGATGACAACACTTATCCTTTTATGGTTGACACTGATGCCACTCGATCATCTTTTAGTGGGAAATCTCACAATGGGCCTGTTTCAGGGGCTGTTATTAACTCTGTGGGAATTAATGGGGTTCCTGTTAGATGTCCTAAGACATCTAACTCTATTTGTCACCACACCAGATGATCCTAAACTGTGTTTTCTGCATTGCTTTTTCATTCTTCCTAACTCCACTTTTAATCTATTAGGTTCTGGTATTCTGACGAAGTGCAATTGTTCCTTTTCTTTTGAACAAGGCTGGACTGTTTTGTGCACACCAGATAACCTATTGTTTGTTTCTGCTGTTCTTTCTGAGTATGACCTGAAGAATGATGCATGTGCTGAAATCTCTGTTCCTTAGATTTTGAATCAGGTGCCTCAAACACTCTGGGCATTGCACCCCAATGAGGTCAGACATGTACAGTTACCCCCATATACTGCCAGTCTGAAAACACCTGTTATTTTGTAGTGTAAACAATATCGACTGTCTCCTGAAAAGGAGGAGGACATTGAACCTGTGATTTAATCATTGTTATCACAAGGTGTTTTGGTCCCTTGTTTGTCTCCTGCCAATATGGAGCCTTGAGGCACACCTTGAGGAACACTGCTATTCTCAATATATGTAAATGATCTTTGTGATAAATTATCAGATGTTGTGTTCCATTTTTATGCAGATGACACAGCTGTCTATTGCTCATCCCCTTCAGTTATACAAACCCTTGAATTCCTGCAGTCTGCTTTTGATGCTGTTCAGTCCCATTTGACTCAGCTTATGTTGGTGTTAAATGCAGACAAAACCAAGTTTATGCTATTTTGAAATGGCAAACAGTTAACATCTAATCTTCCTATGATCTTAATGGCTCAAGGGGTTGAAATTAAAATGGGCACAACATAAGTATTTAGGTATTTATTTTTGGCCAAAATATATCATTTAAATCACTAAAACCATATTAAAACCTTGTCTCTAAGCTGAAACTTAAGTTTTTTTTAGGAATAAACCTTGTTTCTCTTTCCAGGCAAGGAAACACTTCATTTTGGCTACTTAAAAAAAAACAAAAACATTATTGAATTATGGTGATCTGCTTTTTATGAGTGCATCTGACCAGTACTTAAAGAAATTGGATATTATATACCATTGTGCCTTATGCTTTTTTACCGGATGCAGAAACTGCATCCTCCACTGCTCTCTATCTAAGTGGCCATCTCTGTATGTCCACAGACTCTTGCACTGGCTGGCTTTTATATATAAAATCACTCCTTGGGCTGGTTCCTTCTTATATACATGTGTAAAAACCAAAATCAGTACAGCCTGTGCTCTTGTGATATTTTACAACTGTTTGTTCCTAGAGTCAGAACTGAACTAGGCAAAAAAGCTTTTAAAATACATTGCTCCTCTCACCTGGAATCATTTACAGAAGAAACTGAAACTGACAGAGCTGGTCACTATGGGGAAACTTAAGTCAATTTTAGAAAATGACACTGTCATAAGTCCCTGATGTGGGCGGAGTACAGAAGCACGGCATGTGAGAGATGACATTCACACTCTCTCTCTCTCTCACACACACACACACACACACACACACACACACACACACACTTTTATTTTCTTAATGCTTTTCAGCTTTAACATTTGTTCTAGACACATACAGACACATGCGCACACACACGTGCACACACACAGTTGTGTTCTAGTCTGGGGAGAGGTCCCTTCTCTCTGCTCTCTCCCTCCTTTTCTATCCTCCACTGTCACTGCAAGAAACACACACAACATTAATTGACAACAGGTGTATTGACTTTGCCACTCACCTTCCCTGGCCCTGCCCTCCATTCACAAATCGATGCTAGGCCATGCCGCTGCTGCCACATACTCTCACCACCTGACTTAGGCCAGGGACCACAGAAGGAGCGTTCTCGTCGCAGTCCCTGTCAGGCAACTACATTACCTGCGAATCCTTCTACCACACCACTGCTGTTGTTAAAGCTACAACCGCTACAACTTCGCCTCGACCATCATGGCGATGAGCAGCCGACTGGTTGACGAGGCTCAGCGTCATCCACACGGGTCCTTATCAGGACCGGCACTGAGCATCATCTCATTCAACACGGAAGGCCTTACTGGAGCCAAGCAAGATCTCCTGGCCGAACTGTGTGTAATAAACGATTGTGATATCCTGTGTCTCCAGGAGACACACTGTGGGCCCACAAGATCTCACCCATGCATCAATGGTATGACCCTCATAGTGGAGAGACCACATGACCAGTATGGAAGCGCCATCCTTGTACGTCACGGGCTGAATATTGATAAGTTCTCTCTGTCTGACAGGAACAACATTGAAGTCCTGTCCACTGATCTCATGGGAATCAATGTAAGCTCGGTCTATAAACCACCAGCAGAGACATTCAACCTCCCAAGGGAAGTCACCGATGGCCACCTCAATATAGCAGTTGGAGACTTTAACAGCCATAGCACCACCTGGGGCTATCGGCAAACCAACGAAGATGGTGACCTTGTTGAAAACTGGGCTGATGTAAACCAGATGTCTCTCATACATGACCTAAAACTTCCAGCCTCCTTTAACAGCTCTAGATGGAGACGTGGATACAACCCTGACCTGGTGTTCGCCTCCAACATCATTGCTAGTCAATGCAAGAAGGTAGTGCTGCACCCAATCCCACACTCCCAACACCATCCAATTGCGCTCAGAGTAAATGCAGTCATCGTACCATGAACAGTCCCCTTCCAATGGCGGTTTAACCTGAAGAAGGCTGACTGGGAAAAGTTCGCTGACGACCTGGACCTGTACATCCAGGATCTACCCGCCCTGCCTATACACTATGACACCTTTGTTCAAAATGATAAAGAAATCTTCATGGCAAAACATCCCCCGAGGCTGCCGGACAAAGTACATCCCAGGCCTGAATGAAGAGTCTAAGGCACTGTACGACGAATACGTTAATCGCTTTGAGTTCGACCCATTCAGTGCAGAAACACTTGAGTGTGGAGACTTACTCACAAGCATAGTCATGGAAAGTCGACAGAGGCAATGGCGGGAGTTCGTTGAATCGACTGATCTAACCCATAGCAGCCGGAAGGCATGGAAAACAATTCGGATCCTTGGAAATTACTACACTAAAGCCCAACTAGTGCCACAAGTCACTGCAGATCAAGTTGCTCACCAACTTCTTGTGAACAGCCAAGGAAGCCAAGCTCCCCAAAGATGATGTTATGAGCTCTGAAGGAACCTCACTTTTCACAAGGCCCTTCAGCATGGATGATCTACGCAATGCCATCAAGGACATGAAAAACAACAAGGCAGCTGGACTTGACCACATTCTATGCGAGCAGATCAAACACTTTGGGCCTCTCGCACTTCAGTGGTTGCTTGACATGTTCAACCAAAGCCTGAGCACCAACAGGATCCCCAAGATTTGGAGGAATCTAGAGTGATCGCCTTATTGAAACCTGGCAAAGATCCATCCATACCCAAGAACTACAGGCCGATCTCTCTGCTATGCCATGCATACAAACTCTTTGAAAGACTACTACTCAACCGCATTGCACCATTTGTGGATGAGATCCTCATTCCTGAGCAGGCTGGCTTCAGACCTGGAAAGTCTTGTACCGGCCAACTCCTGAACCTCACACAGTACATCGAGGATGGCTATGAGAAAGGCCTGATCACAGGAGCTGTCTTTGTGGACCTCTCTGCACCATATGACACTGTGAACCACAGGGTCCTCACCAAAAAGCTCTTTGAGATAACGAAGGATGTAAGGCTAACTGAACTGATCCAGAACCTACTATCAAACAGATGGTTCTTTGTAGACCTCAATGGCGACCGTAGCAGATGGCGAAGGCAGAAAAACGGCCTCCCTCAAGGCAGCATCCTCGCTCCCTTGCTCTTCAACATCTACACCAATGACCAACCAGTACATCCCTACACTAGGAGTTTCCTGTTTGCTGATGACCTCAGCATTAGTGCACAGGGAAGGACCTTCAAAGAAGTAGAGAACACTCTCAGTGATGCCCTCATAGTCCTCACCCCATACTACGCTGCAAACCACTTGCGAGCCAACCCTGACAAAACACAAGTGAGCATCTTCCACCTGAAAAATAGGGATGCAGACCGCCAACTGAGGGTATGCTGGCAGGGCAAGTAGCTGACTAGCACCAATAAGACAGTCTACCTTGGCGTCACCCTAGACAGGACCCTCTCATACAAGAACCACATCCTGAACACCAAAATAAAAGTGGGTGCCAGGAATAACATCCTTAAGAAACTTGCAAACACTAACTGGGGCACAGATGCCAGTACTGTGTGAGCCACAGATCTTGGACTGTGCTTCTCTACTGCAGACTATGCAGCCCCCATGTGGTGTAGACCACCGCACACCACAAAGCTGGATACAGCCTTGAACTCAGCTTGTAGAGCCGTCTCCGGCTGCCTACGCTCCACTAGAGTTGACGACCTATACCTGCTGTGCAGTATCGCTCCCCCACACATAAGAAGAGCCGTGGCAGTGCAACAAGAGAAACTCAAACAAGAGACCGATCCACATCATGTACTCTATCTGCATGCTCCTGCACAAAAGAGACTTAAATCTAGACATAGCTTTTGCAATCAGTTGAACCACTCAGTGGCAGTGCAGAGTCATAGAGGATGGCCATGTGGTCTCACCACCTCCAGACAGCACCACATAAACTCACCATCACCCCAAAGGAATCCCTTCCTTCAGGAGCGGGGGATGGCCAATTTGGCCAATTTGGTCATGTCTCAACCGCCTTAGAACAGGCACAGGAAGATGCAAGACCCTCATGGAAAAGTGGGGTCTCAGTTCAGATGGACAAATGGCATGCAATTGCGGGCCGGAGCAGACTATGAGACACCTTCTTGTCTGCCCCCTCCTGCCTGAACCTTGCACCAAGGAAGATCTGGAAGCTCTGACCCCCAGAGGAAGGGTGTGTGGGAAATACTGGAGCGGGAGAGTGTAGCAGACTGAGGTGGTGGCCTGAGAAGAAGAAGAAGACAACTTTGGCTGGGGAGCCATCTGGCCTGTACTGGACTCCCCTGACAGGACAGGAAGTCCACCACCATCTGCATCCCCGGCCTGTGGACTACCTCGAATTTAAATGGCTGGAGGGCGAGATACCAACGGGTGATCCGCGTATTGGCATCCTTCATGCAGTGGAGCCACTGAAGGGGTATGTGGTCCAAACAGAGGGTGAAAAGGCACCCCAGCAGGTAGTATCGGAGGGTGACGACCACCCACTTGATGGCCAGGCACTCTTTTTCGATGCTGCTGTACTTGCTTTCACGCATTGAAAGTTTACGACTGATGTACAGCACGGGGCGCTCCTCAGCCTCCACCTTCTGGGACAAAATGGCCCCCAGCCCTCTGTCCAATGCATCTGTCTGTAAAATAAAGGGGAGAGAGAAGTCAGGGGAGTGTAAAAGTGGCCCCCCACACAGTGCAGCTTTTACTCTAGTGAAAGCCTTTTGGCACTGCTCCATCCACTGGACTGGATCTGGTGCTCCCTTTTTAGTGAGATCAGTTAGCAGGCTGGTGACATCCAAATAATTAGGTATGAACCTACGATAGTAGCCAGCCAGCCCCAGGAACTGTCTCACCCCCTTTTTGGTCTTGGGCCTCAGGCAGGCTGCAGACTTGTTAATTTGGGGACACATGACCCAGGTACCGTATTTCCACCCGCCCAATTGCACACTTTTTCGGGTTAGCTGTGAGACCCACATGCCTCAGTGTCTCCAAGACAGCCCTGAGGTATTCCAGGCCCCACAGCCAATCATTGCTACAAATAATGATGTTAAGTTATGCAGCTGTGTAGGCGGTGTGAGGGCGGAGGATCTTGTCCAAGAGCTACTGGAGAATGTAGCAGGAGCCCCAAATAACCCAAAAGTAAGCATGACAAATTGGTGTAACCCAAACAATGTGGAAAAGGCCATCTTCTCTCTGGATAGAGGAGTCAAGAGGATCTGCCAATATCCCTTCATTAGATCCAGTGTCAAATAAAAGTGAACAGTGCCTAATCAATTGAGCAACTCATCAATGTGAGGCATTGGGTATGTATCAAATTTAGACACTGCATTCACTTTTCTATAGTCCACACAGAACCGGACCGACCAGTTGATCTTGGGAACCAGGATGACCGAGCTGCTCCAGTCACTGTGGGATTCCTCGATCATGCCTATTTCGAGCATGGCCTTGAGTTTCTTTTTGTGTTCGGGCAAGCGGTAAGGGCGGCTTCACACCACCACCCCCGGGGACATCTCAATGTGGTGTTCTATTGAGGTTTTTCACCTGATGTCACAGGGTCACGTGATGCCCCGGTGTCCGCCATTTTGAAGGTCAAGCTAGCTAATGTCAACAACATCATAGCTGGTATGTTACTGTAGCAATGTTTACGTTCAGTCATTTGGATGACTGTTAAAACCTTTCAGTCTCAAGTTTTTCCTTTACTGTATTTACTAGTTTACTGTAATTATGATCCGGCAGCTATTTACACCGGATCCAGTATAAATAGCTGCCGGAGCACGCTCCGGCTTGCTCCCCCTCAAATTAAGCAGCGCGCTCCGGCTTGCTCCCAGAGTGCTCCGGCCGAGGTTCCGGAGCGTGCTCCGGCTTGCTCCCGGAGTGCTCCGGCCGAGGTTCCGGAGCGCGCTCCGGCTTGCTGCCCCTCAAATTAAGCAGCGCGCTCCAACAGCTATTTACACTGGATCCGGTGTAAATAGCTGCCGGATCATAATTACAGTAAACTAGTAAATACAGTAAAGGAAAAACTTGAGACTGAAAGGTTTTAACAGTCATCCAAATGACTGAACGTAAACATTGCTACAGTAACATACCAGCTATGATGTTGTTGACATTAGCTAGTGCTAACAGCTAGTTGCTAGTACACTGCTACAACACAGACACAGACCCTAATAATACAGTTCTTGGTCATTGCCTGGTAACAGCAAATTTATAACGGGCCATGTCTCAACAGACTAAGAAGTTATTTCAATGACATTTAATAACATTTTGTTTATCCTGAGGACCGAAAGTAAATGAAAATGTGAACAAACCTTAGCTGTAATAAGATGGCGACCACCGGCTCCAGGGACGACCCACTGATGTAGGCATGTTACCCAGCCTGACACAAAATATTTGTAGGTATCCAAACTCTTATACGCTTTCAGATCAATACCTGTGTATGGCGATGGGTTTTTAACGACATAGGTATACAGATCATGTGGGCCGAAGTCAGGTAAGGACAAAGGCTTCGTGTACTTCCATACGTCAGTGAACAATCCTGGTGGAAGCAGGTAAACGTCGTTCTCTAAGCCTGCTAACCTCAATTTTTGCAAATACCTCTCCCTCTGCTCACCCTGTAAATGCCCTACGTCGCTGGATAGTGAAGGTGTTTTCTGCATCTCGCTCCTTTTTCTTTTATATTTTTCGTTTGTCGCCTTCCTCATATTCAAACTGATTCGAGCCGTGACGTCCAAAATGGCAGCCTCACATGACTTGGTCATGTGGGTGAAAAACCTCAATAAGGTGGGTGTGGCCAGGAAGGGGCAAGAACAAGTCAGAAAATTCCTTCTGCAACTTGGCCACCTTTGTGAGTTGGACCTGTGAGAGGTGGTCTCTGCAAGGGACCAGAGTGGTTTGAGATGTAATTATTTTTTATCTCTGGCCCCAGCTCCGCCTTCTCTGGAATGACAGACACTAGTGCCATGGGGACCCCCTTGTTCCAATGTTTTAACAAGTTGAGGTGGTAGATTTGCAGTGCCCCGCCCTATCCATTCGCCTTACCTCAGAGTTGACACCCCTGATTTGCCATGTGACCTCAAAGGGCCCTTGCCACTTGGCAATTAATTTGGAGCTTGACGTGGGCAATAATATAAGTACCTTGTCTCCCAGTGTGAACTCTCTAAGGTGCGTGCCCCTGTCGTACAGCTGGACTTGACGTTCTTGTGCCTGCCGCAAATTCTCCTAGGTTGTGCATGAGGGTGTGGAGTTTTGCACACAGGTCGAGAATATACTGAATTTCGTTCTTGCTAGGTGAAGGTCCCTCCTCCCAATTTTCTTGTAGCAAGTCCAAAATGCCACATGGCTTACGCCCATATAATAACTCAAATGATGAAAAACCTGTGGAGGCTTACAGGACCTCTCATACTGCAAATAACAGAAGCTCGAGCCATTTATCCCAATTACATGCATCCTGACTTACAAATTTCTGAATTAAGTTTTTGAGTGCCTGAATAAACTGTTCCAATAAGTCATCTGTTTGTAGGTGATATACATTGGTGCAGATAGACTTAATTCCCAATAACCCATACAGTTCACACAGTGTGCGTTACATAAATGTAGTGCCTTGGTCTGTCAAGATTTCTTTCAGAATCCTGACCCAGGAGATAACACGGAAGAGCGCTTCCACAATACTGTGTGCTGAGATATTGCGGAGAGGCACCGCTTCTGGATATCATGTTACATAGTCCACCAGAACTAAAATAAAGTGATATCTCTGTGCTGACCGATCATGGCCTGATGAGATCCATACCAATTCTCTCAAAAGGGGTCTCAATTAGAGGAAGAGGGCACAAAGGCGCTTTTGGAGTGGACATGGGATTTACTAATTGGCATTCACCACACACCAGCGAAGAACGTCCCCGTGAATCCCTGGCGAATAGAACCAGACAATTATTCAGGCTAGTGTTTTATCCTGCCCTAAGTGTCCTGCCATGGGATTAAAGTGAGCTGCATGAATACGAGTTCCCTAAGGCTCTTTGGGATTAACAACTGGATTATCTGTTCACCGGTTTGAGTGTTCTGCATCACTCAGTACAACCTATCCTTAATAATAGCAAAATATGGGAAGGCTTGTGTCGCACTTGGCTGGAGAGTTTGACCATAAATTACTCTGCGTCATGTGTTTGACCAAGTGAGAGTCTCATCTCATGACTGCTCTAATGGGGAATCCTCAAGAGAATCCCCAAGAGAGGGAGGAGGGGCAAGGTGCTCCTCACTCCTCGTATCACCCTGACGCGGTGCTGATGTAGACGGCTCTGTGACAGCTTCCCCAGTCAATGCCACACCGGGATCTTCTATGACATACTATTGCAGGACCCACCTCCTACTATGCGTTCCATCAGTTCCTTAAACCCTGGCCAATCAGTCCCCAAAATCAGCGAGTAGGTGAGATGAGAATTAACCCCCACCTTTTATTATATGCTTTTGGCTCCGGAATAGAATATAGACAGACACTAGAGGATAATTGTGAACATCCCCGTGCACACACAACACCTTCACTGCTTGTGCTCTCCCCAGTGCCTCACCTTGCACCAGGCTTTGGTGAATTGAGGTCTGATTACAATCAGAATCCACCAACGTGTGGCATGTATCCCCTTGAACACTTACCGATATGCAATACGTTCCGGCCCGATTGGGGGCGGTCTCTGATGCATCGGGGATCTGGATCACAGCTCCCACCTCCATCATGGAGCCCTGACTCTGGAGATGCTCTGGCTCCCTGCCATGCAAGCACACAGGCCCGGGCTTTCCCTCTGCATTGGCATTATGGGCGTAACTCACCTGGGGGGGAGAAGACACAGACACGGAAGAGGGAGATAGGAGGACACCACAGGTGCGATGGGGCAGCTGGGAAGGAGCCGGCCCCTTCCTCTGCGGCGGGGAATGGAAAGAGAGAGAGAGATAGAGAGAGGGAGAAAAAGGAGAGAAAAGAAATGAGGAAAGGCGCCTTGTTCGCCTGCCGTTGGAACCACCGCCAGATGGTCTTCCGCTAACTCTATGGCTCATTCTAGTGATGCCAAGCAATGACACTGGACCCATTCCGCCGTTCCTTCCGGAAGTTGAGAGATTAACTGTTTCAGTGCCACCGTATCGATGATCCTGTTGGCGTCGCAGTCTTCTGCCCTCAGCCACCACTGGCAGGTGTCCCAGAGTTGCTGGCCAAATGCAAACGGCTGGCTGACCTCCTCCAACGTCAGCGTCCGGAAGCGCTGGCGATGTCATTCCGGGGAGCAGCCAACACGCTGCAGGATGGCTCTCTTTAGGTAAGTGTACATGAGCCGGCTGTCGGCAGGGAGCTGCTGTGCTGCGAGCTGTGCCTTGCCAGTCAGGAGCGGGAGGAGGCATGCCACGCACTGCTCGAGCGGCTACTCCCATGTTTTGGCCGCTTGCTCAAAGAGAGCGATGAAGGATTCTGGATTGTTATTTGGGCCCATCTTCACGAGGGTGATGTGAGGAGGGTCCACTGTGGTGACAATCGAAGCCCCTGCCGACTCAAGCATCTGCTGGAATACCTGGTGATCTTCCTGCTGGGCCAGCATCAAGGCTTCAAAGCATTGCTCTTGCTCCTTCTGGAGGGCGGTCAGCACTTGATGCTGGTTCTGCTGAGCGGTAGCGAGGGCATGGATGAGCTCCTTAAATGGGGAAGACTCCATGTGGTTGTTCCCTTCCATACTCCCGGGTTTCGACACCACTATAATAAGTCCCTTTGCTGCTTTTCAGCTTCACTCACTAATTGCTCACACACAGTCACACATGCACACACACGTTTTGGTCGGGAGAGATCTCTTCTCTGCTCTCCCCCTCCTTTTATGCTCCATCATCATTGCAACAAACACACACCCACACATTAATTGACAACAGGTGTAATGACTTGGCCACTTGCCTTCCCCGACCCCGCCCTCCATTCACAAACTGATGCTTGGCCATGCCCCTTCTGCCACAACACTGTATTTGTTTGGCATGCTTGCAAGTGTTTTTGTCTAGTTTGCTGGATAATTGTTTTGGCTAGTTGCAGTTAAATCCTTGAAACTTATCTTCACTTGCACATCTGCTCTCTGTTTTAATAAGGCTATCCTGATCAGTGATGTGATGCTTCATCACCTGTTGACGCACCCTGCCACACACAAACAACTTGGGTTCTTAAATCACATCATCCAATTATTTAGCTACAACACACTCTTGAATGTGGATATATACTCATGTTTGTCTTTCAGTATACTCAGTGAATGCTGCTCCTGGATCGGTGAAGCAGAATCTCCTAGACAGCAGAGGACTACATTCCTTGATCATACTTTGTCAATTCAACTTTCTTCAGTACAGACAGATCAAAACATATCAATTATAAACTTTTAAATGGAGAATAAACCTCCACTGTTCCACTTTTTTTCTTTGAGAAGATGGCAACAGCGAAATGTACTCCTGCACAATACAAAAAATCAATATTCATGAGAAAACCTTGAGTAATATAAATAATATGTAGACAAAACACATAAAACAATGACAACATATATTTATATCAGAAGTGGAGGGGTGGTATGGTGGTGCAGTGGTTAGCACTGTTGCCTCACAGCAAGAAGGTCCTGGGTTCGAGCCCAGCGGCCGATGAGGGCCTTTCTGTGTGGAGTTTGCATGTTCTCCCCGTGTCCAGGTGCCCCGGTTTCCCCCACAGTCCAAAGACATGCAGGTTAGGTTAATTGGTGGCTTTAAATTGGCTGTAGGTGTGAGTGTGAATGGTTGTTTGTCTCAATGTGTTAGCCCTGTGATGACCTGGTGACTTGTCCAGGGTGTACCCTGCCTGTTGCCCATAGTCAGCTGGGATAGGTTCCAGCTTGCCTGTGACCCTGTACAGGATAAATGGCTACAGATAATGGATGGATGGATGGATAGATCAGAAGTGGAGAAAGCAAGGTGCATTCGCTGATATCCTAGCATCTCTATCTTGGACACAGCCATTGGGCAACAGCAAATATTCCTGTATATATACGTTGATAGTGAACTCAACAAACTGTTTGAAAATGTTCCAACACAAAAGCCTTTTAGACACTGTTAGCATGGTAGGCATTAGTATGCTAGCAGCTGCTTGCTACCTGAATAGCAAGTGAGCCATTTCACTTTTTCAGCTACCTTATCATCTTGATTCATGACAAACAAAATATCTGCAGAAAAATAGGCTTTAATTAATCCACAAAGGAGCTTATAACTCACACTACTGGTAAATTTCCACCATTCTTAACATTGACAAAGAAAGAGCACAAAGAAATGCCAGCAGCCCTGCTGGAAAAAAATAAACTTCAAAAGGGGTTTCACTCAGTTGCCACTTGGGACATAAAACTGTCCCCAGTCATTGTCTATGAGAAAATTAATGAAAAACTGGCAATTAAAAAAAAGGGAGCTGACCTATCAATTAACCGTATACTAGCACTCTACTTGGGCACAAGACTGACAAAATATATTTCTTTTGGGGTCAATATCTCGAAAACTGTGGGAGAAGAAAGGGCCAGAAATTTGAGGGAATAATAAAAATCTGAGAATAAACACAGAGAATTAAATAAACACAACATAAAATCTGCTCATTCAAGTACCATATCATATTCCCAGTACTACTACTACTGCATGATAACTCTTAAACTCACTGTGGCAGCAGGGGCGTGGTCAAGCATTGGCTGTGAACGGTGAGGAGGCAGGTTGAACCAGCCAGTAACGTGTGATAAGGAGCACCTGTGTCAAATTACTGGCTGTCTATTAACCTGTGTCTCTGTGTGTCTTTCAGGCAATCAGGAATGAGAGAGAGAGTTATGCCACCCCGGTCGTGCATGCGTTTGTTTGACACTGAAACGTGTATTCATATAAAAGAACTCACCTGTTCTGAAGCCTGCTTCCTGTTCCTCTGTTTCCCAAAGCTCGAAAGTTGTTACACTCTCCACAAAAAAAATGCTTCAAAGTCCAAGAGGTTGCAGAAAGGTTTAGGCTTTTATTAAATCAATTAATAAAAGCCGTGTTCAGTCTGCAGAGTGAACCAACTCAAAATCACAAAGTTCTCATTTTATACTGTCTCAAAAAAAAAACAAACCAAAACAAAAAAACCCCACAGTGTATTGCTTACTTTCCTTAAGGCAGTCCGTTGTTGCCGACGATGACGTCACTCCTGTGTGTCCGCATGTGTCCTGCTGTGGCTGATTAGACCAATTCTTAATTTGCATGTCCGTCCGCAGATGCCGCATGTGTGTTCACCTATGCTGTTCGGGGGTTGATGTTGCCGTCTTCTTCTCTCCTCGCACTGCTGATTGTAGCCAGATGTGAATGTGGCAGTTCCTGCAGCGCATTCCTGACGCCACCTGCTTCTGTTCACAGCAATTTCCTCTAGGCGCTGAGGCTGCATGCCACATTTTTTAAGGTTTGCCTTCAGGTTGTCCTTGAAGCGTTTGTGCTGCCCCCCAACAGTTCGTCTGCCATTGGAGAGTTCCCCATACAGCATGTGTCTTGGCAGGCGGTTGCTGGGCATGCGGATGATGTGGCCAACCCATCTGAGCTGCCTCTGGAGGAGCAGTGTTTCCAGTGGCTCGATGTCAGCCCTCCGGCAAATCTCGGCGTGTGGAACCTTGTGCCACCACTTTAGTCCAAGTATTCTTTGGAGACAGCTCGTGTGGAACTGCTCGAGCATGCAGATGTGCCGCCTGTATGATGTCCAAGTCTCACTAGCATATAGCAGGATTGACAGGCAGATGGCTCTCTACACTGCAACTTTTGTTTTGATTGTAAGGTCTTTGTTGAGGAATACCCTGCCCGCAAGTCTCCCAAAGGATGAGGAGGCAAGGCCGATGCGCCTCTGCACCTCATCTGTGATGTCACCTGTGATGCTGAGCACCGATCCTAAGTAGGTAAATACTGGAATGTTCTTTAACGCTGTGTCTTTGATGGAGAATGTGGCAGGCTCTGTGCCTGGCTGAACCTGGTCCATAGCTTCGGTCTTGTCGCAGTTAATGAGAAGACCAGCTTGTGTGTAAGTGTCGTCCAGTGTGTTTAGGTTTCTCTGAAGCCCTGCGGCTGTGGGGCCAGCAATGGCAGCATCGTCTGCGTATTGTAACTCCAGTATGTCCTCGTGTGTGACCCTTGTGTGAGCTTTCAGCCTGCGCAGGTTGAACAGGTTGCTGTCCAGCTGGTATGTGAGAGAGATACAGTCCTCCGGCTTAATCCGCTGCTTAGCTGCCAGCATCACAGCGGCGAGGAACAGGTTGAAGATCACTGGAGTGATAACACACCCTTGTCTAACACCTGTGCAGACTTGGAAGGGGTCAGACTTGCTCCCACTGCCCATGACCCTTACCATGGCTCCTTCATGCAGACCTTTGAGAACTGTCAGGAACTTGTCAGGGCAGCCAAATCTCTTGAGCACTTCCCACAGTAGCGGCCTGTTCACTGTGTTGAATGCCTTGGTTAAGTCTATAAAGACTATGTAGAGATCTTGGTGCTGCTCCCTGCACTTCTCCTGTACCTGTCTGAGTACGAAGATCATGTCGATGGTGCTGCGATCCTTTCTGAAGCCACACTGACTTTCAGGGAGGACCTCTTCATGTCGGAGTTTTATCACCCCACTCCTGTGAAGGACGGCCCCATGAGGACAGTTGAGGGTTATACCTGTTAAAACTGTTAATATTATAGTCAGGCTGTCTGTTGTTGCCCAAATGAGGATGGGTTCCCTTTTGAGTCTGGTTCCTCTCGAGGTTTCTTCCTCATGTCGTCTGAGGGAGTTTTTCCTTGCCACCGTCGCCACAGGCTTGCTCATTGGGGATAGATTAGGCATAAAATTAGCTCATGTTTTAAGTCATTCAAATTCTGTAAAGCTGCTTTGCGACAATGTTTATTGTTAAAAGCGCTGTACAAATAAACTTGATTTGATTTGATTCTTCTGCCACGGCCTTGATGAGTCTCAGAAGCATGATCCTTGTGAGCACTTTGCCCACACTCGACAAGAGTGAAATGCCATGACTGTTGCTACAGGTTGCTCTGTCTCCCTTCTTCTTGTAGATACTGACAAGGTCTGCATCTTTCCATTGCTGTGGGACACAGCCTGAGGTCCAGCAAGCAACAACGAAGGAGTGTAGACAGTGAGCAACTGCTTCACCACCGTACCGAAGAATTTCACCAGGTACCTCATCAGGGCCTACTGCCTTGTTGTTTTTAAGGGAGTTCACTGATGATCGTACCTCTTCAAGTGTAGGAAGATCATCTAGGCTTTCCATTACTGGAAGCTTTGGGACATCATCCAGGACACTGTCATCAACTTCTGTGTGTCTGTTTAGGAGTTGTCTGTAGTGTTCTGCCCAGCGGGCCAGGATGGCGGATTTCTCAGTTATGAGTTCTTCCATCTGCGCTTCGGACAGGGAAGTGTGTGCCTCGTCTCGGCCCATATGCAGCCTTGAGAGCACAGTAGAATTGTTGCTGGTTGCCTTTGTCCGCGTAGCCCTATATTTCTGTGGCAAGGCGGGTCCACCATTCGTTTTTAATTTTCCTTAGTTCTTGCTGTACGTGGGACCATACTTCAGCCAGCCTGGCTCTGTTGACTGGAGATGGGTTCCTGAGGACGGTGCCGTGAGCGGTGTATTGCTCCGTTAGGAGGATATGTATGTCCTCCCTTTGTTCGTCAAACCAGTCTCTATTCCGTCTAGTAGTGGTGCCAAGTACTTGGCATGAGGTGGTGTTGAGGGTGCTGGCCACTGCATCCCAGGCAGTGGTCAGCAGCTCTGTGTCGATGGATGTGTCTTCCAGCACTTGGGTAAGATGGCTGGCCAACGCCATTTGCAGTTCTTCTCTTTTGCCACTGTCTTCTAAGGCCTTTATGTTGAGTTTTCCAGCATGTGCCTTCTTGCGTATGTGTTTCTTGATGTTTAGTCCAAGTTTTGTGCCATTCTGTGGTCAGTCCATCCTTGTGCTCCTCTCATTACTCATGTGATTTTAACGTCTTTCCGGTCACATTGTCGGACTAGGACGTAGTCCAGCATGTGCCATCTCTTTGACCTGGGGTGCATCCAAGTGGTCTTGTGCATTGTACGCAGCTGAAACAACGTGTTTGTAATCACAAGGGCGTGCTCAGCACAGAAGGAGAGGAGACGCAGCCCATTGTCATTGCACTTGCCTACTCCATGGACTCCCAGTACTCCCTGCCACAGATGGTGACTGTTGCCAACTCGGGCGTTGAAGTCCCCCAGTATGGCCAGTTTGTCTGCATGTGGAACTGCTCTTACAGCTGAGTTTAAGGACTCACAATTCTACAATTGATCTTTGTCAGCTTCGCTGGCAACAAGTGTGGGTGCGTATGTGCTGATGATTGACAAGTGCCGATTGTTCTGTAGTGGGATGCGCCATGTCATTATCCTCTCGCTAATTCCTTGTGGGTCTTCCTTTGCAGCTTTCAGGAGCTCTGTCCGTATTGCGAAGCCCACTCCGTACAGCCTTCTTTCACCTTCAGGGAGGCCTTTCCAAAAGAAGGTGTAACCTTCGCCTTCTTCTACCAGTGAGCTCTCCTCTGCTAGGTGTGTCTCAGAGAGTGCGGCTATATCTATGTTGTATCTGCCAAGCTCGGCTGCAATCAGTGCAGTGCGTCTCTCAGGGCATTCAGATTGGTCTGTGTCCAATAGTGTTCTGACATTCCAACTTGCAAGGGTTAAGTTTATTCTCTTTTTGTTGTTTTGGCCGCATAAGTGGGACGCCACGGCAGGTACGGCTGCCTGCCCGTGGTTTGTTGGAGCGAACAATGTTTTTAGGCCACCTTTTCTAGGCCCTCCCCCAGCTTTGGGGTGGGCAGTGTGGACCCTGAAAAGGGCTGCCCAGACACTTTGGGCGCTGCCTTTGGAGGCTGTTGCTCCTCTCCCAGCTAGCCAACAACCATCATCACTGAAGCCGCCGCACGCGCAGGGTAGGAACTGGGAGCTTCCAGTAGCATCCTCACCTGCTCCCGTTACTCCGTCCCTGTCGCCGTGGGACTTGTAGAGATTCAGTAGATACTTCTGTGACACACGGACAATAGGAGTGAAGCATGTGCTTGGGAAGTTTTAAGTGTAGAGGGGGCGCACGGGCCCAATCCACTGGCTTGGCCACCCTGGCAAGTGCTCCAGTGGTAGGGAAAACCAAGACGACTGCCTTGCCAGGGGGTTGCAGAGTGTCTGCGGTAGTAGTCGACCGCTGCGCTGACACCCAAGCACTTGCCCCGAGGGGGGGGGGGGGGGGGGGGTAAGGATAGGATCAAATCAAGTTTATTTGTACAGCGCTTTTAACAATAAACATTGTCGCAAAGCAGCTTTACAGAATTTAAACGACTTAAAACATGAGCTAATTTTATCCCTAATCTATCCCCAATGAGCAAGCCTGTGGCGACGGTGGCAAGGAAAAACTCCCTCAGACGACATGAGGAAGAAACCTTGAGAGGAACCAGACTCAAAAGGGAACCCATCCTCATTTGGGCAACAACAGACAGCCTGACTATAATATTAACAGTTTTAACAGGTATAACCCTCAACTGTCCTCATGGGGCCGTCCTTCACAGGAGTGGGGCGATAAAACTCCGACCAGACACAGGGCACCAGGATGGATCAAGCAGGTCCGAGGGGCAGAAGAGGCCAGCATCTCAATCCCAGGATCAACATGTAACTCAGAGGGACAGATGGGGGGGGGAGAGAAAGAAAACACGTTGTTAGGTATGCCCTAAAAATGACAAGTATTAAATCTGTGTGGTAGGCTCGCAGAGACGAGAGTCTTTACATCAGGCATGACGCACAATGGCATGTTAATATGGTAAAAAATATATCATGACCTGCTCTGGCTGGATGCTTGATTGGGTGATGGGAGCACACTCCTCAGCAATGATGAGATGCAGATGGGACCCTTAGGCCTGGCCAAGACAATTCAGTTACATTTCACCGGGTCTGGGACATGCGACAGAACGTCTGACGGCCGATTCCCTGCAGGCTACGATAGCCAGTCGAGGTCCCCACCGTCTCCACCAAAAGATTTCCTGTTGACTCCATGTAACTCAGAGGGACAGATTTGGGGTGGGTGGGGGGGGGGAAGAGAAAGAAAACACAGGTGGTTAGGTATGCCCAATGTCACCTGAATAAGTAGGAACAGTATACATATTGCACCGAGTACAAGCAGGGACTCCGGCAACTAACTATGACAGCATAACTAAAAGGAGAGAGCCAGAAGGTAACACAGGCATGAGGGAGCCCCGGGACATAAAGCAGCCAGCCACTGCACCGTCAACAAACTCGAGTGAGCAAGCAGGATAGGAGGTAAGGGTAAAGGGGTGAAGGGAGTACGGGGGAAAGGCAGGGTATGGGGGGTACTGCCTTTCGTCTGACCTCTCGCCTATAACCTGCCCGGTATGGTTGAACCTGCCAGAGGCCTATATTTGACCCCTGCCGGTATAGCCCACAGGGTCCTTGAGGCACTCAAGCCTCCCCACCACGGCAAGGTAGCAGTACGGGGGGAAGACCACAGTGTATACAAATAATCTCATTGTTTAAGATGTCACATCATACCACTTCAACATTTTCTACTGGGCAGTACATCTCACACTTCTCATATTTTGTATCAACTGAGCCAAATTTTCCAGTATGAATGGTCAATTCAGAAAGAATCAAAACATATGATAAGAAGTGGTATGTCATGAACAATACAGCATTCAGAGCATACAATACATGATTCAAAATGACTGGGGCCAAATCAGGTTTAAGGCTGATACCGGCTGCAGGTGGAAATGAACACAATACTCGTGGCCTTGACCAGTCAACCACACCATAGGATTAAAAAAAGAAAATGCACATTGCAGCCTGTAACAATACCCAATTCAGAATAACTTGATAAAATGTATTACGTTAGCATGCAAAACACTCCAGAATGAACAACTGCTTAATTCAACATGGTCTTGGCTAACTCATTACAACATACGATAACGCTGCAGGTGCTGGAGTTAGAAATGCGTTTGTTTGGCCTGTGATTTAACAGAAAACAACCTTCAGTATAAACAATCTCAATGTCTTTGCTGTATTTTACTGTAATTATGATCATTCAGAAACCAATTTATTCTTACTTTTAAAATAATTAACTTCATTTATTCTTTACTGAAAATCAGCATACTCAGCTTTGAATTAATATATAATCAGCATAAAAAGAAATCAGTGTATGTGTGTTTCTACGAATCAAAATACATTTGTGATTACTTAAGGTGTGTGTGTTCGTGACTACATAAAGTGCATATAAAATCACCACACTACTACTACTACTACTAATAATAATGCACACACACCCCTTTAACACTGCCTGTTCAAGCTGGAAATCCTATGCCTGTATTCTACTTCGTGTTCTGTATAAAACATTCAACTGCAGAGTGGGGATCTGTGTTCTGCCTCTGACCTGACTGGTAATAACAGCTGGAATCAAAGTCTGTGTAATCCTACGTTCACACCTAATGTGGTGAGAATGTCAAAATTTATTCGGTCTGCTCTACCAATGACACTGGTAAGTTCATGGATTCTCTGTGATGTAGATGAAATAGGTGGCTACAAGGTCGTTGAGAATGCTTCATCTCACAAGCTTTATTTAAAAGGCAAAGAAAAACACACATCAACCAGTTTAACCCCTTTGGACACAAGGAAAAATGCTAGGGAACTTCATGTTATGGAACGTCATGTGTATAATTGTACACGATATGTCCGAAGGAGATATCCCAATCAAAATAATTTTTTTAATAAAATTATTTAAATAATTAAAAGGTTAATTAGGAATTAATTAACCTCATTCCATGAGGAAAACTGGGTAGACTTTTTGTAATTTGGTTTTGGCCTTGTAAAAAAAAAAAGAAAATCAGCAAAAGTGATTGGTTTCATTTTAACATACCCACATATTTAACCTCTCGTCTAATAATACCTCCCATTCAACAGCATCATTCAAGTCAAATGTAAGTATATAGCCAACATTCCTTTGCACGCTATGGCACTAGTTAGCATGAAATTCTCTCCTATTTTCACAAAATATATTCTGCACTTCACCAACTCACTTGAAACATCAACAGTTTCTGATGCATTAGTCAGTGCTTATTTATTTATTTAAATTTATGTCCTTGTATGCAAACAGGGACACATCATACAGTGGCGCTTGAAAGTTTGTGAACCTTTTAGATTTTCTATATTTCTGCATAAATATGACCTAAAACATCATCAGATGTTCACACAAGTCCTAAAAGTAGATAAAGAGAACCCAGTGAAACAAATGAGACAAAATATTATTGAGGAAAATGATCCAATATTACATATCTGTGAGTGGCAAAAGTATGTGAACCTCTAGGATTAGCAGTTAATTTGAAGGTGAAATTAGAGTCAGGTGTTTTCAATCAATGGGATGACAATCAGGTGTGAGTGGGCACCCTGTTTTATTTAAAGAACAGGGATCTATTAAAGTCTGATCTTCACAACACGTTTGTGGAAGTGTATCATGGCACGAACAAAGGAGATTTCTGAGGACCTCAGAAAAAGTGTTGTTGATGCTCATCAGGCTGGAAAAGGTTACAAAACCATTTCTAAAGAGTTTGGACTCCACCTGGATTAAGGTCAAAGTCCTGACCTTAATCCAATCAAAATGTTGTGGAAGGACCTGAAGCGAGCAGTTAATGTGAGGAAACCCACCAACATCCCAGAGTTGAAGCTGTTCTGTATGGAGGAATGGGCTAAAATTCCTCCAAGCCAGTGTGCAGGACTGATCAACAGTTACTGGAAATGTTTAGTTGCAGTTGTTGCTGCACAAGGGGGTCACACCAGATACTGAAAGCAAAGGTTCACATACTTTTGCTACTCACAGATGTGTAATATTGGATCATTTTCCTCAATAAATAAATGACCAAGTATAATATTTTGTCTCATTTGTTTAACTGGGTTCTCTTTATCTACTTTTAGGATTTGTGTGAAAATCTGATGATGTTTTAGGTCATATTTATGCAGAAATATAGAAAATTCTAAAGGGTTCGCAAACTTTCAAGCACCACTGTATGAACCATCAAATTGTGTTGTGTATTTCTCATCAGTAAATTGCTGCATTGTCTTATGACAGTGATAACAATAATGAGATATGCATTGCAGTTATGAATACATATTTATTCCTTTCTTTGACACCTCATGCCATGCGCCAGAAACGATACAACAACATTTATTATGGTTTGAGACTGCTGGGTGCCTGGTGGACAGCAGTAAACCAGTGCTTTCACTTTACACCATTACTATATAGTGATCGTTAAGAACTAATCAATATTAATCCATGGTAGATTTAGGTTATCTAAAACTAAGGAAAATGCTCATAATTGCTACTGAATTAGACATTAATTGTATTTACATGAGTGTGCAGAGTAAAGAAAAAATCATTCAGGTCAAAAAGCATGCAATGCAAAGATGCATTGCCCGCAATGAAATTACCAGTAGCATATAAACCTACTGGAAAACATACTCCTTGACCAAACGCAACCTATGAGCTCCAAGGGTCAGAGCTGTAAGCTTGATATGTCACACAGTTATCTGGTTACAACTGTCAATTGTCCAACAAGCTAGTGCACTAATACAACTGTTAACTAGTTTTATATGAAACTGTCATGAATATTTTCTGTAAAATGTGTTAGTAAATAATCCCATGTTATTTTTAAAAAAGCAAATTAAAAAGAAGCACTGTATAAAAGCCCCCTTCTACTACTTCTTCTTTCAGCTGTTCCTGTTAGAGGTTGCAACAGTGGATAATATCCCTCCATCTCCTCCTGTTCTCTGTATCTTCTTCTGTCACACCAACCGTCCTCATGTCCTCCTTCAACACATCCATAAATCTCATCTTCTATACTTTTCCCTTTCACTCTTGCTGGCAACCTTCTGTGACAAATCACTCCTGACACTTTCTTCCATCCATTCCAACCTGCTTCCACTCCCTTCTTCACTTCTCTTCCGCACTTGCTATTAATTTGTATAGTTGACCCCAGATATTTGAACCCATCTGCTTTGACCACCTCTATTCCTTGTAGCTGTACCATTCCACTGTCCTCCCCCTCATTCATGCACATGCACTCTGTCTTGCTCCGACTGACTTTCATTCCCCTTCTCTCAAGCACATTCCTCCATGTCTTGTAGTTTTCTTCCGCTTGCTCCCTGTTCTCACTACAGATCACAATATAATCTGAAAACTATATAAAAACCCATCTATCATACACTTGTGTTCAAAATAATAGCAGTCCAACACGACTAACCAGATCAATCACTGTTTTTGGTGGAAATTATATTACTACATGGCAAATAATTTACCAGTAGGTGTAGTAGAGTCATAGAAAACCAACAGACCCAACATTCATGATATGCATGCTCCCGAGTCTGTGTAATTGAATAATTAAGTGAAAGGGACATGTTCAAAATAATAGCAGTGTGGAGTTTAATTAATGAGATCATTCATTCTGTGAAAAAACAGGTGTCAATCAGGTGGTCCTAATTTAAAGATGAAGCCAGCACATGTTGTACATCCATTTCTCTCTGAAAACCTGAGAAACATGGGTCGTTCCAGACATTGTTCAGAAGAACAGCGTGCTTTGATTAAAATGTTGATTGGAGAGGTAAAACATATACTGTAAAGAAGTGCAGAAAATGATGGGCTGCTCAGCTAAAATGACCTCCAGTGCTTTAAAATGGACAGCAAAGCCAGAGAGACGTGGAAGAAAACAGAAGACAACCATTTGAATGGATCGAAGAATAGCCAGAATGGCAAAGACTCAGCCAATGATCAGCTCCAGGGTGATCAAAGACGGTCTGAAGCTACCTGTGAGTACTGTGACAATTAGAAGATGCCTGTGTGAAGCTAATCTATCGGCAAGAAGCTCCCGCAAAGTTCCACTGTTAAAAAAAAGACGTGCTGAAGAGGATACAATTTGCCAAAGAACACATCAACTGGCCTAAAGAGAAATGGAAAAACATTTTGTGGACTGATGAAAGTAAAATTGTTCTTTTTGGGTCCAAGAGCTGCAGACAGTTTTTCAGACGACCCCCAAACACTGAATTCAAGCCACAGTACACTCTGAAGACAACTGCAAACTGATCCATGATCCCTGGTATGCGATAAATGGGCCCAACACCACAGTAAGAGAAACATTCCCATATCATGATGCTTGCACCACCATGCTTCACTAGCATGGTGGTGCAAGCATCATGATATGGGAATGTTTCTCTTACTGTGGTGTTGGGCCCATTTATCGCATACCAGGGATCATGGATCAGTTTGCATATATCAAAATACTTGAAGAGGTCATGTTGCCTTATGCTGAAGAGGAAATGCCCTTGAAATGGGTGTTTCAACAAGACAACGACCCCAAACAAACCAGTAAGCGAGCAGCATCAGGGTTCAAGACCAACAAAATGAAAGTTATGGAGTGGCCAGCCCAATCCCCGGACCTTAATCCGATAGAAAACTTGTGGGGTGACATCAAAAATGCTGTTTCTGAGGCAAAACCAAGAAATGCAGAGGAACTGTGGAATATTGTGAACTCATCCTGGGCTGGAATACTTGTTCACAGGTGCCAGAAGTTCTCAGAAACCGTGGTTATACAACTAAATATTAGTTTAGTGATTCACAGGAATACTAAATCCTTAAGATTTTTTCAGTTTATACAGTAAATATTTGGAGTTTGTAATGAAAAATACAGACACTGCTATTTTTTTGAACAGCCCAATGTTCATTTTTCTTCATTTTCTGTAAAGTAATTAAAATATTCATACATTTTTCTTCATGTTTTGATGTAGAATATAATGTGCAGTGTTCCCAATGCATGGAAATAAAAACTATTATAAGGATTTTGAGCTTTACTCACGTTTTTAAACACACTGCTATAATTTTGAACACAACTGTATAAATAAAGATACAAATTTCATTATCTGGTGGTCAAGTGTTTGAAATACTTTGCCTTGCACTTACAATTGGGTACCCTGTGGTGGTACATGTACATCATTTGTACGTACATATGGATATCGTACGGTTGCAAAAGCCATTAAAAATCAGGTTGATGCATTATCATATTTTCTTAAATATAGAACTTCACTCCACATGCTTTGTGCACGGGAAGCTCTGCTAAGATCAAATCAAATCAAGTTTATTTGTACAGCGCTTTTAACAATAAACATTGTCGCAAAGCAGCTTTACAGAATTTGAACGACTTAAAACATGAGCTAATTTTATCCCTAATCTATCCCCAATGAGCAAGCCTGTGGCGACGGTGGCAAGGAAAAACTCCCTCAGATGACATGAGGAAGAAACCTCAAGAGGAACCAGACTCAAAAGGGAACCCATCCTCATTTGGGCAACAACAGACAGCCTGACTATAATATTAACAGTTTTAACAGGTATAACCCTCAACTGTCCTCATGGGGCCGTCCTTCACAGGAGTGGGGCGATAAAACTCCGACCAGACACAGGGCACCAGGATGGATCAAGCAGGTCCGAGGGGCAGAAGAGGCCAGCATCTCAATCCCAGGATCAACATGTAACTCAGAGGGACAGATGGGGGGGAGAGAGATCCTGTGTGCTCACACATCTGTTTACGTTAATCACTACAAACACTATACAGAGAGTTTAAAGCCACTGAGGCTTCATAAAAGTTTTTTTTTTCAAGCAAATACATAATTACAGTAGTGTGTATCACTGTTATGTGATGTTTCTCACATGGGTATCTTGAAAAATATCAAATATGATTGTCGATATTAAAATGCATAACCTGATAATAAAGTGTTAAAAAGTCAAAAATGTGAAAATGTACTCCAACATACTGAGTTCTCAATAAATCCCTGTGTGATATGTCTGTGTACATTAGGTGCTAAAACACTATACAGCTCTAGCAAATCATTGATGATTTACTATATATTTTTTTTATTTTTTTTCATGAAACCTATGAGTAGTTAAAAAGAGGCTCATAAAGGACTGCTCCAATCCCAATAATTAATAAATGATTTGTCAGTTTCCAGTACAGAACTTAAATTACATCACCAATCCAAATTTGCATGGTGTATGCATTTTTTTGATTTTCATGTTTGCAGTTATATTTAAAACTATTTTTTAAGTCTGATTGGAGTGCATGTGACTAACCCTACTTAAGTATTCAAATGTTTTATTTTTTCAGTTTCTTGATGTGAAATATTTACATTTTTATTAGTATAATTTTTCCTGTGTACTTTTGTGTTTACCATGAGTTGGCCTATTGGTGAGTGTGTCCGCCTCTCAACCAGGAGACTGTGTGTTCTATTCATGGTCGGATCATACCAAAGACCATCATAAAAATGGTACCTACTGCCATCTGGTGAGGTACACTGCAATATGGATGTGAGCAGGGAGTAAAACTCTTGCAGTTACAAAAGTACCAGCCCCCCACTGTAACCCTAGCTATGCAAGAGGCTGATAGAAACAGAGATTGGTGCTGTCCAATGCACCTTAAGGGCCTGGTTAGTATTGGGATGGGAGACTGCCTGGGAAGACCTGGCATGGGAGGGGACTTTTTTTTTCTTTTTACTTTTGTTATTGTTAGCGTCTCATTTAAACTTGGTGTCAACATGGTGCAGACATATGTTTATATCAACATTAAGGAATGAAGGAAAAACACAGTCAGGATTTGGTAATTTCTTAACCATTTCCCAGGGCAGACCACTAAGGTAAACTGCAGCCAAATCATACAATTTATCCAACACTGCATATTTAATAAATGAATTTCAGGGGCAATATTGTAGCACAGCAGAGAAGGAACATTATTTCTTTGGTATTTTGTGGGTCTACATATCTATTATCCCCTCAGTAACATTTTGTCCAGACATTAACATTACAATTATACTGAATATTTAAAAACCCACAATAACATTTAAAAATATTTCTAAAAAGTACTCTGGTCACAGTGCATTCCAATCAACTGGTGTCTTTCCAGATGCTTGAAGTAAGATGTTGGTCTTTGAGAAGTGTCTGCATCCAAAAAAGCCCATATGAGCAGAGTATGGTGAGGGATGGCTTGTCTCAAGGACATGGTGCTGTGACTGTAAATAAGAGAAATTCTGTTAGCCACAGTGGCAGAGCAAAGGACCATATACAGAGTTACATAAATAGTGAACAGTTAACAGGCCTACAGAAATTATACACGTACAGTGGTGCTTGAAAGTTTATGAACCCTTTAGAATTTTCTATATTTCTGCATAAATATGATCTAAAAACTCATCAGATTTTCACACAAGTCCTAAAAGTAGATAAAGAGAACCCAGTTAAACAAATGACACAAAAATATTATACTTGGTCATTTATTTACTGAGGAAAATGATCCAATATTACATATCTGTGAGTGGCAAAAGTATGTTAACCTCTAGGATTAGCAGTTAATTTGAAGGTGAAATTAGAGTCAGGTGTTTTCAATCAATGGGATGATGTGTGAGTCAGGTGTGAGTGGGCACCCTGTTTTATTTAAAGAACAGGGATCTATCAAAGTCTGATCTTCACAACACGTTTGTGGAAGTGTATCATGGCATGAACAAAGGAGATTTCTGAGGACCTCAGAAAAAGCGTTGTTGATGCTCATCAGGCTGGAAAAGGTTACAAAACCATCTCTAAAGAGTTTGGACTCCACCAATCCACAGTCAGACAGACTGTGTACAAATGGAGGAAATTCAAGACCATTATTACCCTCCCCAGGAGTGGCTGACCAACAAAGATCACTCCAAGAGCAAGGCGTGGAATAGTCAGCGAGGTCACAAAGGACCCCAGGGTAACTTCTAAGCAAATGAAGGCCTCCTTCACATTGTCTAATGTTAATGTTCATGAGTCCACTATCAGGAGAACACTGAACAATAATGGTGTGCATGGCAGGGTTGCAAGGAGAAAGCCACTGCTCTCCAAAAAGAACATTGCTGCTTGTCTGCAGTTTGCTAAAGATCATGTGGAAAAGCCAGAAGGCTATTGGAAAAATGTTTTGTGGATGGATGAGACCAAAATAGAACTTTTTGGTTTAAATGAGAAGTGTTATCTTTGGAGAAAGGAAAAGACTGCATTCCAGCATAAGAACCTTATCCAATCTGTGAAACATGGTGGTGGTAGTATCATGGTTTGGGCCTGCTTTGCATCTGGGCCAGGATGGCTTGCCATCATTGATGGAACAATGAATTCTGAATTATACCAGCAAATTCTAAAGGAAAATGTCAGGACATGTGTCCATGAACTGAATCTCAAGAGAAGGTGGGTCATGCAGCAAGACAACGACCCTAAGCACACAAGTCGTTCTACCAAAAAATGGTTAAAGAAGAATAAAGTTAATGTTTTGGAATGGCCAAGTCAAAGTCCTGACCTTAATCCAATTGAAATGTTGTGGAAGGACCTGAAGCGAGCAGTTAATGTGAGGAAACCCACCAACATCCCAGAGTTGAAGCTGTTCTGTATGGAGAAATGGGCAAAAATTCCTCCAAGCCAGTGTGCAGGACTGATCAACAGTTACCAGAAACGTTTAGTTGCAGTTATTGCTGCACAAGTGGGCAGAGGTGGAAAAACTGGATTGACAAAGTAAAAGTCCTGCTTAGGTTTTCCTTCTGCCTGTGCTCTCAACACAGGTGATTTCACCAATTAGCTCATCAACCTGGCTTAGGGGATGTGGTAATTAGGATCAGCTGGTTCATTGAATTGGCTGGAGCAAAAATGTGGCAGGGTTTTTACTTTCTGCACCCGGGTTTTTCCACCTCTGCAAGTGGGTCACACCAGATACTGAAAGCAAAGGTTCACATACTTCTGCCACTCACAGATATGTAATATTGGATCATTTTCCTCAATAAATAAATGACCAAGTACAATATTTTTGTCTCATTTGTTTAACTGGGTTCTCTTTATCTACTTTTAGGACTTGTGTGAAAATCTGATGTTTTAGGTCATATTTATGCAGAACTATAGAAAATTCTAAAGGGTTCACAAACTTTCAAGCACCACTGTATGTATTCAGACCTCAGATGTATCAAAGAGCTATGTGTAAAGGGTGGAACTTTCCTAAAACAGAGACATGTCTCAATCATTGCATTCATTTTCACCTTTGGCTGACTGTAACTAGCCTGACAGTCAATGTGAAATGCTGCTCTCAGTCAGGAAGGAGTTGTAAAATACAGCAGTCAAGCTGGACAATTTCTCCATCCCACTGTAGTTTGCAACTGACGTGACTAACAGGAGATCTTTGCCTAATTATGTTACTTATTGTTGTTTCCAGTTGATACAGTAAGAATTCTCCTTTCCTTCTCATTAAATTAAACATGATAACTGACAAAATAAATTATAGTGTTCATTTTATAAATCACAGTTGGGATACATTCACATAAATTCAGTGAGTGTTTTCTGCACATTTTTATCATCAGGCTATACTATGGCATACATTAACAGAGTAATAAAATGTTTTCACTGCCACTGTTGCATCTCAGATCTAGGTATTCTTAAAATTTAAAACTATTCAAGCATATATTTTTTAAATTATACAAATCTATTCACACATAGCATCAGGAAACATCATGTTTTCGTGTTCTGAAAAGGCGTCTTCGAGCTTGTGCAGCAGATGGAGAGCAACTGCAGCATCTGACTCAGAAAACTGCAGCTGCCTTGCTCCCGCGAGGTGTTCATGCACGGATGGATCCAGATCGATGCGACTGATGCACGTGCATCGGTCAGAAATATATGTGCACCAGTGGTATCGGTCATGGGGCGTTTGTTTCTTTACTGCTCGTCGGCTCACACAACAACCCAGTGGTTCAGGATCCAACCACCTGTGGTAAGCAACGATTCTTGGGTTTCATGTGATGTCACATCCACCTCATTAATTATTCAGAAGTTTAGCTGGTGGTCTACCAAAGCTCAGGTGACAGTGTTTGTATGAAGAAGGTGCATTGCTCACATGAAAAATGTCTTACGCTTGCATTGTTTTAGGTTGTTCAAATCAAACCATGAAACTGATAAAAGTTTATTCAGGGTTCCCCGTGAACTAATATAAAAGGGTGAACGAACAAAGGATTTCACAAAAAGATGTAGAGAAAGGTGGCTTTTGAACCCCTCACTGAAATCAAAGGGAGCTGAGTCAAAGAAAGCATGCTCAAGTTTGCAGTGATCACTTCATGAAAGGTTTGTATATCCCTCTCAGCTATGTCGTTAGTGTTTTCCAAGCACTTTCCTTGATATGTGTCGTTATTTTACGGTACTTTTTTTAGTCATGAAGTGCTAAAGTCCCCAGCTGTTTCTTTGTTTATTCCTCACTTGATGGCTGCCATACTGAAACAACATGTGTCTCACTTTCTTTAACAGGGTGTCCTAGTGTTTTTTTCAACGAGTCTTTCAGCAAGTGCACACGATCAAAACAACCACGAATAATAAAGTCCATACGCATGAAGGTCGCGACAAAGTTCTTACCCAGCCATACAGTTACAATGCACCGTGATCACTTCTCCATTTTGTTTAACTAAGATCCAGGTCTTTAAAGTGGTTTCTGATTGATCTCATCTCATCTCATTATCTCTAGCCGCTTTATCCTTCTACAGGGTCGCAGGCAAGCTGGAGCCTATCCCAGCTGACTACGGGCGAAAGGCGGGGTACACCCTGGACAAGTCGCCAGGTCATCACAGGGCTAACACATAGACACAGACAACCATTCACACTCACATTCACACCTACGGTCAATTTAGAGTCACCAGTTAACCTAACCTGCATGTCTTTGGACTGTGGGGGAAACTGGAGCACCCGGAGGAAACCCACGCGGACACGGGGAGAACATGCAAACTCCGCACAGAAAGGCCCTCGCCGGCCCCAGGGCTCGAACCCAGGACCTTCTTGCTGTGAGGCGACAGCGCTAACCACTACACCACCGTGCCGCCCGTTTCTGATTGATTATCTTTGTAATTGTATGAAAAACATACTTACACAGGCAAAAACAATACAGGATTCATTCAGCAGCGAATTGATACTGAGGTCCTTTACCCAGCCACATACAAAAAAGTTGTAAGCCTCCATATTCTTCCACGCTTTCATCTGTTTTGCAGTGTAGATGTCTGTCTGCAACACCAGATAGTTCAAGGTGTCGGGGAACTCGACTGAAGGGTAGTTTTCAAGATTGTATGACAAATCCCAGATTGTAGGGGTCTATTCCATTGTACATAGCAATCTTCTGAATATATCTAAAATGAGCAGTGGCTTCTAGATTACAAGCATACTCTGATAAGTTATTGCTACTTGTTCTTCTTCTTCTTCTTTTGAGTAATGGCAGATCACAATGTACTTGTATACTGCCACCTACTGCACAGGAGTGTGTGAAATGATCATGTCAAATCCATTTGGGCAGAAAAAAAAAAAAAACTCCTAAATTCTTTCTATGAGCTTTGTATCATTAAGGTATGACATAAGGGCTTTAATTCTTTCTACTTGTTTGCACTGCGGCAGCCGTTTTGGTTTGCTTGACCACCAACAGTTTTACCGGAAGTGAAATCGCTAAGAAAAGTCACGTGAATGAAACCCAAGAATACGTACCTGACCTAATTACCTGTATTCTCACAATGCTTTCTATTCTTCATGTGCAAGTGACATCACACTTGACATCCCAAGCTGGAAATTCGCCATGTTGGAAGATAAACAACAACCAGCGCTTCACATGTGAGCTGCTGTAACACTTTGCGATTTTCTTTTGATTTCATTGCCTTTGAAGAAAGACAATGCCTACTTTGTGTGCGGGATATAATGCTACTCGTAACAAAGAGAAACAGTTCTTCAGAATTCCCAAAATAATTACAAATGGCAACAAAAGAGATAAACTCTCCAGAGAGCACCGTGGTTCAAAAACATACATTGTAAGGACTTAACCGAGGAAAAAGCTAATTACACCCGCATGTGTGGTGATCACTTTATGTCTGATAAGAGTTCATTGCTAATTAAAGCTATGTTTTCTGCTGATTAAATTGAACTTTGGCGCTTCAGCGCAAACACTCTGCTTCTCACCTTGCAGGAGCACCAACAAACCTACGCAATAAAACAAGTACAGACTTTTCTGCTCCTCCTACTCAAGCGAGTAGGACGCTTCTTTGCTTTGCTCCTGCTTTCTTAATCTTTATTTCTATACTTTACTTTCTCATTGAATTTCCACTATTTTTTTATTTTTTATTTTTTATCTTTATAAGCTTTTAATTTAATTTTAATTTAATTTCCACTATTTTTTTTTTTTTTTTTAAATGCCAGGAAGCAAAAAATCCTGCAGAAAATGCATGGAATTAGAACAGAGGATTTCTATTCTGGAATCTAAGATTAATGCTCTGCCAAAGACGGACGAATTAAAAGCGATATCTCAGGAAAGGAGTACTGAAACAGTGGCTGAGAATACAGAGATTGCACTCTGACAGACTGAGGACATTGCAGACCAAGTGGAAGAATTCATAACTCAACCTGTAAGTACTGAAAACTGGCAAATGATGGGTGCTAAGCCAAAAAACAAAAACAGAAGAGTAATTACTTCAACACCAGCTCGCTCTACAAATTACAATAGGATCTACAATCCTATGGAAAATCCACAGCCCATAAGGCTTCAGAACAAATTTGAATGCCTCAGAGATGTGGAAGAGGATTTGTCAAGCGGACAAACACATAGTAAAAAGAGATCACACCAAGATCGAAGAGCTGTGAGAAGAGGCAAAAAGCAGCTCGTAACACCACCTGATCCCACAACCCTTGTTCTTGGTGATTCCACTGTAAGACAATTTAAAGGTTATGAGATGATTATTTGTTGTCTTCCAAATGCATCCATCTCTGACACCAAAGACAGCATTTTGAAACTCATGTCCAAGCATAAAACTATTACACGTATCGTTGTGCATGTGGGAGCAAATGATGTTTTCAGAGAACAGCTGTTTGTCCAAGATGATTTCAGAAAACTTTTTTCTGAGCTCTATAAGACTGGAATTCAATCTTTTATCAGTGGCCCACTCCCAGCGAAAGGAAGTTTTGCTTTTTCTCGACTCTTCAGTCTTAACACCTGGCTTGGAAAAACTTGTTCTTCATTTGGTATGAATTTCATAGACAATTTTAACCTTTTTTGGAATCGCAAAGAATTTTACAAGCCAAATAGCACTGAACTCAGCTGGATTGGAGCCAAAGTCTTAGCAGACCACTACAAACTTGCAATCTTTTCTCAGCCAGCACCGAGGAAAACAGTTGATAAGATGTCGCAGACTGACATAGTTACAAAGCCTAAACAATCATCTTTGCAAGTCGTCATCAAGGACACACAAACATCTGACTTGCAGGCCTCCCAACATTCAAGGACAGACGACTCCACTTCTCCTCGGATGGATTTCCCAAATAGCATGAAAAAATTGCTCCCAATGGCTACACTTTCCTTTTCCAGCCCAAATCTGTCGCGACAAGCAGTGTATCCAGTTCATCAAAATTGTGTTCGTCCAGGACTTTCAGCTGGCTACAAATCTTTTTCACCATCCAAAAGATACATGTCCTCTCCAATCCTTTCACCCTCAAACCAAATGGAACATTTAGAAAGTCTTGTTTGATGTACTCTGGGTCCCTGCAAATGGATGTAATGTTGATAAAAAGCTGGGACCCGATGTTGACACTATTCCTGTGTTGATAAGAAACAGAAAACATAGAGCACATTTAACCCTGGGGGTAAACCAATCTAATCTCCTTCCTGTTTTAAAACAGCATCAGAGTGCACAACCAAATATTGCTTCTAGAATTTCTGTAAAGCTAGCTCTTCTGAACATTAGATCACTTTTAAACAAGTCATTTTTAATTAATGATCTTATTTGTAAACACAATATTGATTTTTTGCTTCTAACTGAAACCTGGCTGGATCAAGCAAATAGTGCTACCACCCTTATCGAAGCAGCTCCCCCAAATTTTAATTTTTTGAATGTTACCCGACAAGGGAAAGGTGGAGGGATTGCAAATATATTCAAAGTCTCTTTTCAATGTAAACAATCCTCACTTGGTGATTTTACGTCCTTTGAACACTTATGTGCACTTGTTACATGCTCTCCTAACATATTATTATTAACTATTTATAGGCCTCCGAGACATTCAGCCAAAGTCTTTTTTGAAGAGTTTGGTGAACTGTTATCAGTCATTTGTTTAGAGTTTGATTGTCTTATTATATCTGGGGATTTTAACTTGCATGTAGATAATACTGATAACATTTATGCCAAAGAACTATTTGCAATTATTGATAACTTTAACCTGGTACAACATGTACAGGGACCAACCCACTCTCGTGGTCATACTCTTGACCTCGTCATCACAAAGGGTCTTACTGTTTCTTATACTGTTGTTGACCTGGCCTTATCTGATCATTTCTGTGTTTTCTTTGAAGTTTCTATGTCTCCTCACATTCAGAATAGCTCAACGACTATAGGTAGGAGAGTCATAAATGACAACACATGTTCTTTTTGAGCAAGCTCTCTCTCAGAACTCAACCAAAATGTCAGACTCTGTAGATGATTTACTGGAATTTTTAAATTTAAATATGACCCAAATTATGGATGATATTGCTCCATTCAAAATAAAAAAAGAGTCAATGATAAGCAGAAAGCACCATGGAAGCAGTACCCGGCTGTTAAACTGCTAAAGAGAGAATGTAGAAAGACTGAAAGAAAATGGCGCAAATCTAAACTTCACATCCATTATCAAATCCATAAAGAGATGCTTTGTAATTATAATTATGAAATTCGTAAAGCAAGACAGTCTTTCTTCTCCAACATCATCAGCAGGAATATGAACAATGCCCGTGTGCTATTTTCAGCAGTAGAGAAGCTAACTAATGCCCCACCACAATTAGCACCTGAACTTCTATCAGTTAATAAATGCAATGAGTTTGCATCTTTTTTCAAAGGTAAAATTGATAAAATAAGGCAGAATATTTCTCATAATATATCTAAGTTGCAAAAAATTGAAAAACTGCAATCACCAATGACACAGATAGATAACTTTAACACAATGTCAGAATTTTGTTTAATTGATTATGAGACTCTTGAAAAAACTGTACAAAATCTCAGTTCTTCAACATCTGAACTGGACATTCTGCCCACCAACTTTTTTAAGTCTGTTCTTCATCTTATAATTACAGATATGCTTCAAATTATAAATACATCCTTGGAGACTGGCGTTGTTCCTGTGTCCCTAAAAAAAGCTGTTGTAAAGCCCCTTCTTAAAAAAAATAATCTGGATCCTTCAGTGTTAAATAACTACAGGCCAATATCAAATCTACCATTCATCGGGAAAATCCTGGAAAAAATTGTCTTCAATCAATTAACTGCCTTCTTGATATCAAACAGCCATTTTGATAATTTTCAGTCAGGATTTCGTGCCAATCATAGCACTGAAACAGCACTGATTAAAGTTATAAATGACATACGTCTTAATACTGATGCAGGCAAAACATCGGTCCTGGTATTACTGGACCTCAGTGCAGCTTTTGATACTGTTGATCACAACATACTGCTATATCGACTTGAACACTGGGTTGGATTGACTGGTAAAGTTATCAATTGGTTAAAATCATACTTAAAAGATAGAAGCTTCTTTGTTACCCTGGGAAATTGTTCCTTAACGTCAATGCCCTTGACCTGTGGTGTCCCCCAGGGGTCGATTCTTGGACCATTACTTTTCAACCTTTGTATGCTCCCACTTGGGCAAATTATCAATAAAAATTCAATTTTGTATCACTGCTATGCAGATGATACCCAAATGTATTTTGCTCTATCACCTAATGACTATGCCCCCCTTGAATGTCTCTACCAGTGTATCGATCAAATCAATAGCTGGATGTCACAAAAATTTTCTTCAGCTGAACACAGATAAAACAGAAGTAATTCTATTTGGAAAAAAAGACGAAAGACTCAGGATTACCACTATTCTTGCCACAAAAGGGATTAAAACTAAAGAAATGGTTAAAAATCTTGGTGTTTTCATTGACAGCGAGCTAAACTTTGACAGTCACATGAAAGCAATCACTAAAACAGCATTTTATCACCTAAAAAACATTTCCAAACTAAGAGGACTAATGTCAAAAAATGATCTGGAAAAACTAATACATGACTTCATCTCTAGTAGGGTTGATTACTGCAATGGCCTTTTCACAGGCTTGCCAAAAAAGACCATCAATCCAGACTTCAGCTGATTCAAAATGCAGCGGCGAGGGTTCTCACACGAACAAAAAGAACAGAGCACATTACTCCAATTCTAAGGTCCCTTCACTGGCTTCCAGTAAGCTACAGAATTGACTTTAAAGTATTGCTGCTGGTATACAAATCTCTAAATGGTACAGGGCCCAATTACCTCTCTGATATGTTGCAGCGGCCTAACCCAATCAGATCTACCAGATCGCAACAGAAAAATTTACTATTAAAACCAGTTGTTAAAACAAAGTGTGGTGAAGCAGCTTTTAGCTACTATGCAGTACATCTATGGAACCAACTGCCAGAGGACATTAAAAATGCTCCTGCTGTTGGCAGCTTCAAATCTAGGTTAAAGACCAAGCTGTTTTCAGATGCTTTCTGTTAAATAATTAATATTTTTACATTTTTTATAATCTTTACTTTCTCTGCATGTTTTAAATTTACTTTAATTTTATTCAATTTTATTCCGCTGTTTTCTTTTTCTTTTTCTCCTTTTTTCTTTTTGGCATTTTATTATTTTATTTCTACTATTGTTTAATTCTTATTATTTTCTTTTAATTCTTTTAATTATTTTAATTAATTGTTTTAGAATAAAAATAAAATTATTTTATGTAATTTTATTTCTCTATTGTTTACTGTTTTTGTTTTTGCTTCTGTAAAGCACATTGAACTGCCATTGTGTATGAAATGTGCTATATAAATAAACTTGCCTTGCCTTACAGATTGGGCACCAACACTCAAATTAGGACACGATAAGATCAAGATGAAAACTCATCTCACAGTATCAAGAAGCAACAGGACAAATGAAAGCTCTGTTATGAAAGCCAGATTAGAAGCAACTCAAATCTTAGCGAGTTTGGATACACAAGGAGAACAAGGTGGGTCAACTTTACCAGGTGAGATATTAGCGATACTATTCCAGTAACCCAGTAAGTTTGGTTTAAGCACTTTTTTGTTTTCCATACGTACCAGAGGCAAATGAAATTGTGCCTGAAACCCTCCCAGCAGAGACGCACACCGAAAGTGGTTTCCAGACGGAACTCACTGGGTTACAACTATCTCAAATGGAGCAGTGTAAGAGAGATGACTTGTGAATTGGTGGATCATTAAGTGCTAGTCTAACGATAAAATCCCAGGTTTTCTGTGTGATATACTCAAATAGGTTGTAAAGTTCACCAATAAATTTAAAAAATGGTTCGAAAAATAATTTACATCTGAATTATGTTCCAAAAATCGCTAAAAGTTTATCCGCCATTATTAGATCACAGCGATTCACATACAAGCGGCACTGCATGTGTGATGTCATATGCGCCCTTTATTCTCTGCAGTGGCATGCGTTCTTGATACTGATTCTTTTGACAAAGACAGGAAAGCTCTTCAAATTCGTCCTCGGTCTTTGGTTGGTTGTCTGAGGATGATTTAGAACCTAAAGCCACGGAGAAAGAGGCGGACGAATATCCTGCAAGCCAAGTTGCTCGTGAAGAAGAAGAGCAGCAACTGCTCCAGCGGTTTTCTGGAACCCAGGAAGTTAATACATAGTACAAATTTGCTTATTCTTTTTTATTTTAGTATTATTTTTTTTTTACTGATTTGGTGTTCAACTTTCACAGTTATGATAAAGCAGTGTCTCTTTGTAATTGTCATCTTTGTAACCTCACTTGGTAGGCACAAGGCTAAATAATGGCAGTAACTAATTAGGCACTTACTTTCATTTTCAGTGCTGGAGCCTGCAGGAGCAGGTCGCGCGTTGTTCCATATGCAGTGTGCGCAGTGAGTGTGCAACAGTCAGGAATTTGTTAGGATTCACCTCCAAAACTAACGCTACGTTCACACTGCAAGGCTTAATGCTCAATTCTGATTTTTTTGTGAAATCCGATTTTTTTGTGAGGTTGTTCACATTAACAAATATATGCGACTTGTATGTGATCCTCAACGAAAAGCGACCTTGCAGGATGCGCATTGCAGGATACGACGACGTCACACGCAGTGAGCATGGCCAGTGTTTACGGAAGTAAAACCGCCCGGTTGCGGTATGACCCATCCAATCTAGCTTGAATAGCTGTATCCCCCAAATGGAAATCAGCTCCCTAACCTCTGAGTCCTTCCATTGAGAAGATTCAGAACCTTCACAGCCCGAAGCGTCCCTCGCATTGATGTCATGCGCAGGGGCGCAGATACGTTTTTTGAACTGGGGGGGGACAAAGCTGCCAGCAAACCAACCCCAACCCCGATATGCCTGTCAAACTTGTTGTGGGTTACCATAGCAACCAAGCTCGAGCTCGCAACCTGTGCAGTCTGCGCAGCTCAACCAACCGAATATCAGTCTTTGTTTTGTTTTATGTGAATTGTTGCAACTATGTATATACTGCTGTGCACCTCAATAAACCGAATGGTAATTAGTCTTTTGATTTTTCCGTGAGGTTTGCCTTATGCAAAGAAAGACAGCATAGACGTTTTTTCCTCCCTATTGAGGTATTTCACTCACGTGACCAAGTCATGTGATGCTGCCATTTTGGACGGCACGGCTCGAATCAGTTTGAATGCGAGGAAGGCGACAAACGAAAAACAAAAGAAAAAGGAGCGAGATGCAGAAAACACCTTCACTATCCAGTGATGTAGGGCATTTACAGGGCGAGCAGAGGGAGAGGTATTTGCAAAAATTGAGGTTAGCAGGCTTAGAGAACGACGTTTACCTGCTTCCACCAGGATTGTTCACTGACGTACGGAAGTACACGAAGCCCTCGTCTTTACCTGACTTCAGCCCACATGATCTGTATACCTATGTCGTTAAAAACCCATCGCCATACACAGGTATTGATCTGAAAGCGTATAAGAGTTTGGATGCCTACAAATATTTTGTGTCAGGCTGGGTAACATGCCTACATCAGCGGGTCGTCCCTGGAGCCGGTGGTCGCCATCTGATTACAGCTAAGGTTTGTTCACATTTTCATTTACTTTCGGTCCTCAGGATAAACAAAATGTTATTAAATGTCATTGAAATAACTTCTTAGTCTGTTGAGACATGGCCCGTTATAAATTTGCTGTTACCAGGCAATGACCAAGAACTGTATTATTAGGGTCGGTGTCTGTGTTGTAGCAGTGTACTAGCAGCTAGCTGTTAGCACTAGCTAATGTCAACAACATAGTAGCTAGTATGTTACTGTAGCAATGTTTACGTTCAGTCATTTGGATGACTGTTAAAACCTTTCAGTCTCAAGTTTTTCCTTTACTGGATTTACTAGTTTACTGAGCTAGCGCTCTCCGGCCAGGCCGGGAGCCATCGCGCGCTCTCCGTCCGAGCCGCGAGCCATCGCGCGCTCTCCGTCCGAGCCGGGAGCCATCGCGCGCTCTCCGTCCGAGCCGGGAGCCATCGCGCGCTCTCCGTCCGAGCCGGGAGCCATCGCGCGCTCTCCGTCCGAGCCGGGAGCCATCGCGCGCTCTCCGTCCGAGCCGGGAGCCATCGCGCGCTCTCCGTCCGAGCCGCGAGCCATCGCGCGCTCTCCGTCCGAGCCGCGAGCCATCGCGCGCTCTCCGTCCGAGCCGGGAGCCATCGCGCGCTCTCCGTCCGAGCCGGGAGCCATCGCGCGCTCTCCGTCCGAGCCGGGAGCCATCGCGCGCTCTCCGTCCGAGCCGGGAGCCATCGCGCGCTCTCCGTCCGAGCCGGGAGCCATCGCGCGCTCTCCGTCCGAGCCGGGAGCCATCGCGCGCTCTCCGTCCGAGCCGCGAGCCATCGCGCGCTCTCCGGCCGAGCCGCGAGCAATCGCGCGCTAGCTCAGTAAACTAGTAAATCCAGTAAAGGAAAAACTTGAGACTGAAAGGTTTTAACAGTCATCCAAATGACTGAACGTAAATATTGCTACAGTAACATACTAGCTACTGTTGTTGACATTAGCTAGCTTGCCGTCCAAAATGGTGGACACCGGGGCGTCACGTGACCCTGTGACGTCAGGTGAAATACCTCAATAAGTGTGTGTGTGTGTGTGTGTGTGGGGGGGGGGGGGGGGGGACCGAGCGAGGTGAATTTAAATCTGGGTGGGACGAGTCCCACCCTCTATCTGCGCCCGTGATTATGCGCCATGTTGTTGTAACTTTTTTTGAGAGACCCGCCGCCTACTTCAGCGCAGAATAGTGACGTTTGTGGCTTGTTGATGACGTGTAAGTCGGATGAATGCGACCTGGCGGTTCAGACTGAAGTCGCATATGAAAAGAGCGGATAGGAATCGGAATTAGGACCACATGTCCAAACGGCTTGGGTCGGATTTGAAAAAATCGGATCTGTGTCGTTCATATTGTCAATAAAAGATCAGATACAGGTCACATATGGGCGAAAAGATCGGATTTGAGTCACTTCAGCCTGCAGTGTGAACGCAGCCTAACGCTACGTTCACACTGCAAGGCTTAATGCTCAATTCTGATTTTTTTGTGAAATCCGATTTTTTTGTGAGGTCGTTCACATTAACAAATATATGCGACTTGTATGTGATCCTCAGTATGAACAAAAAGCGACCTAAAAGTGTTCCGCTTGCGCATTGCAGGATACGACGACGTCACACGCAGTGAGCATGGCCAGTGTTTACGGAAGTAAAACCGCCCGGTTGCAGTATGACCCATCCAATCTAGCTTGAATAGCTGTATCCCCCAAATGGAAATCAGCTCCCTAACCTCTGCGTCCTTCCATTGAGAAGATTCAGAACCTTCACAGCCCGAAGCGTCCCTCGCATTGATGTCATGCGCAGGGGCGCAGATACGTTTTTTGAACTGGGGGGGGACAAAGCTGCCAGCAAACCAACCCCAAACCCGATATGCCTGTCAAACTTGTTGTGGGTTACCATAGCAACCAAGCTCGAGCTCGCAACCTGTGCAGTCTGCGCAGCTCAACCAACCGAATACCAGTCTTTGTTTTATGTGAGTTGTTGCAACTATGTATGCACTGCTGTGCACCTCAATAAACCGAATGGTAATTAGTCTTTTGATTTTTCCGTGAGGTTTGCCTTATGCAAAGAAAGACAGCATAGACGTTTTTTCCTCCCTATAAATGGGGGGGACCGAACGAGGTGAATTTAAATCTGGGTGGGACGAGTCCCCCCCTCTATCTGCGCCCGTGATTATGCGCCATGTTGTTGTAACTTTTTTTGAGAGACCCGCCACCTACTTCAGCGCAGAATAGTGACGTTTGTGGCTTGTTGATGACGTGTAAGTCGGATGAATGCGACCTGGCAGTTCAGACTGAAGTCGCATATGAAAAGAGCGGATAGGAATCGGAATTAGGACCACATATCCAAACGGCCTAGGTCGGATTTGAAAAAATCGGATCTGTGTCGTTCATATTGTCAATAAAAGATTGGATACAGGTCACATATGGGCGAAAAGATCGGATTTGAGTCACTTCAGCCTGCAGTGTGAACGTAGCGTAAGTTGCTCTTAAAACTACAACCTTTTCTGCTTCTAACAGTACCAATTAGTACCATATACACCGTTTGTTTGTGTGTGTGTGTGTGTGTGTGTGTGTGTGGTGGTGGGGGGGAGCGCGTCAGTGTGCACTTATCCTTATTTATTTTTTTACTAAAATCACTGTATCTCTGCAACCATAAAAGATTTTTTCAAAATTCCAAAACCTATGATCTTCTTATGGTGTCCCTTTACAGAGAGCTGATTTTAAGATGAATTGAAGCTGTTTGAAATTTTAAGGTAAAGTCCCTACAATAATCACGGAATTGGCACGAAGGAAAAGGCCATTGCAAAATTAATTTATAATCACTCTGTGATAAACTTCGCTGTGTATTTCTGAATCTTGTCATTACCTTTTTGTCCACTGAAACACAAGCAACATTATATTGCATCTAAAAACATTATTTCAATATCAAATGAATGGACATGCCATCCTGTTATCTCTCTCAACTAACTCATCAGTTTTTTTCTGTATTTATAGGCTCTGAAAGAGATTCTCTCACAACATGAGCAAAATGTACGCTGTTCAATTAAAACTGTATCTTCAGGTACTATTAACACATCATATCCATCTTCTGTCAAATACTACCTGTAAACAAAATAAACTGTCTAAACAACCACTGTCTCCTGCTTTTGGTATTTTTCATCCAAGTGTGCTCTAGCCAAAACAGCCATCTGTGTCTACTGCTGTACAAATAGCAGCTCCTCCTTCTTCAAATACTGCATCAGGCACAAACAGAAACAGCCTTTCCACCCTCTCCTTCAATTACAAGATCTGAATTTTAGTAAAAAATAAATAAGGGTAATTGCACACTGAACCCTACTACTGCCACCACCGCTGCCACACACATGCGCGCGCGCACACACACATCTCTACTTAACGTTGTAGCACAAAATAGAAAGGGTCTACATGGTCCTAACTGGTACTGTTAGAACCAGAAATGGTTGTAGTTTTATGAACAACTTAGTTTTGTAGGTGAACCCTAACAAATTCCTGGCTGTCACGCGCTTGCTGCACACAATGCATATGGCACAACGTGCCACCTACTCCTGCCACTCTAGCACTGAAGATGAAAGTAAGGCCGAATCCCATTTCACCCCTTGGACCAACCCCTTGGCCCTTCCCCTCCATTTTGCGCGTTCACGTGAAGGGGTAGGGGTATCCCAATCCCAGTTAACGCGGAGGGGTAGGGGAAGGGGGAGGGCTTCTGTACCCCTCCAAACGGAGATTTTCCTGGAGCTGACTCCGAACGAAGGGGTTTGAGTGATTTCCCACAATGCCATGCGGATTTCAGCGAGATTTCATGCGGATTTCAGAAAGATGGCGGTTCCCGCGGCGAAAGATTGTCATAAATGTATTTTCTCCATTATTTACGTGTTTTAAGTTGTTATCCAGAGGAAACACGCCGCTTGATTCACTTTCGAGCTGAGAATGAGCAGCGATTTCTGAAATCCAAGCTGCTGCTAAAAAGCTTTGGGAGTGAGTATTGTTTTCGGTTGCTTTACTGCGTACGTTTTGTTCTGTTATTCTCGCTTTTATTGTTTACATGAGTGTTCTGACACCTCATTCTGTCGGATGTGGTGCACGAAGCGCCAAAGATATCCCATTCAGTGGTGTTAGTTAACAAATCACACCCTGCCAGCAGAGATTTCTGGTTCTGGCTCTGACTGTAGCGGCTGGTCGCAGCCAATGACGCATTTGGTCGCGTTTTGCTAACGTAAACGCTGACAGAGGTACGCGATGACGTATGCGATCGTTGAAGGGCTATCCCAATACGTAAGGGTTGAATTTCAAGCCCTATCCCTTGTAGCTCAGTTTCAAGGGGAAGGGCCAAGGGGAAGGCGGAGGGGAAGGGGGAGGGGTAGGGGTAGAAATTAGAATTGGGATTGGGCCTAAGTGTCTAATTACTGCCATTATTTAGCCTTGTATAAAACCTCAGAACTGCTATCAGTGAAAAGGTTAAAAGACTAAGGACAACTAATACATTCAAGCAACAGGCTAAACACAAGCTTGACACTTGTGCAGTGAGCTCTTTGGGATGGCGCTTCTGACTTTTGTTTCCAGATCATAGGAACTGCTCCGCATATCAGATGTTGCTCAAATTTATCTTTTTTCAAAATGTATGGAGCAGATACCAAACTGTCCTGTCGGCTTGAAGTTACCCCTCTTTGTTTGTACAGATTGAACCCATTCACTCTGTAAGTGTCCTGCCAACTTTGGGCTATAATGGATCAAAATTCTGCTTTTTTTATCGGCTACACTTGAACATCCTTGAATGACACACTTCTTAGGAGGCATGCTTTGGTTTTAATTTTGTTGTGGAATTAAAAAAAAAAACATTAAAAATGTGCCACACTTTGCAAAGCAGACGAAGCCAGAAATGCCACGAACTTTCAAGCGTTTCGCATATGACGTCACTTCCTTTGAATTAACAGTAACTTACCAGGAACACATTCGTGTAATGGCAGACTCAAAGAGCTTTACCAACTAGACAGAACATGTTCCCAGTCTTGTATTAAAATACAATTTGGACAGTAAACTATTTAACATGTCTGTTTTAATAAGGTATAATTTCCAGGGGTGATGTAGCTAATTTTCATAAGACTAGCACCTTAAGAAAAAATATTGGAAGCTGATTTAACTTGATAAGATTGCCAAATTATGCTGTGCCTTGTGCAGTTTATCTCCATGTATTGTTCCTTTTGATTCGAGTGATTTTACTTTGTCTATGAAAAGAAAATAGAATTAGCATACTACTTTCTTAATTTTTATTGCATCCTTTTAGACTGTTTGTATACGCTTTGTCAAAGATATGTATTGTTTGAAATGTAAAGGTTTGTTGGGTTAATGATAAAACAAGAATAATTAGAATATCAAAATATGCTAATAAAATATACGACTTACAGTTTACATACAGTGATATGAATGTCATCTTGGATATGAATGTCATGGCAATATTTGGGCTTTCAGTAATTTCTCTGAACTGTTCTTTTTCTGTGGCAGAATGATTGTACAGCATACATCTTTAATTAAAAAAAACACACTAGAATTTGGTGCACAAGTTTTAATTTTCTCTGGGTTTTCTGAAATCAACACAGTCAAAATTATACATACAGGGTCAAAAATGCACATACGATCACTTAGATTATTAATTCAGAGGTGCTGAAACTTCCAAAATGTCTCTTATCTTGCCGAGGCTGAGGTCTCTTAACTTCCTGTTTGTGATCATGATTGACTACAGCTGGTAGCTTCTCTCTGACTTCATAAAAAGGGTTTGTTTACAGCACTCATTGGATTGGCCAACTCACAATAAAATGGGAAAGTCCAAGGAGCTCAGAGAAAGAGGATCATAGATGTGCACAACTCCGGAATGTCTCTTGGAACCATTTCTAAACAACTGCAAATTCCAAGATCAGTTCAAACAATTCTTTCCAAGTTATTGTGAGGTGTAGTCACTTTGCCAAGCCACTTTGCTTCAAGAAAACCCAAACTGTCAGCTGAAAGGAAATTGGTTTGGATGGTCAGGAATAACCTGGGAACCACCATGGCACAGCCCTGCCATGAACTGGAAGCTGATGGATCACTGTCTACAGTTCAGATCACCATGGACTAAGAGGCTGCTATCCAAGAAATAACCCCCTGCTCCAAAATTGACACCTTCAAGCTTAACTAAAGTTTGACGCTGACCACATGGACAAAGAAAAAGCCTTCTGGAGGATAGCTGTATGGTCAGATGAGACAAAGACTGAGTTGTTTGCCACAATGACTACCATATACAGAGGGACACTGTACCAGCTGGTGGTGGTGGTAGAATCACCATGCTCTGGGGCTGTTTTTCTGCCAGTGGAACTGGTTTATTGCACAAAGTGGATGGAATAATGAAGAAGGAGGACTACCTCAGAATTCTTCAGCATAAACCATCAGAAACTTGAACACGACTTGGGAGTTACAACAGAACAATGAACCCAAACACACATCAGAGCTGGTTGTGGAGGATAAAGCAAGCTAACATTAAGCTTAAAACAAGTCTTGACTTCAACCCTATTGAAAACATATGAACCGTGCTTATAAGTCGAGTCCATGCCAAGAAGAAAAAATAATTTAATTGAACTCTACCAATTCTACCATGAAGAGTCGTGACATATCCAACCAGAATTCTGCCAGAAGCTTGTTCGGGATAAACAAAAATGTTTGGTTAAGATCAATCTTGCGAAGATACATTTTACCCAAATATTAGGTATACTGTATGCATATTTTTGACCCTGTGTTGATTTCAGAAAACCCAAAGAAAATTAAAACTTTTGCACCAAATTCTAGTGTTTTTTTAAAAAAAAGATATGTTTCTGTTGTGCCACAGAAAATGAACAGTTCAAAGAAATTACTGAAAGCCCAAATATTGCCATGACATTCATATCCAAGATGACATTCATGTCACTGTATGTAAACTTCTGACCACAACTGTATATACATGTCCTTGCAGTCTGAACTTGTATATCATCCAACATGGTGGCAGGTGCTTACATCACACTGTTTTTGTCACGTGGTTACACACGAAGGATAGTGCTACCTGAGAATTTGTGTACATATGTTCCTGGTGGATACTGGATAACGAAATAGTTGTGCCTAGTCTTTTGTAGATTTTCTTATTTCTGTGCTAAAAACACTCATGTTAGTCATGAGCCCTAGTCCAGTTTGTCAGCAGTTTTTTTTTAATTGTTTAATTTTTTTCTAACAGAAAACTTTTATAATTCATATGAACTTGGTACATTGTTGTGAAATGTGATTTTACATGTGCAATACAAACACATTGCTCAAATAGTATGATATTAATCAATGAAGCATCATTGTACATGGTGTGTTGACTTGATAATGTATATTAGCATATCTTAAAAACAAAAATCCATAGCGATCTGGTAAAATTAGTGAAAATATTTCTGCAAATGTGCAGCCGTCAGATTTCTTGGGCTTGATTCATCCCTGGGCCACAACTTTGTAACATGAGGGAACGAGAAAATTAGTCTTGGCCGCACATTAACAAGGCGGTGTCCGAAATCACTCACTCATTTACTACTCCCTACTCGGAATTTCTATAGGAAATTCTATATAGAGGATTATATAGTAAGCTCATTGGTAAAATGGGGGGGGGGGGGGGGGGACACTTTCAGACATTGCTCCACTGCGCTGTTATTTACGTCATTACTGTTGCACAGTTAAAATGTGCCAGATCAGTCGGCTGGTGGGTTTTCAAAATAATAAATGGATATTATATTGAGCATATTTCCCCACATTAATAAATACAAAGTACTTTGTACCTGCTACATCTTTCAGCTTTTTTAATCAAGGCTGAATATTTTCTTCTTTGCTGCTGGCTTTTATTAAATCAAATTTGAAGCTTTTGATTAATTCCTCACTCTGCACTGTAACTTTTATTCTTGTATTTTATGTCTTATTCTATTTTAGCTTTTTTATATTATCTTACTATTTTTAATTGTACTTGAATGTCGGTTTATAATGTGTTTCTTTGTCCATTCACCCCAATACACTTTTTTTTTCTTCAGTGTGACCGCAATACATGATGGTCTCTGTTGCTTGGTTTGTGACAATTGGTTGCACACTACTTTTCACGGTGCATTGTGGGATACTATGAGTCCACTATATAGGGTGTAATAATTCTCACTATACATTCGGAGAGCACTACAAAATGGCGAACTCACTATATAGTCCCCTATATAGTGAGTAGTGAGTGATTTTGGACACAGGGAAGGTTTGATCATTGCGCTGTGTGCAACTACCCCCAGCTGGTAGTGTGTGTGCATCCGGGGTTTTATGGTAACCACCACACGCTTGGAGAGAATACGTTACAGCTTGTCTCTTTAATTAAGTTTTAGACACTATAAAAGTTTACATGCACAATTTATTTTTTATTTCTTAACATAATATCTTCTGAATGCATTAAATCTTTTTTCCTGGAATAGAATGTGCGGTTTTCATATGTTTGTTCAATTGACTTTTATGTAAATATATTTTGTTTATTTTCATGTGTGAAAATGTCTTTCACAGTTTGAGCCTTAATTTTATGGCTGTGCCATCAGGGAAGAAAAAAATCCATTGATTCCTTTCACTATTAAATATAGCCATAACTTCTGCTGTTGATTTTTACATGTCAACTTCACCAAGCATTTAAGTGATCTCCAATCATGGTAATTCAAGATTTTTTTTCTGACCACATTTCTTCTGCGAGTCTGTGAAGATTCTCAGTCATCCAGGTCATAGTGACTGTGGGTGGTAAAAGAGAGCAACTGGACTTGCTTGAAGATTCTTGAAGACGTTTCACCTCTCATCTGAAAGGCTTCTTCAGTTCTGTCTGACTAGTAGGGAGTATCAGGTATTTATCCTCTCATGGATGAAAAGCTAAGGTGTCATTGAGTCATCCTGTTGGTGTGGGTCACTGGGGGCTGGATGTGAATGGCCTCGAGAATCGTTAGGGTGATCAATGTAATGCTGATTCTCTCTGTCCTCCTGTGAGTCACTGAAAACAGCTGGGTTTTGGTGTGCATTCAGTTGTCTGGGAAGTGTGCCAAGGACTGCATTGTAGGTGGCTGATAAATGGTGTCTTAGACCCCCACCTCTGTTCAGTGATGGCCGTTCCAGGTTGACAAAAATGGCTTCTTTAACTCCTCGCTCATACCAACGATCCTCTCTGGCTAAAATGCGTATGTTGCAATCCTGAAATTCATGCAGTTCAGTGCAGTGAGGAATGCACAGACTCATATATTGGGGAAACAAAACAACCGGTTCACAGGCATATGGCTCAACACAGGAGAGCCAGTTCCTCAGGCCAGGACTCTGCTGTCTACCTTCATCTTAACAACAAAGGACATTCATTTCAGGATTGCAACGTATGCATTTTAGCCAGAGAGGATCATTGGTATGAGTGAGGAGTTAAAGAAGCCATTTTTGTCAACCTGGAATGGCCATCACTGAACAGAGGTGGGGGTCTAAGACAGCATTTATCAGCTACCTACAGTGCAGTCCTTGGCACACTTCCCAGACAACTGAATGCACACCAAAACCCAGCTGTTTTCAGTGACTCACAGGAGGACAGAGAGAATCAGCATTCTCTCTGTCACCTTAACGGTGACAGAGAGAATGCTGATTGAATTCTGATTCTAATTCTCTTGAATTCTGATTCTAATTCTGAATTGAATTCTGATTCTAATTCTCTTGAATTCTGATTCTAATTCTTGATTGAATTCTGATTCTAATTCTCTCTGTCACCTGATCACCTTAACGGGCAATCCATTGATCACCCTAACGACTCTCGAGACTGTTCACATCCAGCCCCCAGTGACCCACACCAACAGGATGACTCAACGACACCTTAGATGAGCTTTTCATCCATGAGAGGATAAATACCTGATACTCCCTACTAATCAGACAGAACTGAAGAAGCCTTTCGGATGAGAGGTAAAACATCTTCAAGAATCTTCAAGCAAGTCCAGTTGCTCTCTTTTACCACCCACAGTCTTTCTTCTACGAGGTTCATCAGTATCCATCATTCATCATCCCATATAATCCCCTCAAGGGGTGTGTGTGTGTGTCAGGTTTCCGTATAGCCACTCTCCATTTTTGTCTATTGCTCACCCGGGTCAGGTTCTGCTGAGGGGATTAACCTGACCCGGGTGAGAGATGGGCATCGTCTGGGTCTCTTGCCTATCTCTTTTCTTTGGGCATCCTCTGGGTCTCTTGCCTATCTCTTTTTTTTCTGCTACACATCTAATTATTTCTTTTTTTTAAAGATTTTTTTTGGGCTTTTTTCACCTTTATTGGATAGGACAGTGTAGAGACAGGAAATGAGCAGGAGAGAGAGATGGGGAGGGATCAGGAAATGATCTCAGGTTGGAACCCGGGTCCCTGGATTTATGGTATGGTGCCTTATCCACCTGAGCCACAACACCCCCTCTAATTATTTCTGTAGTCATCAGGGATTCTCCTTTCTTTTCAAATGGCTAGGAACACTCTATGTATCCACTTCTCACCTTCTGGTCCCAGAGGTCTAATCGTTTCTGCTGTGATTTCATCCAGGCCTGCTGCCTTGCCATTCTTCATTTTCTGCAGTGCTTGTCTAACTTCCTCCAGTGATATATCATCTATTGGAGTATTGACAGTAGGTGGATCTGGCAACTCTGTGGAGAAAGGGTTATTTTTATTCAATAGAACTGAAAAGTATTGCACCCGTCTTGCTTTTACTTTTTCTGCCTCTACTAGGAGGCTCCTGTTATCATCATTTGTGAATGAAGATGCTATATTATCTTCTTGCTTTGAGCATCAGTCTTGAGCTATGGTGTAAATTTCCTTCCAGCTCATCATGCAGTTCATCCAAGGCCTTGTCCCTTGCCTTCCTCACTGCTCACGTGGCTAGTTTGTTTGCTTATTTACTATGTTCTTTATTTGCTTCTGTTGGATCCATTTCTGCTGCTTTTCTTGCCTCTTTGCTCTCTCAACTTCTTGGTTTCACCACCATTCTTCTCTTTTATTTGTCCTTCCAAGCTTGCTGCGTTCACATATGTTCTCTGCTGCTGATATCAGAGCTTGCTTCATGATACCCCACTCCACCTTGGCTGACTTTATATTCTGTGATGCTGGCATCTTTTCCAATACCACTCTTCTAAATTCTTCCTTGTTGTCCTCATTCAGCTTCTTAATTCTGAGTTTGGTCTCTGTTGAACAGAGATCCTGTTTCTTCCAGCAGCTGAGCATCAGGCAGGTTACCAGGGGGTTGTGTTGTGGTGCAATTGTCTCACTTGGGATCACTTTTGCATCCTTCATATATTTTCAGTGTGGTCTAAGTAACACTGTATCAATTTGTGTATGGTGGTCCCCATTTTGATCATTTATTTTTTGTGAGTCTCTCTTTTCAAACCAAGTGTTGCAGATCATCAAATTGTTTTGGAGGCAGATATCCAATAGATTTCTGCCCTCTTGCTTTCTTTGTCCATAACCAGAGGTGGAAAAACCCGGGTGCAGAAAGTAAAAACCCTGCCACATTTTTGCTCCAGCCAATTCAATGAACCAGCTGATCCTAATTACCACATCCCCTAAGCCAGGTTGATGAGCTAATTGGTGAAATCACCTGTGCTGAGAGCACAGGCAGAAGGAAAACCTAAGCAGGACTTTTACTTTGTCAATCCAGTTTTTCCACCTCTGTCCATAACCATGTTTCCCAAGGATTTCCTCATATCCTTCCCTGTTTGTGCCCACATGGGAGTTCAGATCCCTGTAGATCAGCAGACATTCTGAGGGGGCAGTCTTGTTTGTAAGTGACTGCAGGTCACTTTGGAAGTGTTCCTTTTCTTCAGTTGGGCAGCTCGTCTGGGGAACATATGCTGATATTATGAATATTTTTTTTTCTTTCAGTTGGAGTCATATAGCCTTTTAATCTGTCATTATAACTAATCACTTCTACCAAGGTTCTTTGGAGATCTCCTTTGATGACAATTCCTACTCCATTCCTCTTATCCTCACTACCAGTGTAGTACAACTTGCATTCCAAGACTAGGTCTCTTGCTCTTTGCCCTTTCCATCTAATTTCCTGTACACAGAGGATATCAATATTTCTTCTCACCATCATCTCAGCTACTTCCATACCTTTCCCTGTCAATGTAGACACAATTTGGGTTGCCACCCATATAGTTCTTCTCTTCCTGGGTTATGAGGCTTTACCTCCAGTTTTCACCTTTCAGTTAGCTGTTCCAACCCGAGAACAGCACCTGGAGGGGAGCTTTGCTGGGATCCCAGCAAAGCTCCCCTCCAGCTGCTGTTCTTGGGTTGGAACAGCTAACTCACATATAGAAACAGACATAAAGAAATTACAGATGACCAGACATAAATAAATTACATAAAGAAATTACAGACGCTACAACATACCACATTGCAAAAGACATGGTATGGCTGAACGATATATCGTTATCGTATCTATATCTAGATATGAACATTCAAGATATTAATATCGAAAAAGCAACGATATAGACGATGTAGATTTCCCCTCCCCGCACTCGCAGGGAGTCTGGCAGTCACAACAAACATCATTTTTACGATTGCCCTTGAATGCACCGCTAAGGCCAGCCAACCACAAACCTTATTTCATGCTTGCTGTGGATTGACAGCTGAAGCCAACCAATGACAAACATATGAGGGCGGGAGCGAGGGAGACAGAGACCGACGCGCGCGCACACACTACAGACACAGTGGGGAAATTAAAAAGAAAGAAAGAAAATGAGTGCGGAAGATAATGCGGCCGGTGGCGGTGCAGAATCTGACTTGGTGCCAAAACATAAATCATCCTCCATTATTTGGAGGTATTTTGGATTCAAAAAGGACGATGTTAACCAGAGTGAGGTGTTGTGCAGGTTGTGCTTAGTAAAAATTGCGATGAAGCAAGTTAGCACAACAAACATGTTTCACCACCTGAAACAACACCATCGTGTGCTGCACGAAGAGTGTATGACAATGAGAGAAACACCGGGGACTTCTCAGTCATCCCAAAATAAGCCAAAGCAAAGTTTGATTGCTGATGCGTTCAGTAGTGTTACACCGTACGAGTCGATGTCCACCAGACATAAAGAAATTACAGACGCTATAACATACACTATATTGCCAAAAGTATTTGCTCACCTGCCTTGACTCACATATGAGCTTAAGTGACATCCCATTCGTAATCCATAGGGTTCAATATGACGTCGGCCCACCCTTTGCAGCTAGAACAGCTTCAACTCTTCTGGGAAGGCTGTCCACAAGGTTTAGGAGTGTGTTTATGGGAATTTTTGACCATTCTTCCAGAAGCGCATTTGTGAGGTCACACACTGATGTTGGATGAGAAGGCCTGGCTCTCAGTCTCCGTTCTAATTCATCCCAAAGGTGTTCTATCGGGTTGAGGTCAGGACTCTGTGCAGGCTAGTCAAGTTCATCCACACCAGACTATGTTAATGTTGTCATCCATGTCTTTATGGACCTTGCTTTGTGCACTGGTGCACAGTCATGTTGGAAGAGGAAGGGGCCAGCTCCAAACTGTAAAAACAGTCTGCATGCCTAGGTGCTTGATTTTATACACCTGTGGCCATGGAAGTGATTGGAACACCTGATTCCGATAATTTGGATGGGTGAGCAAATACTTTTGGCAATATAGTGTACCACATTGCAAAAGACATGGTACCTGTGTACACAGTCTTGAAAGAGGGCTTTAAAAAAATGGTTCGGACGCTGGACAAGCGCTATAAAATACCATCCCGAACACATTTTAATCAAGTGGCCATTCCGAAACTCTATAATGAGTTATAATGCATATAAATGCATTTTCTACATACAGTTATGTGATCTTTTGAAGAATATAAGATGCTGCACTTCAATGCACTTTCAATGTTCCACCAGCTGCTGCATTTGTTATTTATTGTTAAAGCAGAGCTGCAGTAAAATGTTTGATTTGTAATTTATTTATTCGTAATTTATGTTAATGTTGATGACTGGCAGTGAGTTCTTAAAAATAAAACTGCACTTTCCACATTTTTTTGTATTATGATGTTTTTATTTTTCTGAAAAATGCTTGGTTTTCACTGAACCCGTGGTCATATCGTATCGATATCGAGATATCTGGCATGAATATCGAGATATGAAATTTTGTCCATATCGTTCAGCCCTGTATCCTACTGGTCTGGGGCTGCCAGACTTTATGGCAGAGGACCCCTCAGGCATAGGGCTAAATAGCCCTCCTACCATTAGCAGCTGTCTGTGGCAAAGTGTCTTCTAGCTCCATGCATAACTTCTTATAGCCCATAGCTACAGCTGCCCTGCATCTGATGGCTTTATGGAAAAGTCATCTTGCTTCATAATGTAGACTGTCAGTTGGAGACCCTGCCACAGACACAAGCACAAGCATCCGATAAACACCTCTAAAGTGTGTCTCACATCTTCGCTGGTACCTTGAAACCTTAGTGACCATCTTTGCTGACCTCTTGCTTTCAAGGCTAAGAGTACTGCTGCTGCCCAGCATTCTAGGCTAGCTTACCTCCCAGTGGGCATCCATCACCACAAATTCTTTGGCTTTGGGAAGACTTGATTTGACCAACTGTGGCACACACAATCTAAGACAGTCCTTATTCTGCCAAGAAGTCAAAGAAACTGTGCTGTATCCTGAACCTGGATCGGTACCAACTCTCAAGCACCATGGCTTCTCAATAGACCCTATCCAACCTAGGGCTCTGCCACAGCCAGAGCACAGGTTATGGCACTGGATGCCAACCCAGTATTCAAGAGATTCGTTCTCTCACCTGTCATCACTATCCATCCAGGTTTTAATAATGCCTAACCCGACAGTTCTTAACCTAATTTCAGCAATCTCTTTAGTTGTTTGCTTGATGCAGGCCAATAATTTTGTCCTTCTGAAACACAGTAACATATTTTCTATGACCACAGGATACATCTTCCAACATTTTCTTTTAAAGAAATGAGAAGCTATTCCCTGCATCAGTTAGGGTTAAAATAATGGCGGGGGCTATTGACAAGGTGACAGATTGATTGGATCACCCTGTCAACAATAGAAGTCAGGGATCTTATTCACAGGGTCACAGTGATAGCATAGCCACCTCTACACACTCAATTATGGAAAGGGCCATCACAAATAGACCTTACAAATATCTTTTAGACTAACATTCGTGTGATATGTACTTGCTGCATCTGTTGGGGCTACAGTCATATAGATAAGCCTATAGATAATATGTCCATATTAATAAGGACAGATAAAGAGGCTGTACATAGGACTGGTTTGGTCTGAGGCCTGTGCCTCTCAGCTGTGGCTTCCCAAAGTGGATGCAGCCAAACTGGGCATAGGCATACCAGTGTTGAACTGGGTGGTGCTGGACATTGCCCGACAGCTTCTTGTTGGCTGCCTCCACCCTCTTGCTGCACACAATACTGAACTCCATGTCATTTTGTGTTTTGAATGTATTAAAAGGCCTTTTTGAAATCTTCCCATGTGGAGAATGAGGCTCCCACTTCCATGACCATGCTGGCAGCCATGTTGTTACAGTGTATTTTTGGCAGGAAAAATGAGGCACTATGTCTGGAAAGCTGTGATCAGCTGATACAAATGGGCTTTACAAATATCATTTAGACTAACATGCTCCTGTTACATGTACTTGCTTCGTCTGCTGGGCATCCCTGATTTACATCCCTGTCAGTAAGTCTCCCGAGTGCACTATTGAGAGGGTCTTCCCTTGCTGCATCTACTGGGCATCCCTGATTACATCCCTGTCAGTAAGTCTGCCAAGTGCACTATTGATAGGGTCTTCCTGTCAATAGCCATTGTCTAAAAATAATTTTTGCCAGCTGAAACATATTAATTGCTGCAGTAATTATCCAATCAAAGGCTCTTAAGTCATTTAAATCAAAATGGTGATGTTTTTTAAGATGGGAAGTGCATTTTACAGTTTTAAGGTTGATTTTAAAAAGGTAAGTTTCAATGAAATTTGAATATAATGCTGTCTGGTGGATTGATGCACCTAAGCTTTCTGTTCCAAGTTGTGATAAAATAGATCATTTATTCTATCTTAGGTGTGTGTTTATTTGTAGCTAGGCCATTTATACATGCATTCATGAAGAAAAATATAAAAAAGATTAATGAAACATGACTAAGAATAGCAGAACTTTTCACTCACCTGTTTTTTTTCTTCAACGTTAATGTCTGGTCAAATGATCTCTATGGGAAGAGGCATGTTCTATACTGTATGGTAGTCAATACATGCCAAAACTATGTACAGTTCTTTTAGCATTTTTTAAAGTCAGTTGATGCTTGATAATACGAGAAAGTCTTTGAAACAAGAACAGCAGAAACTATTAAAAAGATTAATGGACACACAGCTGTTTTTTTTTTTTCCCCACAAATGCTCATTTCAGTTGAAACTTTTATAATTCATGACAACAAATTGGGCAGAGGAATGCCCATTTAAACGTCACTGGACGCATCATTCCACCAGACTTGATGGTATGCCTTCATGTGAAATAACAGAGAGAGCTGAACATTAGTACAGAGTCAGTTTTATCTAGTTATTGCAAGTGATAGAACTGAGGTGTTCATTTAGTATATTATATTTGCATAAAATCAATAGCTTTATTTAAAAATGTTAAAGGAAATATGTTTTTTTCCGAGGGCTGCACAGTGGTGTAGTGGATAGCACTGTCGCCTCACAGCAGGAACGTTCTGGGTTTGAGCCCAGTGGCTGATGGGGGGCCTTTCTGTATGGAGTTTGCATGTTCTCCCCATGTCTGTGTGGGTTTCCTCGGGAGGCTCCGGTTTCCCCCAAAGACATGTAGGTTAGGCTAATTGGTGGCTCTAAATTGACCATAGGTGTGAATTGTTGTTTGTCTCTGTGTGTCAGCCCTGTGATGATCTAGCAACTTGTCCAGGGTGTACCCCGCCCTTCGCCCATAGTTAGCTGGGATAGGCTCTAGCTTGCCTGCAACCCTGCACAGGATAACCGGTTATGGATAATGGATGGATGTTTCATTCAGGAATGAATACTCTCGCAAAACCACCACAAGAGATTAAAAAAAAAAAAGTTTTCATTTAGGTCAGTGCACTTCTGGGTCAGTTCGGCTACATGGAAACAATGATGGAAACAACGATAATGGAGCACATACACCAGTGTGAGAGGTTCATAGAATTTTGAGATTGGCCTCAATTTTGTATGTTTTCATGCCGTTCAAACTGCATGCTTGTTTTACCAGCACAAGTCGGAGTATACTCAAATTTGCGCTGAATTATCGGTATTTATGGTATATGTGTGACGATCACATCATCTCTCTGCATATGTCTCTTATATGCGGAAATCAATGTGGTTATCCCCACTGAGCGGCAGTGTTAACACTGGCGTTAACATTCTGCTCGAATGCTGTGAAAACACACAAGAAAAAACACATCTTCAAAATAGATTTAATGCCTTTATATTTGATGCCAATCTTAAAATTCTGTGAACTTCTTCCAATGGTGTGTGTGCACTCCATTATTGTGCTTTCCATCATAGATTTGATGGAGCCGAACTGACCTGGAAGTACATTGATTGATTTAAATGGAAAAAGTTTTGCAAGATTTCTCAAAGATACCTCTTTTGTTTCTTCATGTCCCTTCCGGGGCTCTGTATGATTCTTAGTATGAGTAACTTTCCCCACATAAATATTGATGTAACTCTTGGACTTAAGTGACCAACTCAAAATATCGCCCAAAGTTACTAAATGGCAACTGTTTTTTTTTTTTTTTAATTAAATGATCAGTCCGTTACTGGGGATGAGAAGCCTAAAAATAACAACAATAAAAAAGTCATATAATGTCATTTCTAGTGTGAATTCTAGATAACTTGGTAGACTCTACATCAAGAGTTATTGTAAATTGAATTGTAGAAGTTGGAAAACATGGGGACTGTTTTAATAATCTGGTTCTCTAAACTTACTCTATCAATGAATTTGCCTTTCCTCTGAGCATATGATCCCCACAGCAGGAAGACCAGACCTTTTAAACTCCTGCTTAGGCTCTGAACCACAGCATCAGTGAACTCCTCCCATCCCCAGCCCTGGTGGGATGTTGGTTCTCTGTTTCTCACGGTCAGGACAGAGTTCAGAAGCAGAACACCTGACAGCAGGAGAAAAATTAGGCTTTTATAGAGTTGCAACATATTTTACACTGAGGTTTAGGAAAGGTTTTGATGTTTTTAGTTTGGCACTGGAAAATGGCATGTTTTAATTCTACTGACTTGTATTATTATTATTATATATCCCCGCCCCAGCCAAGTCTGAACAAGAGCATGAACAGTAAAAACTTTTATAGTAGTCCAATTAAATTATTTAATACTTAGTTATTACAGTTTTAATTTACATTAATAGTAGATTTAACTGTATTGTGGAGGAAGCTAATTTAGAGGTGAAGTATTTGTTTGCGTCATACTGTTATGGATGTAAGTGACAGAATGTAAAGTCATTCACCTTGTTTAGCCCATCCTGTCAGGTCCCCATGGCCAGGGTGTTGGAAATCCTTGATATCTATTGCAAGTTCAGTGAATATATTTTCCAAACTGAAACAAATGGATAATAAATAGGGAACACAGATTTGAACATTATTCAGTTGGTTAATACATTAACAAGAAACTCATGGAAAGGACAGAATACTGGTAGAATATAACCAATGTTGTGAAAAGTTAGACTTCAAGGGTTGAAAGAATGTGCTCTAAATTAACTTACCTCCAAAAATATTGTCTGTCAGTGAATCATTTGCTATTTTGTGTGTAAAATGTATACCTTGGAGGTGGTGGTGAAGGCCTCAGTACACTGAAGCACAGACCATGAGCCTGACCTTTTCTGGGATAAGGATCTTGGCCAAGGATGACCACTTTCACCTTAATACCAGGGCAAAACAATTTAACAACCTGATGAACTAATATGCACCTTTTAAAAAATATTATTAATTAAAAAACTTACAGCCTCAAATGCACACACGTGTGTCCAAAAGAAGACCTGCTCTTTTCTTGGATAGACGGTGAAATGTTTCCTTTCTTCAGCAATAAAAGACATCAGCTAAAGAAGAGAAGCCACTACATATAAAAGCTTTGACACTGTGACTCATAAGAGTACAATGGCTCATGGCTTTTTAACGTGAAGTGTCTGTTGAGTGCATTCTGTTAAATACCTCAGTGAAGTAAGGTTTGGCAAATTCATTTCCAATGTGGTTGCGCCAGCTCTCTCCAATGAGCATGGGATCACTGCGAGCAGCAAGCCTCTTCATAGCTTCATGTCTCTTCTGCTCTATTTGTTTCAGTTGCTCAACAGTAAGCTGTGGGCTGCTGCTATGAATTTTTTCTTTTGATAGTTTTTTATTCCAGAAAAAAAATCAAAGATATTAATATCAATATACAAGTGGATCTTAATACAAGTTAAATCACCATTCTCTATAACAGCCAATACAGCTTAACTTAATCTTTGTCCATATTTATTTCCATACCTTGTGACATTTGTTCTATAAGGTGTTTTCTATCTGCTGCTGGAAATGGTTCTGCACTCTGCAAAGTTATGCAAATATGACTTGCTCTGCAAGTCACAGAATCGAAAGTGAAACTTCAACCCTGAAATAGCAGTAAGGTTTAAACCATAGCTGCATCTGTCACCCTATTACCTGCTTTGTGTATGTTAGAGTGAGATACAGATTACCAGGATTAACATGCAAGCATCAGGATTAGCTTGTGAGCATTCCTATGCCAACTGAACAAATCAGACATTTTGCTTTCTGTCCAGATTAATATTGAGTTTATTGATGTATATGTTCTGAGTGTTAATGCTGTTTCCAGACAATTTTATGAAATGCTGCAACTATGCTTCAAAAGTACACTATCTGATCTTCATCTACGACCCTTTTTCTCTGTAGAAACTACCCTCAACTTCATGTAAGGGTGTATTGTTATTAAAAATTATCCATCAAAATTTGTAAGTTCACTGACTGAACAAGTTATAGGAGAGCATCTTTGTGCATATTATTAAAACATATTATATATATATATATATATATATATATATATATATATATATATATATATATATATATCTTATTCACTCTCATATTTTTTCTCAGGGGCCACAAAACCTTTGAAGTGTTACAGCCCTTGATGCTGCTTCCCGTTTTTAAAACATAAACTACTATACATCATTCTCATCTCATTATCTCTGCTCCCCTGTTCAAATTGAAAGTTATCATGTAAAAAAAAAAAATTAAATCAAGATTAAAAAAAAACATACAACCCCGATTCCAAAAAAGTTGTGACAAAGTACAAATTGTAAATAAAAACGGAATGCAATAATTTACAAATCTCAAAAACTGATATTGTATTCACAATAGAACATAGACAACATATCAAATGTCGAAAGTGAGACATTTTGAAATTTCATGCCAAATATTGGCTCATTTGAAATTTCATGACAGCAACACATCTCAAAAAAGTTGGGACAGGGGCAATAAGAGGCTGGAAAAGTTAAAGGTACAAAAAAGGAACAGCTGGAGGACCAAATTGCAACTCATTAGGTCAATTGGCAATAGGTCATTAACATGACTGGGTATAAAAAGAGCATCTTGGAGTGGCACCGGCTCTCAGAAGTAAAGATGGGAAGAAGATCACCAATCCCCCTAATTCTGCGCCGACAAATAGTGGAGCAATATCAGAAAGGAGTTCGACAGTGTAAAATTGCAAAGAGTTTGAACATATCATAATCTACATATCATCAAAAGATTCAGAGAATCTGGAAGAATCTCTGTGCGTAAGGGTCAAGGCCGGAAAACCATACTGGGTGCCTGTGATCTTCGGGCCCCTTAGACGGCACTGCATCACATATAGGCATGCTTCTGTATTGGAAATCACAAAATGGGCTCAGGAATATTTCCAGAGAACATGTGAACACAATTCACTGTGCCATCTGTCGTTGCCAGCTAAAACTCTATAGTTCAAAGAAGAAGCCATCTCTAAACATGATCCAGAAGCGCAGATGTCCTCTCTGGGCCAAGACTCATTTAAAATGGACTGTGGCAAAGTGGAAAACTGTTCTGTGGTCAGACGAATCAAAATTTGAAGTTCTTTATGGAAATCAAGGACGCCGTGTCATTCGGACTAAAGACGAGAAGGATGACCCAAGTTGTTATCAGCACTCAGTTCAGAAGCCTGCATCTCTGATGGTATGGGGTTGCATTAGTGCATGTGGCATGGGCAGCTTGCACATCTGGAAAGACACCATCAATGCTGAAAGGTATATCCAGGTTCTAGAGCAACATATGCTCCCATCCAGATGACATCTCTTTCAGGGAAGACCTTGCATTTTCCAACATGACAATGCCAAACCTCATACTGCATCAATTACAGCATCATGGCTGCGTAGAAGAAGGGTCCGGGTACTGAACTGGCCAGCCTGCAGTCCAGATCTTTCACCCATAGAAAACATTTGGCGCATCATAAAATGGAAGATACGACAAAAAAGACCTAAGACAGTTGAGCAACTAGAATTCTACATTAGACAAGAATGGGTTAACATTCCTATCCCTTAACTTGAGCAACTTGTCTCCTCAGTCCCCAGACGTTTACAGGCTGTTGTAAAGAGAAAAGGGGATGTCTCACAGTGGTAAACATGGCCTTGTCCCAACTTTTTTGAGATGTGGTGTTGTCATGAAATTTAAAATCATCTAATTTTTCTCTTTAAATGATATATTTTCTCAGTTTAAACATTTGATATGTCATCTGTGTTCTATTCTAAATAAAATATGGAATTTTGAAACTTCCACATCATTGCATTCCGTTTTTATTTACAATTTGTACTTTGTCCCAACTTTTTTGGAATTGGGGTTGTATGCAGTTCTTGAGCATAATGAGATATATATGTTAAAGTCTCCATTTTCTTGTAATTTTATTCAGAATCATGACACTAATGTTTTATATTGTCTAAAGATGAACACAAACATGAATTTAACAGTAATATCTGTGTTTGTTTGCCAAAACCTAAGTAAATGATTTGAGCATGTATGCCTCAAAGGTATGTATGATGTAGCTGGGAAATGATACAAACTGTACATAATAATTTAGCCAGTTTTATAAGCAAGTGCACCACAGGAAGTTGAACCCCACTCCAGACAAGTGTTGGTTTATGTGGTTAGAACACATTAGCCATGTTGTTAATTCACTGATGATGGGAGGCATTTTGCATGCTTCCTCAAAAACAAACTCTTAATTGTCATGTTTTGTTCATCTGCTGATAGCACTAGGGGTGCAACGGCCCATCATTGTTTCTTGTGGCTATATACATTATTATCAGGGCCCATGTGCCAGAGGTGCATACCAAGAGCCTGAACATTGCAGGTTCTGAACACTGTTTAGCAGGTTCAGTGCATACACTGAACCTGCTAAACCCTATAGTTTCTGGAGTGTTTTTCTATTATTATTATTATAGGGTCCAAGCACCATAAATGCAGGCTGAGGGCCTGCACCAGAGGTGCTAAAGCCCTATTGGTTTTGGAATGTTTTTATTATTAGGGCCAGAACACTGGAGGTGCTAAAATCCGATTGTTTTGGGAATGTTTTTATTATAATTTTTATGTGCATTCAATAATTTTTGAGCCATTTGCCACACTTGAAAACAAATATAGAGAGGTTGCATCCGACAATCACATTCACCTCATTAGATATGCAAGACATGAAGTGGTGGTCAGCTAAGCTCACTGTTCACAAAGCATTCTCATCACTGGGGTGCCTTGTTAGTTGTTAAAATACTAGACACTTGCATTGTTTTGTGCTGTTCAAATTGATCAAACTGTTACACTAATAAAAGTTTCTTCCGGGTTCCCTGTAAAGTAATAAAGGATGAAAGAGCAAAGGATTTTACCAAAATATCAAACTGTGAAACTGATGAAAGTTTCTTCCAGGTTCCCCAGAAAGAAGAGAATGGTGGCTCTTGAACCTCACTGCGATGGAAGAGAGCCGAGTAGAAGAACGCTCGAGTTTGCAGTGATCACTTCATGAAAGGTTTGTAAATTCCTCTGATTTATTTCATTTGGATTAGCATATCACTTTTCTTGCCATTTTTCATTATTTCGTGATGTTTTGAAGTTCAGGGGATGCTTAAGTCCTCAGATGGGTTTTTGTTTACTGTTTGATCATGGTCGCCATATTGTAAACTAATACGCATGTTTTCAATTTATTTATCAGGATGTCCTAGCAATGTTTACAAGGATATAGATTGGGCTCCTACACTGAACTAGAGAGATAAGATAGTTGAGATGATACAGGTAAACACAAAAGCAGAGCTCACGAGTTAATGGCACAAAACTGCTTCCTTGGCCATGCAAGCACAGTGAACTGTGATAATTTATCTGCCCTGTTTCACCAATACCCAAATCTTTAAAGGTGTTTCTGTGGATCTTTGTGAATGATTTACCTAAAAGAGAAGAGCAGGGAGGATTGAAAATTGAGTGGCTGTGGTTTGTTTACATCTGATACTAAAATTTGTAACATCCTAGCAACCATCACAAAGATGCATACAAAGAGCCCAAATATGCCTACTTAACAAAGGAATAAACAATACAGGATTTACCTTGTAGTGTCTTGATCCCCGATCTTTAACCTAGCCACATATAAAAAGTTGTATGCCTCCATGCTCTTCCCAGGTTTTCATCTGTTTGTCCATGTAGAATGATGTCTGTAGCACCAGGTAGTTTGAGATGTCGGAGCTCAATGGATGGATAATTTTCCAACTCATTGGGAAAATATTATTATTATTATTATTATTATTATTATTATTATTAAAGTCCAAGCACCGCAAGTGCAAGATCCGATTGTTTATGTACAGATTCTTTATTATTAGGGCCGAGCACCACAGGTGCAAGGCCTCTGGTGTCCACCAGAGGTGGCTGCTCCAGAGGTTAAAGGCCTTGTTGTTTCTGTATAGATTCTTTATTACGGTCCGAGCACCAGAGGTGTAAGGCCCTATTTTTTTGGCACATATTCTTTATTATGAGGGCCTGAGCACCAGAGATGCAAGGCTCAATTGTTTTCAGACAGATTCTTTATGAAGGGCTGAGCACTGGAGGTGCAAGGCCTCTGGTGTGACCAGAGGCTGCTGCATTGGAGGTGCAAGGCTCTAATGTTTTTTTTCTACAGAATCTTTATTTTTAGGGCCTGAGCACTGGAGATGCAAGGCCTCTGGTGTTCACCAGAGGCCACTGCACAGGAGGTGCAAGGCCCTATTGTTTTCAGACAGATTTTTATGATTATTTGGGCCCAAGGACAGAAGTGAAAGGTCTCTGGTGTCCACCAGAGGCCACTGCATTGGAGATACAAGGCCCTATTATTTTCTGAGACATTCTTTAGTTGGGTCTGAACACCAGAGGTGGAAGGCCTCTAGTGTCCACAAGAGGCCACTGCATAGGAAGGGCAAGGCCCTATGGTTTTCGAACAGATTCTTTTTATTATTAGTACCCAAGCAACAGAGGTGCAAGGCCTCTGGGGTCTACCAGAGGCTGCTGCACCAGGGGTGCAAGGCCCTATTGTATTCCTAGAGATTCTTTATTATCTCATCTCATTATCTCTAGCCACTTTATCCTGTTCTACAGGGTCACAGACAAGCTGGAGCCTATCCCAGCTGACTTCCTGGTTGGCTACGCACTTCCTGGTTCCTGAGTTGTTTGCGCCGAGTCCTTTTTTCCCGCAAGTGCTGGCGTTAATTACTAATCCTTTTTAAACTTTTTTCTACAAATAATTTTCCAGTATCCTCTTCATTTTTATTGTACTGTCGCTTTCCTTTTTGTACTTTTCACTTTCGCTTTCCTTTTTCTGTTTTTTTTTCCTTTCTCTCTCTCTTTTATCGGAACAACGCAGAGACCAGAAGCTTTCTTTTTCTCTCCTCCTGTGTAAAGACCACAAGTGGAGGCCATCCACATCGGATCTGCTTTAATATAAACAGATCTTCGATTAAGGTACGTGAATCTTTTCATCATGGCACACCTTCAGCCTGTTCAGTGTGCTGAGTGCAGGATGTTTAGTCATTCTTCCTCCGTCGCTAGCGATAGCTTTATTAGCTTTATTTGTGATAAGTGCAGATTAGTTAGCTCTCTGATGGAGAAGATTACAGTGCTAGAAGCGCGTGTCCAGTGTAGGTACAATGGGTCTTAAGTGATCAATCTCATTAAATCAGTAAATCAGTCTCGTTAAATCAGTCTCATTAAATCAATCTTATTAATAATACCTTTAATTTTGGTGTTTAATAATAAATTGTCAAACAGCTAAATTATGGTATATTCCAAATTATTATGATCACTACCAATGCAGCAATAATGGATCACTTACCCTATTACATAACTCATATACACCTTGGAATTCTTTGAGATTGGATGACTTCAAAGAATATATAGAAGCAATGCAGACACGGTTTAACAATTAATTGAATTTATTATAACAATGCTAAAAATGAGTAATAGCAGCTGAAATACATTCAAATGGTCATAATTGATATGTGTGGGTGTGTGTGTGTTGGAATGTGTGTGGGGGGGGAGGGGTCACCATGTGTTTCTGAGTAGAACAAAGGATTAGCCGTGGTAGCTAACCCACTAGCTTATAACATTACTAAATCTACTGAAATCTTGATGAGGTCAAAATATGTGTAATGATGAAATTAAATGTTAGAAAGAATAGCAAAAGAGCATGCAAAAGCCTATCTATTAACATTGAGAGATCAAAACAGAACAATAATCAATTCAACACCCTGAGTGTCTACAGTGTACACAATTAAACCGTTCCTGAGTTTAAATTCACACTACTTCATAAAGCTAATTCCTAAGACTAGTCTTTGTGCCCAAAAATGCCAGTCGTAAGACGACCCACGTGCTCCGGTGGACTCAGAAGTTTTGGAACATCTCTATAATCTTGCATAAGCAAGATACTGGAAGTAATTCCAGTATCTTGCTTATGCAAGATTATAGAGATGTTCCAAAACTTCTGAGTCCACCGGAGCACGTGGGTCGTTTCCATGGAAAGCAGAGGATGATCTTTGGTCCGGACTTCAGTGTTCGTGAGGAAAAGTCTCTGATCAAACAATGTGCACAGCGCTTTAGTCAGAAGGAATCCGGTCACTTCTAACTTTTAATTAACTGCCTTGGGCTGCAGTCGTAATGTTACTTATAATGAACAAATGAATAAGAAACCGGTTGTACTCACTCTGTGTTAAATCGTGCAATTCTGGATTTTTACCGTGGCCAGTGGTAAACAAAAGAAAACGTGCTAAATCTCTTCTACGTCTTTATCGTGGATGTTCTGAGAGCAGATGTCTCCTTTGTCTGTTACCACATGGTTCACAGAGCCGAAGAGATAGTGTCTCTTTATGTCTATGGATCCAAATCCTAGAGCCAAAGAGGAAGACAGAAGTGTTGCTCAGTTACTTATGGCTTCATGGAGGATGTGACGTAGGAAGTCCCGCCCAGCCGTGACGTAGGTCATTGCGGAAGTTGGTTGATGGGATCTGTAGTTCTTAGACGGGACGGTGGCGCTGTACTTACACCAGGCTTTAGAGAAGGCCAGTGAGCATGAGAACAGTGTAGTTTCTGTAGGGGAAAGTCTGGATGCCCTAGGTGGAGTTAGTAATGCCCCAACTCTGGCATTAGAGCCCTTAAAGCGGGGCGAATGGGTGACGGCTCGGTGGCATAAGCGTAGAGCCAAAGCTACCGCTGAGGCTTGCCCACAGGAGTACCACTCCCCTCCGCGTCATGTGTCGAACAGGTTTGCTCTCCTTAGTGATGCACCCACTGAGAAACCTGAAAGAGCTCTGGTTATAGGGGATTCTATCATATGGCACGTGAAATTAGCTCAGCCTTTAGGGGCACCAGCAGCTTTAGTCAGGTGTATACTGGGAGCCAGGGTGCCGGACATAGCAGGTAATCTTAGGGTCCTAGGCAAGCACAGGTTCTCAAAGATAGTTATCCATGCAGGAGCTAATGATATACGCCTACGTCAGTCTGAGGTTACTAAGAGTAACTTTGTAGAGGTGTTTAAATTAGCGAAGGCGATGTCCGACGCTGTAGTATGCTCTGGCCCCATCCCAATGCGGTGTGGCGATGTAGCTTACAGCAGGTTATGGGCGCTGAACTGCTGGCTGTCCAGGTGGTGCTCTGAAAACAGTGTGGGCTTTATAGATAATTGGGCTAATTTTGAGGGCACTGCTGGCCTGTTAGGGCGGGACGGTATCCATCCCACTCGGGAAGGTGCTGCTCTCATTTCCTGCAGCATAGGTCATAGTCTCAGAACAAGCCTAGTTACAGTGGGGCAAAAAAGTATTTAGTCAGTCACCAATTGTGCAAGTTCTCCTGCTTAAAAAGATGAGAGAGGCCTGTAATTTTCATCATAGGTATACCTCAACTATGAGAGACAAAATGAGAAAAAAAATCAAGAAAATCACATTGTCTGTCTGATTTTTAAAGAATTTATTTGCAAATTATGGTGGAAAATAAGTATTTGGTCAATAACAAAAAGTTCATCTCAATACTTTGTTATATACCCTTTGTTGGCAATGACAGAGGTCAAATGTTTTCTGTAAGTCTTCACCAGGTTTTCACACACTGTTGCTGGTATTTTGGCCCATTCCTCCATGCAGATCTCCTCTAGAGCAGTGATGTTTTGGGGCTGTCTCTGGGCAACACAGACTTTCAACTCCCTCCAAAGATGTTCTATGGGGTTGAGATCTGGAGACTGGCTAGGCCACTCCAGGACCTTGAAATGCTTCTTACGAAGCCACTCCTTCGTTGCCCGGGCGGTGTGTTTGGGATCATTGTCATGCTGAAAGACCCAGCCATGTTTCATCTTCAATGCCCTTGCTGATGGAAGGTAGTCTGGTTAACACCAGACCATATCACAAGTGAAATATAGTCTGGAATCCGCCTATTGAATTTCTCGTAGGGGAGGTGTGGTTTACGATTGTCAACGGCCATTTATTGGACGTTGCGAATGTCTATCATTTGGCGTATACGTAGCCCATGGCCAATCATGGCAGTTGTACCCGGTGACGTAGTTAGAGCAACGAAGAAGACGAAGAGGCGAAGAAGAGAAGGAAAGAGAAAGAGAAGGCAAAACAAAAATAGACTGTAATGCCAAACGCTGTTCTTTTTTTAAAACAAACTTTCGCTCTAAACTATTCAGAACAGTGTCTAAAGCTTGATCGAAAGTTTGTTTCGTATCACTCGCCGCCATGTTAAATGTGATCCGTAAACAGTCCCAAATAAACTACAAGCTTCCGTTTGTCGAGTAGTATGCGTCACCGTCTTTCCACCCCTCCCCACTCTCTGATGGGCTCCCTAACTCAGGCGAGCCTTTAGACCATAGTTTTCATGCTGTCTTTTCAGATCAGAATGATTGTGCAAAGCAGCATGGGATTTCCCAGGCTAGATGGAAGGAGGTTTTCACTCAAAATTTCACGATACATGGCCCCATTCATTCTTTCCTTTACACGGATCAGTCGTCCTGGTCCCTTTGCAGAAAAACAGCCCCATAGCATGATGTTTCCACCCCCATGCTTCACAGTAGGTATGGTGTTCTTTGGATGCAACTCAGCATTCTTTCTCCTCCAAACACGACAAGTTGAGTTTTTACCAAAAAGTTCTATTTTGGTTTCATCTGACCATATGACATTCTCCCAATCCTCTTCTGGATCATCCAAATGCTCTCTAGCAAACGTCAGAAAGGCCTGGACATGTACTGGCTTAAGCAGGGGGACACGTCTGGCACTGCAGGATTTGAGTCCCTGGTGGCGTAGTGTGTTACTGATGGTAGCCTTTGTTACTTTGGTCCCAGCTCTCTGCAGGTCATTCACTAGGTCCCCCCGTGTGGTTCTGGGATTTTTGCTCACCGTTCTTGTGATCATTTTGACCCCACGGGGTGAGATCTTGCATGGAGCCCCAGATCGAGGGAGATTATCAGTGGTCTTGTATGTCTTCCATTTTCTAATAATTGCTCCCACAGTTGATTTCTTCACACCAAGCTGCTTTCCTATTGCAGATTCAGTCTTCCCAGCCTGGTGCAGGTCTACAATTTTGTTTCTGGTGTCCTTTGACAGCTCTTTGGTCTTGGCCATAGTGGAGTTTGGAGTGTGACTGTTTGAGGTTGTGGACAGGTGTCTTTTATACTGATAAGTTCAAACAGGTGCCATTAATACAGGTAATGAGTGGAGGACAGAGGAGCCTCTTAAAGAAGTTGTTACAGGTCCGTGAGAGCCAGAAATCTTGCTTGTTTGTAGGTGACCAAATACTTATTTTACCGAGGAATTTATCAATTAATTCATTAAAAATCCTACAATTGTTAGGACTGGGACTGTTTTGGCCTCTAGAGGCTGCTGTTATTTCCTTTGTTTGGTCATGTTTGTTTTGGCCTCTAGAGGTCGCCACTGTGTTCTGTGTTTTGTGTTTGTCTTATTGTCTGTTTCCTGCCCCACCCTGTCCTTAATTAGTGTGTGTATAAATACCTCTCTGTTTGTTCCCTTGTCACGGAGTCTTTTTCCTATGCTTTGCTGTTAGTGCTAGTTCCCTCTGTCCCATGTACCTTGCCTGTGTCTTTGTATTCTTGGTTTTTGCTTCTTTCTTTTGGACTTGGTGGATTTTGTTTTGACCTTTGGATCTTCTGAGCGTTTGAGTTTTTGCCTCTTCTTTTCTTATTTGGATTATGGACTTTGAACCTTGGGATATTTTATTTTTGTTTATCTTCTGAGCTTTGGATTATTCTTTTTGTTTTTTCCCTTAGATTGTACATATTGTAAATAAACTGTTTTTGATACTCTACTTTCACCTCACACCTCTGCACTTGAGTCATCCCTGGTGGCCTAGTGGGGGTTTGCTGGATTATCACACCAGCAACCCGGGTTCAAATCCCAGCAAAACCCTAACAGAAAGACTCTGTCATGACCGACTCAGCAGAGGCTACCCGGCCAACCTTAAGGGAATGATGGCTGCGTTAACACACCTCGGATCCACCATGGACACTCATGGACGGACTCTTGCAAGCCAACGTGAGACCCTTGCTCGCCATGAGGTACTGCTTCAGCAGATTGGGAAAACCCTGGCACAGCTGACTTCTCTGCCCCCATCTCCTCTGCCTGATTCTGCTCCTGCTCCAGTGCCATGCTGCCTTCTTCACCTCGCGAACCCAGCCTTCCTGCACCACAGAGGTATGACGGCAAGCACAGTGAGTGTCGAGAGTTCCTTACCCAGTGCCAACTCACCTTTGAGCTTCAGCCTACCACCTACACTACGGATCGCTGCAAGACTGCCTTTGTGATAACCTTGTTAGCTGGTAAGGTGCGGTCTTGGGCCACTGCTATCTGGCAGAGACAGGGACCCGAGTGCTCTGATTTCCAGCTGTTTACTGAGGAGATGCTTCATGTCTTCGATCAAGCAGACATCAGTAAAGACACAGCCAGAAAGCTCATGTCCATCCGGCAAGGGGGAAGCGTCGCAGACTATGCCATCTCGTTCCGGATGCTCGCAGCAGTAAGTGGATGGAACGAGACTGCCCTGATGTCAGCCTTCCACCATGGTCTGTCTGACCCCATCAAAGATGGTCTGGCTTCTATCGGATGCCCTAGTGACCTCGAAACACTGATCTCACATTCTACTCGTCTGGACAACAGGATGAGAGAACGCCGCCAAGTCCTGAGCCTCCCCGGCCTCCCTGCCTCTACCTGGAGCCCATCTACCTCCTCCAGTGACTGTCCAGAACCCATGCAAGTGGGTTGTACTCGCCTCTCCGCATCTGAGAGGGAGCGCAGAAGGAGGGACAAGTGCTGCATCTACTGTGGCAAGTCTGGTCACTTACGAGCATCATGTCCCGAACTCTCGGGAAAAGGACCGCCCCATCCAGCCGAGGGAGGGTTGTGATGGGGCCTACCCTCTCTCCTGAACTTCCTGGCCAAGGAGTTTACATCCCGGTCTCCATCTCCTGGGGTGAGTCCGTCCACTCTTGTCAAACCTTGTTAGACTCTGGGGCAGCTGGAAACTTTTTATGGATGTTCACTTCGCCCAAAGTATCAATGTCCCGACTGCACCTCTTGAAGTCCCACTGTCTGTGTCTGCCCTGGATGGCCAAGCCTTAGGTGATGGAAGAGTCACCCAAGTAACTTCTCCAGTCTTCCTCCAGTCTCAAGGTCACAAGGAAGAAATATCCCTGCACCTGATTCCTTCACCAGAGTTCCCAGTGATTCTAGGACTTCCTTGGCTTACCCGCCACAACCCTCGCATAGACTGGGTAACAAGCCAGGTTGTGGAATGGGGCCCTGCGTGCCATGCCTCTTGTCTGCTCTCTAGCTCTCCTGTGTCTCCTGCCGAGCCCCCTGATCTCACCGAGCTATCTCAAGTTCCCACAGAGTACTGGGATTTGAAGGAGGTATTCAGCAAAAGCAGGGCCGCCGTTGTTCCTCCGCACCGGGCCTACGATTGTGCCATCGACTTGCTCCCTGGGACTACCCCTCCTCGTGGCAGACTGTTTTCCCTCTCTCAGCCAAAACGCAAGGCCATGGAGGAATACCTCAAAGACGCCCTGGTCTCTGGGTTCATTCAACCCTCCACCTCACCTGCTGGTGCCGGCTTCTTCTTTGTTGGCAAGAAGGATGGGGGGCTCCGACCATGTATTGACTACAGGGGCCTGAACAAGATCACTGTGCACAACCAATATCCCCTTCCGCTGATGTCCACAGCATTCAACCTGCTCCAAGGCGCCACCGTCTTCACCAAGTTGGACCTACGGAATGCATACCACCTCATCCGTATCCGACAGGGAGACAAGTGGAAGACTGCCTTTAACACCCCGTTTGGGCACTACGAATACCAGGTGATGCCCTTCGGACTCACCAACACACCAGCTGTTTTTCAGGCCCTAATCAACGACGGCTTGAGGGACATGATTAACCTGTACGTTTTTGTCTACCTCGATGACATCCTTATCTTTTCCAAGACCGTGCAGGAGCACTGCCACCATGTCCGCCAGGTTCTCCAGAGGCTGCTACAGAACAATCTGTTCGCCAAGGCCCAGAAATGTGAATTTCATGTTCCCGAGGTCTCCTTTCTGGGTTTTATTGTATGGACAGGCCAACTCCAAATGGACCCAGCCAAGACCCTGGCCATCCGGGACTGGCCCACTCCCAAGTCCATCAAAGAGGTTCAGCGGTTCTTAGGATTTGCTAACTTCTACGGCAAGTTTATCAGGAACTTTAGTTCTGTAGCAGCACCCATGTCAGACCTCACCAAAGGGACAGGTGGATCTTATGTCTGGTCTCCTCAGGCGGAAAAGGCGTTCAAAGACCTCAAGCACCGCTTCTGCACGGCACCCATTCTGGTCCTCCCGGACACCTCCCAACCATTCATCATGGAGGTGGACGCCTCGGACAGTGGTGTCGGCGCGGTGCTCTCTCAATGTTCGGAAGGAAAGCTGCACCCCTGCGCATACTTCTCCCACCGCCTGAGTCCTGCAGAGTCCCGGTACGATGTGGGGGATCGAGAATTGCTAGCAGTCAAACTGGCCCTTGAGGAGTGGAGGCACTGGCTGGAGGGAGCGCAACATCCATTCCTGGTTTGGACGGACCACAAGAACCTGGAGTACCTCCAGCAAGCCAAGAGACTGAACCCACGACAGGCTAGGTGGGCCCTGTTTTTCAGTCGGTTTGACTTCACCCTATCGTACCGCCCCAGCTCCAAGAACACCAAACCTGATGCACTGTCCAGGCTGTTCTCTGCCACTATCAGGGAGAGTGAAGTCGGGCCTATTATCCCTGTGTCCCGGATTGTGGCCCCTGTCCACTGGGGTATTGAGGAGGCCGTCTGATGAGCCCAACGCCAGGACCCCGGTCCTGGGATGGGGCCACCGGGCCTCTTGTACATCCCACATCAAGCCCGGGCCAAGGTTCTGCAGTGGGGTCACTCGTCCCCTCTCACCGCCCACCCGGGAGCTCGAAGGACCCTGGACTTTTTGAGAAGGCGCTTCTGGTGGCCTAGCATGAAGAAGGAAGTGAGGTCATTTGTCCTTTCCTGCGAAGTGTGCACCAGAAGCAAGAACCCATGACAGCACCCCCAGGGTCTCCTGCATCCTCTGACCATTCCCTGGTGTCCCTGGTCCCACGTGGCAGTCGACTTAATCACGGGTCTCCCTGAGTCACAAGGTAACACTGTCATATTGGTCATAGTTGACAGATTCTCCACGGCCTGCCGCTTTTTACCACTGTGCAAGCTCCCTTCTGCTCTTGAAACTGCTAAGACATTCACTCATGTCTTCCAAGTCTTTGGTCTCCCGTAGGACATCGTCTCAGACCAAGGGCCCCAGTTCTCCTCCCGAGTGTGGCACGGGTTCTGCAAGGTCATCGGAGCCACTGCCAGCCTCTCCTCTGGGTTTCACCCACAGTCCAATGGCCAGACGGAGAGGCTCAACCAGGACCTGGAAACCACCCTGCGAGGCCTGGCTATGGATAACCCGACATCGTGGAGCACCTGGCTGCCATGGGCAGAGTACGCCCACAACACCCTGCAGTCATCGGCTACCAAGCTGTCGCCAATCCAGTGCCAATTCTGGTTCCAGCCACCTCTGTTCCCGGACCAGGAGGAGGACACGGGGAGTGCCCTCGGTCAACCAATATGTGAGACGGTGTCGCAAGACCTGGAGCAAGGTCAGGAAGACCCTCATCCAGACCTCCAGAACCAACCAGACTCAGGCCAACCGCCATAGAAGACCTGCCCACGCTTTCCGCCCTGGGCAGCGGGTTTGGCTGTCCACTAAGGACCTTCCGCTGCGGGTGGAGAACCGCAAGCTTGCTCCTCGCTACATTGGCCCCTTCAAGGTGGTGCACAGGGTGAACCCTGTCACCTACCGGCTCCAGTTGCCCCGGACTCTGAGGATCAACCCCACATTCCATGTTTCCCTGTTGCGGCCCGTACTGACATCCACGTATGCCCCTGCCCCTAGGAACCCCCCACCCCCCGCATCTTCCAGGGTCAGACTGTGTTCACCGTGCGCCGCCTGCTGGACTCCCACCGGGTTCACAGGGGTCTCCAATATCTTGTGGACTGGGAGGGCTATGGCCCTGAGGAGCGCTGCTGGGTCCCAGCTCGGGCAATACTTGATAAAGAACTTTGTCGGAACTTCCATTCGGCCCATCCTGATCGCCCTGGGAACGTCAGGAGACGCTCCTGGGGGGGGGGGGGGGGGGGTCCTGTTAGGACTGGGACTGTTTTGGCCTCTAGAGGCCGCTGTTATTTCCTTTGTTTGGTCATGTTTGTTTTGGCCTCTAGAGGTCACCACTGTGTTCTGTGTTTTGTGTTTGTCTTATTGCCTGTTTCCTGCCCCGCCCTGTCCTTAATTAGTGTGTGTATAAATACCCCTTTGTTTGTTCCCTTGTCACGGAGTCTTTTTCCTATGCTATGCTGTTAGTGCTAGTTCCCTCTGTCCCATGTACCTTGCCTGTGTCTTTGTATTCTTGGTTTTTGCTTCTTTCTTTTGGACTTGGTGGATTTTGTTTTGACCTTTTGGATCTTCTGAGCATTTGAGTTTTTGCCTCTTCTTTTCTTATTTGGATTATGGACTTTGAACCTTGGGATATTTTATTTTTGTTTATCTTCTGAGCTTTGGATTATTCTTTTTGTTTTTTCCCTTAGATTGTACATATTGTAAATAAACTGTTTTTGATACTCTACTTTCACCTCATGCCTCTGCACTTGAGTCATCCCTGGTGGCCTAGTGGGGGTTTGCTGGATTATCACACCAGTGATCCGGGTTTGAATCCCAGCAAAACCCTAACAACAATGTGATTTCCTGGATTCTTTCCCCCCATTCTGTCTCTCATAGTTGAAGTGTACCTATGATGAAAATTACAGGCCTCTCTCATCTTTTTAAGTGGGAGAACTTGCACAACTGGTGGCTGACTAAATACTTTTTTGCCTCACTGTAATTCCTGACAATCCAGAGCCAAGGCCAGGGAGCAGACAAACAGGCTAAACCGACTGTCTGCTAGCTGCACAGAGTCGTCACTCAGGGTCCACTACATCGAGACTGTGTCTGTTCCCCAAGCTCAACAAAAAGGTAGAAATTTTCAGAGAGTTTGTTCCAGTAACCTAATCAATATAAAATTAGATCATACTGACTGTACAGCTGCTGCCAGCACCTTTGATTTAAAGGTGGGGCTATTAAATATTAGATCTCTTACATCTAAAGCGCTAATGGTTAATGAACTCATTACTGATCAGGAGTTTAATGTACTTTGTTTAACTGAAACATGGATTAAGCCAAATGAATATATAACATTAAATGAAGTGAGTCCTCCTGGATACAGTTATATACACCAGCCTCATCAAACTGGCAGAGGAGGAGGCGTTGCGGTTATTTATAATGATTATCTAGGTGTAACACAAAAACCTGGTTATAAATTTAATTCATTTGAAGTTCTTCATACTCATATAATATATGTAGCCTTGAAAAATAAGTCTACCCAGTTAATTCCATTGCTTATTATTTCCCAGGGGCCATATTCTGAGTTTCTTTCTGAATTTGCAGATTTTATCTCAGATCTGGTTATTTCCTTAGACAAAGCTTTAGTTGTCGGAGATTTTAATATTCACTTCGATAACCCAGAAGACTCCTTAAAAACAGCGTTTGTGTCCATTTTAGATTCAGTAGGAATTAATCAGAATGTCATAGGACCGACCCATAATGGTGGTCACACCCTTGATCAGGTTAAACATAGACAATATAGCCATACTTCCACAGTCTGAAGTTATCTCAGATCATTATCTCATCTCATTCAAACTATGTCTGAGTAATAATATATGCACCTCACCACGCTACTGTATTAAACATACATTCACGTCAACTACTGCACAGAGCTTTATAAATGATCTCCCAGAGTTATCAACTTTGATTGGGTCACTGTCAGCCCCTGCAGAACTTGATCAGGCAACTGAATGCTTAGAGTCAACATTCCACCATATCTTAGATAATGTAGCTCCTCTAAAAAGGAAAATGGTCAGAGACAAAAAATTAGCACCCTGGTATAATGATGACACTCGCGCATTAAAACAGACCACTCGAAAATTGGAACGTAAATGGCGTCAAACAAAATTGGTAGTGTTCAAATTAGAGTGGAAGGAGAGCTTCCTGAAGTATAGAAAAGCTCTTAGTGCTGCAAGATCAACATGTCTCTCCTCCCTAATAGAAGATAACAAAAATAATCCTAGATTCCTATTTAATACTGTAGCAAAATTAACCAGGAATAAATTCACTATAGACACATGCACACCTGCAGTATGTAGTAGCAACGACTTCATGATTTTTTTAATGACAAAATTGAGAATATCCGACAAAAAATTCAAACTTCTAATTTAACCTCCTATAAGGCCCAAGCTGTTTTTTTACATGCATTTTTTTATTTCTCTTTGCTATTTGGGCTTATTAGAACCTGATTAGAATAAAAACTAAGCATCATCTTTTGATAAGATGTACTTTTAGAGAAAAAGTATGTCCACATATGTGGATTCTTGTTCCGAATTTCCATAAAGTGCTGTCCACGCATGTGACCGCTAAGCCCTAGGAGGTTAAGGTCAGACAATGAAAGTGACCTTGTAGTTAACTATATAACTGTATCAGATCATCAGTTAGAATGTTTTACTCCCCTTAAAGAAACTGAATTACTTTCATTAATCTTGGCATCAAAAGCCTCAACTTGCATACTAGATCCCTTACCTACACGTCTATTCAAACAGATAATACCTGAAGTAATTGAACCGCTTCTAAAAAATAATAAATTCTTCTCTTACAATTGGCTATGTACCCAAATCCTTTAAACTAGCAGTTATCAAACCCCTGATTAAAAAACCTGACCTTGATCCCTGTCAGCTGTCCAATTATTGGCCAATATCAAACCTCCCCTTTATCTCCAAGATCCTTTAAAAAGCTGTGGCACAACAGTTATGCTCATATTTACATAGGAATAACATCCATGAAATGTATCAGTCAGGATTTAGACCTCATCATAGCACATAGACAGCACTGGTTAAAGTAGTAAACGACCTACTGTTGGCGTCTGATCAAGGCTGTGTCTCACTACTTGTGTTGCTTGACCTTAGTGCAGCATTTGATAGCATTGATCATTCCATTCTTCTGGATAGACTAGAAAATGTTGTGGGAGTTAAGGGAATGGCCCTCTTCTGGCTCAGGTCTTATTTAACTGATCGTTATCAGTATGTTGCTATAAATGGTGATATTTCTAGACGTACCGAGGTAAAGTTTGGTGTTCCACAAGGTTCTGTCTTGGGTCCACTGCTTTTTTCTCTATATATGTTACCTCTGGGTGATATTATTCGTAAACATTGTATTAGTTTCCACTGTTATGCTGATGACACACAGTTGTATGTCTCTGCAAAATCTGATGAGAGACACCAGCTTTATAGAATTGAGGAATGTGTTAAGGACATTAGACACTGGATGCTTATTAATTTCCTTCTGCTTAACTCTGACAAGACTGAAGTACTTGTACTAGGACCACATACAGCTAGAAGTAAGTTTTCTGATTACACAGTGACTCTGGATGGCCTTTCTGTTTCTTCACGTGCAGCAGTAAAAGACCTCGGAGTGATTATTGACCCCAGTCTTTCATTCGAAACTCACATTGATAGCATCACCCGGATAGCTTTCTTTCATCTCAGAAATATTGCTAAGATAAGAAATTTCATGTCATTACATGACGTGAAAAAACTAGTCCATGCTTTCGTTACCTCCAGGTTGGATTATTGTAATGCCTTACTGTCTGGATGTTCCAATAAGTGCATAAACAAGCTCCAGTTAGTTCAAAATGCAGCAGCAAGAGTCCTTACTAGAACTAGAAAATATGACCACATCACGCCTGTCTTATCCACACTCCATTGGCTCCCAATCAAATTTTGTACTGATTATAAAATACTACTATTGACCTTTAAAGCACTAAATGGTCTTGCACCACGGTACCTGAGTGAACTTCTGCTCCTCTATGACCCACCACGCCTACTTAGATCAAAAGGTGCAGGCTATCTGCTGGTACCTTGTATAGTGAAGGCTACATCTGGGGGCAGAGCCTTTTCTTACAAAGCACCACAGTTATGGAACAGCCTTCCAAGTAATGTTCAGGAATCAGACACAGTCTCAGCATTTAAGTCTAGGCTGAAAACATATCTGTTTAGTCAAGCCTTTTGTTAATGGTGTTTATGAGGTAAAGGTGTAGATCTAGAGGGTCCTCAGACATAGTGTTTTGGTAAACTGGGATGTATGGATGTTGCACTGTAAGAAGTGATTTTGGAGAGTGGTAAATATAATCTAAGCAAACCAGATAAAATTTACTCTATTATTGCAGTCAGACAAGGAATATTTAGGAATTATTGCAGTCAGCCAGGGAACTCTCGGACTGCCATCTTCCTCTCTCCGGCTGTTACGGTAGTTTAGTGAGCTACGGTATACCGTAAAACATGTTCATTACTTGAAATGTTGTGTGAAGCTGTTGTACTGCACTTTATTTTGTGTTTTTTGATCATTTGGTGCATCATTGCTGCATATAAACAAGGCGGTTCAGTTATTTGTTGTATAAATGCACCTGAACTGCAGATTGGTCAGTCCAGAAACAACATAAAACAGGTTCATTACTTGAAATGTTGTGTGAAGCTGTTGTACTGCACTTTATTCTGTGGGTTTTTTTTGATGATTTTATGGATTAAAAACATTGAGATGATGAACCCTCTGAAAGTCTTTTTTTTGGGGGGTACATCTTACCTTCTCAGAATAAGTAATGGTTACTACCATAAGTGATATTAATTACCTTTGATTAGTAATTATCAGGTATTACCTACTAGCAAACAAGAGATAATTTTACCCAATTTCAATGAGAAAGTAGCTGTTGAATAGATACATAAATGTGAGGTAAATTTTACCCAATTTAAGTATTTCATAGCTTTTTATTTCAGTTATTTTATACTCAATATATGGAATTAAATCTACCCCAAACAAGTCAATGCAAATTGTTACCTTAGATTTATTGGGTAAATTCTATACGGTAGGTTACTTTTTTCAGTGCAGGAGCAGGCGAAACTGTGGGTCTTGGTAGTCTGGTGTGTCAGTCCCCACTCGCTTGCTCACTCGAGTTTGTTGATGGTGTAGTGGCTGGCTGCTTTATGTCCCGGGGCTCCCTCATGCCTGTGTTACCTTCTGGCTCTCCCCTTTTAGTTATGATGTCATAGTTAGTTGCCGGAGTCCCTGCTTGTACTCAGTGCAATTTGTATACTGTTCCTACTTATTCAGGTGACATTGGGCATACCTACCGTAGCAGCCATCAAATTTTTCCCGTTCCAGCCGCACGCCATGCGACTGCCATGCGACTGCCATGCGACTGCCGTGCAGTTCCCAGCTGAAAGCCAGGGGGCTGCCATGCAGGGCTCAGACCCCCTCCCTCTCCTATTTTAATTCTAAACATGCCCATTCATTCGATTCCACGGTGTCGCCATTAGATGGCGCTTCTCTCATAAAGAAAAAAAAACATTACTTGAAATGTTGTGTGAAGCTGTTGTACTGCACTTTATTCTGTTTTTTTATGATCTTATGGATTAAAAACATTGAGAAGATGAACCATCTGAAAGTCTTTTTTTGGGGGGTATATCTTACTTTCTCCGAATAAGTAATGGTTACGAAGTGATATTAATTACCTTTAGTAATTATCAGGTATTACCTACTAGCAAACAAGAGATAATTTTACCCAATTTCAATGAGAAAGTAGCTGTTGAATAGATACATAAATGTGAGGTAAATTTTACCCAATTTAAGTATTTCATAGCTTTTTATTTCAGTTATTTTATACTCAATATATGGAATTAAATCTACCCCAAACAAGTCAATGCAAATTGTTACCTCAGATTTATTGGGTAAATTCTATACGGTAGGTTACTTTTTTCAGTGCAGGAGCAGGCGAAACTGCGGGTCTTGGTAGTCTGGTGGTTACTGCACGTCTTGTACCGGTAACTCCTGAAACATGGTTCGATTCTTGCCTTGGGTTTTTCACCATCACTCCTCTCTCCCTGTTTTCTGCCAACCTCTATACCAGCTACTGTTAAACAAAGGCAAACTTGCTCAAAAATAAATATTTTTTAAAAAGTGACTCTTGCAATGAAGCACTGTGCACTTTTTAGTGTTACATGTAGGTCCTGCTTTCAAATAGGCTAGACAATATTAAATAGTGGCAATGTTGGGATGACTGAAAACAGACTTTTTTTTTGCTTATAAGACTTTACTAAGTACTGAAATCTATTACAAGTTGAATGTAGCCACTGATTACTGTTTCATGAAGTAGGCCTTATAGGGCACGCTAAACAACATGCTTGTGATGAAAGTAACGTATAGCTTAATTGTTTGAATCAGTGTATCATTTGTTCTTTCTATTTTCAAATGGCAATCAAAAAATGAAAAAGTGACTGGTTATTTTGTTATTTGTTTTTATTTTAACACAAAAAATGAAAAAAAAAGACTGGTTTTTCATATTTTTTTAATATGAGCCTAAAATTGAAATGAAAAACAAGTCTTTTTTTCATTTTTTTGATTGCCAATTAAAAATGGAAAGAACGAATGATACACAATCCATGTATCATTCGTTCTTTCTTTTTTTTTCAGTAATACGCAATGACTCGGCCAGGCCCTTTCTTTAGTGTAATAAGAGACAGTAGAGAGGTTCATGCCATTTGTCTAGTTTTATTAAAATGTGCACACATACTGGTACAGTGTAATCACAAAACAGTATCATATTTAAACTGACAAGAGACAGTTACCGTATCATTTCCCACTATGCCCTCCTTTGTTCCTAATAACCAGATTTATCACGTTTAATTATTAACAATTATAATAATAAATCAATATAAAACCCCGACATCTACAGAAGATTTTCAACAAATAGGGGGCAGGGAAGCTCGCACACTCCAGCAGCGAGTGATCTGTGATGAGATGATTTTAAGAAGCAAAAAAAAAAAAAACAAACCGCTCAACACCAGCAAATGTGGATTAAAGCAGAAAATTTCGTTAGGTAAAATCATTTTAGAAATTTTAGAAATCATTACATTCTTGTTTTTTCAATAAAAATAATATTTTTTAACTTTATAATGCTTAGTTATGTGCCAGGGCTCTGTCAGTCAACTAATCACAGTGCTGTGGTTCTTTTCCTGATCCTTGGCATTGTTTTTTTTCTTTCTTTGTTGATAATGTGTTACCGTATGTGATAAACACGGTTCATTAAAAGGCCCAGAGATTTTCACTTCTGCTGCATGCCCCCTCGTCTCTGCCAAAATTGTGTATTCCTCTCAAGGTGGTAACTGTCTCCATTGTATTGTGAACAGCCACTCCACCCCCCACTGAGGTTGCTATTCATGAATGGTAATTTGGTTTTAGGTTGCACCCCAATTTCAATGACAATTTACTCTGCCAAGCTCACAATGTCAGAGGACAGAGGACTGGAATTAGTGCCCCAAAAAACACAATTTCAGCTTGGAAAAACTACAGACGGTATAACTTCAGGAAGAAAATAAACATTTATTTCACACTAAGAAAAGCAGGCTCACTACACATGGAGGCTATAGAGATCTTGCAGTCACGTGACCGGAAAGTACACAGCCGCAATCTTGTCGGTAAAAAACACAGCTGAATACTGCTGCACTTGTGTACAGAATGGATCAATTTCAACCGACGGACTACACGGCTCATTTTTCTAATGAACAGATAACTAGATATATGTCTAAAATAAATGATCTACAGATTAGTGACCCTTATGGCTTACCAGACGTAGTTTTCACAACCGTGTCAGTGGATGTTGAACTGCCAGAGGTGGAATACCCAGATGTGTATAATTACCTCATTAACTTTCCCTCGCTGTTCAGTGGTGAAGCACTGCGTGCTTAAAAATCTCTGGACATTTATCTTTACAGAAATTCAGGATTTGTCAGCGACTCAGATGTGGCATCTTGTAAACAAGAAAATAATCCTCATTGGACGGGTAAGTCACTTAAGTATTGAGTATAGCACTGACCAGCCGATTATAGAATAGAATAAGGTAATTCCAGCTGTAATTCCAAATCGTCCGTCTTGTCGTCTGGCGTTGGAGAGGTAGAGGCTTAGCAGTGGAGGTTTGAGTGGCTGTTTTCTGAGCTTAGTCAACAGGCCGGTGTACCCTCCTGGATTTCGCGCATGCGCAGTAGGCTTGGTAGGACAAATCCAAGAGGTAGGATAACTTTACAGAACACTGGCTCTGCAGCCTTGCTTTTGCTTCCTCTCCCGACGCCGCCTCCTTTGCTTTGCTTCCGATAACAATCCACGGAGACCCCGCTGGTCTCGCTATCTCATCCGGAATGTTGTGCATGCGATGGAAATTGCTACAAACCGTCATTTTCTGCTGGAAACCAATGTCCAGTAAGTCCATACAGTTGTAGTGGATATTGAAGTCCGGTACAGACGAACAACACACAAAAATACACACAAAAAACATAAAAAATGTGCACAGGTAGGGAGAGCTTGTAGCCGCAGCCGTTGTAGTAGAATTGTATATAGTAGGGTTTTCCAGAAGAAAAGGTAGAAGTAGAAGTAGAAGGCGGAAATATGGCGTTTGACCGACAAGATGGCATCTGTCACAATCTGGATCGGCTGTGACGTCACATGCAAGTGCTCCATACAAAGCACAGAAATGTAGCATACAGTTGTCCCATCTAGCAGTTTCCACATTCCCATGGTGAGTCTTTCCTATGGTACATTTGCCACAGGTGTATTTGTGGCAGCGTACACAAAGTTCAGTGCTTCTGTTATTATTGCAGAGTATGCGCATATGTGTCTTTTTCTTCTGAGAAACTTTCATCTCATGCTGCTGTTCGTGTTCTTCCCCTTGTGCCTTTTCCTGCAAAAGCCTGTTTTGAAGTTCCTCTGCAAGCTCCAGCATGAACAATTGGCGACTTTCTTTGGATCCTGTACACTGACACACCAACACTACCGATTTGTGCGGTAAACTACCGGTTTTTAACTTCTGTCAACGCCTACCGCTTTTGTACATAAATCAAATCAAATCAAATCAAATCAAATCAAATCAAGTTTATTTGTACAGCGCTTTTAGCAATAAACATTGGCGCAAAGCAGCTTTACAAAATTTGAACGACTTAAAACATGAGCTAATTTTATCCCTAATCTATCCCCAATGAGCAAGCCTGTGGCGACGGTGGCAAGGAAAAACTCCCTCAGACGACATGAGGAAGAAACCTCGAGAGGAACCAGACTCAAAAGGGAACCCATCCTCATTTGGGCAACAACAGACAGCCTGACTATAATATTAACAGTTTTAACAGGTATAACCCTCAACTGTCCTCATGGGGCCGTCCTTCACAGGAGTGGGGCGATAAAACTCCGACCAGACACAGGGCACCAGGATGGATCAAGCAGGTCCGAGGGGCAGAAGAGGCCAGCATCTCAATCCCAGGATCAACATGTAACTCAGAGGGACAGATGGGGGGGGGAAGAGAGAGAGAAAGAAAACACGTTGTTAGGTATGCCCTAAAAATGACAAGTATTAAATCTGTGTGGTAGGCTCGCAGAGACGAGAGTCTTTACATCAGGCATAACACACAATGGCATGTTAATATGGTAAAAAATATATCATGACCTGCTCTGGCTGGATGCTTGATTGGGTGATGGGAGCACACTCCTCAGCAATGATGAGATGCAGATAGGACCCTTAGGCCTGGCCAAGACAATTCAGTTACATTTCACCAAGTCTGGGACATGCGACAGAATGTCTGACGGCCGATTCCCTGCAGGCTACGATAGCCAGTCGAGGTCCCCACCGTCTCCACCAAAAGATTTCCTGTTGACTCCATGTAACTCAGAGGGACAGATTTGGGGTGGGGGGGAGAGAAAGAAAACACAGGTGGTTAGGTATGCCCAATGTCACCTGAATAAGTAGGAACAGTATACATATTGCACCGAGTACAAGCAGGGACTCCGGCAACTAACTATGACAGCATAACTAAAAGGAGAGAGCCAGAAGGTAACACAGGCATGAGGGAGCCCCGGGACATAAAGCAGCCAGCCACTACACCGTCAACAAACTCGAGTGAGCAAGCGAGTGGGGACTGACAGCATCCATACATCCCAGTTTACCAAAACACTCTATGTCTGAGGACCCTCCAGATCTACTCCTTTACCTCATAAACACCATTAACAAAAGGCTTGACTAAACAGCTATGTTTTCAGCCTAGACTTAAATGCTGAGACTGTGTCTGATTCCCGAACATTACTTGGAAGGCTGTTCCATAACTGTGGGGCTTTGTAAGAAAAGGCTCTGCCCCCTGATGTAGCCTTCACTATACGAGGTACCAGCAGATAGCCTGCACCTTTTGATCTAAGCAGGCGTGGCGGGTCATAGAGGAGCAGAAGTTCACTCAGGTACTGTGGTGCGAGACCATTTAGTGCTTTAAAGGTCAATAGTAGTATTTTATAATCAATACGAAACTTGATTGGGAGCCAATGCAGTGTGGATAAGACAGGCGTGATGTGGTCATATTTTCTAGTTCTAGTAAGGACTCTTGCTGCTGCATTTTGAAGTAACTGGAGCTTGTTTATGCACTTATTGGAACATCCAGACAGTAAGGCATTACAATAATCCAACCTGGAGGTAACGAAAGCATGGACTAGTTTTTCTGCATCATGCAATGACATTAAATTTCTTATCTTTGCAATATTTCTGAGATGAAAGAAAGCTATCCGGGTGATGTTATCAATGTGAGTTTCGAATGAAAGACTGGGGTCAATAATCACTCCGAGGTCTTTTACTGCTGCACGTGAAGAAACAGAAAGGCCATCCAGAGTTACTGTGTAATCAGAAAACTTACTTCTAGCTGTATGTGGTCCTAGCACAAGTACTTCAGTCTTGTCAGAGTTAAGCAGAAGGAAATTTATAAGCATCCAGTGTCTAATGTCCTTAACACATTCCTCAATTCTTTTAAGCTGGTGTCTCTCATCAGGTTTTGCAGAGACATACAACTGTGTGTCATCAGCATAACAGTGGAAACTAATACAATGTTTACGAATAATATCGCCCTGAGGTAACATATATAGAGAAAAAAGCAGTGGACCCAAGACAGAACCTTGTGGAACACCAAACTTTACCTCGGTACGTCTAGAAATATCACCATTTATATCAACATACTGATAACGATCAGTTAGATAAGACCTGAGCCAGGAGAGGGCCATTCCCTTAACTCCCACAACATTTTCTAGTCTATCCAGAAGAATGGAATGATCAATGGTATCAAATGCTGCACTAAGGTCAAGCAACACAAGTAGCGAGACACAGCCCTGATCAGACGCCAACAGTAGGTCGTTTACTACTTTAACCAGTGCTGTCTCTGTGCTATGATGAGGTCTAAATCCTGACTGATGCATTTCATGGATGTTATTCCTATGTAAATATGAGCATAATTGCTGTGCCACAGCTTTTTCAAGGATCTTGGAGATAAAGGGGAGGTTTGATATTGGCCGATAATTGGACAGCTGACAGGGATCAAGGTCAGGTTTTTTAATCAGGGGTTTGATAACTGCTAGTTTAAAGGATTTGGGTACATAGCCAATCATAAGAGAAGAATTTATTATTTTTAGAAGCGGTTCAATTACTCCAGGCATTATCTGTTTGAATCGATGTGTCGGTAAGGGATCTAGTACGCAAGTTGAGGCTTTTGATGTAGAGATTAATGAAAGTAATTCAGTTTCTTTTAGGGGAGTAAAACATTCTAACTGATGATCTGATACAGTTATATTGTTAACTACAAGGTCACTTTCATTGTCTAACCTTAAATTAGTAGTTTGAATTTTTTGTCGGATATTCTCAATTTTGTCATTAAAAAAATTCATGAAGTCGTTGCTACTACATACTGCAGGTGTGCATGTGTTGATAGTGGACTTATTCCTGGTTAATTTTGCTACAGTATTAAATAGGAATCTAGGATTATTTTTGTTATCTTCTATTAGGGAGGAGAAATATGTTGATCTCGCAGCACTAAGAGCTTTTCTATACTTCAGGAAGCTCTCCTTCCAAGCTAATTTGAACACTACCAATTTTGTTTGACGCCATTTACGTTCCAATTTTCGAGTGGTCTGTTTTAATGTGCGAGTGTCATCATTATACCAGGGTGCTAATTTTTTGTCTCTGACCATTTTCCTTTTTAGAGGAGCTACATTATCTAAGATATGGCGGAATGTTGACTCTAAGCATTCAGTTGCCTGATCAAGTTCTGCAGGGGCTGACAGTGACCCAGTCAAAGTTGACAGCTCTGGGAGATCATTTATAAAGCTCTGTGCAGTAGTTGACGTGAAAGTACATTTAATACAGTAGCGTGGTGAGGTGCATATATTATTACTCAGACATATTTTGAATGAGATGAGACAATGATCTGAGATAACTTCAGACTGTGGAAGTATGACTATATTGTCTACGTTTAATCTGAATGTTAGTATTAGATCAAGGGTGTGACCACCATTATGGGTCGGTCCTATGACATTCTGCTTAATCCCGACTGAATCTAAGATGGACACAAACGCTGTTTTTAAAGGGTCTTCTGGGTTATCGAAGTGAATATTAAAATCTCCGACAACTAAAGCTTTGCCTAAGGAAATAACCAAATCTGAGATAAAATCTGCAAATTCAGAAAGAAACTCAGAATATGGCCCCGGGGGCCTGTAAATATAACATAATGTCAACATTTTTTAGATTTCTCAGAAAAAAAATCCCACGCTAAGTTCTGAACGTGCTTTGCTGGTGGTTTGTGCGTTATTTTGGCATCACAAATTCCAGAAATGCGCAAGACCAACCATTTATTCGTTCGGTGCCGTTTGCTCACTTCTCTATTTCCGGTTTCGTTGGCAGTGTGCATGTGGTGTGTTTGTGATAAAATTGCTTAGATTCTAGTAAGGATAAAACGTGGAATATGGCTACACCAGAGAAGAAAAAGTCACAAACTAGATATCAGAATAAGTTTAAGACAAAGTGGACAGATAGTCATCCCTTTATAAAAGCATCACGCAAAGGAGAAAACCATGCTTTCTGTGAACATTGTCGAGTAGATTTCGCAATCTCACATGGCAGATATAATGACCTAACTCGGCATATTGGAACAGAAAAGCATAAAAGTATCTCCAGAGCAGTGAGTAATACATCAAAATTTATGTTCCTACCAAACAGCAAAACTACAGGTGCAACACACGCTGAAGTTTTAAGCCAGTGTATGTGAAGACACCCATGGGATTAGGAATACATTGTGTTATTCTGGCATCCAAAATTAACATTTTCAAAGACACCACTTGTTTCAGCTGGAGTCCAGATGAAAAACCTGTGACAAATGCTAAATCTGCAACATATAAAGCATTACATTAGATCAGATGATCAAATCTGTGTAATAAAATGTACTTATTTGATTCCTATTTATGTTTAGTTGTGTTTTATGCTTTGTTTAAAGTGAATTAGTAGCAACATCTTTAAAAACAATTGTCCGGCAAAATTTGAAATTGCCAATTTGTGCAACGGTACCATGCGCGAGTAAAATCTACCTCTTTTTCTTGTGAAAAGGTTGGCATGTATGCTGTACATGCTGTGTACAAGACATGTGCATTTGTGACAGCCATGTCAAGCAGGTTGTAAAACACAGCCATGGGCCATCTCTGTGTTCCTGCACGCACCGAGTAGTTGCATAATTTCTGGTCCATGATATTAACGCTGCATTTGAAATGGTTGTAATCAACAACAGTGTTTGGTTTTTGTTTTTGGGTGTCCACAATTTCCACTTTCTGATGCATGGTGCTCAGAAGACATACAGATTTCTTTTTTTTTGTTGCAAACACCATCAGCAAGGCACTTCCAGATGTGAACACCTGTGTGGAGTACAACTGGTGCTCCGAGGTTTTCTTTGCAGTTGCTGGTAGCTCCTGACGATTTTTGTTGATGGTGCCAAGCAGAGTTGTTTTTCGTTGAAGAAGCCTGTTAGCCAAAGACAGAGAGGTGAAGAAATTATCCATAGTTACAGTCCTTCCCTGGTCCATACGGTAAATGGTTCCATCAATTTCAAAACAACATTCTCTGATAGCCTCTCTCCCGTTGGACGAGTGGGATCTTTTCCCAAGTAAGGGATGGCATTACACATGTATTTTGTGTCCAGATCTGCTGCAATCCAAAACTTGATTCCAAACTTGTTAGGGTTGGATGCGATGTACTGCAGAAAGGGACAATGAACCTTTGAAGGAAATAACTGCTCATGCATGGTAACATGTTGCCCTGGACTGTAGGACGACACACAATTCTGAACAAACTCCTGCCAGATGTCTGAAATTGCTGCAAATTTGTCCGTTTGTATGCGCTCCTTGCGGGTGTCCTTGTTGTCGAAGCGAAGGTACCGCTTTATTTCAAGAAAGCGGTTACGGGGCATTATGGCTTTGATATCTGGGTTGCCGAATCTATTGGCCCACATGAGTCGCATGGCACCAATGTAGCCCTTGGCAGCCCTTCGAAAAAGGATTGCGAGGAATGCCATCAGCTTGAAGACACTCATCTGCCAGCTGGGATTTGTTCTACGGCCCTCCTGGACTGTGCAGTCTCTGATGGCCAACAACATGCTGATATCCAACAAATACAGGAAGCTTTGAAGGTGACTCGTGATTTTGCGTGTTGCAAACTCTGTTGGCCCTCCAGATCCATTGAATGCTGTCTGTGGAGTTTCATGAGCAGAAAAGTCTCCAACTTTGTGGTGGAACCACACAGTGCCATCTTTCGCCTTCTCTGTGGATCCAGGTGTTATACCCACATCTGCAACTTTTTGTTTTTTTATTACAAGGGGGGTTGATGTGCATTGTGTCTTCCTCCTTATCTGATGTGGCCTCTGTGTCTGAACCGTCCTGCTCAATCACATACTTGGGTTAGGGTTTCCAGAAAGATCCACGCCCTGGCCTAGGCCAAGGCCATGTTGTACACTGTCCTTCCCAAGCCCCATCCTCAATGCTCCACAAGTGCCTGGTCAGTACCCCCATGTTATATTTGGGTTATTATTCCATTATTATTTGAGGCTAGGTTTTGGGCTAGGGGCTAAGGCTAGGGGTTGGGTTAGGGGTGAGCTCAGGTTGGGGTTAGATCCAGGATTTGGGGTTAGGGTTAGAACTGATCCTTCTTGGTTGCCTTGGTTGTGACATTGTGAAGTCTGGTTAGGGTTAGAAACAAAGAGGCTATTTCTCAGGTAACACAATAATTAGGCTTCTTTACACAACAATGGGAGGCAGGTAATGGTACGTTAGACTTATTCACAAATTTGGGGGGATTTCATTGCAGACTAAAGTCTGCACTTTGGGCCTTCTAGTGTTAAAAATATGTTGTTAACTCAAAACACTTCTTATTCATTGCAAAACGTTTATTTCAGCGCTGTATACAGGTATTGAGCACACAGTGTGACTGCTTTTATGTGGTAGCCTAATAATAATAGAACAACCCGAAAATTGCAGGGTAATCCCAGACCTGCACAAGTGATGCGCTACTGGCAAAAGAGCCAGCGACGTATGAAAAAACCCCACACCTTGGACCAAATACATATTATTTTCGGCACGCTGCTCCACCAGTCTGTAATGGTATTTTTCATATGATTACATTACGGTGTAAATGTGGGCTTGAGAAAAAATAAAACATGTTTGCAGACCTTTTGTTAAAATCACTAAAAGTGATGTTATAATATTGAAACAATGGGTCTTACAGGGTAAACTACAGTATAGCATCTAACCTTTTGTAATGCGTAACAGCTGGTTTGGCTGGAATGCGCAAGCTGCCCTACCCCCCATTCAGTGAAAAGGGACCATTCTCACCTGTCTTTGAACAATGCAAAAGGCATCCCCCAAAACAGAACATTCAGAACCTGTTTTTCTGTCTCCTGTAAACTGCTAAGGGCAAACACTCAGAACACACACTGAAAAAAATGATACTTTGGATAAACTGTGGAAAAACTGAATTAAATATGAATGTATGTCTATCATATATAATTTGTGCTGGATATTTTATTTGGCATTAATAACATTTTAAGATGGCTAAATTTGCAGATGTGGTCTAATCTCGCGTACGTTTCCGGGGACACACACACACACACACACACACACACAATGCTAATGCACTACTGCCAATGTGCAATTTTAATATTTTTGCCTGTGTGTGTGTGTGTGTGTGTGTGTGTGTGTGTGTGTGTGTGTGTGTGTGCGTGCGTACATAAGTGTGTGTGTGTGCGTAAGTGTGTGTATATATGTGTGTGCGTGTGTGTAATGTCTTATTATTTTTTATTTTGTTCATACATTGACACTCTCTTCCTTCTCTCACGCACTCATTTTATTTGTTCTTTCATTTGTTGTTTTTTCTCTTCTTTCTTCCTCAATGTCATAGTCTTGCTTTCTTCTTTTTCACTTTCAAACTTCTTTCTTTCTTTCTTTCTTTCTTTCTTTCTTTCTTTCTTTCTATTTATTTATTTATTTATTTATTTATTTATTTTTTCTCATTCCTTTTTATTTTCTTCATTTCCTGTGTGTGTGTGTGTGTGTGAGAGAGAGAGAGCGAGAGAGAGAGAGAGAGAGAGAGAATAGCCTCAGTGTAATATGACACTCTGGCCAAACGCTATTAGGGTTTTGCCCCAAGACTAATTCTCACCTTTTGGATTTGTTTCACACACACACACACACACACACACACACACACACACACACACACACACACACACACACACACACACAACATGCGGACAGATAGAGAAAGATAGAGAGAGAGAGATAGACAGACATACAGATAGACACAGACAGACAGACAGACAGACAGACAGACAGATAGATAGATAGATAGATAGATAGATAGATAGATAGATAGATAGATAGATAGATAGATGTACATGTAAAGCCTCAGCTGCGCATGCACATAGCATTGCAGCCAAGCATTGCTATGTGCGCTAGGTGAAGGATCGGTCAGTGGAGAGTTCAGCTAAGCTCAGCATGTTTAATTCCCCAAGCCAATGACAAGAACTTTTGTGAGAAATAACGCGAACGTCTGCATCATGCGGGATTTGCAGGTGGGAGCGGGGCAAAATATGGCGGGCGGGAGCGGGACTGAAAATCATAATTCTTTGCGGGAGCGGGACTACACAATGCGGGAGCGGGACTGAAAATTCTGTCCCGTGCAGACCTCTACGGAAAACCCAGAGTTTCCCTCATTTCAGGGTTTACAGACTCAGAGTTTTCACTAAACCTGCTTTGTGAAATGGACCTCAGGTTTTTATCAATGAATAAATGCTCTCACATCCCACCAGATATTGTGTTGCACTGCGTTTCTTATGGGAGTTTTTTTTTAATACAATATCAGAGATGCTTGAGTAGGCAACAGTATGCAGGCCGATCAGAAAAGTGTGCCTCGATCTGAAACGGCTTTTACCCATTTAAAAAAAAAAAAGTTTCATACATGGTCTTCTAGCCTGAGAGGGGAGTAAATTGCAGTAGGCTGTAGGTCCTGAGTCGGAATCGAACTACGGACTGCACTATCATGAGGCATGCAGTATAACCCCTGGGCTACCAATATAGTCCCTGCCGTTTTCCCTTCACATACCGTACATAAATCACCTGTCAGATCTGTTGAATTAATTTTTAATTATATTGACATTGTGCTGTAACCGATGAGTAATTTCATTTCTATTAGGATTTCTCAGTGTGATTGGCAGCTGCAGCAGTGTTGCGCTTCTTTCAGAAAACATATTCAAACTCGCTGTATGAGCGCATTAAAATCTTATGGCTTTTTAACTCACGGTGAAAGTCCTCCGGGTTGAATTAACTAACTGAAATCAGCTGTTCTCAGCGTTTGATAAACCTGCTTTGTGAAACGGACAATCACTGCTCCTCCCCGTGGAAAAATGAGGGATAGCAGCTGGTTTTCACACAAACTGCTTAGGGGCGTCACCAGTCAGGACTGCATTGACTACGTCATTATGTCTGCCAATCGGCAGACAGTCAAGAACCAGTCAAGAACCAGTCAGGGGACGGCCAAGGGCCTGCAGAGGGCCAGTCACGGAAACGTGGAAAAAATTCAATGGCTGTTATGGTAACAACCTGTGTTTTCTTCCCCCCCCCAAAAAAAAAAAATCTGTCCCTCTGAGTTACATTGAGTCAACAGGAAATCTTTTGGTGGAAAGGGTGAAGACCTCGACTGGCTATCGTAGCCTACAGGGAATCGGCTGTCAGACATTCTGTCGCGTGTCCCAGACCCGGTGAAATGTAACTGAATTGTCTTGGCCAGCCCTAAGGGTCCCATCTGCATCTCATCATTGCTGAGGAGTGTGCTCCCATCACCCAATCAAGCATCCAGCCAGAGCAGGTCATGATATTTTTTAACCATATTAACATGCCATTGTTGTGTATTATGCCTGATGTCATGACTCTCGTCTCTGCGAGCCGACCACACAGATTTAATACTTGTCATTTTTAGGGCATACCTAACAACCTGTGTTCCCCCCCCCCCCCCATCTGTCCCTCTGAGTTACATGTTGGTCCTGGGATTGAGATGCTGACCTCTTCTGCCCCTCAGACCTGCTTGATCCATCCTGATGCCCTGTGTCTGGTCAGAGTTTTATCGCATCGCTCCTGTGAAGGACGGCCCCATGAGGACAGTTGAGAGTTACACCTGGAGGATGCTCTGTAGTCAACTGTACAACTGTACAACTGTAGTCCTCAGCCATAAAAGCATTACTGTAAGAGACCGCTCTTACAGTAATGCTTTTATGGCTGAGGACTACAGTTGACTTGCTAACTTTAGGACTGCAGTTGTCATGAACAGTTTTGCACTCAAGTTTCTATCAATGAAGAGTTACAACATCAACGAAACTGTCTTCATGTTAAAACTTTAATGTTATAGTCATGCTGTCTGTTGTTGCCCAAATGAGGATGGGTTCCCTTTTGAGTCTGGTTCCTCTTGAGGTTTCTTCCTCATGTCGTCTGAGGGAGTTTTTCCTTGCTACCGTCGCCACAGGCTTGCTCATTGGGGATAGATTAGGGACAAAATTAGCTCATGTTTTAAGTCATTCAAATTCTGTAAAGCTGCTTTGCGACAATGTTTATTGTTAAAAGCGTGATACAAATAAACTTGACTTGACTTGACTATGGGCAAAAGGCGGGGTACACCCTGGACAAGTCGCCAGGTCATCACAGGGCTAACACACAGACACAGACAACCATTCACATTCACACCTACAGTCAATTTAGAGTCACCAGTCATCCTAACCTGCATGTCTTTGGACTGTGGGGGAAACCGGAGCACCCGGAGGAAACCCACAGGGACACGGGGAGAACATGCAACCTCCACATAGAAAGGCCCTCACTCGCTGTTTGCTCCGCCTACTCAAGCGAGTAGAACGCTTCTTTGCTTTGCTCCTGCTTTGCTCCTGCTTGATCTTTATTTTATTTTATTTTACTTTTTCACTTAATTTCCACTATTTCTTCATTTTATTTTTCACCTTTACAAGATAAGTTAGCTTTTAAAACAAAATGCCAGGGGGCAAAAAATCCAGGAGATCCTGCAGAAAATGCACAGAACTAGAACAGAGGATTTCTATCCTGGAATCAAAAATTGATGCCCTGCCAAAAACGGATTAAGTAAGAGAGATATCTCACGAAAGGAGTACAGAAACAGTGGCTGAGAATGCAGAGATTGCACCCCGACAGGCCGATGACATTGTAGATCGAGTGGATGAATACATTGATCTAACAGAGCAAAATGTGAGTACAGAAAACTGGCACATGATGGGTGGCAGGCCCAAAAATAAAAACAGAAGAGTAATTACCTCAACACCGGTTCGTTCTGATACTATGCAACCCATGCTCCACAGCTATGCTATTAGAAATAGAGCCAGGTCTACAAACTACAATAGGATTTACAGTCCTATGGAAAATCCACAGCCCATAAGCCTTCAGAACAAATTTGAATGCCTCAGGGATGTGGAAGCAGAATTTTCAGGCGGACAAGCACATCATAGAAAGAGATTGCACCACAACCGAAGAGCTGTGGGAAGAGGCAAAAAGCAGCTCGTAACACCACCTGATCCCACAACCTTTGTTTTTGGTGATTCCACTGTAAGACATTTAAAAGGACATGGGATGATTATTTGCTGCCTTCCAAATGCATCCATCTCTGACACCAAAGACAGCATTTTGAAACTCATGTCCAAGCATAAAACTATCAAACGTATTGTTGTGCATGTGGGAGCAAATGATGTTTTCAGAGAACAGCTGTTTGTCTAAGATGATTTCAGAAAACTTTTTTCTGACCTCTATAAGACTAGAATACAATCTTTTATCAGTGGCCCACTCCCTGCAAGGGGAAGTTTTGCATTTACTAGACTCTTCAGTCTTAACACCTGGCTTGGAAAAACTTGTTTTTCATTTGGTATGAACTTCATAGACAATTTTAACCTTTTCTGGAATCGCAGAGAATTCTTCAAGCCAAATAGCACTGAACTCAGCCGGATTGGGACCAAAGTTTTGGCTGATCACTACAGCCTCTCTCTCCAGCATGCATTCTTTTCTCAGCCAACATTGAGCAGAACTGCTGATAAGTGCTCACAGACTGACCCAGTTACAGATATCAACAATACCTCTGCAAAGCCAAAACAACTACCCATGCAAGCACAGCAGAGATGCTTCAGCAAGGACACACAGCCATCTGGGGCAGACTGCCAAGAACCATCTGGGGCAGACTGCCAAGGACATCAACAATCACATGGAGAATGTGAGCATGTTGTTAACAATGGGCAGCCACAGATATCTGCATCGCCCATCCAGATTGAGGACCTGACCAAAGACAATCATGCCAAGGCTGCATCATCCACATCTCAACCCCGTGCAAGTATCACAGAGACTGTCAGGGAGACAGTTACCACAGAGACAGTCATGGAGACACTCACAAAGACCTCACCAAAGTTCCAATCTCAGTCTCACTCTTCTGACTTTGTTGTACCATCTCTGTCTCCCCTCTGCATGGATTTCCCTAAAAGTATGCAGAGATTGCTGACAATGGCTGCACTCTCTTTTTCCAGCCCAAATCATTCGCGACAAGCAGTGTACCCAGTTCATCGAAAATCAACCAACAGACTGAACTGTGTTCACCCAGGACTTTCAGCTGGCTACCAATCTTTTTCACCATCTAAAAAATACATGACATCTCCAATCCTTCGCCCTCCCAACCTCATGGAATATACAGAGAGTCTTGTATGATGTGCTGTGGGTCCCTGCATTGGGTGTAGTTTTGAAAACAAGCTGGGACCCAGTATGCCTATGCCATTCTCTATTCCTGTGTTGATAAGAAATAGAAAACATATAGATAATTGGGCTAATTTTGAGGGCACTGCTGGCCTGTTAGGGCGGGACGGTATCCATCCCACTCGGGAAGGTGCTGCTCTCATTTCCTGCAGCATAGGTCATAGTCTCAGAACAGGCCTAGTTAATTTCTGACAATCCAGAGCCAAGGCCAGGGAGCAGACGAACAGGCTAAACCGACTGTCTGCTAGCTGCACAGAGTCGTCACTCAGGGCCCACTACATCGAGACTGTGTCTGTTCCCCGAGCTCAACAAAAAGGTAGAAATTTTCAGAGAGTTTGTTCTAGTAACCTAATCAAGATAAAATTAGATCATACTGACTGTACAGCTGCTGCCAGCACCTTTGATCTAAAGGTGGGGCTATTAAATATTAGATCTCTTACATCTAAAGCGCTAATGGTTAATGAACTCATTACTGATCAGGAGTTTAATGTACTGTGTTTAACAGAAACATGGATTAAGCCAAATGAATATATAGCATTAAATGAAGCGAGTCCTCCTGGATACAGTTATATACACCAGCCTCGTCTAACTGGCAGAGGAGGAGGCGTCGCGGTTATTTATAACGATTATCTAGGTGTAACACAAAAACCTGGTTATAAATTTAATACATTTGAAGTTCTTCATACTCATATAATGTATGTAGCCTCGAAAAATAAGTCTACCCAGTTAATTCCATTGCTTATTATTTACAGGCCCCCGGGGCCATATTCTGAGTTTCTTTCTGAATTTGCAGATTTTATCTCAGATCTGGTTATTTCCTTAGACAAAGCTTTAGTTGTCGGAGATTTTAATATTCACTTCGATAACCCAGAAGACCCTTTAAAAACAGCGTTTGTGTCCATCTTAGATTCAGTCGGGATTAAGCAGAATGTCATAGGACCGACCCATAATGGTGGTCACACCCTTGATCTAATACTAACATTCAGATTAAACGTAGACAATATAGTCATACTTCCACAGTCTGAAGTTATCTCAGATCATTGTCTCATCTCATTCAAAATATGTCTGAGTAATAATATATGCACCTCACCACGCTACTGTATTAAATGTACTTTCACGTCAACTACTGCACAGAGCTTTATAAATGATCTCCCAGAGCTGTCAACTTTGATTGGGTCACTGTCAGCCCCTGCAGAACTTGATCAGGCAACTGAATGCTTAGAGTCAACATTCCGCCATACTTTAGATAATGTAGCTCCTCTAAAAAGGAAAATGGTCAGAGACAAAAAATTAGCACCCTGGTATAATGATGACACTCGCACATTAAAACAGACCACTCGAAAATTGGAACGTAAATGGCATCAAACAAAATTGGTAGTGTTCAAATTAGCTTGGAAGGAGAGCTTCCTGAAGTATAGAAAAGCTCTTAGTGCTGCGAGATCAACATATTTCTCCTCCCTAATAGAAGATAACAAAAATAATCCTAGATTCCTATTTAATACTGTAGCAAAATTAACCAGGAATAAGTCCACTATCAACACATGCACACCTGCAGTATGTAGTAGCAACGACTTCATGAATTTTTTTAATGACAAAATTGAGAATATCCGACAAAAAATTCAAACTACTAATTTAAGGTTAGACAATGAAAGTGACCTTGTAGTTAACAATATAACTGTATCAGATCATCAGTTAGAATGTTTTACTCCCCTAAAAGAAACTGAATTACTTTCATTAATCTCTACATCAAAAGCCTCAACTTGCGTACTAGATCCCTTACCGACACATCTATTCAAACAGATAATGCCTGGAGTAATTGAACTGCTTCTAAAAATAATAAATTCTTCTCTTATGATTGGCTATGTACCCAAATCCTTTAAACTAGCAGTTATCAAACCCCTGATTAAAAAACCTGACCTTGATCCCTGTCAGCTGTCCAATTATCGGCCAATATCAAACCTCCCCTTTATCTCCAAGATCCTTGAAAAAGCTGTGGCACAGCAGTTATGCTCATAGGAATAACATCCATGAAATGCATCAGTCAGGATTTAGACCTCATCATAGCACAGAGACAGCACTGGTTAAAGTAGTAAACGACCTACTGTTGGCGTCTGATCAGGGCTGTGTCTCGCTACTTGTGTTGCTTGACCTTAGTGCAGCATTTGATACCATTGATCATTCCATTCTTCTGGATAGACTAGAAAATGTTGTGGGAGTTAAGGGAATGGCCCTCTCCTGGCTCAGGTCTTATCTAACTGATCGTTATCAGTATGTTGATATAAATGGTGATATTTCTAGACGTACCGAGGTAAAGTTTGGTGTTCCACAAGGTTCTGTCTTGGGTCCACTGCTTTTTTCTCTATATATGTTACCTCTGGGCGATATTATTCGTAAACATTGTATTAGTTTCCACTGTTATGCTGATGACACACAGTTGTATGTCTCTGCAAAACCTGATGAGAGACACCAGCTTAAAAGAATTGAGGAATGTGTTAAGGACATTAGACACTGGATGCTTATAAATTTCCTTCTGCTTAACTCTGACAAGACTGAAGTACTTGTGCTAGGACCACATACAGCTAGAAGTAAGTTTTCTGATTACACAGTAACTCTGGATGGCCTTTCTGTTTCTTCACGTGCAGCAGTAAAAGACCTCGGAGTGATTATTGACCCCAGTCTTTCATTCGAAACTCACATTGATAACATCACCCGGATAGCTTTCTTTCATCTCAGAAATATTGCAAAGATAAGAAATTTAATGTCAGTGCATGATGCAGAAAAACTAGTCCATGCTTTCGTTACCTCCAGGTTGGATTATTGTAATGCCTTACTGTCTGGATGTTCCAATAAGTGCATAAACAAGCTCCAGGTAGTTCAAAATGCAGCAGCAAGAGTCCTTACTAGAACTAGAAAATATGACCACATCACGCCTGTCTTATCCACACTGCATTGACTCCCAATCAAATTTCGTATTGATTATAAAATACTACTATTGACCTTTAAAGCACTAAATGGTCTCACACCACAGTACCTGAGTGAACTTCTGCTCCTCTATGACCCACCACGCCTACTTAGATCAAAAGGTGCAGGCTATCTGCTGGTACCTTGTATAGTGAAGGCTACATCAGGGGGCAGAGCCTTTTCTTACAAAGCCCCACAGTTATGGAACAGCCTTCCAAGTAATGTTCGGGAATCAGACACAGTCTCAGCATTTAAGTCTAGGCTGAAAACATATCTGTTTAGTCAAGCCTTTTGTTAATGGTGTTTATGAGGTAAAGGAGTAGATCTGGAGGGTTCTCAGACACAGAGTGTTTTGGTAAACTGGGATGTATGGATGCTGTCAGTCCCCACTCGCTTGCTCACTCAAGTTTGTTGACGGTGTAGTGGCTGGCTGCTTTATGTCCCGGGGCTCCCTCATGCCTGTGTTACCTTCTGGCTCTCTCCTTTTAGTTATGCTGTCATAGTTAGTTGCCGGAGTCCCTGCTTGTACTCGGTGCAATATGTATACTGTTCCTACTTATTCAGGTGACATTGGGCACACCTAACCACCTGTGTTTTCTTTCCCTCCCCCCCACCCCAAATCTGTCCCTCTGAGTTACATGGAGTCAAAAGGAAATCTTTTGGTGGAGACGGTGGAGACCTCGACTGGCTATCGTAGCCTACAGGGAATCGGCCGTCAGACATTCTGTCGCATGTCCCAGACCCGGTGAAATGTAACTGAATTGTCTTGGCCAGCCCTAAGGGTCCCATCTGCATCTCATCATTGCTGAGGAGTGTGCTCCCATCACCCAATCAAGCATCCAGCCAGAGCAGGTCATGATATATTTTTTACCATATTAACATGCCATTGTGTGTTATGCCTGATGTAAAGACTCTCGTCTCTGCGAGCCTACCACACAGATTTAATACTTGTCATTTTTAGGGCATACCTAACAACGTGTTTTCTTTCTCTCTCTCTTCCCCCCCCCATCTGTCCCTCTGAGTTACATGTTGATCCTGGGATTGAGATGCTGGCCTCTTCTGCCCCTCGGACCTGCTTGATCCATCCTGGTGCCCTGTGTCTGGTCGGAGTTTTATCGCCCCACTCCTGTGAAGGACGGCCCCATGAGGACAGTTGAGGGTTATACCTGTTAAAACTGTTAATATTATAGTCAGGCTGTCTGTTGTTGCCCAAATGAGGATGGGTTCCCTTTTGAGTCTGGTTCCTCTCGAGGTTTCTTCCTCATGTCGTCTGAGGGAGTTTTTCCTTGCCACCATCGCCACAGGCTTGCTCATTGGGGATAGATTAGGGATAAAATTAGCTCATGTTTTAAGTCGCTCAAATTCTGTAAAGCTGCTTTGCGACAATGTTTATTGTTAAAAGCGCTGTACAAATAAACTTGATTTGATTTGATTTGACTTGAAAACATAGAGCATATTTAACCCAGGGGGTAAACCAGTCTAGTCTCCTTCCTGTTTCAAAACAACATCAGAGTGCCCAAGCGGATATTACTTCTAGACTTTCTGTAAAGCTAGATCTTCTGAACGTTAGCTCACTTTCAAACAAGTCATTTTTAATTAATGATCTTATTTGCAAACACAATCTTGATTTTTTGCTTCTAACTGAAACATGGCTGGATCAAGCAAAGAGTGCTACCACCCTTATTGAAGCAGCTCCCCCAAATTTTAATTTCATGAGTGCTACCCGACATGGGAAAGGTGGAGGAATCGCAAATATATTCAAAGCCTCTTTTCAATGTAAACAGTCCTCACTTGGTGATTTTACATCCTTTGAACACCTATGTGCACTTGTTACATGCTCTCCTAACATTATTGTTATTAACTATTTACAGGCCTCCGAGACATTCAGCCAAAGTTTTTCTGGAAGAGTTTGGTGAACTGTTGTCAGTCATTTGCTTAGAGTTTGACTGTCTTATTATATCTGGGGATTTTAACTTGGATGTAGATAATCCTGAAAACACTTATGCCAGAGAACTACTTGCACTTATTGACAACTTCAACCTAGTACAACATATACAGGAGCTGACCCACTCTCGTGGTCATACCCTTGACCTCGTTATGGCAAAGGGTCTTACTGTTTCTACTACTGTTGTTGACCTGGCCTTATCTGATCACTTCTGTGTTTTCTCTGATGTTTCTATGTCCCCTCACATTCAGAACAGCTCAATGACTATGGGTAGGAGAGTCATAAACGACAACACGTGTTCTCTTTGAGCAAGCTCTCTCACAGATCTCAACTAAAATGTCAGACTCTGTAGACGACTTACTGGAAATTTTTAATTTAAATATGACCCAAATTATGGATGATATTGCTCCATTCAAAATCAAAAGAGTCAATGACAAGCAGAAAGCACCATATAAGCAATAGCCAGCTGTTAAACTGCTAAAGAGAGAATGTAGGAAGACTGAAAGAAAATGGCACAAATCTAAACTTCACATCCATTATCAAATCCATAAAGAGATGCTTTGTAAATATAATTATGAAATTGGTAGAGCAAGATGGTCTTTCTTCTCCACCATCATCAACAGGAATATGAACAATGCCCGTGTGCTATTTTCAACAGTAGAGAAGCTAACTAATCCTCTACCACAATTAGCACCTGAACTTCTCTCAGTTAATAAATGCAATGAGTTTGTGTGGAAGTTCGTAGGAGGGGGAGGAGCACAGAAAGACAGCAGGCCAGAATAAAGTTCCATAACTCTTTATTTTGCTCTTTTCAGATCCAAAAACACTCTCTTCCATACATACCTACATATATACACACACACCCAAGTATCTGGTTCAGGAGAGAGCTCTCTTCCTCTGCTCTCTCTCTCTTTTTATTGGGTGCGGTCACTGGGAAGACACACAAACACAGGTTAATTGACATCAGGTGTAGTGATTCTGCCACTTACCTTCCCTGACTCCACCCTCCTGTCACAGATTGGTGCTTGACCACGCCCCCGCTGCCCCATACCCCCACTGCCCGACTCAGGCCAGGCAGCTGTCCGGCCTGCAGCCGACTCCCCCCCGACGGGAGAGAAAGTCCGCCACAACCATCTGTGCCCCTGGCCTGTGGATCACCTTGAAGTTGAAGGGTTGGAGTGCCAGATACCAACGGGTGATCCGCGCGTTGGCATCCTTCATGCGGTGGAGCCACTGGAGGGGCACGTGGTCTGAACAGAGGGTGAAAGGGCGTCCCAGCAGGTAGTAGCGGAGGGCGAGGACCGCCCACTTGATCGCGAGGCCCTCCTTTTCAATCGTGCTGTAGTGCCCCTCACGTACTGACAGCTTTCTGCTGATGTACAGCACTGGACGGTCCTCCCCCTCCACCTCCTGAGACAACACAGCCCCCAGTCCTCTGTCTGACGCATCCATCTGTAACAAAAAAGGGAGAGAAAAGTCAGGGGAGTGTAACAGTGGCCCCCCGCACAGTGCAGCCTTTACCTCAGAGAAAGTCTGCTGGCATTGCTTCGTCCACTGGACCAGATCTGGTGCCCCCTTATTAGTGAGATCAGTCAGCGGGCTGGTGACGTCCAAATAATTAGGTATAAACCTATGATAGTAGCCAGCCAGCCCCAGGAAGTGTCTCACCCCCTTTTTGGTCTTGGGCCTCAGGCAGGCCACAATTGCTGCTGTCTTGTTAATTTGGGGACGCACCTGCCCGTTGCCCAAGTGGAAGCCCAGATACCGTACTTCCACCCACCCAATCACACACTTCTTTGGGTTGGCCATGAGACCCACTTGCCTCAGTGACCTAAGGACGGCCCTCAGGTGTTGTAAGTGCTGCTGCCAGTCATTACTATAAATAATGATATCGTCGAGGTATGCGGCCGCATAGGTGGCGTGGGGGCGGAGGACCCTGTCCATCAGCCACTGAAACATAGCAGGCACCCCAAACAGCCCAAAAGGAAGTGTGACAAACTGGTGTAAGCCAAACGGTGTGGAAAAGGCCGTTTTTTCTCGGGATAATGGAGTCAAGGGGATCTGCCAATAACCCTTTGTCAAATCCAGTGCTGAGTAAAAGCGAGCCGTGCCTAGCCGATCGAGCAACTCATCAATACGAGCCATTGGGTACGCGTCGAATTTAGACACCGCGTTGACTTTTCTGTAGTCCACACAGAACCGGACCGACCTGTCGGCCTTGGGAACCAAGACCACTGGGCTGCTCCAGTCACTGTGGGACTCCTCGACGATGCCCATCTTGAGCATGGCCTCGAGTTCTTCCCGAACCACTTTTTTCTTGTGTTCAGGTAGCCTGTAAGGGTGGCTATGCACTACCATCCCCGGGGGCATCTCAATGTGGTGCTCTATGAGGTCGGTGCGGCCGGGCAGGGGTGAGAACACGTCCGAAAACTCGGTCTGCAACTGGGCAACCTCCGCGAGTTGGGTCGGGGAGAGGTGGTCTCCACAGGGGACCGGAGAGGTAAGCGATGTCAATGTTCCTTTTTGAACCTCCGGCCCCAGCTCCGCCTTCTCCGGAACCACCGACACCAATGCTACGGGGACCTCCTCGTTCCAGAGTTTGAGTAGATTGAGCGCACCACCCCTGTCCGTTCGCCTCACCTCATAGTCGACGTCCCCGACTCGCCGTGTGACCTCAAAGGGTCCTTGCCACTTGGTGATCAATTTGGAGCTCGATGTGGGCAACAGTACGAGTACTTTATCTCCCGGTGCGAACTCCCTAAGGCGCGTACCCTTGTCGTACAGGTGAGTTTGCCGTTCTTGGGCCTGCCGCAAATTCTCCTAGGTTAGGTGTGTGAGTGTGTGGAGTTTTGCATGCAGGTCAATAACGTACTGAATTTCATTTTTACTTGGTGAAGGTCCCTCCTCCCAGTTTTCTCACAGCACATCTAAAATTCCGCGTGGCTTATGCCCATATAATAATTCAAATGGGGAGAACCCCGTGGAGGCTTGGGGGACCTCTCGCACTGCAAATAACAAGGGTTCGAGCCATTTATCCCAGTTACATGCGTCCTCACTTACAAATTTTTTAATTATATTCTTGAGGGTGCGATTGAACCGTTCAACTAAACCGTCCGTTTGTGGGTGATACACGCTGGTGCGGATCAGCTTAATTCCCAATAACCCATACAGTTCGTTCAGTGTTCGTGACATAAACGAGGTGCCTTGATCAGTCAGAATCTCTTTCGGGATTCCAACTCGGGAGATGACGCGGAAGAGTGCCTCCACAATACTGCGTGCTGAGATATTGCGGAGAGGCACTGCTTCTGGGTATCGCGTTGCATAGTCCACCAGAACTAATATAAAGCGGTACCCTCATATTGACCGATCTAATGGCCTGACGAGATCCATCCCAATTCTTTCGAACGGGGTCTCGATTAATGGTAGAGGGCGCAAAGGCGCTTTTGGAATGGCTGCTGGATTTACTAACTGGCATTCGCGGCACGCCATACACCACCTACGGACATCGCCGCGAATCCCAGGCCAATAGAATTGGGCCATTATTCGGGCTAGTGACACTAGTGTCTTGTCCTGCCCTAAGTGTCCAGCCATGGGATTAAAGTGAGCCACCTGGAATACCAATTCCCAGCGGCTTTTTGGAATCAAAAGCTGTGTGATTTGCTCTTTCGTCTGAGTGTCCTGCGTCACTCGGTATAATCTATCTTTCATAATAGAAAAATAGGGGAAGGATGGTGTGGCATCCGGCGGGAGAGAGAGAGGAGAGGAGAGAAGAGGACGTCCGCTGTCCTGCCATCGGAACAGCCGCCAAATGGTCCTCCGCCAACTCGATGGCCTGATCCAGCGACGCCGGGCGGTGGCACTGGACCCACTCAGTGATTCCCTCTGGCAGGTGGCCGATGAACTGCTCCAGCACCACCTGATTGAGGATTCCCTCGGCGTCGCGATTGTTGGCCCTCAACCACCAGCAGCAGGCATCCTGGAGTTGCTGGCCAAACGCGAACGGCCGGCCAACTTCCTCCAGCTGCAGAGCGTGGAAGCACTGTTGCTGTTCTTTGGGGGTGCGCCCCACCTGCTGGAGGATGGCCCGGCGAAGGTCCGCGTAGGCCAGCCGGCGGTCGGCGGGGAGCTGTAGCGCGGCCAGCTGCGCCTTGCCCGTTAGCAGGGGGAGGAGGCGCGCTGCTCGCTGTTCCACCAGCCAGCCCGAGGACTCTGCTGTCTGCTCGAAGAGTGTGAGGAAGGCCTCGGGGTCGTCCTGTGGGCCCATCTTGGCTAGGGTGAGGGAAGAAGGGCCCGCAGTGGTGGAGATGGTGGACCCCGCCAAAGCGAGGAGGTGCCGGAACGCCCGTCGATCTTCCTGCTGCGCCAGCACCAGGGCCTTGAACCGGCGCTCTTGCTCCTTCCGGAGGGTGACTAGCGCCTGGTGCTGGCTCTGCTGGGCCGTGGCGAGGGCGTGGACCAGGTCTGCGAAGGGGGAGGACTCCATGGGGCTGTTCTTTTCCTGTGCTCCGTCCCAGGTTTCAGCACCACTGTGGAAGTTCGTAGGAGGGGGAGGAGCACAGAAAGATGGCAGGCCAGCATAAAGTTCCATAACTCTTTTTATTTTGCTCTTTTCAGATCCAAAAACACTCTCTTCCATACATACATACATACATACATACATACATATACACACACACCCAAGTATCTGGTTCAGGAGAGAGCTCTCTTCCTCTGCACTCTCTCTCTCTTTTTATAGGGCACGGTCACTGGGAAGACACACACAAACACAGGTTAATTGACATCAGGTGTAGTGATTCTGCCACTTACCTTCCCTGACTCCGCCCTCCTGTCACAGACCGGTGCTTGACCACGCCCCCGCTGCCACAGTTTGCATCCTTCTTCAAAGGTAAAATTGATAAAATACGGCAGAATATTGCTCATAATATATCTCAGTTGCAAATAACTGAAAAGATGCAATCACCAGTGACACAGACAGACAATTGCAACACAATGTCAGAATTTTGTTTGATTGATTACAAGACTCATGAAAAAAACTGTACAAAATCTCAGTTCCTCAACATCTTAATTTGACATTCTGCCCACCAACTTTTTTAAGTCTGTTCTTCACCTCATAATTACAGATGTGCTTCAGATCATAAATACATCCCTAGAGACTGGCATTTTTCCTGTGTCCCTGAAAAAAGCCGTTGTAAAGCCCCTACTTAAAAAGAATAATCTGGATGCTTCAGTATTGAACAACTACAGGCCAATATCAAATCTACCATTCATCGGGAAAATCCTTGAAAAAATTGTCTTCAATCAATTAACTGCCTTCTTGATATCAAACAGCTGTTTTGATAACTTTCAGTCAGGATTTTGTGCCAATCACAGCACTGAAACAGCGCTGATTAAAGTTATAAATGACATACATCTTAATACTGATGCAGGCAAAACATCGGTCCTGGTGTTACTGGACCTCAGTGCAGCTTTTGATACTGTTGATCATAACATACTGCTATATCGACTTGAACACTGGGTTGGGTTGACTGGTAAAGTTATCAATTGGTTAAAATCATACTTAAAAGATAGAAGCTTCTTTGTTACCATGGGAAATTGTACCTCAACATCAATGTCCTTGACCTGTGGTGTCCCCCAGGGGTCGATCCTTGGACCATTACTATTCAACCTTTATATGCTCCCACTTGGACAAATTATCAAGAACAACTCAATTTTGTATCACTGCTATGCAGATGACACCCAAATTTATTTTGCTCTATCACCTAATGATTATGCCCCCCTTGAATGTGTCTACCAGTGTATCGACCAAATCAACAACTGGATGTCACAAAATTTTCTTCAGCTGAACACAGATAAAACAGAAGTAATTCTATTTGGGAAAAATAGATGAAAGACTCAGGATTACCAATATTCTTGACACAAAGGGGATTAAAACAAAAGATATGGTTAAAAATCTTGGTGTTTTCATTGACAGCGAGCTAAACTTTGACAGTCATATGAAAGCAATCACTAAATCGGCATTTTATCACCTAAAAACATTTCCAAACTAAGAGGACTTATGTCAAAAAATGATCTGGAAAAACTTATACATGCCTTCATCTCTAGTAGGGTTGACTACTGCAATGGCCTTTTCACAGGCCTGCAAAAAAGACCATCAAACGACTTCAGCTGATTCAAAATGCAGCGGCTAGGGTTCTCACACGAACAAAAAGAACAGAGCACATTACTCCAATTCTAAGATCCCTTCACTGGCTTCCAGTAAGCTACAGAATTGACTTTAAAGCATTGCTGCTGCTCTAAATGGTACAGGGCCCAATTACCTCTCTGATATGTTGCAGCGGCCTAACCCAATCAGATCTACCAGATCACAGCAGCAAAATTTACTGGTAAAACCTGTTGTTAAAACAAAGTGTGGTGAAGCAGCTTTTAGCTACTATGCAGTACAGCTATGGAACCAACTCCCAGAGGACATCAAAAATGCTCCTGCTGTTGGCAGCTTCAAATCTAGACTAAAGACCAAGCTGCTTTCAGATGCTTTCTGCTAACTGATAAATATAATCTTTACACGTTTTAAACTTAACTTTTATTCCATTTTATTCTGCTGTTTTTTACTGAACTTTTACTTCATTTTATTACTTTATTTCTACTATTGTTTAATTCTTATATTATTTTTATTTTTCTCTCTTCTTCCCCCTTTATTTTATGTAATTTTATTTTCTATTGTTTACTGTTTTGCCTTTACCTCTGTAAAGCACATTGAACTGCCACTGTGTATGAAATGCGCTATATAAATAAACTTGCCTTGCCGGCCACGGGGCTCGAACCCGGACCTTCTTGCTGTGAGGCGACAACGCTAACCACTATACCACCGTGCTGCCCTTCTTTATTCAGGGATGCAAACAGCGCGCCTTTTGGCGGATGCCACCTTTCTCACGGCTGAATCGTGCAGATCCGATTTTTTTTTTTTTAGGGGGGGCGTTGGAGTGTCTGATTATAATTTCAAAGTAAATTCTGTATTAAAATTACTAAATAAGCAAATGCCGTTACAGTCCATGAAACATAGGAAGTATAAGTATGAGAAGAAAACAGTAATTCTGATTTACTGTTTTCTTCTCATACTTATACTTCCTGTGTTTCATGGACTGTAACGGCATTTGCTTATTTAGTAATTTTAATACAGAATTTACTTTGAAATTATAATCAGACACTCCAACGCCCCCCCTAAAAAAAAATTGGATCTGCACGATTCAGCCGTGAAAAAGGCGGCATCCGCCAAAAGGCGCGCTGTTTGCATCCCTGTTTATTATTATTATGATGATGGCCTGAGCACTGGAGGTGCAAAGCCCTATTCTTTCTCTACAGATTCTTCTTCTTCTTATTATTATAATGAGGGCCTAAGCACCAGAGGTGCACTGCACCAGAGGTGCAAGGCCCTATTGTTTCTGTACAGATTCTTCTTCTTCTTCTTCTTCTTCTTATTATTATTATTATTATTATTATAATTAAAGCCCGAGCACCGGAAGTGTAAGTTTCTGTTCAGAATTGTCTTATTATTAGGGCCCGAGCACTGGAGATGTAAGGCCTCTGGTGTCCACCAGAGGCTGCTGCACCAGAGGTGCAAGGCCCAATTGTTTCTGTACGGATTCTTCTTATTAGGGCCCGAGCACCAGAGATGCAAGGCCCGATTATTTCTGTATGGATTTGTCATCGTCTTCTTTTTCTTCTTAGGGCCAGGGCACTGAAGGTGCTAGGCCCTATTGTTTCTGTAGAGATTTTTTTTGTATTATTATTATTATTATTATTAGGGCCGGAGGTGCAAGGCCCTATTGTTTCTGTAGTGATTTTTCAGCCTGAGCACAGGACTTGCAAAGCCTAATGTTTCTGTAGCGATTCTTCTTCAACACTTTGCCATTTTGGAAGTGGTTCTCATGGGCAAAAACTAATGAAGTTTGGTACACACATCAGGCATGCGCAATGCTACTTAGTGATAGGGGCTTGACCCCAGGTGTGTATGAGGGACTCCATAGCACCCCATATGTCACTGAGACTCCTGCCTGGTATAGAGGGCTATCGCGTGACATCACCGTACCGCGAGATTTTGTTAGGGCACCATATTGGAAGACCTCAAGTACATACATACATACATACTCACAATATAAAACAAACTATGAGCGAGAGTGAAGTGACACAATGGCTGATAAGTCTGGTTATGTGAGTACATTACCAGCTGCAGAAAGGGCACGGTATGTGGAGAAACTGGCTGTGATTGATGGGTTTGACCCATATGATAAGACTCGGGGCAAGGGAGAATGGAAACATAAGGAGGACCTGACACCAATTCTGCCATCTGTTTGCTACCCAGACATTGTAAACTATTTGTTGTTTACACCCAGTGCCTACACTGCTGATGTTAGTGGCTTAGTTCGTGATATTACAGCTGTTGTTAAGAATAACCTACACATAGTTATGCCCAAGGTAATCTTGTTGATATTTATCTTTTAATAATATATCTTTTCAGTTGAAAAATTAATACTTTTTGTTACTATTAAGGTATCCATAATTTAGGTTAATTTATCCAAATTATACATATGTATTTATGATATATGCCTACACAACAACTATGCTTTATTTATATAATAGGAGGGAGAGCAAACCCCAAACCATCCTAAATTATTATTATTATTAAATTGTAGAAGTCTGGGAGGCTTGCTCCTCATACAGTTATCAACATGCACAGACTTATCCATTATATCCACAGTTTTTTGCCAAGTCTCACACAGGTTTCTTTCAAGTCTACTGTTGGGCCAAGAAATCATAAATAAAACAGCTCAGATTTGTTTGTTTAAGTCGTTTGCCACTCCACTTTATTCTCGTGGGTTCACATACCGCTGCCGTTATTTCCCCCTAATCACGAGTCTGTTGGTCTTCCAATATGCCGCAGGGTCTGTTTACTTCTGGTTTCGGGTGACGTCAGTAATATCCCTCTATATAGTTTCACCCATCTGTGTCAAATTTGGTAGGTGTGTGGGGTGCCCCAAGACGAACAAAACCCAGAACCATCTTGCTGTGAGGCAACAGTGCTAACCACTACACCACCATGCTGCCATTTTTTTTTTGTCTGTATCGATTCTTATTCTTATAAGTGCCCGAGCACCAAGGTTCAGGCCTATGGCGTGCACCGTAGGTGCAAATCCCTATTGTTTTCGGTATGTTTTTTTCTTCTTCTTATTATTATTATCAGGGCCCGAGCACCGAGGTGCACCATAGGTGCAAAGCCCTATTGTTTTTGGTCTGTTTCTTCGTCGTCTTCTTTTATTATTTTTTTTTGCCATGGAAAAACTCATTTTTGAGGCACTTGCGGTGTTTGAAAAATCACAAATTTTGGCACACTGATCAAATGTGCATGAAGTCACAAATTTACACTGAGGAAGGAACTGGGCATGGTCCCAGAGCTCTATAGCACTCCAGAGAGCAAGCTATGGTTGAGATGAAGTTGCTTGGATTGGCACGAGATTTGGTGTGATTGATACTCTTGTGATACACTCTTGTGTGTCTGTGTTGTAGGTTCTGTTCTGTTTGGTTTAACATTCATTTATTTTTCACATTTGTTTATTTTCCAAATTTGTCTTTTATTATTGAATGCTCATTTATTATTATTATTTTTTTATTCTGTACAGCACTTTGGTCAGTGGTAGCTGTCTTTAAATGTGCTTTATAAATACATTTTACTTACTAATTTTACTTACAAAGTTCACTTGGTTTTATTTGACTCCACCCAACAGGAAGTCAGCTATGTTGGATGGAATGTGGGATTTTGAAATTTTCCCGTGCTGTTTTGAGGGGCTTACCATTGCTAGAAACTCGTGAAATTTTGCATATACATTTGTCTGATGATACAATTTGCGGTGATATGGTAAATTAGCTTAGGCGGGCTTTATTCACTCCAAAGCGCCACCTAGTTTAAAAATACAGATTTGATAATTCATGAAATTTGGTACACACGTCAGCCATGTGCACCGAAACTCAGTCATAGGGGCTTGACCCCAAGTGTGTCCGGGGGACTCCATAGCACCCCCATATGACATGGAGACTCCTGCTCAGTATACAGTTTCACCTATCCATGCCAAATTTGGTAGGTGTGAAGAGTGTGCCGAGATGAACAAAGTTGCCTATACATTGCATCAGCCATACTCAACAAGAAGGGAGATATTTTTGGTTTTGTGTATTTTGACATGCGTTACATTTTAACAAACTCCTCCTCGGCGGTTTGTTGGATCCATGCCATATTTGGTATACGTCATGTCAAGATATTGCTGATGTTAAATTGTGAAGGGATTTGCAATATGTCACAAGATGTTGAAATGGCAAACCAATAAATTTATACGTTACGCCATGCAAACAGGAAGTGAGTCATAAATTCACCATGCATTGCCTGATACGGCTCAAACGTTACAGGTTATGGAATATCATGGTTCTGAAGATATCCACATGCCCAAAGACACCATCTGGTATAGCGCCACCATTTGGACATGGACAGTAATGACTCCATTGCCAAAATATGTTACATTTTGAAGTACTCTTCCTAGGTGGTTTGTTGGATTCATGCCATATTTGGTACACATCATGTCAAGATGTCAAGATGTTGCTGATTTTAAATTGCAAAGGGATTGGGCCGTACTGTTTTCGGCATTTTTTCCCCTTATTATTATTATTATTATTATTATTATTATTATTATTATTATTATTATTCTATAATTACAGATTTGACACATTGGAAATATTCAAAAACTCAGGAAATTTTCTGCACCTCATTAAAATTGGACAAAAGTTTATTATTCTTAGCTTATTTGCCTTGGGTGAGGCTAGAAGACATCATAGCGCCCTCTAACATTTTGGATTCAAATTTATAACTTTGGATGCCACAATGTTCATCCGATGTTCATGAGTTTTGGAGAGAACATTGTCCTCACTAAGACAAACATATTTCTTACTGGTTTGCATTAGCTTTGCCCAACAAGAAGGCCGCCATTTTGGAATTTGTGATGTTTTAACCTATTTTTTTGCATAATCCTTCACACCTCTCCTCGGCAGATCATCAGTTTTCCTTAAAACTTGGTAGGAATAAACTTCAGACACACATGATGATAAATTGAGAAGTTCTAGTGGATATCTCAAACGAGGATGTAATGGCGGCCAATGTTGGATGGAATATGGGATTTTGAAATTTTTCTGTGCTGTTCTGAGGGGCACTGTTGCCTCACAGCAAGAAGGTCCTGAGTTCAAGCCCAGTGGCTGACAAGGGCCTTTCTGTGTGGAGTTTGCATGTTCTCCCCATGTCTGCATGGGTTTCCTCTGGGTGCTCCAGTTTCCCCCACAGCCCAAAGACATGAAGGTTAGGCTAACTGGTGGCTCTAAATTGACTGTAGGTGTGAATGTGAGTGTGAATGGTTGTTTGTCCCTCCTATGTCAGCCCTGAGAAGACCCAGCGACTTGTCTAAGGTGTACCCCGCCTCTTGCCCATAGTTAGCTGGGATAAGCTCCAGCTTGCCTGCGACCCTGTATAGGATAACAGCTACAGCTAATGGATGGATATTCTGAGGGGCTTACAATGGCTAAAATTGCATGGAACCTTCCTCCACCATTTGTTCTGGGATATTGTTTGAGTTGATATTGTAAATTAGCATAGGTTGGCTTCATCAGCTACGTAGTGCCCCCGTTTCAAATCTTTTTGTTTTGATTGCCACACAGCTTGTTCAGTGTTCATGAGTTTTGAAGGAACACTGTCCTCACTAAGGCAAACATATTTCCCTTTGGTTTGCATTAGCTCCACCCAAAAGGATGTCGGCCATTTTGGAATTTGTGTTGTTTTAAGCTATTTTTTACATACTCCTTCGTGCTTCTCCTTGCCAGTTTTTCAGTTTTTTTCTTGAAAGTTGGTAGGAATAAACTTCAGACATATGGGATAATAAATTGTGAAGGAATAGTGGATAGCTCAAATGAGGACATAATGGCAGTCAATGTTGCATGGAAAATGGATATTGAAATTTTCCCATGCTGTTTTGAGGGGCTTATGATGGCTAAAAAAGCATGGAACCTTCCTCTGACATTTGTTCTGTGATATCTTTTGAGATGATATTGTAAGTTAGCACAGGTTGGCCTCATGAGCTACAGTACATAGCACCCCCATTTCAAAATGTATTGCTTTGTTTGCCATACAGCTCATTCAGTGTTCATGAGTTTTGGAGGGAACATTGTCCTCACTATGGCAGACATATTTCCCTTACGATTGTATTAGCACTGCCCAACAGGAAGTCAGCCATTTTGGAATTTGTGTTGTTTTTCACTATTTTTTTGCATACTTTTTCACACTTCTCCTCGGCAGTTCATCAGTTTTCCATGAAAGTTGGTTGGCATAAACTTCAGACGTATGGGATGATAAATTGTGAAGAAATAGTGGATACCTCAAACAAGAATGTTATGGTGCCCAATGTTAAATGGAATGTGGGACTTTCAAATTTTCCCACATTTTTTTGAGGGGCTTAAAGTGGCTGACAACACATAGAACTTTCCCAGATAGCAGAGGGTCGTTGATTCGACGTGGAATCATCGGCATGTTCTTCGACCTATACGCCGTCGAATCACCGTCGATCACCGACGTTGATTCAACACCGCTTTGCTCATACGAGTTTCCGTTGAAACGACGTTGAAAAGTGGCTGGTGGTCGACAGAGAATAGACCCCCTTTCACCCTTTATTCAACTACGTATTTCGGTCGATTTATAGTTGAATTTTCGGCGATGATTCATCCAACTTTACTTCCTGTTTTATGTACAACAGGAAGGCTACAAATTAAGCAAAACAGGCTAAATTAAACTAGCTAACAATAAAGCATCGGGGCTCTTGCCTAGGATGAACACACACATGCATACTTCAACCATGAAAGTGAAACTTAATTTATATCAATGTGCGTAGGCTACGTCCTGTTTAATGTACAACAGGATATAAAAATGCGTGCAACAATGCACCTCTCCTAATGTTTGTCAAGCTATCTAATGAGGCATAACTTTTAACATTTATAAGGAACAGAACACACTTGAACAAGTTCTTAGAAACATTTTATGATTTATTTATAATTTATAATTGTGGCCTATTCCTCCTGCGGCGCAGACACCTATGGAAACAGAAAAACATAACCAAAATTAATTTGATGCAGCATTGATAAAGAAAGTCAGCAGTAGGCTATGGGTTTCTAAATGCCACCCTACCTCATTATTTGGACATGGGGGAAAACTATATTTAAAATCCAAAGAGGGATGGAGGGAGGAAAATTAAAACAAAAGAAAGAAATGAAATATAGAGTAGAGAATATTTGATAAAATTAAGGATGTTTTTATTCAGTAAACATTAAAAAAAATGTTCTACAACACTCTAGCCTAGTGACTTACCAGTAACAAAAAAGACTTGAAGTATTCAGATCCGCTCTGCATAAAGCAGCTAAATCCTCTCTCTGTCTCCCGGCAGAAAGCTCCTTGGTTTGCTTGTTGTCTCAATCACAGCTGGTATTCTGTAGAAAGACTTCTTTTCACCTTTCCCATCAGCTTTGTTAGAACCCTAACACAGCACAAAAGTTTACCATTGTAGGTTTATGATGAACCAAGTGCCTCGTGGGTTCACATACCGCGCGCTGCCGTTATTTCCCCCTAATCACGAGTTTGTTGGTCTTCCAATGTGGCGCAGGGTTTGTTTACTTCCGGTTTCGGGTGACGTCAGTGAAAGGGGTCTAATGGGGGCATTACCGCCACCCACTGGATTGGGGTGTAAAGCAGTCTGAACAAAACGTGTAAACATAAACATAGGAGAAATGAACCCGTTTTTCTAACTCGTCGTCACTTAGTCTACTTTTCTTTTTTGATTAGTCTGGATTTGATATTGTAAATTTAAATGTGAATCAATGTATATTCATCGGACATGAACAAATGAATAAATCTTGAGTAATCTTGAGGCGTGTGTGTCCGGGGCGCGGTGTCGCGGGGGGGGATCGAACGAACCCTCCGATTCCCCCTGGCTACGGGCCAGAATTAGTTGCTCCTACCAATGTTGAAAACTGGCCGGCAAAAGTGACGATGGTTCAACGTCGTATATTCAACCTTCTCTGACGGTCGACAGATCAACCTTTACCCACGTTGATTCAACGGTGATAAATCGACCCTCTCAGACGGCGGAGAAATCGACGTTTCACGGCGCCGTTTCAACGTTGATTTTCTGACGTACGACGGAAACCGACCATTCTGACCAAAACTCTACGTCGTTTCAACGACCCTCTGCTATCGGGGTTACTCCAGCATTTGTTCTAGGATATCTTTTGAGTTGATATTGTAAATCAGCATAGGGTGGCCTCATGAGCTACATATCACCCCTTATATCAAAATTTATTGCTTTGGCTGCCACTCAGTTCATCCAGCATTCATGAGTTTTCGAGGGAAGAACACATCTGATGTACCTGCGTTTAACAAATACAATAGCTCACACTGCGTTCTTTGATTACAAAATGTGACTGGCACAATTTAATGAGTGTGAGAGCCCTTTATCACTGCTAGTGGCTATATTTTTCTTATTGTTTTTTACTGAATATGCTACATTTTCTCAATACTTTCTATTATATGGTAGGGGTGAGGGGCATTTACCTGGGCTGACCTGTGAACAGCCCCTTTTGCTTATTCAATGAGAAGAGTGATTACACCTCCCAGTGCCAACTCTTTCTCCCAAAACAGAAGGACAATTTTTTTGATGGCCATTTAATTGTTCAAATCTAACAGATGTTTGTGCTTGGCACATTCTTAAGACTGAACAGAATCATCTCAAATAACCAAAACGGTTCATCACAATGGGTAAGTTAATGTTTTTTCTCACATTCTAACACAGTTCTAAAACTGCTTCTTACAACATCTTCATTTATCTGTTATGTGCTTAAAAAAGTACAATCATGACATACATACTACATAGATATTATTGTAGCTGAACTGGTGCTGAATACTAAAGTCATATGCCCTTGAAAATACTGCTTAGATTTGTTGAAATTTACATCAGAGCATGCCAAAATCATAAGAGTGCCAGAAAATACCCTCAGACCCCAGAGGATTAACATGTAAGATCTAATCTAACATTAATATCCTGGATGAAGATTAATGATCAAGTAATGCTATTAGTATTACTATTATTATTAGTATTACCTAACGTTAGACTGTCATATGTTAATGGGCGATAGACGGCTGCAAGTGCTGAAAGACTGCATTGAAAAGCATGCTGGCAAAAAAATTCCAAAACAACTCTGAGGCTACGTTTATATTAGACCGTATCTGTCTCGTTTTCTTCGTGGATGCACTGTCCGTTTACATTAAACCGCCTGGAAACGCCAGGAAACGGGAATCCGCCAGCGTCCACGTATTCAATCCAGATCGTGTCAGCTCCGGTGCTGTGTAAACATTCAGAATACGCGGATACGCTGTGCTGAGCTCTAGCTGGCGTCTCATTGGACAACGTCACTGTGACATCCACCTTCCTGATTCACTGGCGTTGGTCATGTGACGCGACTGCTGAAAAACGGCGCGGACTTCCGCCTTGTATCACCTTTCATTAAAGAGTATAAAAGTAAGAAAATACTGCAAATACTGATGCAAATACTGCCCATTGTGTAGTTATGATTGTCTTTAGGCTTGCCATCCTTCCACTTGCAAGTAGTAAGTGATATGCACTGGGATCACACACACAGCGGCTCAGTCCCGAATCGTGGCTTGTGCACTTCACTCGCGCGCTGTGTGAGCTGCGCAGGGCCGGAGTGCGCACCCTCCAGAGGGCACTCGCTGTTCAGGGCGGAGTGATTTGGAGCGCAGGATGCCTGCGGAGCCGAGTGTATCCGTGTATTGGCGTTGCTATGTGCACGCAAATCGTGTATTGGTGTTGCTGTGTGCACACTAATTGTTTTAAAAACGTTAATCTGATGATCCGCTGATACGGTCTAATGTAAACATGGGCTGAGATGTGTTGCTTGCTCAAAGCAAAAATATGTGTGAACGTGTGTGACAGTTCGAGATGCACCAAATGCGAAAATATGTGGACGTGACATTATGAAGCATTGTATTAAACTGGTTAACTAAGAAGTTTCAGATTTGCTTATTTTATTTTACAAAAGTAATCTTCTTGCATAGTTGCCCAGTATGGCTCATTTTGCATGATGGATACTTTGTCAATAGTGATGTGCACAAAATTGCCCTAGATGCAAAAAAAATTGCCCGTGATAATCACTGGCGCACTGCCCTCTTGGAAAGCTAGCTGGAACACAGGTCAGGATCCTGATTGAGATGCTGACTTACGAGTTCACTATGTCCATGTCAAGGACACTACATGAGCTTTCTGAATTATTGACTTGACACCAGTATTTATCATCTGCAAATAGTTGGCCTGGTAGAGCAGTTTAATCAGATGGTAAAAAACATTATTTGTACATTCAGGGGCATTTCAAGACCAAGTACAATGCAATCAAGGAGTGTACGACCATCAAATGGGCAGTCCTTACCCTCTGGTACTACTGAAGCAGCCCTTTACCCTCTGTTCTGATCATGCCCCACGAAATTCCATCCATCCATCCATTATCTATAACTGCTTATCCTGTGCAGGGTCGCAAGCAAGCTGGAGCCTATCCCAGCTGACTATGGGAGAGAGGCAGGGTACACTCTGGACAAGTTGCCAGCTCATCACAGGGCTGATACAGAGACAACCAACCATTCAAACTCACATTCACATCTATGGTCAATTTAGAGCCACCATTTAGCCTAAACTGCATGTATTTGGACTGTGGGGGAAACTGGAGCAACTAGAGCACCTGGAGGAAACCATCGCAGACACAGGGAGAACATGCATACTCCACACAGGAAGGACCCCATTGGCCACTGGGTTCGAATCCAGAACCTTCTTGCTGTGAGATGACAGTAAAGTCAGTATCTCACTGGGCTGCGACAGCTTGCGACAAATTGCGAACATCATTCACGAGAGAGTTTCAAAAGTGTCTTGAAACATTCACGGGGCTTCTCAATTTCCTCGCATGAGTCGCAAAGTGTCGCTCCTTCATCGCTGAAATTTTGAACATGTTCAAAAAATTAGTTTGACAAATTTTCTCTCAAAATAGCTGCAAATGCGTCGCTGGTGTCACAAAGCCGTCGCAAACCCTTCTCAAGTCAATTTCCGTGAGGCTTCCTCTACTTCCCTGCCTGCTGAGGGAAAGCCGGGCTGCGACAGCCTGCGAGTAGTTGGAAACACAACAATTGCGGTAAAATATGCGAATATCAATTCGGTGTGATTCCAAGTGAAAATTATCGCTAATTCACATATTTTATCACAATTGTTGTGTCTCCAACTAGTCGTGGGCTGTCGCAGCCCAGTGAGATACTACCCTAACTAATCCATGTATGGTTAGCAATCAGTTAACCCTCTGGGGTTTGAGGGTATTTTCTGGCACTCTAATTCTAATTCTAATTCTAATTATTTTGGCATAATCTGATTTTGTTGTCAGTTTCAACAAATCTAAGCAGTATTTTCAAAAAGTCATACAACTTTTTTTGTATTCAGCACAAGTTCAGCTACAATAATATCTATGTAGTATGTACCATATGCCATGATTGTACTTTAAAAAATAACAAATAAATGAAGATGTTGTAAAAAGCAGTTTTAGAACTGTGTTGGAATGTATGAAAAAACATTACCTTACTAATTGAGATTAACTATTTTGATCATTTGAGGTGATTCTGTTCAGTCTTATTTTTAGCCTGAGCACATGTAGAACAAGAAGCTATAAACTGTTTCATTTCAGTAAGCATGTTTTCCCACCAATATTTATTCTTTAGCATTAGATAGGTGCAATGACTGCCAGGATGACCTGTGGCGGGTGACGAATGGGCCCATGTGATTTAGTCGACCTCGAAATTGCTTGGGCATGTAGAGTAGACCAGGTGGGAGGTTATTTGGAAGAATTTGTGGTTGAGCGTTTCTTATCTCTTGGTCCAGGTCCCATGTGATGGATTATATGAAACATTGAGTTGGAAGAACGGGGTGGTTTACAGAATCTTGGTGCATGGAACCATCGCATAGAGCATCGGCCTTGGTGTTCTTGGAGCCGGGGCGGAATGAAATGGTCATGTTGAACCTCATGAAGAACAGTGCCCACCTGGCCTGGCGAGGGTTTATTCTCTTGATTTTCTTGAGGTATTCCGGATTCTTGTGGTCCATGAGAATGATAAAAGGATGAGTGGACCCTTCAAGCCAATGCCACCACTCTTTGAGAGCTAGCTTAATGGCAAGCAGTTCCCTGTTGCCAACGTCGTAGTTCCTCTCTGCAGAAGAAAGTTTTTTTTGAGAAGAAAGCTATGGGATGTAATCTCTGTTTCTCACCAAACCACTGAGACAGAATCACACCTACTCCCATGTCAGGTGCATCCACTTCTACTGTAAACGGTTTCGTGGGATCTGGATGCTGGAGGACCAGAGCAGATGTGAAGGCCTGCTTGAGACGCTGAAATGCTTCCTTGGCCTCAGGGTTCCACTGGAGGCGCTTTGGTCCCTTCTTCAGCTAAGTCATTAAGAGGGCAGCTATAGTGATGAAGCCCCTGATGAACCGGTGATAGAAATTCGTGAACCCCAAAAAGTGCTGAAGCTGTCTTACAGAAGTAGGTGTGGGCCAGGATGTAACCGTGAAGACCTTGGAGGAGTCCATGCTAACTCCTTCAGTGCTTATAATACATCCTAGGAAGGAGCTTTGAACCTGATGAAACTCGCATTTCTCAGCTTTGAAGTAGAGGTGCTTTTCTAGCAGGTGGTTCAGGACGGTTCTGACCTCCTTTCTTGTGACTTTCTTCATTTGGGGAGTAGATCAGGATGTCATCAATGTACACGATGGCATATCTACCTAGCATGTCCCGTAGCACGTCATTGATGAAGCACTGGAACAAGCTAGGCACTGAAGAAAGACCATACGGCATCACCCGGTACTCAAAATGGCCCACGGTCGTGCTGAAGGCGGTCTTCCATTCATCGCCCTTTTTGATCCTGATCAAGTTGTATGCACTGCTGAGATCCAACTTGGAAAAGATCATAGCTGATCTAAGTTGTTCTAGTGCTGCAGGAAGTAGTGGAAGAGGGTAAGGGTATTTTACCGATACCTGGTTCAAACCTCTATAATCAGTACATGGTCGGAGTCTGCCGCTTCATTTCTCCATGAAAAATAAGCTTGCAGAAGTGTGAGATTTGGACAGGTGGATGTATCCTTGCTTAAGGGCCTCTTGGATGTACTCCTCCATGGCAGTGTGTTCCTTCTGGGACAGGGGATAGGTACGCCCCTGTGGTGGTGACATGCCTGGCAGTAGGTCAATAGCGCAGTCATAGGGCCAATGTGGTGGTAGCCCACATGCCTTTCCCTTGCTAAAGACCTCCTGCAGGTCCATGTAACACTCCGGGATGCCATCCAGGGAGTCAGGTTGAAGACTCTCCACAGTAATGGATGAAAGATTGATTTGAAGACAACAGATACAGTTCTGAAAACAAGTTGGAGACCATTGGAGAATTTCCTTGTTCTGCCATGAAATCAAGGGATCGTGAAGCTGCAACCATGGATAGCCAAGAATAAGATCGTGACTTACAATATTAGTGACATAGAGTGTGATGTGTTCAGAATGCAGAATGCCCACTTGGATGTGGAGCGGCGTGGTCTGTGAAGTGACGAAGCCATCTCCTATTGATCCTCCAGCCCAAACTCTGCAACAGTGTCAGACAAAGGCTTGGGCAGAAGTGACTCCTCCTCCTCTTGTTTGGGAAAAAAGAGGGGGCTGGTAACCAATGCAACATTGAAAAGGAGTCAACCCAGTGGACAATGAGGGAAGGCTCTTGTGGGCATATTCAATCCAAGGAAGTGCCTTGCTCCAGGAGGAAGAATCACTGGCCATTAGACATCATAGGGTGACCTCTAACTTCTGATCGGTATGCTCCATCTGCTCCTTAGTCTGGGGGTGGTAACCCAAGGAGAGGCTGGGAGTGGCCCCAGTGAGTTTGCAGAATTCCTTCCAGAAGTGAGTGGAGAACTGAGGACCTCTGTCAGACAAAATATCTGTAGGCAGACCGTGAATCTGGAACATATGGTTGATAAACAGTTCTGCCGTCTCCTTAGCTGAAGGCAGCTTAGGGAGAGGAACAAAGTGAGCAGCCTTGGAGAAGTGATTGACAATCATCATGATGCAGATGTTACCCTTGGAGCCAGTGTTGCCAACTTGGCGACTTTCTCGCTAAATCTGGCGACTTTACAAATCCTCTTGGCGACTTTTTTTGTCAAAAGCGACTAGCGACAAATCTAGCCACTTTTACTGGTGTTATTGGAGACTTTTCTGGTGTCTGCTTTGTGACAATGTTTATTGTTAAAAGCGCGATACAAATAAACTTGACTTGACTTCTTTTGGAGACTCTGACGTGAAAGCACGTATATTTCTGCAGGTACTGTCCTCAACGAGCAGCGGGTGCTGCCGTGAGCCCCTCCGCCATCCCACAGTGCTCACAGGCAGTCAGTGTCACAGCGGCCTCGCGCAGCAGTCCCAGCTGCAGTTAGAGCGGAGAGGAGTGGTGGGGGCAGGGCACTCCTCTCCTCTCTGCTCCAGACTTCTAATGAATCGTGCATCATGTGCAAAGCCGCTGCTATTCTCACCCTGGCTTAAAGAGCGGAATGTAAATGTAAATGTTTCTTCACTGTCACACGAAAATAAATCACTGCATTTTACTCACACAGCCTCAGTCATTTACTTACCTCATCCACTGTGTGTGTGCCTCTGACATAAGCTAAACATCTAGCTAGCTAGCTCATCATGTCTCAGTCTAAACTGTACACTCAGAAATACAGAAAGAGGTGGGAATCAAACCCTGAATTCAAAGGCTGGTTGAAACAGTTTATTGTGGATGATACATGGGCATACTGCCTGTATTGTAAGGCTGATCTCTATGCCAAACTTTGTGACATAAAAAAAAACAACACATAGCTACTCAAAAGGCAAAGCCTTATAACAGTTCCACCCAAAGCAAGCTGCCATTAATGTGTAAAAAAAAAAATGTACCCTGCAAAAAAGGCTGAAGCCACCATGGCATTAGCTATTGCTGAACACTGTTCCCTGCTGGCATGTGATCACATTGGGGAAGCATGTAAAGCTGCTTTCTCAGACTCCACTACTGTTACTCACTTCAAAATGCACAGGACAAAGTGCACGGAAATGATTTAATGGTGTTCTAGCACCCTACTTTCTAAAAAAGTTGGTTGCAGATGTGAGTGACCAGCGTTTCAGTGTTTCCTCGATGAGTCCACGGATGTAAGTGTTTCTAAGTACTTGGGGGTTATGATAAGGTACTTCAGTGACACCAAACACAACTGTCTCAACATTTCTGGGGCTAGTTGAGTTGGAGAGAGGAGATGCCAGATCTATAGCCCGAGCTGTTGTGGCTTTCCTGGAGAAGTATTGTCTTAAAAAAGAGAAACTCCTGGGGATAGGGACTGACAATGCCTCCGTTATGACAGGGATTAACAATGGGGTTCATAAAGTGTTGAAGGAGGAGTATGGCCTTAAAGATCTAGTTCTTATTCGCTGTGTATATCACTCTCTGCAGCTTGCTGTGAGCCATGCTTCCAATGACACCATCCCCCGTAGTGTGGAGTACTTGGTACGGGAGACTTATAACTGGTTTTCAGTGTCTCCAAAGCGCAGAGAGGCCTACAAAGCACTATATGAGACCATCAACTGTGGGGAGAAACCCTTACAAATAACCAAGGTGTGTGCTACATGTTGGCTCTCCATTGAACCAGCGGTTTCATGCATTTTGGACCAGTGGGAGGCGCTTAAACTGCATTTCGCAGTCACCAAGTCCAGTGAGCACTGCTACATGGCTGAGGTTTTATACTCCATGTACAATGATCCTCAAAACATCTTGTATCTGATTTTTTTGAAGTCAGTGCTGGGCACGGGCGCAGATAGAGGGGGGGACGGGGGGGACTCGTCCCACCCAGATTTAAATTCACCTCGTTCGGTCCCCCCCACTTATAGGGAGGAAAAAACGTATATGCTGTCTTTCTTTGCATAAGGCAAACCTCGCGGAAAAATCAAAAGACTAATTACCATTCGGTTTATTGAGGTGCACAGCAGTGTATAGCTGCAACTGCGCAGACTGCACAGGTTGCGAGCTCGAGCTTGGTTGCTATGGTTACCCACAAGTTTGACAGGCATATCAGGGACAGCGCCTCCTAGTTCAGGACCCCAACACGGCATGATGAAGGGTGCCAAAAGGCAGAAAACGATTGCATCGTTTAAAAAAAAAAGACTGTAAGTAAACTGTGCCTTACTTTATCATATCACCTTGCAATTTTTTGATAGTCTGTTCAAAGTAATGTCGTAGTGAAAGTAAAATCGTACGGAGTAGAGATGCCTTTCTGGTAGCCTCCTTCTTTCGGTGGCAGCCTGTAGATACAGTGCTCAGAAGGCAGTTTTAATGTTTAATCTGGCGTTCCCTGCCATAATTTCAGCGAGCATATTGTTTCATAAGGAAACTTTGCGAAGAGTTGTTGACTGACTGCCGCTGACGCAACACACAGGCAGAGTTAGAAAGTCAGGATGCACTGGTTTACACTTTACACACACACACGTAGCCCAGCCTCTCGCTATGTTTAACAGTTGGAACTTAGCGGTTTTAAAACTAGTTTTGCAGTTTTGCAATTTCTGCGCGTGATGATAATGTGTAAACTTTGGATTTCCATAGGCTATGTTAAAATGTTATCATTGTCCTGGCCTGCAGGTAGTTCCTGGTGGTGGCAGTGAGGGAGGTGAAATAACATGTATACACACTACCGTTCAAAAGTTTGGGGTCACCCAGACAATTTTGTGTTTTCCATGAAAAGTCACACTTTTATTTACCACCATAAGTTGTAAAATGAATAGAAAATATAGTCAAGACATTTTTCTGGCCATTTTGAGCATTTAATCGACCCCACAAATGTGATGCTCCAGAAACTCAATCTGCTCAAAGGAAGGTCAGTTTTATAGCTTCTCTAAAGAGCTCAACTGTTTTCAGCTGTGCTAACATGATTGTACAAGGGTTTTCTAATCATCCATTAGCCTTCTGAGGCAATGAGCAAACACATTGTACCATTAGAACACTGGAGTGATAGTTGCTGGAAATGGGCCTCTATACACCTATGGAGATATTGCACCAAAAACCAGGCATTTGCAGCTAGAATAGTCATTTACCACATTAGCAATGTATAGAGTGGATTTCTGATTAGCTTAAAATGATGATCATTGAAAAGAACAGTGCTTTTCTTTCAAAAATAAGGACATTTCAAAGTGACCCCAAACTTTTGAATGGTAGTGTGTGTGTATGCATATATATATATATATATATATATATATATATATATATATATATATATATATATATATATATATACACACACAAAATGGAATCATTTGCTGACAGCTCAGTCCCCCCCAGTTCAAAAATCCTATCTGCGCCCCTGGTGCTGGGTGAGGTACAGTTGGCCATCAGGGCTTTTCAGGGAGAGCAGGTAGATCCTCTTAAACTTCTTGACAGCTTGGTTAGCCTGATAAAGTCTGTGAGTAACAGGGTGCTGAATCCACTGGCAAATACTGATGTACTCAAAGAGCCAATTGATGGATACATCAGTCCCAAACCGTACCTTGGCTACCTTTTTGAGTCAAAGGCAGCTGAGCTCCATCTTGCACCTGAGGAGAAGGACAATGTCCGAAAGTGGTGTGTAGCCTTCACCATCTCCCTCACTAATGAGTTGAGGGTGAGACTGCCGGACAACATTGAAGCATTGCAGTACATGTCAGTTTTCAATGTAGAGGAAACTCTGAAGCACAATAAGAGCCTGGGAGAAATAGAAAAAATAGCCAAGCTCCTTGGCTACTCTCCTGCACAGATAGACAAGATTGTCCAGCAATGGCGTGTCATCCATCTTAGTAAATAGAATGAAACAAAAACCACAATGGGTTTCTGGAGTGAGATTTGGAAGTTCAGGGATGATGCAGCTGATATCAACCCATTTCAGGAACTTGCCATGGCTGCTGTGTCTGTGTTGTCTTTGCCACACTCGAATGCTGAAGTCGAGAGATTATTCAGCCAGATGAGTGTGGTAAAAAGCAAACTTAGAAATCGGATGTCCTTGCAGACCCTTAACTCCATCCTGTATGTCCAATTTCTTCTGAAGCTGTCTGGTGAAGCTTGCTATGAGCACAAGCTGCCTGATGATGTTTTGCAGCTCATCAGCTGCTTACTCATTTAAGTCAGCTTCCTCAGTTGCTGAACCTGCCATAGGAAGCCTTGACCATAATGAGGATGACCTACTCTTTCTGTGAGCTAGCACAGCTTATGTGTGTGGAGGGAGGGTCTGAAAAAAAAAAAACAATGAATGTGAATTAGGGCCAGACTCGTTAGCATCATTTACTTACATTGCCATTAACAGTTTTTTTTTCTATTGTCTCTTTTTGGTCCATTAAGATTGTTAATGTTGTCATGTTAAAATAGAAAAAAATGTTAAAATGTTATGTTAAGACTTGTTGTAGACTCCTAAGTGGAGCATAAACTTAAGACCCCCCCCCAAAAAAAAAAAAAAAAAAAACCTAAGTAACTCTGCCAGAGTGTCTCTTTTGGGTCACTTTGCCGGTCCCAAGCCCGGATAAAGGAGGAGGGTTGGATGTAGAGCTAACAATTCCACTCCACATAACAGTCATTTGATTCTATTTGATATTCTAACATTCAACAATACAGGACAAAATTGATTTATGTAATGTGGAAAGTGCCTTGAGATAATTGTATTATGATTTGGTGCTATATAAATAAAAAAAAAAATTGACTAAAGTCATTGTTATTTTGAGAAGTGATGGCCTATTTCAATGGCAAAATAAAAAAAAAAGAAAGTTAATTTGCAGTTCGAAACATATTTAGGGTATTTGTTACTCACTTTTTGTCTCTCCCACAGCGTTATTCCTCTCTCCTACAGCGTCCATTACAATTACTTGCAAATTGTTGATTATGCAAATTAGGTGATGACATCATTTAGCAACTTCTAGCGACTTTAAGGGCAGCCAATAACGACTTTCCTTACTGAGGTTTTGGCAACACTGCTTGGAGCTGGGGAGGCCAGTGATGAAATCCATCACAATGTGGGACCAAGGATGGCACGGCACAGGTAAGGGTCTTAATAGTCTGGCTGCAGGTTGGTTACTTGCCTTATTTTTGGAGCAGACATCACAGGCTGCTAAAAGGTCTGAACATCCCATCACATGTTGGGAGAAGTGTTGCCTTAGGACTGTGAGGGTCTGGGCTGCCTCAGGGTGACAGGCTAGGAGGGAGCTGTGCCCCCACTGAAGCACCTGGAGGTGCAAATAAGGAGGCACATAAAGGCAGTTGGGTGGGCTGTTACCTGGCCCCAGATCACTGGACAGGGCATTTTGGACAGCAGTTTCTATTTCAAGCTGGGCGAGGGCCACAAGACAATGGGCAGGGAGGATGGGCTTGATCATGCCTTGCTGAGAGTCTAGACAAAACTGCCTGGAAAGAGCATATGGCTTGACATTCTTGGAGCCTGGTCTAAAAGAGAGCACAAAGTTAAAGCAGGAGAATAATGACCATCTTGCTTGATGTGTGTTGAGGCATGTAGCAGACTTGAGGTACTTATGAGCTGTTCATATGACGAATGGAATCTCAGTCCCCTCCAACCAATGCCTCCACTCTTCCAGGATCAGCTTGATAGCTAGCAGTTCTCGGTCTCCAGCTAATGTGGGGGTTGTGGAGGCATAACCAGAGAAACCTACCTGAAACCTTCAAAGTAACTGGGTCAGCAACATGGGAAATAGGACTGAGTTCAGCCCTGTTCAGAGCTCTAGTCACAAGGGGACAATCTAACTACTGCAAGGGGATGTGGAGTTCCTCAGCCCAGGAAGACATGATAAAGCTCTGGTCAGCACCAAAGTCAATGAGAGCTTGGAATGTGAGCGTGAACTTGACTTAATGTCTCATCTCATCTCATTATCTCTAGCCGCTTTATCCTTCTACAGGGTCGCAGGCAAGCTGGAGCCTATCCCAGCTGACTACGGGCGAAAGGCGGGGTACACCCTGGACAAGTCGCCAGGTCATCACAGGGCTGACACATAGACACAGACAACCATTCACACTCACATTCACACCTACGGTCAATTTAGAGTCACCAGTTAACCTAACCTGCATGTCTTTGGACTGTGGGGGAAACCGGAGCACCCGGAGGAAACCCACGCGGACACGGGGAGAACATGCAAACTCCGCACAGAAAGGCCCTCACCGGCCCCGGGGCTCGAACCCAGGACCTTCTTGCTGTGAGGCGACAGCGCTAACCACTACACCACCGTGCCGCCCTTGACTTAATGTGATGGTGAATATTTTTCCATGTCATGTAATTCTCCTTGTTGTGTTTTAAATAGAGTGGCTCATCAGCAGATTTATAGCAGGTGTGCTAGTGTAGTGCAGAGAGAATGGGGAAAACGCGGAGTGGAGCGCAAAGGCACAGGTCAGGATTTGGAAGTTCTGGGCTGGATCATGACAATTACCTATGCACATGTCACAGTATTATGATTTTTTTATTTTGGCCGCTGTGACATGGTTGTAGTCTGACTTATCAGTCAGAAAGGGGAGAATGTGAGATTATTTTATACTTCAAAATTATTGTTTAGAGCATCAAAATGTGATAGGATTCCTGTCTCCACGTTACAGTTATTTCTTATGTTGACTCCGTTTTACAAGGGCCAAACTGTGTACCTTTTGTTAGGTCAGGCTGTCAAATTTTCCTTTGTTAGCTAGTTTAGAAAGACAACTCTCTCATGTCAATATTTTATGGGCCTGACACACAACTGTATTAGTTGCTATAATTGTTTTTCTGAGATCATGGTAAAATTGGTGTATTATTTAGCATGAATTTCATCTCATCTCATAATCTCTAGCCGCTTTATCCTGTTCTACAGGGTCGCAGGCAAGCTGGAGCCTATCCCAGCTGACTACGGGTGAAAGGCGGGGTACACCCTGGACAAGTCGCCAGGTCATCACAGGGCTGACGCATAGACACAGACAACTATTCACACCTACGGTCAATTTAGAATCACAAGTTAAGCTAACCTGCATGTCTTTGGACTGTGGGGGAAACCGAAGCACCCGGAGGAAACCCACGTGGACACAGGGAGAACATGCAAACTCCGCACAGAAAGGCCCTCGCCGGCCACGGGGCTTGAACCCGGACCTTCTTGCTGTGAGGCGACAGCGCTAACCACTGCACCACCGTGCCGCCCTAGCATGAATTTATGATATTATACTTAGGAGGTATTTTGACTTTAAGCTGAACCAAGGTACACTTTGATTTTAAATGTTTAGAGGATTGTGCGTGTGCGTGCATGCATGTGTGAGTGAGAGAGAGAGAGAGAGAGAGAGAGAGATCATGTGTTCATCACTGTTATTATAAGGGCATTTTGCGTGACAAAGACTTGTCATTAAGTAGTAAAACTCTTAAAAGGTCATATGGTAAGAAGTATGAGCAGGTCTGGCTTTATTTTGAAGATAATGAAAAGTATGTTTTAGCTAATGAGAAGCCTGGATTGGGCAGACAATCAGAAGTCTGTGTTCAAATAAAGAAACATCATTTTTCAATGATTTAAATAGGAGCCACCATTTTGTTTTGGGGCAGTTCTAGGGTTGGTCTCTTGGCACAGGAAAAGATTTAAAAACTAAGTGGAAGTTTAAAGATCAGTGCATATCTTGGGTATTGCTCAGTGCTTGTGTTGTTCTATACAATAAAAACCCTTCAAAGCAACTTCTTTCATGTAAATATATTTTTGACGATGTAAAATCTGAGCAGGTGGGTGGAGCACAGAAGCATGGCAGGCCAGAACTGAGTTCTTATAAAACTTTATTTTCTCGCTTTTCAGCTCTCCCAGCCACACACGCACGCACACCAGTGTTCGGGTTGGGGGAGAGCTCCCTTTCTCTGCTCTCCTTCTCCTCTTATAGGGCATGGTCACTGGGGAAGACACACAAACACAGGTTAATTCCCATCAGGTGCGGTGATCCTACCACTTACCTTCCCTGACTCCACCTTCCATTCACAGACCGACGCTTGACCACGCCCCCGCTGACACATACCCCCACCGCCCAACTCAGGCCGGGGAGCCATCCGGCCTCCAGCCGACTCCCCGACGGGAGAGGAAGTGCGCCATGACCATCTGCACCCCTGGCCTGTGGACCACGTCGAACTTAAACGGCTGGAGTGCCAGATACCAACGGGTGATCCGCGCGTTGGCATCCTTCATATGGTGGAGCCACTGCAGGGGCGCGTGGTCCAAACAGAGGGTGAAAGGGTGCCCCAGCAGGTAGTAGCAGAGAGCAAGGACTGCCCACTTGATGGCGAGGCATTCCTTTTCAATCATGCTGTACCTGCCCTCGCGCACCAACAGCTTCCAGCTGAGGTACAGCATGGGACGTTCCTCCCCCTCCCCCTCCTGGGATAGAACCGCCCCCAGCCCTCTGTCCGACGCGTCCGTCTGCAAAATAAAGGGGAGACAAAAGTCAGGGGAGTGTAACAGTGGTCCACACAGTGCAGCCTTTACCTCAGAGAAAGACCGCTGGCATTGCTCTGTCCACTGGACCGGATCTGGTGCTCCCTTTTAAGTGAGATCAGTCAGCAGGCTGGTGACGTCCACATAATTAGGTATAAACCTATGATAGTAGCCAGCCAGCCCCAGGAACTATCTCACCCCCTTTTGGTCTTGGGCCTTGGGCAGGGCGCAGTCGCTGCTGTCTTATTGATTTGGGGATGCACCTGCCCATTGCCCAAGTGGAAACCCAGATACCGTATTTCCACCTGCCCAATCGCACACTTCTTCGGGTTGGCTGTGAGACTCGCTCGCATCAGCAACCTAAGGACGGCCCTTCGGTGTTCTAGGTGCCGCGGCCAGTTTCATCTCATCTCATTATCTCTCCAGCTTGCCTGGGACCCTGTAGAACAGGATAAAGCAGCTGCTTTATCCTGTTCTACAGGGTCCCAGGCAAGCTGGAGTCCATCCCAGCTGACTACGGGCGAAAGGCGGGGTACACCCTGGACAAGTCGCCAGGTCATCACAGGGCTGACACATAGACACAGGCAACCATTCACACTCACCTTCACACCTACGGTCAATTTAGAGTCACCAGTTAACCTAACCTGCATGTCTTTGGACTGTGAGGGAAACCGGAGCACCCAGAGGAAACCCACACGGACACGGGGAGAACATGCAAACTCCGCACAGAAATGCCCTCGCCAGCCACGGGGCTCGAGCCCGTACCTTCTTGCTGTGAGGCGACAGCGCTAACCACTACACCACTGTGCCGCCCCTGCCGCAGCCAGTCATTACTGTAAATAATGATATCGTCTAAGTAGGCGGCCGTGTAGGTGGCGTGGGGGCGGAGGACCCTGTCCATAAGCCGCTGGAACGTAGCGGGCGCCCCAAACAGCCCAAAAGGAAGTGTGACGAAATGGTGTAAGCCAAACGGTGTGGAAAAGTCCGTTTTCTCTCGGGTTTCAGCACCACTGTAAAATCTGAGCAGGTGGGTGGAGCACAGAAGCACAGCAGGGCATTACTGAGTTCTTATAAAACTCTTTATTTTCTCGCTTTTCAGCGTTCAGCATTCACTCTCCCAGCCACACACGCACGCACACCAGTATTCGGGTTGGGGGAGAGCTCACTTTCTCTGCTCTCCCTGTCCTCTTTTAGGGCATGGCCACTGGGGAAGACACACAAACACAGGTTAATTCCCATCAGGTGCAGTGATTCTACCACTTACCTTCCCTGACTCTGCCCTCCATTCACAGACCGACGCTTGACCACGACCCTGCTGCCACAGACTACTTTTGAGGTTCAGACTTCCACAACACTAGGAAGGCCTTGGGGTTGTTGTGCGGCCCCATTTTCGTAAGGGTGATGTTGTGGAAGCCCAGTGACTCGGTGGTTGGGGCACCTGTGGACATGATGAGAGGCAGAACCATTAGGACATTCTCCTGCTGGGCCTGGAGCAATGTCACAAAGTGCTGCTCCTGCTCATGTTGACCAGCTCCTGGTGCTGGCTTTGTTGGGTGGTGGCGAGGGCATGGATGAACTCTTTGAGTGACAAGGACTCAAGGACACGCGCGTACATATACGCACACGCTTGTGTGCGTGCGCGTATACGCGCGTGCATATGCTTATACGCGCACGCGAATGCATGCGCGTGTGTACACACACGCGAACGCATGCACGTGCGTACATGCGCGAATACGCACGAACGCATGCGTGTGTGTATACACGCGCAAACGCATGCCCGCGCGCACACCCATGGCTTCAATCAAAACCTATGCAAAGCCCATGGCTTCAGCAAAAACCTATGCAAAATCAATCAACTTTAAAATACTTACAAGCAGTACTAAAATATATATAAATACTCTGCACATACATTATAAATATTCCGGTTGTAAAATATTGACACCACAAACGCTATAAAACACAAACACTTGTTAAAACACCCCTTTTCCCAACATCCAGTAGAACATGCCCGCTTATGACGAAAAGTCTCTAAAACTATAATTGTCCTTCGAGACTTCCCGTCGGGTCTTTCAGCACTCGCGAATCAGGAAGTGGAGGAAACGCTGCAACAGGTAAGATTTAGCTCTTTTGTTTGGTAGCTCACTAGTTATTGTTTTGCCAAACGTAAAATGTTTAAAAGTTATGTGTCCATAGTCCTTAAAATGCAGTTGGCAATTCCTGCTTCCAAGGAAAGCTATTAATAAAAGTTCGTTGTGCTTGTGTGTTGCAGATTCCGTGCTTCTGTGCCTGCCAACTGCATACTCACATTCCACGCTGTGGGATAAAAGAGAATAAAAGAGCTGTGCTTGAAACTGTGTCGGTGTGGTGCTTGTTAGTGTCAATGTGCAAGTGTGATGTTAAAACCTGATTAAAAGGGTAACGGGCTGCCGCACCGTTACACATATGCACACACACACACATATGCATGCGTGCGTATGCACATACACACGTATGCACGCGTGCGTATGAACACACAGGCACGCAGGCGTGCGTATAGACCCTTTTCACGTGATGTCACGACAAATGCGGCCGCCATTTTGGACATGTACTACCAGTAGTTTACCACAGCCAGCATTGAGGAACGGCAGCAAAGAAAGTGTTTATTTTCAGCAAGACTTCCATCATGTCACTATATTGTTGTGCACCTGGATGTAGTAACCATCAACAAACAAGGCAAGGTTTATCATTTTATCGAATCCCAACGGAGAAGATGGATAGCGGCCATAAACAGGAAAGATTGGCAGCCCTCGGCATACCAGCGCTTGTGTAGTGACCACTTTGTTGGAGGTAAGACGAATAAAATTAGCCAGAAAAGGCATTACATTGCTGTTAACATTCTGTGGCGGCGAGTGTGTAACCAAATAGGCTAAAATAACCCATTGTAACCTCTGTTCTTCTGTAGTAGCTATTAGCTAACGACATTAGCTAGCGTTGTGTTCCTTTGCTGTTGGTAGACTGTAGGACAGATCAGAGGCAGTGTCCTACAAACAGCGCTTAATTTGAGGGGGAGCAAGCCGGAGCACGCTCCGGAACCTCGGGCGTTGGCTCCGGCAGCTATTTACACTGGATCCGGTGATCCGACACCTCTTTTGACTATGTAACAAAAAAAACAAAAACAAATAATTAAATAAAAAAATGCAAGTTTATTTAGTGTTAATGTCTGATTTTGATATCTGTCTTGTTGGTGATTTCTCTCATGAAATGACATCCACAAAATATCTGCAGATGAACTTAATTTGCAGTGTTATTACAAAACATGCCCAGCAGCGCCGCGCCGCGCCCCCCTCTTTTTTTCCGCACCGGAGCCGCTCATCCTCTGCGCTCCGGGACCTCCCACTTTACAAATTAAGCACTGCCTACAAATAAGTGTTCAAAACAAGAGGAACATGTATTTGTCTCTTAAATCCAGGCCGTTCCCTGTAATCTGTCACAACGGTTGGAGAAAGTAATGGCAAATAGTGAGTGCACAAACCGTAGAAGGTTAACTGTACACAGCGCCAGGGCAGTGTGATGGTATGTCTACTTTTAGATTGTGTTAGCTTATCAATGAACACACTCGTCACTCGACGAGTTTCACGTCTTTACGACGGATACTTAAATGTGTGTTAGGTATTATTGTTGCAGTCTAAGCAGTCATTGTAGCAGCTAGATGAGCGAGAACCGAAAGGGTCTGTGCCATAAACCGTTATTTCTGTACGGCATTGCTAATGTGTCGTTACTGTTATTATTTCTCCCTCTGCTCGCCCCGTAAATGCCCTATGTCGCTGGATAGCGAAGGTATTTTCTGCATCTCGCTCCTTTTTCTTGTATGTTCTCCATTTGTCGCCTTCCTCGCATTCAAACCAATTCGAGCCGAAGTCCGCTACATGTCCAAAATGGTGGTCGCGTTTACGAAGGTCACGTGACTGAAAAGGGTCTATACACACATGCATGCACACGTGCGTATACACGCATGCCTGCGTGTGTATGCGCGCGCACACGCATGCGTGCGTACGTCACACGTATGCATGCGTGCATACGTCACACGTATGCATGCGTGCGTACGTCACACGTATGCATGCGTGCGTACGTCACACGTATGCACGCGTGCGTATACGCACGTGCGCACACATGCGTGTGTGTATATGCGCGTGCTTGCGTTTGTGTGTATATATACACAGGCGTGTATACGTGTGTGTGTATACACTCATGCATACGTGTGTGTATGCATGCGCGCGCGCATACGCACGCGTGCTTGCGTTTGTGTGTATTTGCACGCGTGCATGTGTGTATATACACAGGCGTGCATACGTGTGTGTGTGTATATATACACTCATGCATATGCATGCGCGCGCATATGCGTGTGTGTATGCATGCACGAGTGCGTGCACGCATGACAGGCTGTTTCGAAAAAGATCACAGAAGCATGATGCACCTTGTTAGTTGCACTTTGCTGCTGTTGAGTTTGGACTTGAGGGGGAACAGGATGTGATGCGGATATTTTCCTATTGTGCTTTTTGGAAACCCACCACTCTGAATCTGATTGGCATACTTAAATAAAAACAAACAAACAAACAAAAAAAGATGGTACATGGTCTTAGTCTTGATGGCTTTATGATTTTAGATTATGATCTAAAATAAGTTCATAATGTCAGTAACGTTCTTCCCCTGCTTGCATCCATAAGTGCCTGCAGCCTGAGACATGACTTTTGTCCAGATAATTTTCTCATGATAAAAATTGTGATAAAATTTGTAAATTAATCTTAGTCTCTCATACCATTTCAAATACATGTGCAACATAAACCCAGAAGAGTATAACATGAATATATTTATAAACTAATTCTAGAATTGTGTCTGTGCCAGCGTTACAGAATACATGGGATTCAGAAAGAGTATTTCTAAATTTTTTAGAAAGTGTTTTGTTGGCTAATGTAAGTCAAATGTCAAATGTAAATTGTTAAATGCAAACTCATCTCATCTCATCTCATTATCTCTAGCCGCTTTATCCTTCTACAGGGTCGCAGGCAAGCTGGAGCCTATCCCAGCTGACTACGGGCGAAAGGCGGGGTACACCCTGGACAAGTCGCCAGGTCATCACAGGGCTGACACATAGACACAGACAACCATTCACACTCACATTCACACCTACGGTCAATTTAGAGTCACCAGTTAACCTAACCTGCATGTCTTTGGACTGTGGGGGAAACCGGAGCACCCAGAGGAAACCCACGTGGACACGGGGAGAACATGCAAACTCCACACAGAAAGACCCTCGCCGGCCCCGGGGCTCGAACCCAGGACCTTCTTGCTGTGAGGCGACAGCGCTAACCACTACACCACCGTGCCGCCCTCCAATAAAAATGAGTGACAAATTTCTCATGAGCTGCACACCCTATCAAATTTAGTTTTAACTTTAAGATGAGGGGTTGTAAATTCGACTGAACTGTTTTACCATAGGTTTACAAATCAAACATACAGTGGTGCTTGAAAGTTTGTGAACCCTTTAGAATTTTCTATATTTCTGCATAAATATGACCTAAATCATCAGATTTTCACACAAGTCTTAAAAGTAGATGAAAAGAACCCAGTTAAACAAATGAGACAAGAATATTATACTTGGTCTCTTATTTATAGAGGAAAATGATCCAATGTTACATATCTGTGAGTGGCAAAAGTATGTGAACATTTGCTTTCAGTATCTGGTGTTGACCCCCTTGTGCAGCAATAGCTGCAACTCAACGTTTCTGTTAACTGTTGAACAGTCCTGCACACCAGCTTGGAGGAATTTTAGCCCATTCCCCTGTCCAGAACAGCTTCACCTCTGGGATGTTGGTGGGTTTCCTCACATGAACTGCTCGCTTCAGGTCTTTCCACGGCATTTCGATTGGTTGGATTTTGACTTGGCCATTCCAAAACATTAACTTTATTCTTCTTTAACCATTCTTTGGTAGAATGACTTGTGTGCTTAGGGTCGTTGTCTTGCTGCATGACCCACCTTCTCTTGAGATTCAGTTCATGGACACGTGCCCTGACATTTTCCTTGAGAATTTGCTGGTATAATTCAGAATTCATTGTTCCATCAATGATGACAAGCTGCCCTGGCACAGATGCAGCAAAACAGGCCCAAACCATGATACTACCACCATCATGTTTCACAGATGGGAGCTCTTGGAGTGATCTTTGTTGGTCGACCACTCCTGGGGAGGGCACCAATGGTCTTGAATTTCCTCCATTTGTACACAATCTGTCTGACTGTGGATTGGTGGAGTCCAAACTCTTTTTAGAGATGGTTTTGTAACCTTTTCCAGCCTGATGAGCATCAACAACGCTTTTTCTGAGGTCCTCAGAAATCTCCTTTGTTCATGCCATGATACACTTCCACAAACATGTGTTGTGAAGATCAGACTTTGATAGAGCCCTGTTCTTTAAATTAAACAGGGTGCCCACTCACACCTGATTGTCATCCCATTGATTGAAAACACCTGACTCTAATTTCACCTTCAGATTAACTGCTAATTCTAGAGGTTAACATACCTTTGCCACTCACAGATATGTAATATTGGGTCATTTTTCTCAATAAATAAATGACCAAGTATAATATTTTTTGTCTCATTTGTTTAACTGGGTTCTCTTTATCTACTTTTCGGACTTATGTAAAAATCTGATGATGTTTTAGGTCATATTTATGCAGAAATATAGAAAATTCTGAAGGGTTCACAAATTTTCAAGCACCACTGTAGTGTAGTTCTGGCAGGCCACAAAGTCAAGCTCAGCCCTCAGTCCCAGCTACATTTAGCTGACTGCAGCTGATCTCAAGCCAGCCCATATCAGCTATTAGCTCAGCTGATTCCCTTCGGTGCATTCTATTGGCATTTCTTTCATAGAGCGCCTATTTAAGCTGCTTTAACCTCCCTATATTTGTTGCTTCCTCTGCAAGCCATTTTGCAAGAGAGCACCATTTCTATTCGCCGGAGCTCTCGGGTGGCAAGTAGAAGTCTTCTGCTCCCAGGGTTAATGAATGGCCTGTACCCAGGCTCCTGGAAATCATATTACTAAATAGCATTGCGACTCCAGTTGGAGCTTCCCTCGAGGAACTGTTTGCATTATCACGGGGGGCATCCACATTGAGCCCCCAGCTGCAGATCTTTTCAGCTCCTCTGTTTCTAGAGAAGCTGCCAAAAATGAAAACACTGCCCACACCTCTGCACAGTCCCAGCTCTGGCCACTCTGCCACCCAAGAGAGCACAAGTCTAAGCCCAGCAGCTGCACCTGCAGACCCGAATAACTCCTTGTCAGGCTTGTCCAGCATCTAGCATCACTTGCCATCATGAACTCCAAAATCCAAGCCCTGGAGTCTGGTTGGCTCCCTGTACAAATTTGTTTCCTGGCAACAGTGGATTTGTTTACATCCTCCATGCTTCCAAATTAGCCACAGGGCCAGCTCCTGCGTCACAGAACAATGATGTCACCACCCAACTACTCAATCTAACAACTTGCATTAGCCCTACAGGTATAGCTCCCCATAAATATTTTGGGGGAGAGAGGAGGGAAAAAACCCCCTAATAATCGATTTATCTGCTCTTTGTGATGACGAAGCTCAAAGCATCAATGAACAGTTTATAACTTCAACAAAACAGACCTCATGTTAAAACTACAACCCCTGGCAAAAAATATGGAATCACTACTCTTGGAGGATGTTCATTCAGCTGTTTTACTTTGTAGCAAAAAAAAAACAAAAACAAATCACAGACATGACACAAAATTGTTTTATTTAACAGCTGAACATTCTGGCTTTGTAAAATATACCTCAAAAAATTATATGAAATTGTTGTAATTAATGGCACATTTTTTTTAAAGATCAAGTCGAGGAAAAAATTATGGAATCACTCAATGATGAGGAAAAAATTATGGAATCAAGCTATAACTTGCATTTCTAAAACAAATATCCGCACAAGCCTAAATGTGCAAATTAGTCTGCAGTTAAAAGAGACTGCTTGTAGACCTGAATGAGCTGTTGCACCTGGCTGATTGACAGAAAACATGGCCCCAACAAGAGAGCTGTCAGTTGAAACAATGGAAAGGATTATAAAACTCCTTAAAGAAGGTAATTCAACACGGAGTGTGGTAAAATATGTTGGTTGTTTCCAGTCAGCTGTGTCTAAAATTTGGAACAAGTACAAACAAAATGGGAAGGTTGTAAAAGGGAAACATACAGGTAGATCAAAGCGTCAGGACAGGAAACTCAAAGCAAGATGCCTTGAAAATAGACAATGCACAAGAAAAGAAATGAAAAACAAACGGGCAGAAACAGGAGTCAATGTTTGTGACCAAAATGTAAGAAATCGGCTGAAGGAAATGGGATTTACGTACAGAAAAGCCAAACGTTAACCATCATTAACACCTAAACAGAAGAAAACAAGGTTACAGAGGGGTTAAAGAGAAGGAGTCGTGGACTGTGGGTGATTGGATGAAAGTTATATTCAGTGATGAATCATGAATCTGCATTGGCCAAGGAGATGATGCTGAAACTTTTGTTTGGTGCTCTTCCAATGAAATATATAAAGATGACTGTCTGAAGAAAACAAGCAAATTTCCACAGTCATTGATGATATGGGGCTGGATGTCAGGTAAAAGGACCTGGGCAGATGGCAGTCATTACCTCTACAGTAAATGCACAGGTGTACACTGAAATTTTGGATACTTTTCTCATTCCATCAATCAAAAGTACTTTTGGTGGTGATGAAGTCATTTTTCAGGATGATAATGCATCTTGCTACAGAGCAAAGAGCATTAAAACTTTTCTTCAGGAAAGGCAGATCAACTCAATGGCATGGCCAGCAAACAGTCTGGATCTCAATCCAATTGAAAATATATGGTGGAAATTGGAAAAAAAAAAAGTCCATTACAAGGCTCCATCCTGCAAAGCTGATCTGTCAACTGCTATATGAGAAAGTTGGAACCTGACTGATAAAGAATATTCTTTTTCATTAGTGAAGTACACGCCTCAAAGAATTCAAGCTGTCATAAAAGCCAGGGGAGGTGCAGCAAAGTACTAATTGTGATTTTTTTTATTTATGATTCCATAATTTTTTCCTCATCATTGAGTGATTCCATAATTTTTTCTTCTACTTGATCTTGAAAAAAAAAGTGCCATTAATTACAAAAAAAAATTAATTTTTTTGAGGTATATTTTACAAAGCCAGAATGTTCAGCTGTTAAATTAAATAATTTTGTGTCATATCTGTGATTTTTTTTTTTGTGCTACAAAGTAAAACAGCTGAATTAACATCCTCCAGGAGTAGTGATTCCATATTTTTTGCCAGGGGTTGTATAATGAATTTCCTGGTTACACAGTTATACTTTGTACAACCCCGATTCCAAAAAAGTTGGGACAAAGTACAAATTGTAAATAAAAATGGAATGCAATAATTTACAAATGTCAAAAACTGATATTGTATTCACAATAGAACATAGACAACATATCAAATGTCGAAAGTGAGACATTTTGAGATTTCATGCCAAATATTGGCTCATTTGAAATTTCATGAAAGCAACACATCTCAAAAAAGTTGGGACAGGGGCAATAAGAGGCTGGAAAAGTTAAAGGTACAAAAAAGGAACAACTGGAGGACCAAATTGCAACTCATTAGGTCAATTTGCAATAGGTCATTAACATGACTGGGTATAAAAAGAGCATCTTGGAGTGGCAGCGGCTCTCAGAAGTAAAGATGGGAAGAGGATCACCAATCCCCCTAATTCTGCGCCGACAAATAGTGGAGCAATATCAGAAAGGAGTTCGACAGTGTAAAATTGCAAAGAGTTTGAACATATCATCATCTACAGTGCATAATATCATCAAAAGATTCAGAGAATCTGGAAGAATCTCTGTGCGTAAGGGTCAAGGCCGGAAAACCATACCGGGTGGCCGTGATCTTCGGGCCCTTAGACGGCACTGCATCACATACAGGCATGCTTCTGTATTGGAAATCACAAAATGGGCTCAGGAATATTTCCAGAGAACATTATCTGTGAACACAATTCACCATGCCATCCGCCGTTGCCAGCTAAAACTCTATAGTTCAAAGAAGAAGCCATATCTAAACATGATCCAGAAGCGCAGACGTCTTCTCTGGGCCAAGGCTCATTTAAAATGGACTGTGGCAAAGTGGAAAACTGTTCTGTGGTTAGACGAATCAAAATTTGAAGTTCTTTATGGAAATCAGGGACGCCGTGTAATAGGGCTGCACAATATATTGAAAAAGTATCGATATCGCGATATCATAGTTTGCGATACACATACCGCAAAAATTACTTAAATTTCGATAAAAGGCACATTTTTCTGTGCCGTCCAGTGGTGTAGTCTACGTGATACGCAGGTATACGCCGTATGCCCACTGGAAAAGCTCAGCGATTTCCGTATACTCACTGTCTCGCACCACAGTACCTGAGTGAACTTCTGCTCCTCTATGACCCGCCACGCCTACTTAGATCAAAAGGTGCAGGCTATCTGCTGGTACCTCGTATAGTGAAGGCTACATCAGGGGGCAGAGCCTTTTCTTACAAAGCCCCACTGTTATGGAACAGCCTTCCAAGTAATGTTCGGGAATCAGACACAGTCTCAGCATTTAAGTCTAGGCTGAAAACATATCTGTTTAGTCAAGCCTTTTGTTAATGGTGTTTATGAGGTAAAGGAGTAGATCTGGAGGGTCCTCAGACATAGAGTGTTTTGGTAAACTGGGATGTATGGATGCTGTCAGTCCCCACTCGCTTGCTCACTCGAGTTTGTTGACGGTGCAGTGGCTGCTGCTTTATGTCCCGGGGCTCCCTCATGCCTGTGTTACCTTCTGGCTCTCTCCTTTTTAGTTATGCTGTCATAGTTAGTTGCCGGAGTCCCTGCTTGTACTCAGTGCAATATGTATACTGTTCCTACTTATTCAGGTGACATTGGGCATACCTAACCACCTGTGTTTTCTTTCTCCCCCCCCTCCCCCCCCCCAAATCTGTCCCTCTGAGTTACATGGAGTCAACAGGAAATCTTTTGGTGGAGACGGTGGGGACCTCGACTGGCTATCGTAGCCTGCAGGGAATCGGCCGTCAGACATTCTGTCGCATGTCCCAGACCCGGTGAAATGTAACTGAATTGTCTTGGCCAGGCCTAAGGGTCCCATCTGCATCTCATCATTGCTGAGGAGTGTGCTCCCATCACCCAATCAAGCATTCAGCCAGAGCAGGTCATGATATATTTTTTACCATATTAACATGCCATTGTGCATCATGCCTGATGTAAAGACTCTCGTCTCTGCGAGCCTACCACACAGATTTAATACTTGTCATTTTTAGGGCATACCTAACAACGTGTTTTCTTTCTCTCCCCCCCCCATCTGTCCCTCTGAGTTACATGTTGATCCTGGGGTTGAGATGCTGGCCTCTTCTGCCCCTCGGACCTGCTTGATCCATCCTGGTGCCCTGTGTCTGGTCGGAGTTTTATCGCCCCACTCCTGTGAAGGACGGCCCCATGAGGACAGTTGAGGGTTATACCTGTTAAAACTGTTAATATTATAGTCAGGCTGTCTGTTGTTGCCCAAATGAGGATGGGTTCCCTTTTGAGTCTGGTTCCTCTCGAGGTTTCTTCCTCATGTCGTCTGAGGGAGTTTTTCCTTGCCACCGTCGCCACAGGCTTGCTCATTGGGGATAGATTAGGGATAAAATTAGCTCATGTTTTAAGTCGTTCAAATTCTGTAAAGCTGCTTTGCGACAATGTTTATTGTTAAAAGCGCTGTACAAATAAACTTGATTTGATTTGATTTGAAGAGCTCAGTGATTTGCGTATGCGCATACGCCTACCGAAAAATATATTCGTTATTTGAACTGGCCAAACCAACGTCAACATTGTCAGATGAATGTTCCACAGTTCCATTCCTAGATGCCTGTGTCCACCAAACGCGCTTAAGCGCCTACTCAATTCAAATCCTATGGGCTTCATTTATTAGACGCTGACAGAGCCCGACTCAGCACTCAAGGCATTGCGAGTTGATCCAAGAGCAGAGAATTGACCCTTCCGGGAGCTCCGCCCCCCATAGCAACTGTTGCTATGTCAGTCAAGCCAGCCGTCTGCACTTGTCGTGTATGTAGCCAGTCAAATGAGGTCACCCCTTCGCAGTAAATGTCATTCATACGTAAGAGGAAACTGCGCGCGCAGCCTGGACTCAAAAAAGACTCAGCGACGGTAGAGACGAGAAGAAATATTTGGAAGAAATGCCTAGTTGTTGTGTTGTCAGGTGTCAGAATCGTAGCAGTGATGGGGTTAAAATGTACAGAATTCCAGCAGGATCTCACCCATTCCAAAAAAATCACCGACGTCTATGGCTACAAGCCATCAAACGTGTAGACTGGGATGAAAGCACTATCAAAAATGCGCGGGTTTGCAGTGCCCACTTCATCACAGGTAAGATCAGGCTATTTATTAAATCTTTCTTTTTTATTCTTTCTAGTCTTTGTTTATTGATGTAGCAAAATACTTTGGTAACGTTTGTCTGATTAGCTGGGTCATAGTTACACAATGTAATGAATATTGTTAGCATGTTAACTTAGCTTTGCATGCAGTTTTGTTTGTAGGAGAGGTCTCGCTTGACTCGAGCAGTCCAGATATTGTGCCATCATTATTTGTGTATGCCGAAAATCACAATTTTAAAGCAAGGATGGAAAGGTAAAATTGTGTGCCCTCACTCTAAATGCCAACTTACGTTGACTGCTCTAACCTAGCTCCCGCCCCGTTCAGTTTCATTTCTGCTCTCTGCCTCTCGCTTTTTACGCAGCTCTGATTTCTCTTAGCTGCACTCTTTACACTATCATTCCTTTCATGCCATTACCTCCTGCAAATTGCTGTTTAGTGTTGGTATTTGCTGTTGTAGCTAAAGCCACATTGCCATCACATCACTGGCATAATTTGATTAAAACAAAATGAATATGAATGTCCCATTGTTAATCAAGTTGTAGTCTCGCTGTAACCAGAATGTTGATGGCAGGCTACTTTTGTAAATAGTTTTTTTTTTGAGTTTGACATTTTTTGTAAATAGTATGACTGCCTTCAGGTATCAGAGGAAAACTTACTAACATCGTCCGTCCACTCTTTAATTAAATGCGGATCCAGTAGGCGATGTCCACTTGTTAGAGTTAACTTATTTATGTAGCATTCTCGATCTTGTAACGACAATTGTTTTGCATAATCTGACAGCTCGTAATGCCGGTCTATGGGCAGCGCCATTGTTTCTGAGTCCAGGCTGCGCGCGCATCCTAGCAACAGTCGGTTTGTTTACAAACATGAAGGGGTCTCTTGTTGCTAAGCAACAGTGCTTATTCAGTCACGACAGACCACGCGGCATTATCTAGCATTCAATCAAGCTTGCGAAATCATGAAACGAAAACAAACGACACTATTTCAGTGTTTTCAGAAGTGTCCTCAGCCATCACTCTGCAGCACAACCAAGGAGGCAATGCAGACCTCAAATGCCAGAATATAAAAACACCTGGAAAGTCCTGTAGACCTTTTTTGCAGGGCTTGTGGACTAATACACTGAAGGGCATTGCGTATTTGTTAATTAAATTATTTTTTTCTTCTTTGAAGCAAACATTTGTTTTAGCACATCTAGGATGTTTTCTTGTTCATTTAAGCTGATGTGCTGAATAGATAAGAAATAAGAAATGCATTTAATATGTTAAAAATATATTATTGTGGGATATGTGTTTAATTTACATGTCAATATGTCAAATTTTCTTGATACATGAAAAATAAAAAAAAACAATGACCGAAAGGACAAGATCGCGGATACAAGCGGCCGAAATGAGTTTCCTTCGCAGGGTGGCTGGGCGCTCCCTTAGAGTTTGGGTGAGAAGCACAGTCACTCGGGAGGAGCTCGGAGTAGAGCCGCTGCTGCTCCACATCGAGAGGAATCAGCTGAGGTGGCTCGGGCATCTTTTTCGGATGCCTCCTGGACGCCTCCCTCGGGAGGTGTTCCAGGCATGTCCCCCCGGGAGGAGGCCCTGGGGAAGACCCAGGACACGCTGGAGGGACTATGTCTCTCGGCTGGCCTGGGAACGCCTCGGTGTTCTTCCCGAGGAGCTGGCCGAGGTGTCTGGGGAAAGGGAAGTTTGGGCTTCCCTGCTTAGACTGCTGCCTCCGCGACCCGGTCCCGGATAAAGCGGAAGAAGACGAGACGAGACGAATAATGGAAAAGCCCACTTATCTTAAGTTGAATGGTGAATCAAAATTTTATGAATTTTGTACATTTAAACCACATTTGTTTTGCATACAGTAGATCTGTACACAAAACCAGTTTCAAGATGCATATTACTATGCATTAGGTAGTGATGGTGCTCATGAGGTGTTGCTTTCAGGTTATCGGACAGTTACAAGATGGATGAGTACAAGTATAACAGTATAGCCACAACACGTGTGTGTGTATATATATATATATATATATATATATATATATATATATATATATATATATATGTGTATGTGTGTGTGTGTGAGTATAAATTTTTTTCCCGGGGGGAGGCGTTGCATGGCAAGCACTGAGTATACCCACTGCAAAAAAGTAGACTACACCACTGGTGCCGTCCAATCACATTTGAATGTCAACAAGCGCCGCGGGATAACTCCGCCCCCTATTGCAAAACAAGTAAAAGCCTCGTGGTGATGGATGATGGATGGATGGCAATGCATCCATCATCCATCAGTATCCATCCATCCAGATGGATCCATCCAGTATCCATCCATCCAGATCAATCCATCCAGCATCCATCAGTGGTAGCAAGTGTGGTGAGACAAACTTGTGTGAGGAGGAACTGGTTTCCAAAAAAAAATGCACGTCTGCTATTTGGAAGTACTTTGGATTCAGGAGGGATGACGTACTGCAAACTCAGGTACTTTGCAAGACATGTACCTGTAAAACAGTGGTGGGGCAGCTCACTGGGACAAACACTGATGTAATACAGCAGCATAAAAACATAAAACCGCGCTCTCTCTCACACACACACACACACACACTACCGCTCGCTCGCTCTCTCACCCGCATGTGTTATTAACAGATTGTGTTTGAGTTTATGGTGAATCTGTGTCGCTCACCTTCATCTCCCGGGAGCCGCTGAAATTGCCATTTTGAATGCTTTATGTTAATGTAATGTAGTTTTCAGTTTTTTGTTTACTTCAACTTAAGACATTTTCTGCTGCGCTCACTAAAATTAAGAGATTTAAAGATGATTGATGGACACCATTGTAGGTGTAGCCATGTTTTTCCAATAAAAAATAATGTTGGAATGGAAGCGATGCATTGGGTGTTTTTTTTTAAATGCTAGATACAGGGCAGAACGGAGAGTAGAGGTAAGAAAAACAGTATATATTTAATTATCGTGATACATATCGATATCGAGATATTCAGTCATGTTATCGAATATCGCATATTTTTCTGATATTGTGCAGCCCTACCGTGTAATTCGGACTAAAGAGGAGAAGGATGACCCAAGTTGTTATCAGCGCTCAGTTCAGAAGCCTGCATCTCTGATGGTATGGGGTTGCATTAGTGCGTGTGGCATGGGCAGCTTACACATCTGGAAAGACACCATCAATGCTGAAAGGTATATCCAGGTTCTAGAGCAACATACGCTCCCATCCAGACGACGTCTCTTTCACGGAAGACCTTGCATTTTCCAACATGACAATGCCAAACCACATACTGCATCAATTACAGCATCATGGCTGCGTAGAAGAAGGGTCCGGGTACTGAACTGGCCAGCCTGCAGTCCAGATCTTTCACCCATAGAAAACATTTGGCGCTTCATAAAACGGAAGATACGACAAAAAAGACCTAAGACTAGAGCAACTAGAATCCTACATTAGACAAGAATGGGTTAACATTCCTATCCCTAAACTTGAGCAACTTGTCTCCTCAGTCCCCAGATATTTACAGACTGTTGTAAAGAGAAAAGGGGATGTCTCACAGTGGTAAACATGGCCTTGTCCCAACTTTGAGATGTGTTGTTGTCATGAAATTTAAAATCACCTAATTTTTCTCTTTAAATGATACATTTTCTCAGTTTAAACATTTGATATGTCATCTATGTTCTATTCTGAATAAAATATGGAATTTTGAAACTTCCACATCATTGAATTCCATTTTTATTTACAATTTGTACTTTGTCCCAACTTTTTTGGAATCAGGGTTGTAACATTACAGAAGCAAATTATTTATAATCATGTTATCTGTTACCACCCAAATGATGATGGCTCTCTTTTGAGTCTGGCTCCTCTCAAGGTTTCTTCATGTCAGTTTCCCGGCAGGAAAGAGCAAGCACAATTTCTGATGCACCGTTTACAACAGGAGTATCAGTTGTAAACACCAAGACCTTTGGAGATGTTGAACTTCAAATGCAAAGAAAGTTCACAAAGATCTTGAAAAAGTGAGATCGTCATCAGGATCACTCTTGACCGCATTTGCAGCACAGACTTCTGTGAGTGAGGAGGTATATTTTTTATATTTTATTGTGTTTGAAAAAAGCTAAACATGCTTTGTTTCATTTAATTTAAGCTCAACCAGATCTATCTGCAAAGTTGCTAAGTTAAAGTAAAATCCATCCATCTGGGATAGGCTCCAGCTATTCGCTTATCCTGTGTGGGTCATGGGCAAGCTGGAGCCTATCCCAGCTGACTATGGGCAAGAGGCAGGGTACACCCTGGACAAGTTGCCAGGTCATCGCAGGGCTGACACATAGAGACAAACAACCATTCACATTCACATCTACGTTCAATTTAGAGCCACCGATTAGCTTAACCTGCATGTCTTTAGACTGTGGGGGAAACCGGAGCACCCGGAGGAAACCCACACAGACACGGGGAGAACATGCAAACTCCACACAGAAAGGCCCCCGTTGGCTTCTGGGCTTGAACCCAGAACCTTCTTGCTATGAGGTGACAGTGCTAACCACTACACCACCGTGCTGCCATTAAAGTAAAATAATAGCTTATTTTTAAGTGTCCCACATATATGTTATCATAAATGTATAGCCAAATATTTTTTTTCAAGAGGAATTTTGTATGTTGTGTTTGGTATGTTTATTATTGTTACAGTAGTAGCCTAGCTAATCTGTGTTGGTGACAGGAAATAAAAAAATAAGCACATAAATGTATAAATCTATAACTATATAATTGCACATTGTTAATATATCATTGTCATAATGGTTTTGTGATTTTTGGTGATGGTATTACTTTGAGTAATTCACTAATTTTATATTCCTTCAATATTATCTTTCTAATTTATTTAATGTTATAAACTCTAATGAATAAATATTTTATAAATGTTATTTAGGGGCGGCACGGTGGTGTAGTGGTTAGCGCTGTTGCCTCACAGCAAGAAGGTCCGGGTTCGAGCCCCGTGGCCGACGAGGGCCTTTCTTTGTGGAGTTTGCATGTTCCTCTCCTAGAACTGCCACCTTATTGTGGTGGAGGGGTTTGTGTGCTTGAATGATCCTAGGAGCTATGTTGTCGGGGGCATTATGCCCCTGTTAGGGTTTCCCAAGGCAGACAGGTCCTAGGTGACAGGCCAGACCAAGAGCAGTTCACCAAAAAACCCCTATGGAGAAAAAATCCAGGACCGTGACGTCGCCCGGTAGGACGCAGCCGGGGCCCCACCCTGGAGCCAGGCCTGGGGTTGGGGCTCGTATGCGAGCGCTTGGTGGCCGGGCCTTTGCCCATGGGGCCCGGCCGGGCTCAGCCCGAAGAGGTGACGTGGGCCCAACCTCCTGTGGGTTCACCACCCACAGAGGTAGCAGTAGGGGTTTGGTGCAGTGTGGATTGGGTGGCAGTCGAAGGCAGGGGCCTCGACGACCTGATCCCCGGACACAGCGGCTGGCTGTTGGGACATGGAATGTCACTTCGCTGGGGGGGAAGGAGCCTGAGCTTGTGCGGGAGGTTGAGAGGTACCGGCTAGAGATAGTCGGGCTCACCTCCACGCACAGCTTGGGCTCTGGAACCCAGCTCCTCGAGAGGGGCTGGACTTTCCACTTCTCTGGAGTCGCCCGTGGTGAGCGGCGGCGGGCTGGTGTGGGCTTCCTTATAGCTCCCCAGCTCAGCCGCCATGTGTTGGAGTTTACCCCAGTGAACGAGAGGGTCGCCTCTCTGCGCCTTCGGATTGGGGAGAGGGCCCTTGCTGTTGTTTGTGCCTACGGGCCAAATAGCAGTATAGAGTATCCGGCCTTCTTGGAGTCCCTGGGAGAGGTACTGAGGGGTGCTCAGACTGGGGACTCCATTGTGCTACTGGGGGACTTCAATGCTCACGTGGGCGATGACAGTGACACCTGGAGGGGCGTGGTTGGGAGGAACGGCCTCCCCGATCTGAACCCGAGTGGTGTTTTGTTATTGGACTTCTGTGCTAGTCACAGTTTGTCCATAACGAACACCATGTTCGAGCATAGGGGTGTCCATAAGTGCACGTGGCACCAGGACACCTTAGGTCGGAGGTCGATGATCGACTTTGTAGTCGTGTCATCTGATCTCCGACCCTATGTCTTGGACACTCGGGTGAAGAGAGGGGCTGAGTTGTCAACTGATCACCACCTGGTGGTGAGTTGGATCCGCTGGCGGAGGAGGAAGCTGGACAGACCTGGCAGGCCCAAACGTATGGTGAGGGTCTGCTGGGAACGTCTGGCCGAGCACTCTGTTGAGGAGGTCTTTAACTCCCACCTCCGGGAGAGCTTTTCCCAGCTTCCGAGGGAGGCGGGGGACATTGAGTCTGAGTGGACCATGTTCTCTACCTCCATTGTGGACGCAGCTGTTCGGAGCTGTGGCCGCAAGGTCTCCGGTGCCTGTCGTGGCGGCAATCCCCGAACCCGGTGGTGGACACCGGAATTAAGGGATGCCGTCAAGCTGAAGAAGGAGTCCTATCGGGCCATGTTGACCTCCGGGACTCCTGAGGCAGCCGACGGGTATCGGCAGGCCAGGCGTGCTGCAGCTCGGGCAGTTGCGGAGGCAAAAACTCGGAACTGGGAGGAGTTCGGGGAGGCCATGGAGAAGGACTATCGGTCGGCCTCGAAGAAATTCTGGCAAACCGTCTGGCGCCTCAGGAGGGGGAAGCAGTACTCTGCCAACACTGTTTACAGTGCGGGTGGGGAGCTGTTGACCTCGACTGGGGACATTGTCAGGCGGTGGAAGGAATACTTTGAGGATCTCCTTAATCCCACCGTCATGTCTTCCACTGAGGAGACTGAGGCTGATGACTCAGAGGTGGACTCGTCCATTACCCAAGCCGAAGTCACTGAGGTGGTTTGCAAGCTCCTCGGTGGCAAGGCACCGGGGGTGGATGAGATCCGCCCTGAGTATCTCAAGTCTCTGGATGTTGTGGGGCTGTCTTGGTTGACACGCCTCTGCAACATCGCGTGGCGGTCGGGGACAGTGCCTCTGGAGTGGCAGACTGGAGTGGTGGTCCCTCTTTTTAAGAAAGGGGACCGGAGAGTGTGCTCCAATTATAGGGGAATCACACTTCTCAGCCTCCCAGGGAAAGTTTACTCCAGGGTACTGGAGAGGAGAATTCGACCAATAGTTGAACCTCGGATCCAGGAGGAACAATGCGGTTTTCGTCCTGGTCGCGGAACACTGGACCAGCTCTATACCCTTCATAGGGTGCTCGAGGGTTCATGGGAGTTTGCCCAACCAGTCCACATGTGCTTTGTGGATCTGGAGAAGGCATTCGACCGTGTCCCCCGTGGTATTCTGTGGGGGGTGCTTCGGGAGTATGGGGTTCGGGGCTCTTTGCTAAGGGCTGTCCGGTCCCTGTACGAACGGAGCAGGAGTCTGGTTCGTATTGCCGGCAGTAAGTCAGACCTGTTCCCAGTGCATGTTGGACTCCGTCAGGGCTGCCCTTTGTCACCGGTTCTGTTCATAATTTTTATGGACAGAATTTCTAGGCGCAGCCAGGGGCCGGAAGGAATCCTGTTTGGGAACCACAGGATTTCATCTCTGCTTTTTGCGGATGATGTTGTCCTGTTGGCTTCTTCAAACCAGGACCTTCAGCATGCACTGGGGCGGTTTGCAGTCGAGTGTGAAGCGGCTGGGATGAGAATCAGCACCTCCAAGTCCGAGGCCATGGTTCTCGACTGGAAAAGGGTGGCTTGCCCTCTCCAGGTTGGTGGAGAAGTCCTGCCTCAAGTGGAGGAGTTTAAGTATCTCGGGATCTTGTTCACGAGTGAGGGAAGGATGGAGCGTGAGATCGACAGGCGGATCGGTGCAGCCTCCGCAGTGATGCGGTCGCTTTACCGGTCCGTCGTGGTGAAGAAGGAGCTGAGCCAAAAGGCGAAGCTCTCAATTTACCGGTCGATCTACGTTCCGACTCTCACCTATGGTCATGAGCTTTGGGTAATGACAGAAAGAACAAGATCGCGGATACAAGCGGCTGAAATGAGTTTCCTTCGCAGGGTGGCTGGGCGCTCCCTTAGAGATAGGGTGAGAAGCACAGTCACTCGGGAGGAGCTCGGAGTAGAGCCGCTGCTCCTCCACATCGAGAGGAACCAGCTGAGGTGGCTCGGGCATCTTTTTCGGATGCCTCCTGGACGCCTCCCTGGGGAGGTGTTCCAGGCATGTCCCCCCGGGAGGAGGCCCCGGGGAAGACCCAGGACACGCTGGAGGGACTATGTCTCTCGGCTGGCCTGGGAACGCCTCGGTTTTCTTCCCGAGGAGCTGGCCGAGGTGTCTGGGGAAAGGGAAGTTTGGGCTTCCATGCTTAGACTGCTGCCTCCGCGACCCGGTCCTGGATAAGCGGAAGAAGACGAGACGAGTTTGCATGTTCTCCCCGTGTCCACATGGGTTTCATCTGGGTGTTCTGGTTTCCCCCACAGTCCAAAGACATGCAGGTTAGGTTAACTGGTGACTCTAAATTGACCGTAGGTGTGATTGTGAGTGTGAATGGTTGTCTGGGTCTATGTATCAGCCCTGTGATGACCTGGCGACTTGTCCAGGGTGTACCCCGCCTTTTGCCTGTATCAGCTGGGATAGGTTCCAGCTTGCCTGCGACCCTGTAGAACAGGATAAAGCAGCTAGAGATAATGAGATGAGATGTTATTTAATACATAGGACAGAATATTAGATTTACTCAGCTTGTAGTTCCACAAGGTTCTGTCTTGGGTCCACTGCTTTTTTCTTTATATATGTTACCTCTGAGGGCGGCACGGTGGTGTAATGGTTAGCGCTGTCGCCTCACAGCAAGAAGGTCCGGGTTCGAGCCCCGTGGCCAGCGAGGGCCTTTCTGTGTGGAGTTTGCATGTTCTCCCCGTGTCCGCGTGGGTTTCCTCCGGGTGCTCCGGTTTCCCCTGCAGTCCAAAGACATGCAGGTTAGGTTAACTGTTGACTCTAAATTGACCGTAGTTGTGATTGTGAGTGTGAATGGTTGTCTGTGTCTATGTATCAGCCCTGTGATTACCTGGCGACTTGTCCAGGGTGTACCCCGCCTTTCGCCCGTAGTCAGCTGGGATAGGCTCCAGCTTGCCTGCGACCCTGTAGAACAGGATAAAGTGGCTAGAGATAATGAGATGAGATGAGATGTTACCTCTGGGTGATATTATTCGTAAACATTGTATTAGTTTCCACTGTTATGCTGATGACACACAGTTGTATGTTTCTGCAAAATCTGATGAGAGACACCAGCTTAATAGAATTGAGGAATGTATAAAGGACATTAACACTGGATGCTTATTAATTTCCTTCTGCTTAACTCTGACAAGACGGAAGTACTTGTACTAGGACCACATGCAGCTAGAAGTTTTCTGAATACACAGTAACTCTGGATGGCCTTTCTGTTTCTTCACGTGCAGCAGTAGAAGACCTCGGAGTAATTATTGACCCCAGTCTTTCATTCGAAACTCACATTGATAACATTATCCGGATAGGTTTCTTTCATCTCAGAAATATTGCTAAGATAAGAAATTTAATGTCACTACGTGATGCGGAAAAAACTAGTTCATGCTTTCGTTACCTCCAGGTTGGATTATTGTAATGCCTTACTGTCTGGATGTTCCAATAAGTGCATAAACAAGCTCCAGTTCGTTCAAAATGCAGCAGCAAGAGTCCTTACGAGAACTAGAAAATATGACCACATCACCCCCATCTTATCCACACTGCAATGGCTCCCAATCAAATTTCGTATTGAATATAAAGTACTACGATTGACCTTTAAAGCATTGAATGGTCTCGCACCACAGTACCTGAGTGAACTTCTGCTCCTCTATGACCCGCCACGCCTACTTGGATCAAAAGGTGCAGGCTATCTGCTGGTACCTCGTATAGTGAAGGCTACATCAGGGGGCAGGGCCTTTTCTTACAAAGCCCCACAGTTATGGAACAGCCTTCCAAGTAGTGTTCAGGAATCAGACACAGTCTCAGCGTTTAAGTCTAGGCTGAAAACATATCTGTTTAGTCAAACCTTTTGTTAATGGTGTTTATGAGGTAAAGGAGTAGCTCTGGAGGGTCCTCAGACATAGAGTGTTTTGGTAAACTGGGATGTGTGGATGCTGTCAGTTCCCCACTTGCTTGCTCACTCGAGTTTGTTGATGGTGTAGTGGCTGGCTGCTTTATGTCCCGGGGCTCCCTCATGCCTGTGTTACCTTCTGGCTCTTCCCTTTTAGTGATGCTGTCATAGTTAGTTGCCGGAGTCCCTGCTTGTACTTAGTGCAATATGTATACTGTTCCTACTTATTCAGGTGACATTGGGCATTCCTAACAACCTGTGTTTTCTGTCCCTCTCGCTCTCCCCTTCCCCCCAAATCTGTCCCTCTGAGTTACATGTTTGTCCTGCGATCGAGATGCTGACCTCTTCTGCTCCTTGGACTTCTTTGATCCATCCTGGAGCCCTGTGTCTGGCTGGAGTCTCATCGCATCTCTCCTGTGGATGATGGCCCCACAGGAAAGTTACACCTGGAGGACGTTCTGGACTCTTACAGTAATGCTTTTATGGCTGAGGACTACAGTTGACTTGCTAACTTTAGGACTGCAGTTGTCATGAACAGTTTTGCACTCAAGTTTCCATCAATGAAGAGTTTATAACATCAATGAAACTGACTTCATGGTAAAACTGTTAATGTTGCCCAAATGAGGATGGGTTCCCTTTTGAGTCTTGTTTCTCTCGAGGTTTCTTCCTCATGTTGTCTGAGGGCGTTTTTCCTTGCCACCATCGCCACAGGCTTGCTCATTGGGGATAGATTATGCTCATGTTTTAAGTCGTTCAAATTCTATAAAGCTGCTTTGTGACAATGTCTATTGTTAAAAGCGCTATACAAATAAACTTGAGTATATCTATCTATCTATCTATCTATCTATCTATCTATCTATCTATCTATCTATACACACACACACACACACACACGTGTCTGCATGTAATACACACATGACATACAGTAGATATTATTGTAGCTGAACTTGAGCTGAATACAAAAGACTTTCAAAATAGTGCTTAGATTTGTTGAAATTGACAACAAAATCAGACTATGTTAACATTATTTGAGTGCCAGAAAATACTCTCAGACCCCAGAGGGTTAACGAGAGAATTAATTCTATGAAAAAAACAGGCATCATGAATTGTCCTTTCTGAAGAAAGAAGGGAAGCAAATCTTTCCTCCCAATTTAGTCAGTAAAATGGGCCATTCCAAGTATTATTTGGCGGAACAAGGTAATTTGATTAAAAAAGTTGATTGGAGAGGAGAAATGTATAAAAAGTGCAACAGAATATAGGATACTCGGCTAAATTGATCTTCACTGCTTTAAAATGGCCACAAAACATGCAGAAAAAAAAGCAAGTACTGGCCAATTTTTCAGCAGCGGCGCCAAAATTATGAAATTATAAAGACTGCCTTAACTTTTCAGCTCAGTGATACTGCTAAAGTATGGATTCCAAGGCAAAATATACTGAAAACCATATTTAAAAATCACCCCAATTATAGCAATGTCATTTCAGAGAAATCTTGGTTTGAATTTTAAGAAATGAAAATTTTTTTCTGACGTATATTCCATTACTGATACTTTTTTCCTCATAAAAGATTTTGCATTGAGTTAAACATGGCCAATTTTTCTATGCTTTTTTTTAGGGTCAAAAGATACCCCATACAGTGAAATTTTTTTTATTTCATACTGCAACTCAAAAAAGTGAATACCTTTTGCTGTGAATGTAATTCCATTACCAAAGAACTATCATACTGTTAACCCTTTGGGGTCTGAGGGCATTTTCTGGCACTAATGATTTTGGCATACTCCGAGTTTGTTGTCCCTTTCAACAAATCTCAGCAGCATTTTCAAAGTCATCTGACTTTTTTTTTGATTCAGCAAAATTTCAGCTACAATAATAGTGATGAAGTATGTATATCAGGATTGTAATTTAAAAAAAAATAACAAATGAAGATGTAAAAAGGTTTTAGAACTGTGTTGGAATGTGTGGAAAAACATGACCTTACCCATTGTGATGAACTGTTTTGATCACTTGAGGTGATTCTATTCAGTCATGTGAATGTATCAAGCACAAAAACTTACATCTGCTCCATTGATTTGGACAATTAACTGGCCATAAAAAAAAATTATATCCTATTGTTTTGGGATAAAGGGTTGGGAGTGGGAGGAATATTCAATGAGAAGTTAAAAATTCCTTTCCATTCATGGGAAGAGTGAATACCCCTCTCACTGCCAACTCTTAATCCCATCAAGTCAAGTGATCAAAATGGTTCACCACAATGGGTAAGGTAATGTGTTTTTTCACACATTCCTAAAACTGCTTTTTACAACATTTTCATTTATCTGATCCATCCATCCATTTTCATCCATTTTCTGCCACTTACCTGGGTCTGGGTTGTGGGTAAGTGGCAGAAAATGGATGAAAATGGTTGCCTAAGCAGAGCAGCCCAGACTTCAGTCTCCCTGGCCACCTCCACCAGCTTTTCCAGGGGAATACCAAGGTGTTCCCAAGCCAGCCGAGAGATGTAATCTCTCCAGCATGTCCTGGGTCTGCCCCGGGGTCTCCTCCAAATGGGGCATGCCCAGAGAACCTCCCCTGGGAGGTGTCCGGGGGCATTCCGACAAGGTGCCCGAACCACCTCAAATGACTCCTTTTGATGTGGAGGAGCAGTGATTCTACTCTGAGTCTCTCCCGAATGACCGAGCTTCTCACCCTGTCTCGAAGGGAGAGCTCAGCCACCATGCAGAGAGAACTCTCTTCGACTGCTTGTATCTATGATCTCATTCTTTGGTCACTACCCATAGCTTGTGACCATAGGTGAGGGTGGGAATGTAGATGGACTAGTAAATTGAGAGCTTTGCCTTTTGGCTCAGCTCTCTCTTTACCATAACAGACCGGTTTAGCATCCGTATCACTGCTGACACTGCCCCGATCCATCTATCCCACTCCCCCCTACCTTCACTCATGAACAAGACGCAAGATACTTAAACTCCTCCACTTGAGGTAGGCACTCCACTGAGTGCCATGGACTTGGAGGTGCTGATCCTCATACCAGCTGCTTCACACTTGGCTGTAAACCATCCAAGCGTATGCTGTAGGTCACTGATTGATGAAGCCAACAGGACCACATCATCCACAAAAAGCAGAGACTCAATCCTGATGCCACCAAACTGGACACCCTCTGCCCCTTGGCTGTGCCTAGAAATTCTGTCCATAAAAGTTATGAACAGAACCAGGTGTGTCTTTTAAAAAAAAAAGTACAATCATGACTTACATACTCTGTAGATATTATTGTAGCAGAACTTGTGCTGAATACAAAAAAATACATGATTGAAAATACTGCTTAAATTAGTTGAAACTGACATCAGAGCATGCCAAAGTCATTAGAGTGCCAGAAAAAGATGAGGAAGAAGAGAGAGCAAACAAGTGACAGTTATTTACTCAAGAAGCATGTAAAATTTACTCAAATTGAAGAAAATGTTCCTCTTTGTCAGATAACAGTTGGTCCCTCTCTAAAATGAGTAAAAGTTACTCTTTTGATAGAGCTGTTTTTCCAGAGTCAATTCTCTTCAATTCAGTGCTAATATTTTACTCTGTGATAGTATTTGACTCTATTCAGTGTGTCTTGAATTTAACCCTTGTACTATTTTGCTCAGTTCAGAGCTACAACCAACTCTGTTACCCTGTTACACAATTACTTTGTAATTTTGCTCTCACTTCAACTAAATTTTACTCTCAACTTAAAATAGTGTGAAGGAAATTTAGTGAATGAACATTCCTATTCTGTGTTTCTGTGTGTTGAGCTCAAGTGGCCTAGTGTACTGAAGTTGTTTTTCCCACAAGCTGTAATTGCCTTTCTGTGTCCTTGGCTGGTGATAAGCAAGCTGTCTGGTCTCTGTCTCATGTTAGGTTATGCCTGAGCACGCGTCCGCAGCACTTAATTAGAGCACACTGGTTTGTCTGCTTTAACAAAGAGCCGATGTCTAACTTCAAGGCCAAGCCTCGAGCCAATCATGTGCAGATGTGAGCAGTAAGCGAATGCCTTTAGAGTATAATAGATAACAGCCACTAAGACACAACTCAGAGCGTGTACTCTCGGCATCACCTGAGGTGGTGTCGTCGTCTTTCCTTTTCCTGTTTTATATCTGTTTTATAAGATCTACTGTAATAAATAACTGAAAAGACAACTGCTAAACGTTCTGAAGTGTTTATTAGAAGTTTCCATTACAGTTTGGGCTTCCCTGGGTGGGCCCTACGCATCTGATCCTCGGACAACGGGACACTCCCAAGGCCACGGTGCGGAGCTGAGAACTCAGACAAGAGACCAGACCGTCAGGGCTCACCGAACCAGTAAGTGATAACTTTGCATTCTTGTGTAAAGAAATTAGTGGAAACAGTATTTCAAGACTGATGTAAGAGACGGACAGAAATTTGTCCTAGTCAAGGAGGACTGCTAAGCTGTGGTACCATCAATATGTTTGCAGAAACAGATATAAACCAATTTTGAGACAATAAACCGCGAGTAGTTTATTGGGTTGTGTAAAAGAATTATCCGCCTAAGTGATGACTGGGTAACGGCTCACCTACTTGAGAGAGTGAAGTAAGGAGGCGTATTTTGACGGATTCACGTTCAGCGATTCGTAACTGGGAAAGAATTGAATCTTGCTCCCTTTGTTCTGTGTGAACAACTGGCCCGTCATAGGAATGGGATAAAGAGGTTCGATCACGAAGTCGCCAAGACACACCAGTGTGCATGCAAAATATTGATGAATTAACAGAGTACTGTCCTCCTCCAAATTCTGAAACCGAGAAATCAATCTTGTACGCATGCATGAGTTGTCTTTGAGGTTGTTGTGTTAAATGATACCTACTTTAGCTTAAGGCAAATGTCAGATAAATTGTTTACTAATAAGAACACACCTAAAGGATTATTGTGTCGCATTTTTGGACATAGTCCAACCTGTTCTTCTTGTGATCCTAAAAAAAAAATACCTCAGCCGCTGTTGTCATAACCTATTGATATAACAGTGTACAATGAGGAACAGAAACAGTAAGTTAGGGAAAGAAAAGAAAAAGCAAGTAAGTGTGAAGCTACATGTGCTATAATAAGAATTGGCTGTTCCTATGACAGCCCAAACATCCGGTTTATGAAAACCTCGTATGGCGAGGATTATTTGGCACAGTTTGATATATGGGTAAAGGACTTAGGATTCCCTGGAAAGGGCAGTTTTAGTCCCAGGCAGATAGGACAGTTAGAAGAAAGTTGAAACAGAAGGAAAAAGAAGAGTCTGCGGATAATGTTAAGTTCTTAGGGGACTGGAGGGCGTTTTCTGCATGGAAAGAAGAAACACTTAAGAGAGAGTACAAAAGAGAGAAACGACAGGCAGGGCTCTCACCCTCTTCTCAGTGTTTGAAATTTCAGATGGACCCTGACCTGGAGTCTGCCCCAACACCCCGACACACACTGCCTCCTCAGCAAGGCGGAACATCATTCCCACAAGCACTTCACCCACAGAAAGGGGGGGGAGGTCAAGACAAAGAAAAAAAAAAATTACCTGAGCCTCTGGAATCTCTCCCAGCCTACCAGCTGCCTCCAGCATCAGCGCCTCCCCTCGCTTCTCCATCACACATGAGATCCGGTCTTACATATGGCGATGGAAAAGATACTCTCCTGGACCTGACCACGTGCTCACCAGTGGGTCCACAAGGCTGTAACCTAAAGTCTGAAGTTCTTCATCTTCCAATGGTGGAAGTGGCTGGAGCTGATGGCGTGCTTTTAGTCCACAGACCCTGGATGACAGCTGATATCAAGGAAAGCATGGCTTCTCTTCCCAATGTGAGAGAGGTAGGAGGAAAGACATTTGGTAATGAGCTGTTGATATTTTGCAGAGAATTCCGACCGACCACCCATGAACTTCGCCGCCTACTCATGATCAAGATGGGTATAGATTGGAGCAAAGTTTCCAAAGATTGTCCGGAAGCTGACCAGCGAATGACTACACCAGACTGGAGCGCGGCTGGCAATAGTGAGTATAGAGATACCATCACTGCTCTCTGTGCTCGTCTGGATAGTGCTTTTCCTTTGAACATAGACATGACTAAGATCAGTATGTGTAAGCAAGAAGATGGAGAAGGGGTGTCAGCATTTCTCACCCGTCTCACTGCTGTGCATGAGAAACACAGTGGCCTGACCAGACCCGCGACCCTGGCTGGAGTGGAAGGCACTCCTGAGGTCTGGGAAGCGCACCTGCGGAACAGTTTCATGAGCGGTATGGATCCAGCAGTGGCCAAGTTAGTAAGGCAGCTCTGTCTCCTGTGGGAAACCACCAGTCTCACCAAGATCGAGCAGTACGCTGTGCATGCAGAAAAGCTGCTGAAAGAGAAGGAGAAGACAAAGTAGACACAAAGAGACCAAGATCTACACGCCGCCACTCTCACTCTTTTCCAGACTGTTCAGCCTGGAGAAAAAGGAACAAGAGAAGGAAGAGGTCGAAGTAGGGGCCGAGACAGGACAACCTGGAGTGACTCGTCCTGGATAAAAGGTGCAACCTGCTACAACTGCAATCAAAAGGGACACATTGCTCGAAATTGTCTCCACAGTAACAGGCAGAAGCCCCGTGAGGAGTACAGCAAAGCAGACTGATGGGCGGACTCCGGGAACGGGCCCCACACAGAGAACAGGGGAGGTAACACACACACACCTGATGATACACATACACATAGACAGGAGCATTCACATAACGTTAAACACATTAGTAGCAGCACCTGCATGCAACAGCAAGACTACACAGAAATGCCCGATACACCAGTCCAAATAAATACACCTGAAGTTGCATTAAGTTTGTTAAAATACACAACTACTCCCTTTTCTAAACTCCCTTGTATGCCCCTCACTGTGTGTGGGCATGTGTTAGCCTTTCTAGTAGATTCTGGAGCAGGACACTCAGTGATACAACATGGGGTACTTCCAGTAGACCCACCGCTCAGCTCAAATTCTATTCAGACGATGGGCATCTCAGAACGACCTGTAACCGAAACTTTCTCAGTCAACCTCCTGTGTAAAAGCGAGGGAGGAATAGTTACGTCCCACTCATTCCTCATCTCACATACATGTCCAGTAAATTTGTTAGCACATGATTTAATGTGCAAATTAGAAGTAAATCTCACATCCACTCCAGATGGACTAACTATTGAAGTAAGTGAAATGTGCGGTGTGCAGTATGGGTTTGGAAGCCCCCTGTATGTGTATGTCTGGCGGCTCTGCTCAGATCAGCTCACACAAACTCCAAAACACCTTGTACAGCTCTCACGCTTGAACACCTCATCAGTTGACACAGATTATATGAAAGAGGAAGATTTACATTGCACAGCACATGTTCACCAAGGGCAAAATGTAGAGTTTGAAAAGACTTGGTTTGCAGACCCCCACACACGTGAAAAATTGACCCTCAAAACTACATATTGGTCTAAACATTATTGTGCTGTGCAGGTCCATTTCACTTGTTGTCCAAACAGCTGCATCATTGTTCATCGCAGTGTTCTCAAACATGTTATACGCGGCCTCGTGTCAGAGGACTTTGAGGTCGGCTGCTGCCAACATGATTTCTTTGACATCATTGATTCTATACCCCATGTCTCATTAGCAAAACCGCGAGCCGCCCATTGGAAAGACGTGGGGAAATGGGTCAGGAAGTGTGCAGTCGATGGCAATGAATGGTCCCAAACAGAGGACCCTAGTGTGTTGTTTTGTCAAAGGCTTGGGGTCTACAAACAAAGTCATGCTATGTGTGTGTATGTTAAGCGCAGCGTAATATTAGCCACTGATGACCGGGATCCTGGGGACCCTGGCCATAGTGGCCTGTTTGTCTCTGTTTCCACAGGCATAACTCCAGCAGAGGTGCACCCCAAATTGGCAGGAGTTCCAAATTCCGTTTGGGCAAAGGGTAAACATGATGTGGGCCTAATAAAGAATGCTGAACCAGTGGTGATCACCCCCAAATCAGATTTCAGTCCTAAACAGACCCAGTACCCACTCAAACCAGAAGCAATTGCAGGTATAAAACCGGTCTTTGATTCGTTGCTGAAGGCAGATGTAATTGTCCCTTGCCAGGACTCTCCAGTGCGCACTCCTATTTTTCCAGTTAAGAAGGAAGAAAACCGTCCCAGCCCGATAAGTGGAGGTTTGTCCAAGATCTGCAAGCAGTCAATGCTGCAGCTGTCCCGCACACGCCTGACGTCCCTAAAGAGCGCTCTGCAGACCACACCCACTCTGGGACTGCCTGACCCCAATAAACCATTTGTTCAAACTGTCAATGAAAAGAAGGGTTTTATGACCTCTGTTCTTTTGCAGAAACACGGGGATAGATTGAGACCTGTAGCTTACTTCTCCAGCAGGCTGGATCCAGTGGCGGCTGGACTTCCTGTTTGCCTGCGTGCAGTTGCTGCAGCTGAAAAGGCGGTAACTGCCTCCAGAAATATTGTGGGGTATTCTAACCTCACCCTTTTGGTCCCACATGCTGTCTCCCTGCTTCTGTTGGAGAAAAAGACGTCACATTTGTCAGCACAGAGATGGTTGAAGTATAAAACAGTCATACTTGATATGCCTAACATCATTGTGAAACGTTGTACTGTTCTGAATCCTGCCTCTCTTCTCCCTACAGAGGACGATGGAGAGCCACATGACTGTGTTGCTCTCACTAACGATTTTTGTTCCCCCAGGACAGATGTAAAGAGCAACCCTTTGGAAAATCCAGACATGATCCTCTATGTGGATGGTTCAGCCTCCAGAGACCCAGAGACGGGAAAGAACAAAGTAGGTTTTGCCATAGTCTCAGATCACAAGGTCCTCAAGGCGTCGTGTCTGCCCTCAAACCTGTCGGCGCAGGCTGCAGAGCTCTGTGCCCTCATTGAGGCATGCAAATTGGCGACAGGGTAATCCGTCAATATTTTTACGGACAGTAGGTATGCATTTGGCGTTGTGCACGATTTTGGCACCATTTGGAAACATAGAAATTTTCTCACTAGCACAGGATCTCCCATTGCACATCATAAACTGGTCTCTGAGTTGTTGGATGCTGTTCTACTCCCTAGAGCCATTGCTGTGTGTAAGTGTGCTGCCCATACTAACAATACTGATCTTGTGTCTCAAGGGAATGCCAGGGCGGATGTGGCAGCTAAGTGTGCAGCCTCGGCTTCCAGTTCACCCTCTAACCTTGCCTTTCCTCAGGTTTCTACCCCTTGTTTACAGCTAGCAGACCTTCAGAGCACTGCCACCCAGGACGAGAGACGAGTCTGGAAACAGGCGGGCTGTATCCTTGCAAACTCGGTCTGGGTTTGTCCCTCGGGCCGTCCCTGTCTACCAAAATACATGTTCCCTTTCTATGCAAAATTGGCACATGGGCTCACCCATGTGTCAAAAGGGGGGATGGTAGCAGAAGTAACAAAGAGATGGTTCACAAAGGGGTTTTCAAATTATGCTGCAAAATTTTGCAAGCAATGCTTGATATGTGCACAACATAATGCAGGTCAAGGTATCAGACTAACTCAAGCAGCACACCCAATACCAGACAAACCATTTGATCACCTCCAAATGGACTTTATTGAACTGACACCTAGTGAAGGGAAAAGGTGTTGCCTGGTAATAGTTGACATGTTTTCAAAATGGGTAGAAGTATTCCCCACAGCTAAACAAGACTCAGAGGCGGTAGTCAAAGCACTCCTGAGAGATGTAATTCCTAGGTGGGGTATACCTAGCAAAATCTCAAGTGACAGTGGAACACCATTTGTTAATGCAGCCCTAAAGAAAATAGGAGCATTCCTAGGGATAGACCTGAAACAACATTGTGCCCATCATCCTGCCAGTGCAGGAGCAGTAGAGAGGGAAAATGGGTCCCTTAAAAATAAACTAAGCAAAGCTTGTGCAGAAACAGGGCTAGGATGAACAAAGGTCCTCCCTGTAGTACTCACACAAATGAGGATGCAAACTAGGCCTAAACATGGGTTAAGCCCATTCAAAATTCTGTTTGGACGAGTACCCAACACGGGGATAGGGCCAGCTCAAGGAACACTGCTGGACACCACACTGTGTGATGATGCAATGTTGAATTACTGTGCAACGTTGTCCTCTGCTTTGAAATCTATCCACAAACAGGTAAAAGAAGCACTTCCCAAACCCGCTGAGGGACCTCTGCACGATCTACAACCAGGGGATTGGATCGTGGTAAAGGACTTCCGATGAACCAAGTGGAACAAGCCACGGTGGAACGGCCCATTCCAGGTCCTGCTCACGACCCCAACGGCAGTGAAAGTCACAGGCAGAGTGATGTGGATCCATGCTAGCCACTGCAGGAGGGTTCCTGAACCGGCTGAGCAGGAGGAAAAGGAAGGCCTAAGTGACCAGACGCTGACTAAAGCTCATGAGGAAGAAAGGCATCACTGCATGGAACAGTGCGAGTATCACATCAATCATGCACGCACCCTCAATAGGGAAGAGTATTTCAGTGTCTAGCTGATAGATAAGTCTTAGGGTTTTGAGTTTCCTCCAAGTCCCGGTGAGGTGGGACGAGGGCTGATAGGGCGTGCCCGCCCTCTGAGCACCAATACACGTCAAGAAGGGCAAGGGTTAACTCGGTAACATCATTGAGGCACTGAACAAGATGCGCAAGGTTGCTGAACAATCATAAGCAGATGAACATGGAGGAATTGAAGACAGCTGATCGTGTTAGTTCAGTGGATGGAAGACTCTGATTCTATCCACCGTACCGGTCCTGGGCTTAGCGATTGTGATGCTATGTTTGCTCCCTGTTTTCTGTCAATGTTGTATGTCTGTGTTTCAGAGGCAGCTGACAAATATTGGTTACCAGATGGTGAAAATAGACTCAGACGACTTGCCTGACTGGCCTCCAAACTCACACGAAGACTATAACCCACCGTTCGATGACATCAGCACAGTTGACATGAGACTAGTCCTGACTTAAAACACTTTCATTATCATTGTTTCCTGTTCTATTATTCCTGATCTATGTATATGGCTTGTTAGCATTCATTTAAGATGTCTGTCTTATAAAAACAGCCTTAGCATTATCCCTGTACACTCAATGACGTGTTAAGTCGAATCTTTCTGAGAACTCTTATCACTGAAACTGTGTACAGTTCTTTTCTTTCCTTTTAGTAATTTATCCTATAGGATAAAAAGGGGGGAATGTGAGGGAATTTTTAATGGATGAACATTATTATTCTCTGTGTTTCTGTGTGTTGAGCTCAAGTGGCCTATACTGAGAAAGATGTTTTTTCCTATGTTGTAATCGCTTTTCTGTGGCCTTGGTGGTAATGAGCAGGGTGCTTGAGTTCATCCTAGCTTGCATCTTCTCATGATGTAACCACCTTTCCTGACCTTGGTGGTGATAAGCAGGGTGCCTGAGTTCTCATAACTATGCATCCACCCGCACGCCAGGTGCACGCTCTAACAAAGCTTCATAGAAAATCTTGAGCCAATCACGTGAAGACACAAGCAGTGAGCGAATGTTTTCAGAGTATAATAGATAACATTCCTAAAACACAACTCAGAGTGCGCGTACTCTCGGCATCATCAGAAGTGGTGTCTTCTTCTATTCTTCTCTTTCCTTTCCTATTTTATATATCTTTTATATGATCTACTATAATAAATGACTGAAAAGACAACTGTTAAGCGTTCTGAAGTGTTTATTAGAAATTTCCATTACAAAATGCAGCTTCCGAAGTAAAACCCAAAAATTCACAGGAACTCTGGAATGTAGTTTGTTCATCCTGGGCTGAAATACCTGTTTATAGGTGCCAGAAGTTGTTGGCTTGATGTAACGCAGATGCACAGCAGTTATCAAAAACAATGGTTATGTAACTAAATATTAGTTCTGTTTGAGTTTGAAGAGAAAAATGTCAACACTGCTATTTTTTGAACAGACTAATATTCCTCTTTTTTGCTTCCTGTAAAAGAATAACACAGCCTTTTTATAAAATTTGCTAATGCTTTGATTTGGACTTGAATGTGTAATGTTTCCACTACATTAGAAATATGGAAATAAAAGCTCTTAAAAATATTTAACTTTATTCACTTTTTTAACACACTGCTATTTATTTGAACACAACTGTATGTGTAAGAATTTTAGTTTAAAACATTCCAAAACTTAACTAAAATTATCAACAAAGTGTGAAGAAATAACAGCTATGATATTGTCAAAGATGTCTCTATATTGCATTGCAGAGATATCTACTGAAATTAACATGCTAACCTGCTAGCCCTGAAACAGGACATACCGGCCATTTTGTAATATCACTTTGTATCTCAAGAAGTGATAGTAAGTCAGTGTAGCATCCTGGCATCAGTCCAAAATGAGAAGTAGTCGCATGTCACTGGCAGCTCCATGCATGTTAGCCTCTGAGCTTAGACTGCCATAAACTAAAGAAAAGACAAGCTAATAGGTCACTGCAATTCACAGAAACAACTGGATTTCAGGCAACAAAATGTGGATTTGCAGTTACCATTTGTCAGTATGTTGTATTTTTGGAGTAGAAGAAAGAGAAAGAAAAGGGACCCTACTGGGAGAAAATGAATCGCAATACCAAACACTAAATAACAGTGAAAGACTGGATTACAGAGACTTCACTCGCATACCTGGACACTGTTTTGGACCGAGTGCATACACTTTGCATGAGTTTAAAAGTTGCTGATCCATAGAAGCTTGTGAACCATTTTTTAGTTGCTGTGTGGGAGCTCTGCTAATTCACAAACTGGCAACTGCAAAGTGACATTTTCATAAAGGTAAGGCAACACTCCTCTTTTTGGCTTGATTATTCAACTAAATATATAATTCAAAAACATTCAGCTATGTGGTTATTTTATAGAGTCATAGGCAGTGTGTTTAATCAGTCATATTATTAATAAAAATGCTACATATCTGAAGTGTTGCAAGCCATAGCAGTCTCTTGCACTACTGATGGACGAGTTGCTGTGGCTGTCTTCTAGCTAAAAGCTGAGCTACTACACTACTGATGTGCGAGTTGTTGTGGATGTTTTTTTTTTCTAAGCTAAGCAAACTTTAACAAACTATAGGCTGACAACATAAAGATTATAGGATAGCAGTGTTAGCAGTTTGGTCAAATTTTACATATTCTTGCCATGCTGTTAGTTAGCAGTTGTTTTTTTTTTTTTTTAATAACTGATTACTCTAAAGTTAGATTGTATGGACCCAATAGTGGATCAACTAAAAACAGCTTTACACTATATTCAGTATGTGATAATTCTATGTTTGTGGTGGGGAAGGAGGGAGAGTGCATTTCCTTGTTTCTTGTTTGGGGGCACCCCAACTTTTTCAGAATGTACTGCCCCCATTTGCTTGGAATAGGAATTCACCAGGTGGCCAATTTCTTACACACTGTACCTTTAAATGTGTATAGAAACATTAGGAAAAAAAAGTTTACTTGGACCTCTGGTGAGTGTTCATAGTGTACAAGTTGGCTAACACTGGCAGTGAAGTTAGTATACAGCCAAGTGCATAACGTAGGCTAATTGAAACAACTCATTTTCACACCTTAGTGCATTTTATTTAATTTGTGTTTAACTGGCTAGCTTTAAAACCTAGATATAGCTACTATCGTTTCTCACTGGAATAAAAAAAAAAAAAAAACTGGACAGGCCATGCCCACAAGCAACAGCAGAAGCAGTTGCTACAAACCTATGATAGACAAATTACAAGTCACACAAACAGTGCAAAATTTATACTGTTCTTACTCATTAGGTGGCATTGGGCATACTTAACCCCCCCCCCCATCTTTTCTCTCTGTCTGTCTCTGTTGAGTTACATGTCGATCCTGAGACACCAGTGATGCTGACCTCTGCTGCTCCTCAGACCCGCCTGATCCATCCTGATGCCCTATGTCTGGCTGGAGTCTCATCACATTGCTCCTGTGGAGAATGGCCCCATATGGACAATTGAAAGTCACACTTGGAAGATGGCTCTGGACAATTACAGTTATGCTATTATGGCTGTGGACTACAATTGACATGATAACTTTGAGTGCAGTTGAGTGCAAAAACTGTTCATGACAAGTTTCCATCAATGAACAGTTTATAACTTCAACAAAACAGACTTTGTGCTAAAACTGTAATGAATTTCCTGGTTACACAGTTATACACAGTTATATATATCACCCAAATGAGGGTGGGTTCCTTTTTGAGTCTGATTCCTCTCAAGGTTTCTTCCTTGTGTCATCTAAGGGAGATTTTCCTTGCCACCATTTTCACAGGCTTGCACATTGGGGATAACATTAGTTTATGCTTAAAGTCTTTAATTTTCTGTAAAGCTGCTTTGCGACAATATCTGTTGTTAAAAGCTCTATACAAATAAACTTGACAAACAACTTGCTGTGTACTGATCTGAACATAGTTTACACTCTCTACACTGCAAATGCTAGTAAAGTTTGTTTATTATACTCTTAGATATATTTAGTATGAGGTCATCCTTGGAGCTTTCAGACCAAATTATTGTTTTTAAAAACACCTTATAGAGGGGCTCCCAAATGGTGTTCACCCTATCATCCAGAGATGATCAAGCTATTCAAATCTTGATTCAAATCCCACTGATGCCACAGCCATTAATGGCCAAGAGTCGAAAGGCCAGGAGTCCAACTTTCCTCTGAGTGCATTACACCTCCTCTTGATGCAGCATGAGTTTTTTTAAAAAAATGGTTGGCTGGTTCATGTGTCCATCTCATGTTCACCTGATGGTTGCCAGTGGGCAGCATGGTCGCCTCACAGCAAGAAGGTTCTGGGTTCGAGCCCAGCAGCCGGCGGGGGCCTTTCTGTGTGGAGTTTGCATGTTCTCCCCGTGTCTGTGTGGGGTTCCTCCGGTTTCTCCCACAGTTCAAAGACATGCAGTTAGGTTAATATGGGACGGCCTTGGGCTGAGGTGCCCTTGAGCGAGGCACCTAACTCCCAACTGCTCCCTGGGCGCTGTTAGCATGACTGCCCACTGCTCTGGGTATGTGTGTGTGCTCATTGCTCACGTGTGTGTGTTCACTGCTTCAGATGGGTTAAATGCAGAGAGGAATTTCACAAGCATGTGATGAATAAAGTTGTTGTTCTTCTTCTGATGGCCTTCATCCTCCCCAGTTGGTAGCTGTTGTATGATGGAGAAGCCTAATTGATGGATGGGAATGGGCCAAAACTAAATTGCATGAAGGCAAAAAAAACCCTGAAAGAGATAAATGATGAAATAATACCAGCTCCAAGTACATTTGCTGTCATCTACTGATGATACTTTTCCCCATTTGCTTCCCTTATCTTCATGAATAAGCTGTTAAAAAGCTACTTTTATGATTATGAATGTTATTGCAGTTAAAGGCACAATTACCAAAACTGAATACGGTACATCACACAGCTGCATACATAAAATAATATGAACAGGATATATTGTAGGTGTAGGCTCTTTTTGAAGTGAAACCTGAAATGCATGCACAAGACAGATTAGGATTAGTCTGGTTAACACCAGACCATATCACAAGTGAAATATGGTCTGGAATCCGCCTATTGAATTTCTCGTAGGGGAGGTGTGGTTTACGATTGTCAACGGCCGTTTATTGGACGTTGCGAATGTCTGTCATTTGGCGTATACGTAGCCCATGGCCAATCATGGCAGTTGTACCCAGTGACGTAGTTAGAGCGATGAAGAAGACGAAGAGGCGAAGAAAGACTGTAACTCCAAACGCTGTTCTTTTTTTAAAACAAACTTTCGCTCTAAACTATTCAGAACAGTGTCTAAAGCTTGATCGAAAGTTTGTTTTGTATCGCTCGCCGCCATGTTAAATGTGATCCGTAAACAGTCCCAAATAAACTACAAGCTTCCGTTTGTCGAGTAGTACGCGTCACCGTCTTTCCACCCCTCCCCACTCTCTGATTGGCTCCCTAACTCAGGCGAGCCTTTAGACCATAGTTTCCATGCTGTCTTTTCAGATCGGAACGATTGTGCAAAGCAGCATTGGATTTCCCAGGCTAGATTAGGATACAAAAGTGCTCAGGTTCACATCAGTTGAGTTCCAGCCAAAAACTGTTGAAGGGGCAAGACTAAAATCAGTTACACACAAAGAGGCACCACCACTAATCATTTACAAGGGTGAGGGCCAGCTGATAGCCACTGCTTCATGGAGAGCAAGTTCAGATGTCAGTTCAGAGACGAGTCGATTTAAAATCTGAGTCTCTTACTGTTATATGACTAGGATGATTTGAAGATGGTACATAAGGTAGAACAAATGGACTTATAATTTGTATAATTAGGTATAATTAGGAGAATAATTAGGTGATTTTAAATTTCATGGCAACAACACATCTCAAAAAAGTTGGGACAAGGCCAATGCTTACCACTGTGAGACATCCCCTTTTCTCTTTACAACAGTCTGTAAATGTCTGGGGACTGAGGAGACAAGTTGCTCAAGTTTAGGGATAGGAATGTTAACCCATTCTTGTCTAATGTAGGATTCTAGTCTTGGGTCTTTTTTGTCGTATCTTCCATTTTATGATGTGCCAAATGTTTTCTGTGGGTAAAAGATCTGGACTGTAGGCTGGCCAGTTCAGTACCCGGACCCTTCTTCTACGCAGCCATGATGCTGTAATTGATGCAGTATGTGGTTTGGCATTGTCATGTTGGAAAATGCAAGGTCTTCCCTGAAAGAGATGTCGTCTAGATGGGAGCATATGTTGCTCTAGAACCTGGATATACCTTTCAGCATTGATGGTGTCTTTCCAGATGTGTAAGCTGCCCATGCCACACGCACTAATGCAACCCCATACCATCAGAGATGCAGGCTTCTGAACTGAGCGCTGATAACTTGGGTCATCTTCCTCCTCTTTAGTCCGAATGACACGGCGTCCCTGATTTCCATAAAGAACTTCAAATTTTGATTCATCTGACCACAGAACAGTTTTCCACTTTACCACAGTCCATTTTAAATGAGCCTTGGCCCAGAGAAGACGTCTGCGCTTCTGGATCATGTTTAGATACGGCTTCTTCTTTGAACTATAGAGTTTTAGCTGGCAACAGCGGATGGCACAGTGAATTGTGTTCACAGATAATGTTCTCTGGAAATATTCCTGAGCCCATTTTGTGATTTCCAATACAGAAGCATGCCTGTATGTGATGCAGTGCCGTATAAGGGCCCGAAGATCACGGGCACCCAGTATGGTTTTCCGGCCTTGACCAATACGCACAGAGATTCTTCCAGAATCTCTGAATCTTTTGATGATATTATGCACTGTAGATGATGATATGTTCAAACTCTTTGCAATTTTACACTGTCAAACTCCTTTCTGATATTGCTCCACTATTTGTCGGCACGTAATTAGGGGGATTGGTGATCCTCTTCTCATCTTTACTTCTGAGAGCCGCTGCCACTCCAAGATGCTCTTTTTATACCCAGTCATGTTAATGACCTATTGCTAATTGACCTAATGAGTTGCAGTTTGGTCCTCCAGCTGTTCCTTTTTTGTACCTTTAACTTTTCCAGCCTCTTATTGCCCCTGTCCCAACTTTTTTGAGATGTGTTGCTGTCATGAAATTTCAAATGAGCCAATATTTGGCATGAAATTTCAAAATGTCTCACTTTCGACATTTGATATGTTGTCTGTTCTGTTGTGAATACAATATCAGTTTTTGAGATTTGTAAATTATTGCATTCCATTTTTATTTACAATTTGTACTTTGTCCCAACTTTTTTGGAATCAGGATTGTAGATTAATTAATGAATTTAGGGCCACGTGGCCCTAAATTCTTCACTATAATTTCTTGCTTCACCATGATGCACTACAAGAGACTATGTCATGCATCATGTGGTGGGCTTTCCCCGTTTGCGCAAGACATTGTGGGATACAAATTTGAAACAGGAGAGGAAAATGGAGGATAGAAATGAAACATACAGAAACTACAGTAATGGAAAGTGAGGAGAAAAACGTTATGTTGTGAAGGAAAGGAAACGCAGGACCAAACTAATAAATATCGGTGGTCAGCAAGCACCTTGGTGTGATCAGCTGTTCATATATGGCCCTTTTCCACTACCCTTTTTCAGCTCACTTCAGCCCACTTCAGCCCGACACGGCTCGCATTTCGACTACCTCAGAGCAGCATGACTCAGCTCGCTTCAGCCCTACTCAGCACCCAAAACTCGCACGGTTTTGGAGTAGGGCTGAAGCGAGCCAAACCGAGCCGAGTGGGGCTAGGGGCGTGAGGAGACACTCCCCTGTGCACTGATTGGTGAGGAGGAGTGTCCTCACATGCCCACACATGCCCTGTGAGCATGCTAGGATCTGTAAACACCGTAAACCCGGAAGAAGAAGAATTACGAATTATGAGAATTTCTGAAGCCTTATGCGCCTCGCCTCATCTATATGCTCTTGCCAGTATCTGTTGGCGTTGTTGGTGACAACAAGCCACAGCACCAAGACCAGCAACACTAACGACTCCATGTCCTCCATGTTTATTGTTTACTATCCGGGTCGTGAGACTACCACTTAAAAGGTCACTGATGTCACTGTTTGCGCCGCCTAACGACATCATGTGATGTCCACCCACTTTCGCTAACTCCACCCAATGTGTCCACCCACTTCCAGCCAACACGGTTCAGCGCGGTTGTAGTCGAAATGCAACTCCAACAGCCCAACTCAGCACGGCACGGCTCAGCCCAACTCAGCCGCGTTGGTAGTGGAAAAGCGGCATTAGAGACAGAATGATGTAACTGTCAGTGCACGGTCAAGGTAAACCTGTAGATGGCAGTAATACAACATTGGATGCCAGCTGCCGCAAAATCCAAGAGAAGATGATGACGACGACGCTGCCGAAAGGTGCACATGCGCACACTGGACTTCCCTATCTGCTTGACTGTGTGAAGCGAGCGATTTCATGCACATTATTTGCTAGGGAATCCCCACAAATTAAATAACTTCCCAGCCACAGAATAGCCTGTTTTTTTTTAAATATTGCAGAAATAAACATAAATCACAATGACCAAATTTCAGAAGGAACTAAATTTCACCAGTTTTATGAAATCAAAAGACCGTCTACTTTTAAGGCACAGTAAAGACATTTTTTTCAGAAACATTTTTATTATATTTCTTAAAATTCTCTTTACATCCCAATAGCAATTAATGAATCAAATGCTCTGACAAAAAAAAAAAAAATCTGTCACCTCTGTCAATCTCAGGGCTGTAAAAAGCCTGTCCAATAATTTCATTTGGTCCAAGTCAAATGATTGGATGGTCTACCTGCCTGTCTACCTACTGTACCTGTGCACACTCTCCCCATGAACTCATTGTGCATGACTGGAATCTTTCACATTGTACAGGTTCTAAGGTCCAAAATTTGACCAATTGTTCAGATTGTGAAGAAAGCATGAAAGTTGGCATGGATAACCTTTAGGCCAAGCTTAATAAATTTAGGGGTGGACAGATATATGCATAATAAGTGGGCGTGTTACCTCATGTTCAAAATGGCTGCCATAAGATGCTGAAATGCAGGAAAGAACGGGAAAAAACTGAACCATCAACACATTTCTGTCCTGAAACTTCTGAAACTAGCTTTATTACATACAACCCTGATTCCAAAAAACTTGGGACAAAGTACAAATTGTAAATAAAAATGGAATGCAATAATTTACAAATCTCAAAAACTGATATTGTATTCACAATAGAACATAGACAACATATCAAATGTCGAAAGTGAGACATTTTGAAATTTCATGCCAAATATTGGCTCATTTGAAATTTCATGACAGCAACACATCTCAAAAAAGTTGGGACGGGGCAATAAGAGGCTGGAAAAGTTAAAGGTACAAAAAAGGAACAGCTGGAGGACCAAATTGCAACTCATTAGGTCAATTGGCAATAGGTCATTAACATGACTGGGTATAAAAAGAGCATCTTGGAGTGGCAGCGGCTCTAAGAAGTAAAGATGGGAAGAGGATCACCAATCCCGCTAATTCTGCACCGAAAAATAGTGGAGCAATATCAGAAAGGAGTTCGACAGTGTAAAATTGCAAAGAGTTTGAACACATCATCATCTACAATGCATAATATCATCAAAAGATTCAGAGAATCTGGAAGAATCTCTGTGCGTAAGGGTCAAGGCCGGAAAACCATACCGGGTGCCCGTGATCTTCGGGCCCTTAGACGGCACTGCATCACATACAGGCATGCTTCTGTATTGGAAATCACAAAATGGGCTCAGGAATATTTCCAGAGAACATTATCTGTGAACACAATTCACTGTGCCATCCACCGTTGCCAGCTCAAACTCTATAGTTCAAAGAAGAAGCCGTATCTAAACATGATCCAGAAGTGCAGACGTCTTCTCTGGGCCAAGGCTCATTTAAAATGGACTGTGGCAAAGTGGAAAACTGTTCTGTGGTCAGACGAATCAAAATTTGAAGTTCTTTATGGAAATCAGGGACGCCGTGTCATTCGGACTAAAGAGGAGAAGGACGACCCAAGTTGTTATCAGCGCTCAGTTCAGAAGCCTGCATCTCTGATGGTATGGGGTTGCATTAGTGCATGTGGCATGGGCAGCTTACACATCTGGAAAGACACCATCAATGCTGAAAGGTATATCCAGGTTCTAGAGCAACATATTCTCCCATCCAGACGACGTCTCTTTCAGGGAAGACCTTGCATTTTCCAACATGACAATGCCAAACCACATACTGCATATTGATGCAGTATGTGGTTTGGCATTGTCATGTTGGACAGCATCATGGCTGCGTAGAAGAAGGGTCCGGGTACTGAACTGGCCAGCCTGCAGTCCAGGTCTTTCACCCATAGAAAACATTTGGCGCATCATAAAACGGAAGATACGACAAAAAAAGACCTAAGACAGTTGAGCAACTAGAATCCTACATTAGACAAGAATGGGTTAACATTCCTATCCCTAAACTTGAGCAACTTGTCTCCTCAGTCCCCAGACGTTTACAGACTGTTGTAAAGAGAAAAGGGGATGTCTCACAGTGGTAAACATGGCCTTGTCCCAACTTTTTTGAGATGTGTTGTTGCCATGAAATTTAAAATCACCTAATTATTCTCTTTAAATGATACATTTTCTCAGTTTAAACATTTGATATGTCATCTATGTTCTATTCTGAATAAAATTTGGAATTTTGAAACTTCCACATCATTGCATTCCGTTTTTATTTACAATTTATACTTTGTCCCAACTTTTTTGGAATTGGGGTTGCATTTAGTACATTTCTGTACAAGAAAATGAGATTTCCATGCAAATGAATACATAATTAGCTCCTTTGCATACATGCAAAACATTGTCAATACGTGGATGATTATGTAAATTACGGCTACTATATTCAGAGAGCAACATTATCTTAATTGAAAATGAAATACTAATTTTGTATCTGACGAAGAAAAACTATTTCAATTATGAATATATAATTAGCTCATTACTAAAGCGGCTTTTTTGAGATGAATCATGTACACATTCATGACAGATTGGTTACCTCAATTATTGTCATATGTCTATAAAGACGCTTTGCTATTTAAAAAAAAATAAGAAATCATAACAGCAACCTATATTTGTAATAGAATGCATATTATTGCATGTACAGTGGGGCAAAAAAGTATTTAGTCAGCCACCAATTGTGCAAGTTCTCCCACTTAAAAAGATGAGAGAGGCCTGTAATTTTCATCATAGGTACACTTCAACTATGAGAGACAGAATGGGGGGAAAGAATCCAGGAAATCAGATTGTAGGATTTTTAATGAATTAATTGGTAAATTCCTCGGTAAAATAAGTATTTGGTCACCTACAAACAAGCAAGATTTCTGGCTCTCACAGACCTGTAACAACTTCTTTAAGAGGCTTCTCTGTCCTCCACTCGTTACCTGTATTAATGGCACCTGTTTGAACTCCTTATCAGTATAAAAGACACCTGTCCACAACCTCAAACAGTCACACTCCAAACTCCACTATGGCCAAGACCAAAGAGCTGTCAAAGGACACCAGAAACAAAATTGTAGACCTGCACCAGGCTGGGAAGACTGAATCTGCAATAGGAAAGCAGCTTGGTGTGAAGAAATCAACTGTGGGAGCAATTATTAGAAAATGGAAGACATACAAGACCACTGATAATCTCCCTCGATCTGGGGCTCCACACAAGATCTCACCCCGTGGGGTCAAAATAATCACAAGAACGGTGAGCAAAAATCCCAGAACCACACGGGGGGACCTAGTGAATGACCTGCAGAGAGCTGGGACCAAAGTAACAAAGGCTACCATCAGTAACACACTACGCCGCCAGGGACTCAAATCCTGCAGTGTCAGACGTGTCCCCCTGCTTAAGCCAGTACATGTCCAGGACCATCTGAAGTTTGCTAGAGAGCATTTGGATGATCCAGAAGAGGATTGGGAGAATGTCATATGGTCAGATGAAACCAAAATAGAACTTTTTGGTAAAAACTCAACTTGTCGTGTTTGGAGGAGAAAGAATGCTGAGTTGCATCCAAAGAACACCATACCTACTGTGAAGCATGGGGGTGGAAACATCATGCTTTGGGGCTGTTTTTCTGCAAAGGGACCAGGATGACTGATCCATGTAAAGGAAAGAATGAATGGGGCCATGTATCGTGAGATTTAGAGTGAAAACCTCCTTCCATCAGCGAGGGTATTGAAGATGAAACGTGGCTGGGTCTTTCAGCATGACAATAATCCCAAACACACTGCCCGGGCAACGAAGGAGTGGCTTCGTAAGAAGCATTTCAAGGTCCTGGAGTGGCCTAGCCAGTCTCCAGATCTCAACCCCAAAGAAAATCTTTGGAGGGAGTTGAAAGTCTGTGTTGCCCAGCGACAGCCCCAAAACATCACTGCTCCAGAGGTGATCTGCATGGAGGAATGGGCCAAAATACCAGCAACAGTGTGTGAAAACCTTGTGAAGACTTACAGAAAACGTTTGACCTCTGTCATTGCCAACAAAGGGTATATAACAAAGTACTGAGATGAACTTTTGTTATTGACCAAATACTTATTTTCCACCATAATTTGCAAATAAATTCTTTAAAAATCAGACAATGTGATTTTCTGGATTTTTTTTCACATTTTGTCTCTCATAGTTGAGGTATACCTATGATGAAAATTACAGGCCTCTCTCATCTTTTTAAGTGGGAGAACTTGCACAACTGGTGACTGATTAAATACTTTTTTGGCCCACTGTATATCTACTAGCACATCTGTACATACAATAAGTGGGTATAGAAATAAACTGCCAATGTGTAGTAATCCATGCACTGGCAATAATAACAATTTCTGTGATGTTTAGTATGAGTAGAAGTTACATTAGGTTAACAACATGTTATTTAACATTAATGTCTTGCAAATTAGCCTCTGACAAATTTACATTAATTCAAATTAACATTCAAATTAACATTCATATTCATTTTTGTTTCCTTTTAGCAAACACCTTTCAGGTGTTTATATAATACAAACTAATTAGCAAATATACAATGACATTTTGTTATCATTACAAAATATCATTGTCTCATCTCATCTCATCTCATCTCATCTCATCTCATCTCATCTCATCTCATCTCATCTCATTTTCTTCCGCTTATCCAGGGCTGGGTCGTGGAGGCAGCAGTCTGAGCATGGAAGCCCAAACTTCCCTCTCCCCAGACACCTCGGCCAGCTCCTCGGGAAGAACACTGAGGCATTCCCAGGCCAGCTGAGAGACACAGTCCCTCCAGTGTGTCCTGGGTCTTCCCCGGGGCCTCCTCGCGGGGGTACATGCCTGGAACACCTCCCCAGGGAGGCGTCCATGAGGCATCCGAAAGAGATGCCCAAGCCACCTCAGCTGATTCCTCTCAATGTGGAGGAGCAGTGGCTCTACTCCGAGCTCCTCCCGAGTACCTGTGCTTCTCACCCTATCTCGAAGGGTGTGCCCAGCCACCCTGCGAAGGAAACTCATTTCGGCCGCTTGTATCTGCAATCTTGTTCTTTCGGTCATTACCCAAAGCTCATGACCATAGGTGAGAGTCGGAACATAGATTAACCGGTAAATCAAGAGCTTCGCCTTTTGGCTCAACTCCTTCTTCACCATGACAGACTGGTAAAGCGACTGCATCACTGCGGAGGCTGCACCGATCCGCCTGTCGATCTCAAGTTCCATCCTTCCCTCACTCGTGAACAAGATCCCAAGATACTTAAACTCCTCCACTTGAGGCAGGACTTCTCCACCAACCTGAAGAGGGCAAGCCACCCTTTTCCAGTCGAGAACCATGGCCTCGGACTTGGAGGTGCTGATTCTCATCCCAGCCGCTTCACACTCGACTGCAAACCACCCCAGTGCATGCTGAAGGTCCTGGTTTGAAGAAGCCAACAGGACAACATCATCCGCAAAAAGCAGAGATGAAATCCTGTGGTTCCCAAACAGGATTCCCTCCAGCCCCTGGCTGCACCTAGAAATTCTGTCCATAAAAATTATGAACAGAACCGGTGACAAAGGGCAGCCCTGCCTGAGTCCAACATGCACTGGGAACAGGTCTGACTTACTGCTGGCAATGCAAACCAGACTCCTGCTCCGTTCGTACAGGGATCGGACAGCCCTTAGCAAAGAGCCCTGAACCCCATACTCCCAAAGCACCCCCCACAGGATACCATGAGGGACACGGTCAAATGCCTTCTCCAGATCCAGAAAGCACATTTGGACTGGTTGGGCGAACTCCCATGAACCCTTGAGCACCCTAGGAAGGGTATAGAGCTGGTCCAGTGTTCCACAACCAGGATGAAAACTGCATTGTTCCTCCTGGATCCGAGGTTCGACTATTGGCCGAATTCTCCTCTCCAGTACCCTGGAGTAAACCTTCCTGGGGAGGCTGAGAAGTGTGATTCCCCTATAATTGGAGCACACTCTCTGGTCCCCTTTCTTAAAAAGAGGGACCACCACTCTGGTCTGCCACTCCAGAGGCACTGTCCCCAACCGCAACGCGATGTTGCAGAGGTGTGTCAGCCAAGACAGCCCCACAACATCCAGAGACTTGAGATACTCAGGGTGGATCTCATCCACCCCCGGTGCCTTGCCACTGAGGAGCTTGCAAACCACCTCAGTGACTTTGGCTTGTGTAATGGACGAGTCCACCTCTGAGTCATCAGCCTCCGCTTCCTCAATGGAAGACGTGACAGTGGGATTGAGGAGATCCTCGAAGTATTCCTTCCACCACCCGACAATATCCCCAGTCGAGGTCAACAGCTCCCCACCCGCACTGTAAACAGTGTTGGCAGAGTACTGTTTCCCGTCCTGAGGCACCAGACGGTTTGCCAGAATTTCCTTGAGGCTGACCGATAATACTCCTCCATGGCCTCACCGAACTCCTCCCAGTTCCAAGTTTTTGCCTCCGCAACTGCCCGAGCTGCGGCACATCTGGCCTGCCGATACCCGTCAGCTGCTTCAGGAGTCCTGGAGGCCAACATGGCCTGATAGGACTCCTTCTTCAGCTTGACGGCATCCCTTACTTCCGGTGTCCACCACCGGGTTCGGGGATTGCCGCCATGACAGGCACCGGAGACCTTGCGGCCACAGCTCCAAACAGCCACATCAACAATGGAGGCAGAGAACATGGTCCACTCAGACTCAATGTCCCCCGCCTCCCTCAGAAGCTGGGAGAAGCTCTCCCGGAGGTGGGAGTTAAAGACCTCCCTGACAGAGTGCTCGGCCAAACGTTCCCAGCAGACTCTCACCATATGTTTTGGCCTGCCAGGTCTGTCCAGCTTCCTCCTCTGCCAGTGGATCCAACACACCACTAGGTGGTGATCAGTTGACAGCTCAGCCCCTCTCTTCACCCAAGTGTCCAAGACACAGGGCCGGAGATCAGATGAAACGACAACAAAGTCGACCATCGACCTCCGACCTAAGGTGTCCTGGTGCCACATGCACTTATGGACACCCCTATGCTCGAACATGGTGTTTGTTATGGACAAACCGTGACTAGCACAGAAGTCCAATAACAAAGCACCACTCGGGTTCAGATTGGGGAGGCCTTTCCTCCCAATTACACCCCTCCAGGTGTCATTGTCATTGCCCACATGAGAGTTAAAGTCCCCCAGTTGAACAATGGAGTCCCTAGTCTGAGCACCTCTCAGTACCTCTCCCAGGGACTCCAAGAAGGCTGGATACTCTATACTGCTATTCGGCCCATAGGCACAAACAACAGCAAGAGCCCTCTCCCCGACCCGAAGGTGCAGAGAGGCGACCCTCTTGTTCACTGGGGTAAACTCCAACACATGGCGGCTGAGCTGGGGAGCAAGCCCACACCAGCCTGCCGCCGCTCACTGTGGGCGACTCCAGAGAAGTGGAGAGTCCAGCCCCTCTCGAGGAGCTGGGTTCCAGAGACCCAAGCTGTGCGTGGAGGTGAGCCCGACTATCTCTAGCCGGTACCTCTCAAACTCCCGTACAAGCTCAGGCTCTTTCCTCCCCAGCGAAGTGACATTCCATGTCCCAACAGCTAGCCGCTGTGTTTGGGGATCAGGTCGTCGAGGCCCCTGCCTTCAACTGCCACCCAATCCACACTGCACCGGCCCCCTACAGCTACCTCTGTGGGTGGTGAACACACAGGAGGTCGGGCCCACGTCACCGCTTCGGGCTGAGCCCGGCCGGGCCCCGTGGGCAAAGGCCCGGCCACCAGGCGCTCGCACACGAGCCCCAACCCTGGGCCTGACTCCAGGGTTGGGCCCCGGCTGCGCCATACCGGGCGACATCACGGTCCTTGATTTTTTTATTTCCATAAGGGGTTTTGGTGAAATGTCATTGTATATTTCTAAAATACAATGATATTTTGAATCTAGAATTATAAATAATCCTAGATTCCTATTTAATACTGTAGCAAAATTAACCAGGAATAAGTCCACTGTAGACACATGCACACCTGCAGTATGTAGTATCATCGACTTCATGATTTTTTTAATGACAAAATTGAGAACATCCAAAAAAAATTCAAACTACTAATTTAAGGTCAGACAATGTAAGTGACCCTGTAGTTAACAATATAACTGTATCAGATCAGCAATTAGAATGTTTTACTCCCCTCAGAGAAATTGAATTACTTTCATTAATCTCTACATCAAAAGCCTCAACTTGTGTACTAGATCAGATATTTTAAGTTCGTTTCTTAGACAAGGATTTTTTAAGCTTGTTACCTCGTTAACAGTTTCGGCGAGAATCTCCCGCCTTCTTCAGAAACAGTCACCAGATGTAGAGTGGTGACGTGCCTTATCAGCTGATGTTGCGTTACGGAGGCGTGAACGTCCCGCCCAATTTGACAGGTAGTTCACGCCTCCTGCTGTCAGGTCGCTCCTCCAGGACGGTGCTCCAGGTGTGCGACAGCGCATACGCTCCCTCATCCCGGTTCATCGTCCTCTGCGCCCGCTTACGTATCTCCACTGCCTCTAAAATCCAACGCTGGTATCTATTTTCTTCAGCGCGAATGACTCTGGCCTCTTCCCAATTCATTATATGATTTTGCCGTTTGCAGTGGTCTGAAATGGCTGATTTTAGGTTTTCTTGGTTTGCTTTTTCTTTTTCGGATCTTGTGAGTCTTTTTGTTGTTTCTTTTTCACACTCTATTTGGTGTTCTTTCCTTTGAGTATGGAAGCATCTGCCCGTTTCACCAATATAGACTTTATTACATGAACGGCAAGGGATTTCATAGATGACGTTGCATTTATTGTCCAGTTGTATTTTGTCTTTGGGGTGAACTAGCAGCTGTCGGAGGTTCTTGTATGGTTTGACCGGGGTGTTGATGTGGTATTTCCTCATGGATCGTTGGATGCGTTCTGTGACTCCTTTTATGTATGGTAGTGTGACAAAACCCCGGTTTGTTTTTTCGGTGTTTTTTCTTGTTTGTTTGTTTTTTTCTTTTATTTGTGTCTGTAATTTCCCTTTTCAGATTGCCCACAGTGGATATTGGCAGTTTTTTAATGCCTGTTGAATATGTTGGTCCTCCTCCTGTCTGTCTTTCTCCTCCGTGATGCTCTGTGCTCGGTCGTATAGTGTTCTGATTACTGACATTTTGTGTGCGATGGGATGTTCAGATGTCCAGAGAAGATATTGGTCGGTGTGTGTAGGTTTTGTGTATGTTGTGATTCTAATGTTCCCTTCTTCTGTGTGGTGTATTTTTAAGTCCAAAAAAGCTATTGTCTTGTCCGTTTCCTCTTCGTGTGTGAATTTGATGTTGCCTGTCTTGTCTATGGAGTTTAAATGATCCGTGAGTTGTTGTGTGTGGCCTGTTTTGGTTATTTCGAGAATGTCATCAACATATCGTTTCCAGAAAATGGGTTTGCAGTCGTCCGGTGCTGTTTCTATGGCTCGGGTTTCCAGATCCTCCATAAAAAAGTTACATAGAGTGGCAGATAGCGGGTCTCCCATTGCAAATCCCTCTTTTTGTCTGTAGATTATGCCTCTAAATTGGAAATATGTAGAAGTCGAAATGAATTGCAAAAGTTTTGTTATGTCCTGTGCTGTAAGTTTTGTGCGTTTTTTCAGGGTTCTGTCTGCTTTTAACCGGTTTTCTACTATGTTGAGTGTGTTTGTGACCAGTGTTTTTGTAAAGAGGGATATGACGTCATGCGATACAAACATTTCATCCTTTTTTATCTTGATTTCCTTTAATTCTTTCACTAGCTGTTTTGAGTTTTTGCAGTGGTATTCCGTGAGTCCGAGGGGTGGTTTGATTATGTCTGCCAGTGTCTTGGAAAGGTTGTAGGTAACTGATCCTATACTGTCTACAATGGGTCTTAGTGGTGCTCCGGGTTTATGAATTTTCGGTGTGCCGTATATCCGGGGGGTGATGTTTGCTGTGGGGCTGAAGTGGTTGTATGTTTGTTTATCGATTTTGTTGTCGTCCAGTAACGGTTTGAGTAATAGCTTTAGTCTTTTTTTCTTTTCCTCCGTCGGGTCTTTTTTTAATACTTCATATGTGTATGGGTCTGTGAGCATTTCATTAATTTGTTTTTCATATTGAATAGTGTCCAGGATAACCGTGGTCCTCCCTTTATCAGCCGGTAATATTGTTATTTTCTTGTTCTTTGTAAGTGTTCTGATGGCTTCCATTTCCTGTTTGGTTATGTTTCTGGGTGGCAGTTTAGCTGAGGTGAGGATACCTGCTATTTCATTCCTTAATGCGGCCTTCTGTCCGTGGTCTTGTATCATATTGCATGCTAGTTACGTGGCTAATATGAATTCTTCATGTGGGATTTTATTTGGTGTGATGGCATAGTTTAGTCCCCGTGAGAGTATAGTGCGTTCTGCTGTTGTTAGTGTGTGTTTAGACAGGTTGCAAATCCATTTTTCGTTTGTTTGCTTGTCCTTGCATTTATTTTGTTTCTTATTGATAAGTCTGTTCAGTTTTTTAATATGGCATGTTTTTGTTTTTGAAAACTCTTGTTCTTGTATTGCATTCAGATGTTCTTCCATATTTTTTTCCATTTCACTGCTGAATTTGAACCGGCATTTGAAATCTTGTTTTCTTTGTGCTATTTCTGTGTTTAAATTGTTGATTTTGTTAGTCGTGCATCTGATTCTTTCTCTTACCAGAGTCATTCGCGCTTTTTCGATGGTCCTTTCTGTGTTTCTTGTTGGAATTGGATTTTTAATGTAGAGGCTTGTTGGGATGATGCCTTCGTCTTGGCAGCGGAGATTGAAACGGAGATGGTTTCTTTGTCACGCCAATTTTTTTCCTAGCTTTTCCAGGTAGCTTACCTCTTTGGCACAATCTTCTCCATAACTTATTTTTAATATGTAGTGGATGTTCATTATGTCTATCTATTACAGATATTTTAAGTTCGTTTCTTAGACAAGGATTTTTTAAGCTTGTTACCTCGTTAACAGTTTCGGCGAGAATCTCCCGCCTTCTTCAGAAACAGTCACCAGATGTCGAGTGGTGACGTGCCTTATCAGCTGATGTTGCGTTACGGAGGCGTGAACGTCCCGCCCAATATTGGGCGGGACGTTCACGCCTCCGTAACGCAACATCAGCTGATAAGGCACGTCACCACTCGACATCTGGTGACTGTTTCTGAAGAAGGCGGGAGATTCTCGCCGAAACTGTTAACGAGGTAACAAGCTTAAAAAATCCTTGTCTAAGAAACTAACTTAAAATATATGTAATAGATAGACATAATGAACATCCACTACATATGTGTACTAGATCCCTTACCTGCACGTCTATTCAAACAGGTAACACCTGAAGTAATTGAACCGCTTCTAAAAATAATAAATTCTTCTCTTAGGATTGGCTATGTACCCAAATCCTTTAAGCTAACAGTTATCAAACCCCTGATTAAGAAACCTGACCTTGATCCCTGTCAACTGTCCAATTATCGGCCAATAGCAAACCTTCCCTTTATCTCCAAGATCCTTGAAAAAGCTGTGGCACAGCAGTTATGCTTATATTTACATTAACATCCATGAAATGCATCAGTCAGGATTTAGACCTCATCATAGCACAGAGATAGCTCTGGTGAAAGTAGTAAATGACCTACTGTTGGCTTCTTATCAGGGCTGTCTCGCTGCTTGTGTTGCTTGACCTTAGTGCGGCATTTGATACCACTGATCATTCCATTCTTCTGGATAGACAAGAAAATGTTCTGGGAGTTAAAGGGCATATTCTGGACCAATTTTGTTTTTTTTTAGATGAAAGTATGTCCTTTACACACTCATCCAGAAGGGTAATTTTGCACAAGGCTATCTGTCTACAGCAGAAAAAAAGAAAATAACAAAACGTGTCTGGAAAAATCCCAAGGGAGTCTGGAGCCAGAATCGTTATGTTAGCTGCGGAAGCGTGAACAGGCTGTGCGAGCTTTGCACGGTTTCAGTGCACAGCCTGTGTAGACCAAGCACTCCCATTTCTCTCTCATTGTCCGGTCTTTTGGAAAACGATGAGTAATAATCCCATCAAGATTGGTGTTGCTACACCCTCCTACGATACATCTGTTAACCATTTTAATAATTATGTGATAACGTTGAAGACATTTGCAGAAAACCACCAAGTCGTTTTCTCATAAACAAACCAGCGCTGACGTAGGATTCAGAGGGAGGTGTCCCACAGATGACGTCACGAAAATCAATGTTTCCCGGGAAATTCAAATGCAAAGTTTTTTCAGAGGTGGCCCATTTTGCCTCAAATGGCTTGATTTCAACTGAATTTTTCTGGTATTGCGCAAGGTAAAAAATTGCAGAGAATGCAGAATGTTACAGATATTTGACCAAAGTTTAATATAAAATAGGTGAATTACATTGATCTTGCTCCTGAATTTACCCATGATATGCCCTTTAAGGGAACGGCCCTCTCCTGGCTCAGCTCTTATTTAACTGATTGCTATCAGTATGTTGATGTAAATGATGATTTTTCTAGACATACTGAGGTAAAGTTTGGTGTTCCACAAGTTTCTGTCTTGGGTCCACTGCTTTTTTCTTTATATATGTTACCTCTGGGTGATATTATTCGTAAACATTGTATTAGTTTCCACTGTTATGCTGATGACACACAGTTGTATGTTTCTGCAAAACAAGATGAGAGACACCAGCTTAATAGAATTGAGGAATGTGTAAAGGACATTAGACACTGGATGCTTATTAACTTACTTCTGCTTAACTCTGACAAGACAGAAGTACTTGTACGAGGACCACATGCAGCTAAAAGTAAGTTTTGTGATTACATGGTAACTCTGGGGGCAGCACGGTGGTGTAGTGGTTAGCACTGTCACCTCACAGCAAGAAGGTCCTGGGTTTGAGCCCAGCGGCCAACAAGGGCCTTTCTATGTGGAGTTTGCATGCTCTCCCCGTGTCTGCATGGGTTTCCTCCGGGTGCTCCGGTTTCCGGTTTCCCCCACAGTCCAAAGGCATGCAGGTTAGGCTAATTGGTGGCTCTAAATTGACCGTAGGTGTGAGTGTGAATGGTTGTGTCTATGTGTCAGCCCTGTGATTACCTGGCGACTTGTCCAGGGTGTACCCTGCCTTTCGCCCATAGTCAACTGGGATAGGCTCCAGCTTGCCTGCGACCCTGTAGAACAGGATAAGCGGCTGCAGATAATGGACGGATGGATAGTAACTCTGGCTGGCCTTTCTGTTTCTTCATGTGCAGCAGTAAAAGACCTCGGGGTGATTATTGACCCCAGTCTTTCATTTGAAACTCACATTGATAACATTACCCAGATAGCTTTCTTTCATCTCAGAAATATTGCTAAGATCAGAAATTTAATGTCACTACACAATGCAGAAAAATTAGTTCATGCTTTCGTTACCTCCAGGTTGGATTATTGTAATGCCTTACTGTCTGGATGTTCCAATAAGTGCATAAACAAGCTCCAGGTAGTTCAAAATGCAGCAGCAAGAGTCCTTACTAGAACCAGAACATATGACCACATTACCCCTGTCATATCCACATTGCATTGTCTCCCAATCAAATTTCGTATTGATTATAAAATACTCTTATTGACCTTTAAAGCACTGAATGGTCTCGCACCACAGTACCTGGGTGAACTTCTGGTCCTTTAGGACCCACCATGCCTACTTAGATCAAAAGGTGCAGGCTATCTGCTGGTACCTCATATAGTGAAGGCTACATCAGGGGGCAGAGCCTTTTCTTATAAAGCCCCACAGTTATGGAACAGCCTTCCAAGTAGTGTTTGGGAACCAGACACAGTCTCAGCATTTAAGTCTAGGCTGAAAACATATCTGTTTAGTCATGCCTTTTGTTAATGGTACAACCCCGATTCCAAAAAAGTTGGGACAAAGTACAAATTGTAAATAAAAACAGAATGCAGTGATGTGGAAGTTTCAAAATTCCATATTTTATTCAGAATAGAACATAGATGACATATCAAATGTTTAAACTGAGAAAATGTATCATTTAAAGAGAAAAATTAGGTGATTTTAAATTTCATGACAACAACACATCTCAAAAAAGTTGGGACAAGGCCATGTTTACCACTGTGAGACATCCCCTTTTCTCTTTACAACAGTCTGTAAATGTCTGGGGACTGAGGAGACAAGTTGCTCAAGTTTAGGGATAGGAATGTTAACCCATTCTTGTCTAATGTAGGATTCTAGTTGCTCAACTGTCTTAGGTCTTTTTTGTCATATCTTCCATTTTATGATGTGCCAAATGTTTTCTATGGGTGAAAGATCTGGACTGCAGGCTGGCCAGTTCAGTACCCGGACCCTTCTTCTACGCAGCCATGATGCTGTAATTGATGCAGTATGTGGTTTGGCACTGTCATGTTGGAAAATGCAAGGTCTTCCCTGAAGAGACGTTGTCTGGATGGGAGCATATGTTGCTCTAGAACCTGGATATACCTTTCAGCATTGATGGTGTCTTTCCAGATGTGTAAGCTGCCCTTGCCACACGCACAAATGCAACCCCATACCATCAGAGATGCAAGCTTCTGAACTGAGCGCTGATAATAACTTGGGCTGTCCTTCTCCTCTTTAGTCCGAATGACAGGGCGTCCCTGATTTCCATAAAGAACTTCAAATTTTGATTCGTCTGACCACAGAACAGTTTTCCACTTTGCCATAGTCCATTTTAAATGAGCCTTGGCCCAGAGAAGACGTCTGCGCTTCTGGATCATGTTTAGATACGGCTTCTTCTTTGAACTATAGAGTTTTAGCTGGCAACGGCGGATGGCACGGTGAATTGTGTTCACAGATAATGTTCTCTGGAAATATTCCTGAACCCATTTTGTGATTTCCAATACAGAAGCATGCCTGTATGTGATGCAGTGCCGTCTAAGGGCCCGAAGATCACGGGCACCCAGTATGGTTTTCCGGCCTTGACCCTTACGCACAGAGATTCTTCCAGATTCTCTGAATCTTTTGATGATATTATGCATTGTAGATGATGATATGTTCAAACTCTTTGCAATTTTGCACTGTCGAACTCCTTTCTGATATTGCTCCACTATTTGTTGGCACAGAATTAGGGGGATTGGTGATCCTCTTCCCATCTTTACTTCTGAGAGCCGCTGCCACTCCAAGATGCTCTTTTTATACCCAGTCATGTTAATGACCTATTGCCAATTGGCCTAATGAGTTGCAATTTGGTCCTCCAGCTGTTCCTTTTTTGTACCTTTAACTTTTCCAGCCTCTTGTTGCCCCTGTCCCAATTTTTTTGAAATGTGTTGCTGTCATGAAATTTCAAATGAGCCAATATTTGGCATGAAATTTCAAAATGTCTCACTTTCGACATTTGATATGTTGTCTATGTTCTGTTGTGAATACAATATCAGTTTTTGAGATTTGTAAATTATTGCATTCCGTTTTTATTTACAATTTGTACTTTGTCCCAACTTTTTTGGAATCAGGGTTGTATTTATGAGGTAAAGGTGTAGATCTGGAGGGTTCTCAGACATGGAGTGTTTTGGTAAACTGGGATGTATGGATGCTGTCAGTCCCCCACTTGCTTGTTCACTCGAGTTTGTTGACAGTGTAGTGGCTGGCTGCTTTATGTCCCGTGGCTCCCTCATGCCTGTGTTACCTTCTGGCTCTCCCCTTTTAGTTATGCTGTCATAGTTAGTTTTTCTGGAGTCCCTGCTTGTACTCAGCACAAAATATATACTGTACCTACTTATTCAAGTGACATTGGGCATACCTAACAACCTGTGTTTTCACTCCCCCTCCCCCCCAAAAAAATCTGTCCCTCTGAGTTACATGTCAATCCTGGGATCGAGATGCTGACCTCTTCTGCTCCTTGGACCTGCCTGATCCACCCTGATGCCCTATGTCTTGTTGGAGTCTCATCACGTCACTCATGTGGAGGACGGCCCCATATGGACAGTTGGAAGTGACACTTGGAAGATGCTCTGGACACTTACAGTAATGCTTTCATGGCTGAGGACTACAGTTGACATGCTAACTTTAGGACTGCAGTTGTCATGAACAGTTTTGCACTCAAGGTTTCCATTAATAAAGAGTTATAACATCAACGAAACTGACTTCATGTTAAAACTGTGAATGTTATAGTCATGTTGTCTGTTGTTGTCCAGGTGAGGATGAGTTCCCTTTTGGGTCTGTTTCCCCTCGAGGTTTCTTCCTCGTGTTGTCTGGGGGAGTTTTTCCTTGCCACCATCACCACGGGCTTGCTCATTGGGGATAGATTAGGGATAAAATTGGGTCATTCAGATTCTGTATAGCTGCTTGGGACAATATCTATTGTTAAAAGCACTTTACAAACAAACTTGACTTGACTTATCACACTCATGAGCTGGCGCTGGACAGAACCCATGCAGTGATGTTTACTTGCAAAATATAAAAAAAATACTTAAAGCATATATGCAGAACCATGGCCTCACTTTTGTTTATAAATGCCTTGAGACATCAAGAATGGCACAGGAATAGTTTTAAGCAGGAACAATAAATCTAATATTGTAATTTTTATGATTAAAGTGATTTATATAGGTAATGGTCTGAGTGAATGACCTTGACGTCCATAATGTCACAACAGGAAGTCTATCGGTCTCATCATCATTTCCACTATAGACCCTTTTCACTCACGTGACCTTCGTAAACGCGACTGCCATTTTGGACATGAAGAAATAACGGTTTATGGCACAGACCCTTTCGGTTCTCGCTCATCTAGCTGCTACAATGACTGCTTAGACTGCAACAATAATACCTAACAACACATTTAAGTATCCGACGAGTGTGTTCATTGATAAGCTAACACAATCTAAAAGTAGACATACCATCACACTGCCCTGGCGCTGTGTACAGTTTACCTTCTATGGTTTGTGCACTCACTATTTGCCATTACTTTCTCCAACCCAGTGTTCGAACTATGCCGATATTTTCGGGGGGTCCCTTTTTTCCCTTGGGGGGGGGGTGCATGCGCTTGTCTCAGAGTGCGGATCTCCAAACACATGAGAAGCCTATCTTACGCACAAATCATGCGGACTCCACACCTCCACACACGCATTGCGTCTGAAGTCATAACTCATCAGGGGAAATCGTGTCCGCATTGGCATGTTCAAAAAACAACCTCGCGTCAACAATGATACCACACGCAAGAAAAAAAAAACAGTCAGGCTACTCAACACATCTGATCCACAGCAGCACCAAAGCATCACTGGAAATCATGTCAACAACCAATCTTCCATTTCAACACATGTCAACAAACAAATGGCACCACAAACATGAACGAATCGGTCAGGCTACCGATTCCAAACCCACAGCAGACGAATAATTAAATGCATCTTACCTTAAAGCAGAATCGACCACAAAGGAAGTCTGTTGGCACACTTCCTTTCTACTAGTTTGTGTCCCCAACCTGGCAGCAGCAGTCATTGTCATATCGGTTTATTTTATCTTTGATGTAAACACAACACTTCGGATATGCAAATGCTTCCTGTTACACATGATTGCTATGTCAATAAACATCATTTTGCCAATATTTTAGAGACCACCCATCTTCTCCGTCGGTCAGCATCTGTTGGGATCCGATAAAATGATAAATCTTGCCTTGTGTGTTGATGGTTACTACATCCAGGTGCACAACAATATAATTGCATGATGGAAGTCTTGCTGAAAGTAAAAACTTTCTTTGATGGCTATATTCCTTTCGATGCTTTGCCGTTGTTCCTCATTGTTGGCTGTGGTAGACTACTGGTAGTTCATGTCCAAAATGGCGGCCGCGTTTGTCGTGACGTCACGTGAAAAGGGTCTATACTAAAACACAGAGCTGACTGCAACTCCAATCCTCCATTTTGAGCTAATTTATTGCCATGCCACGTAGATGTGTTTTTGGCTGGCGCAGCAACATGACAGAAGGTGGATTTACGTTGCATTCATGGCCCAAGAATGTTCAAACTGCAAAGATTTGGATGCGTTTTGCGAGAAGTTCACGGGTACATTGTGCGCCGATGAAGTGGTCTCTTCTCTGCTCTGCACATTTTTCTGAAGACTCGTACAAAACCTTTGATCTGTTGAGGAGCATTGGCTATAAGCCCATATTGAAAGAGGGTGCAGTCTCAACAATTAAAGAAAAAGGAAACAAGGAAAGGAAAGCATTTATTTATTTATTTAATTTATTTTTTTTAAAGGAAAGTAAGTTCAGTTACACCAGTCCTCCCGGAGTGAGCTGAGGGTTGTTGCTAAAACCCGGGACAGAACGGGACGGGACATATCACTTGGGCAGTGACCTCCCCACAGTTGTTGCTAAAACTGGTGACATCCCATCCTGTCCCGGGTTTTAGTAATTGCCTGAGCCAAGCAGTAATGGCGGAGTACTCAGTATGAAGAAAACAGTGAATGAGAGGAGCAACCGTCTTATTTCTAAACTGGATATTGCTGCCATCTTGCCCTTATGTGGAAGAAGTGAATGAACAGAGAACTGAATGAACAACTGAAAGTCAGATTGTTTCAAAAACAATCGGCCACAAGATCAGCCTTCAAGAAGCGAGAACACAGACTGGTAAGCTCCAACTCTCATTTGGATAAAAAACAACAACAAAAACAACACGTTGTTTACCTGCATTTAGATTAATACATGTAACTTGTATTGTGTGTTTAAGTTACCTGTCATGATCCGCCCCGGACTTCCACTCCGGAGATTTACTATCTCCCAGTTCAGCGCAATCCGGATCCAGGACGGGACTTCCATCTTGCTGGCATTCACTTCCTAGTCTGCTCTGCTGTGTATAAATAGGCTGTTCTGAGAACAATTTTTCATGTTTTTTCATATTAGCACTTTGTCTACCTCACTGTTTTTGATTGATTGTTTGATTGATTGATTCCGAACAGTAAAGATATAAAACAAACAAAAAAACTAAAAATAAAAAATGTAATCATCAAAACATCATCATAAACAGAATAGCGTAGCCACAAGGCAATAACATAATAATGTTGGGAAAGGATTAGGAAGAAGTAAATAACTTATCAAATCCTAACCCTCTATACCACCGTTAATCAAACATCACTTTCCACCATAATAAACTATATATACAAAAGAAAGCAAAATCAACAACAACAACAACAAAAAACATACCAACATACCAAAACATACCAACATGGTATAATATCGCCCAAATCAAATCATATATATATACTTATGCTATGCATATATACACACATACAATACATATATACAGTACATACATAGACACCTACCTATAACTATACACATCCATACGTACACAGACACCCATATCATAATTATGCATATTATGCTTATATATTATATACAGTTATGCACTATACATACATACATACATACATACATACATACATACATACATGTATATACAAATACTCACTTTTTATATAATATATCCATATGTACCCATACCCACATATATACACTTATATTATCAATAGCATAGTTATTTTTTTTCTTTTTTATCAGACATCTAGTTTTTAGGTTTGTTTCCCTGACATGTTTCGACGTATGACTGTCGTCTTCCTCAGAGTGTCACCGGATGTTATTGGTGACGCATCTTTTATCAGCTGATGTTTCCGAAGGCGTGGCCTTCCTGTCTGGTTTGACAGGTTGGTCATGCCTTCTACTGTCTGTTCGTCCCCTGCAAGATGGCACTCCAGGTATGGAAGAGCATGTATGCTCCCTCATCCCGGTTGATGGTCCTCGGACTTCGCTTACGTATCTCCATGGCCTCCCTGATCCAGATGACAGTAGAAGGCGTGACCGACCTGTCAAACCAGACAGGAAGGCCATGCCTTCGGAAACATCAGCTGATAAAAGATACGTCACCAATAACATCCGGTGACACTCTGAGGAAGACGACAGTCGTACGTCGAAACATGTCAGGTAAACAAACCTAAAAACTAGATGTCTGATAAAAAAGAAAAAAAAAACTAACTATATTTAATATATGACATAATTAACATAATTGAAAGATTAAGAATGTTATGGAGATAAAAGCATCAAGGAGGTTCGCCGCCTAGAAAGATTGACACAGAAACGGGCACGCTACAGGAATCACCTGAGATTCAATCTGCGCTGCTGGGATGAAGAAGTCGTACTGGCCAGCCTGAATATCAAGAACCCGATTCCAACCAGAAATGCGGAGAAGATGATCAGGAAAGTGCAGATGACTCTGGTAAAAGAATGGATACGGTGCACAACTGACAAACTTAATAATATCAATAGCGAATTACATAGGGAGATGGAAACTTTCAAATGCCGGTTTCCCCAAAACAAGGACATGGAAATAGCAATACACGGACCCCTGGCAGACATACACGAGCAGGAATTCACCAAGACAAAAACCCGACAAATCCGAAAACTGGACAGACTCATTGCACAGAAAAAGAAGGCAGAACCGGAGCACGCACACATCAACGACAAATGGATCCATAACATATCAAGGTACAAACTCTCACAAGCAGAATGCAGTATATTAGCAAAAGGACTCAACTACGCTGTCACACCGAACAACATACCACACGATGAATTCATTCTGGCAACTGAATTAGCATGTGAGAAAATACAGGATCAGGGACAAATAGCAGCACTAAGAAACGCAATACCTGGCATATTGAAAACGGCCAAACCACCACCCAGTAACATCACAAAACAGGAAGCTAAAGCTATGAAAACATTAGCAAAAAATAATGACATCACAATTCTCCCAGCAGATAAAGGCAGGACAACAGTCATTATGGACACTGATGAATATGAACAAAAAATTATTGAATTACTCAGTGACAACGCATTTGAGATATTAAGAAAAGACCCAACCGAAGACAAGAAAAAGAAACTTAAAGCACTACTCAAATCGCTACTCGATGAAAATAAAATAGATAAACAGGCATACAATCATTTAGTACCCACAGCCAACGTCATCCCCAGGATTTACGGCACACCAAAGATACACAAACCAGGAACACCATTACGCCCCATAGTAGATAGCATTGGTTCAGTGACATACAACCTATCAAAAGCACTCACTGAAATAATTAAACCACTACTAGGACTCACAGACCAACACTGCAAAAACTCAAAACAACTGGCAGAAGAACTAAAAAACATCAAAATGCAGCAGGACGAAGTTTTCATATCACACGACGTCATATCTCTTTTCACCAGAACACCCATGGAAGCCACCATACAGGTAGTACAAGAAAAATTAAAAACAGATAGGATGCTCAAGAAACTCACAAACCTCACTGTACAAGACATCACTCAGCTCCTTCAATTCATCGCCACATCCACATACTTTCAGTTCAGGAATACAATTTACAGACAAAAGGAAGGTTTTGCCATGGGAGACCCACTATCAGCCATCATGTACGGCTTTTTCATGGAAGATCTGGAGCAGAAAGCACTCACTACAATACCAGCAGAATACAGGCCAACACTCTGGAAACGTTACGTGTATGACATACTGGAAAAAGTGAAGAGGGGACACACTCAACAACTTACCGACCATCTCAACACCATAGACAATACTGGTAATATAAAATTCACACATGAAGAGGAAACGGAGCAGTCAATAACATTTTTGGACTTAAAAATACATCACACAGAAGAAGGGGACATCAAAATAAAAGTACACAGGAAACCCACACACACCGACCAATATTTAAACTGGACTTCCGAACACCCCATAATGCACAAAATATCAGTAGTCAGAACAATACATGAACACGCAGCAATAATTACAGATCCACAGGACAAAGAACAGGAGCAACAACATATACAACACGCACTGAAGGCATGTCAGTATCCACAATGGGCAATATCAAAAGGGGCGGAACAGGTTAAAAACAATAAAACACAGAAGAAAGAGAAAAAACAAACCAACAAATAAGAAAACAGGGGAGTAGTGACATTACCATACATCAGGGGAATAACGGAACGCATTCAAAGAGCAATGAGGAAACACAACATTAACACACCTGTCAAACCATACACAACACTCCGTCAGATCCTGGTTCATCCCAAAGACAGAATACATCTGGAAAACAAATGCAACACCATATATGAGATTCCATGCCAATTATGCAATAAAACTTACATCGGGGAGACAGGAAGGAGTTTCAACACAAGAAAAAATGAACATAAAGAGTGCGAAAAGGAGACAGCTACAAGACAAACCCGAACAATAAAAGAAAAGGCACAACAGGAAAATTATAAGTCAGCCATAACAGATCACTGCAAAAGGGAAAATCACATTATGGACTGGGGGAATGCCAGAGTCATCCGCACAGAAAATAATAAACATCAGCGCTGGATCAGGGAGGCCATGGAGATCCGTAAGCGAAGTCCGAGGACCATCAACCGGGATGAGGGAGCATACATGCTCTCCCATACCTGGAGTGCCATCTTGCAGGGGACGAACAGACAGTAGAAGGCGTGACCAACCTGTCAAACCAGACAGGAAGGCCACGCCTTCGGAAACATCAGCTGATAAAAGATGCGTCACCAATAACATCCGGTGACACTCTGAGGAAGACGACAGTCGTACGTCGAAACATGTCAGGTAAACAAACCTAAAAACTAGATGTCTGATAAAAAAGAAAAAAAACCCTAACTATATTTAATATATGACATAATGAACGTAATTGAAAGATTATCAATAGCATGTTATTGTAATTCCTCCTTCCTATACCTCGTAAAGATCTGTTCCTTATACCTTTTTTTGAACTGGTTTATAGTTGTACATTTCATGAGCTCCACATTCAAACTGTTCCATAGCTTTACTCCACAAATAGAGATACTGAACATTTTTAACGTTGTCCTAGCACTGCAAAATTTCAATTTCAAGAGCCCCCCCTCTCTATCCGAGAACATTATTTGGATAATCCTTGGTACTTTATAATTCCTTACTTTGTACATTACTAAGGGAGTTTTATATTCTATAATATCCCTGAATTTTAAACATTTTGAATTTAAGAATAGTGAATTAGTATGATCTAGGTAACCAGCACTATGAATTATTCTTATAGCTCTTTTTTGAAGTATAGTTATTGCATGAAGTGAACATTTATATGTATTTCCCCACACCACTGAGCAGTAATTTAAGTACGGTAAAACCAGGGAACAGTAAAGAATGCGGAGTGAATTATAGTCCAGGACATGCTTAGCTTTACTCAACACAAATATGCTTCTTGATAGTTTCATTAGTATGTATTTTATATGTGATTTCCAATTAATTCTATCATCTATCAAGAAATTTATGATTAGAAACTCTTTCAATATCAACACCATCTACATGTACATTTATTGCCCTATTTATTTTATAATTATTAAATAACATGATTTTTGTTTTAGACAGATTTAATGATAATTTATTTCGATCAAACCAACTTTTTAACCTGCACAATTCTGAAGAGATTATGTTTTCTAACTCATGTAAATTTGTTCCAGAACAAAACATATTTGTGTCATCTGCAAATAATACCATCTTAAATATCTTTGATACATTGCACATATCATTTATATAAAGAATAAACAGTTTAGGACCCAATACTGACCCCTGAGGGACACCACAATCAATATTCAAACGAGTTGAGACAGAGTCACCCAACTTCACAAATTGTGTCCTGTTGCTCAAATAACTTCTTATCCAATTTAATACAACTCCCCTTATCCCATATTGTTCCATCTTATTAATTAATATATCATGATTAATAGTATCAAAAGCTTTTTGAAGATCAATAAATATCCCAGCGACATGTTTCTCATCATCTATAGAGTTACTGATTTCTTCAATTGATTCCATTAGTGCCAGCTCTGTTGATCTATTTGCTCTAAATCCATATTGACTATCACTGAGTAGTTTGTATTTTTCAATGAATTTATCTAATCTGTTATTGAATAGTTTTTCAAGAATTTTGGAGACTTGAGGAAGTAAAGAAACAGGTCTGTAATTTGTTAAGTTGTGTTTGTCCCCAGATTTATACAGTGGAATTACTTTTGCTATTTTCATATTGCTTGGAAATGTACCGGTTTGAAATGACAAGTTACAGATGTATGTTAATGGTTTAGAAATCCCCCCAATAATAGTTTTTACTAGTTTCATATCAATATCATTACAATCTGTGGATATTTTATTACTACATTTATTAACTACGTACAGTGGCAGCCATTGAATTTGTTCCACGTTTCCGTGACTGGCCCTCAGCAGGCCCTTAGCCGTCCCCTGACTGGTTCGTGACTGTCTGCCGATTGATCCATGCAGATAATTTATCCCCCACAATGATGTAGTCAATGCAGTCCTGACTGGTGACGCCCCTAAGCAGCTTGTGTGAAAACCAGCTGCTATCCCTCATTTTTCTATGGGGAGGAGCAGTGATTGTCCGTTTCACAAAGCAGGTTTATCAAACGCTGAGAACAGCTGATTTCAGTTAGTTAATTCAACCCAGAGGAGTTTCACCTTGAGGTAAAAAGCCATAAGATTTTAATGCGCTCATACAGCGAGTTTGAATATGTTTATATATAATTGAAATAAAAGATAGATTGATTGAAGTGCGCATGCTCTCTACATAAACACTGTCTAGTGCAGCATGGATAGGCATAAATAAATAAATAAATAAATAAATAAATAAATAAAGCCTCTGCTACTGTCTAGTCCCAGGGAGGCTCGGCGTAGGCCACTGATGAAACTATTTGGCTGTCCTACTACTAGGCAACTACTTGTCTACTACTAATACTAGGCCTTTTGTAGTAGTAGTAATAATATTTGCCTACTGAAAGGTGATCAGGTGAAAAGTTGAAGCCGCAGCAAGACCTTTGCTATTAAGCCTTTTGTAGGTTAAACAGGCTTCGTCAGACAACGTTCTGGAAAGGCTGTGTTTTTCTTTGGTTTGATTAGCCTACGATTTAATCTTTAAACATTATGGTTTCAGCAGTTCGCTTAAACATTGGAGGCTGTAGAGTCGGGCTGCAAGATTTCCCGACACTTGTTTAAGATGACAAACTTCATAGTAAGGAGAAAATAATTCCACAGTATTTAGTGCCTCGTCAGTCTCAAAAATTAATAGTGAAGGAGCAACACGAATTAAGTCCCAAAAAAACATCTCATTGGCCTATATTTTACATTTTCAAAAAAGTCCGGAATTGGAAGTCGGTCAGTGGAGTGTAATGAAGTGTCTCATTCACTAAGCACAAAAGGTTGGAAAACAGTGGAGAAAACAGCGATTGCTTAAATAGGTTACTAATGTTTTACATTAGTAATTTAATGTATGTGACAAATAAGTTCATTGATTAAACAGATAAAGAAGCGAATACTCCGAAGCTCAAAATTCAGGAAAGTGGCTCCGGTGTCGCAAGTGCACAAGAACAGTTATTTGAAAGTTAATCTAATGAATTTGTGCGTGCAAGTGCGATTTCATGAAGAACCGGGACAATTGGCATTCGGTGAAAGATTCACACCTATGACTATTCGCGTGCGCCCTCTCGCCCACTGTTGCTTCGTTTTCCCGATTTACAAGCGTGTCTGAAGATGGAGTTTTCAGAAATCTCCACTCTGCCCAGAGTTTGCAAAAGTAGCTGTTTTCAGTGACTGAAACCTCCGTATAGGTGTGAATGAGAGGTGCAACCGAATAAATAAATATGCGTCTTTTTTATCCGGCTACATGTAGGCTATCACTGCGCAAAGCCTCTAATGTTGAAATGGTAGTAATATTTGTTAAAATAATAGTAGGCTAATTTCCACATTAATCAGTAAAATGGCACAAGGGATGTGATGGGGGGATGGCCATTTTATAAGGGGAATGATTTGAGATTTTTATTTCAGAAGGGGGATGCCTCCCCCTACACCCCCCCCCAACTCAAGTACTGCATATAAGGCCACCGGATATAGGCCCTTCGATTTCCATCACTAGTGCGCGTCAAATTACTTTCGGTTTTGCCAGCATGGACGCACTTCTTTTAAATGAAAGCACAGATGTGTCGACAAAATGGTAAAGAATAAGTGGAGATGGGCTTGGCTAAATGAAATGGGCGATAATGGCAAGCCATTTAGTTCATGGTGCAAAAAGATGAAAATGGCAGGTGTGTGCTTTTGTGTAGTTTGCCATAAAAAAAAGTCTATGGAAGCAATGGCAAAAAACTAGATGCCTTTGGCTTCACTGTGAAGAAGCAGAAAAAGTGAACTTTCACTTTACTTTTCTTGCAAGTTCTTTCTGTTCCACTCTTTTGAAAGCATGGTTCAAGTTTGACTGCACTTGCACTTTTCTCTTAACCACTGTTGTGCATTACTAAAGTATTGTTGAAATAAATTTGCACTTTGCGCTGAAAACTTGATGTTTCATCATTTATAGCCAGTAATGACAATGGTAAAGCCTTGCCTTAGCTTTAGTCTCATCTCATCTCATCTCATTATCTGTAGCCGCTTTATCCTGTTCTACAGGGTCGCAGGCAAGCTGGAGCCTATCCCAGCTGACTACGGGTGAAAGGCGGGGTACACCCTGGACAAGTCGCCAGGTCATCACAGGGCTGACACATAGACACAGACAACCATTCACACCTACGGTCAATTTAGAGTCACCAGTTAACCTAATGCCACTTTTCCACTACAAACGCGGCTGAGTCGGGCTGAGCTGTGCCGTGCTGAGTCGAGCTGAGCGGGGCTGTTGGAGTTGCATTTCGACTACAACCGCGCTGAACTGTGCTGGCTGGAAGTGGGTGGACACATTGGGTGGAGTTAGTGAAAGTGGCTTGGACGTCAGGTGATGTCGTTAAGCAGTGCAAACAGTGACATCAGTGAGCTTTTAAGCGGTAGTCTCACGACCCAAATAGTAAACAATAAACATGGAGGACATGGAGTCGTTAGTGTTGCTGGTCTTGGTGCTGTGGCTTGTTGTCACCGACAACGCGGACAGATACTGGCAAGAGCGTATAGATGAGGCGAGGCGCATAAGGCTTCAGAAATTCTCGTAATTCGTAATTCTTCTTTTTCTGGGTTTGCGGTGTTTACAGATCCCAGCGTGCTCGCGGGGCGTGTGTGGGCATGTGAGGACACTCCTCCTCACCAATCAGTGCACAGGGGAGTGTCTGCTCATGCCCCCAGCCTCACTCGGCTCGCTTTGGCTCGCTTCAGCCCCACTCCAAAACGGTGCGAGTTTTAGGGGCTAAGCAGGGCTGAAGCGAGCTGAGTCGTGCTGGTTTTTGGTAGTCGAAACGCGAGCCGTGTCGGGCTGAAGTGAGCTGAAGCGAGCTGAAGTGAGCTGAAAAAGGGTAGTGGAAAAGGGCCATAACCTGCATGTCTTTGGACTGTGGGGGAAACCGGAGCACCCGGAGGAAACCCACGCGGACACAGGGAGAACAGGCAAACTCCACACAGAAAGGCCCTCGTCAGCAGCTGGGCTCAAACCCAGGACCTTCTTGCTGTGAGGCGACAGTGCTAACCACTACACCACTGTGCCGCCATGTCTGATATTATTATTATTTTTTTTATTACATATTAATATTACAACATCACTTTTAGCGATTTTAACAAAAGGTCTGCAAACATGTTTTTTTTTCTCAAGACCACATTTACACCGTAATGTAATCATATGAAAAATACCATTACAGACTGGTGGAGCAGCATGCCGAAAATAATATGTATTTGGTCCAAGGTGTGGGTTTTTTTCATACGTTGCTGGCTCTTTTGCCAGTAGTGCATCACTTGCGCAGGTCTGGGGTTACCATGCAATTTTCGGGTTGTTTTATTATTATTAGGCTACCGCATAAAAGCGGTCACATTGTGTGCTCAATACCTGTATACAGCGCTGAAATAAACATTTTGCAATGAATAAGAAGTGTTTTGAGTTAACAGCATAATTTTAACACTAGAAGGCCCAAAGTGCAGACTTTAGTCTGCAATGAAATCCCCCCAAATTTGTGAATAAGTCTAACGTACCATTACCTGCCTCCCATTGTTGTGTAAAGAAGCCTAATTATTGTGTTACCTGAAAAATAGCCTCTTTGTTTCTAACCCTAACCAGACTTCGTCACAACCAAGGCAACCAAGAAGGATCAGTTCTAACCCTAACCCCAAATCCTGGCTCTAACCCCAACCTGAGCTCACCCCTAACCCAACCCCTAGCCTTAGCCCCTAGCCCAAAACCTAGCCTCAAATAATAATGGAATAATAACCCAAATATAACATGGGGGTGCTGACCAGGCACTTATGGAGCATTGAGGATGGGGCTTGGGAAGGACACCCTGCAATAGTAACAGAAGTACTGAACTTTGTGTATGCTGCCACAAATACACCTGTGGCAAATGTACCGTAAGAAAGACTCACCATGGGAATGTGGAAACTACTAGATGGGACAACTCTATGCTACATTTCTGTGCTTTGTATAGCCTCCATGTGTAGTGAGTCTGCTTTTCTTAGTGTGAAATAAATGTTTATTTTCTTCCTGAAGTTATACCGTCTGTAGTTTTTCCAAGCTGAAATTGTGTTTTTGGGGGCACTAATTCCAGTCCTCTGTCATTGTAAGTTTGACAGAGTAAATTGTCACTGAAATTAGGATGTAACCTAAAACCAAATTACCATTCATGAATAGCAACCTCAGTGGGGGGTGGAGTGGCTGTTCACAATACATTGGAGACAGTTAGCACCTTGAGAGGAATACACAATTTTTGCAGAGAGGAGGGGGCATGCAGCAGAAGTGGGCCTTCTAATGAACCATGCTTATCACATACGGTAACACTATCAACAAAGAAAGAAAAAACACAATGCCAAGGATCAGGAAAAGAACTACAGCGCTGTGATTAGTTGGGCTATCAATGACTGACAGAGCCCCGGCACGTAACTAAGCATTATAAAGTTAAAAAATATTATTTTTATTGAAAAAACAAGAATGTAATGATTTCTAAAATTTCTAAAATTATTTTACCTAACGCAATTTTCTGCTTTAATCCACATTTGCTGGTGTTGAGTGTTTTTTTTTTTTGCTTCTCAAAATCATCTCATCACAGATCACTCGCTGCTGTGTGTTGAAAATCTTCTGTAGATGTCGGGGTTTTATATTGATTTATTATTATTATAATTGTTAATAATTAAACGTGATAAATCTGGTTATTAGGAACAAAGGAGGGCATAGTGGGAAATGATACGGTAACTGTCTCTTGTCGGTTCAAATACGATACTGTTTTGTGATTACACTGTACTGGTTAATAAAAATAGACAAATGGCATGAACCTCTCTACTGTCTCTTATTACACTAAAGAAAGGGCCTGGCTGAGTCATTGCGTATTACTGAAAAAAAGAAAGAACGAATGACACACGGATTGTGTATCATTTGTTCTTTCCATTTTTAATTGGCAATCAAAAAATAAAAAAAAGAATTGTTTTTCATTTCAATTTTAGGCTCATATAAAAAAAATGAAAAACCAGTCATTTTTTCATTTTTTTTTTGTGTTAAAATAAAAACAAATAACAAAATAACCAGTCACTTTTTCATTTTTTGATTTTTGATTGCCATTTGAAAATAGAAAGAACGAATGATACACTGATTCATGTCCTCTAATAAAAAGCAAAGTTGGTCTGACACAATATGTTGAAAGCGACAAAATGAATGCCATGTTGTTATTGTTATCATTATTTATTATTACTATCAGTGGTCGAGTTGTAAAATCAAAACAGGGGGGATGGTGAAATTTTTAGTCGCGTGTCGACCCATCGGTCGGTCCGTCGGTGGGAAACTGGTTTGCTTTTAGGAGGGTTTGCATACAACGTAGGTCTGTGGACCTTGTTCATTTACCAGACATACAGTATTTTGTGCTGATAAAGTGTGTAGTACACACTGTGTATCCTTTTTATTGTTGTAAAAAAACATAATACACTGGTATTTTACTGTAAAACATGCACAGTGTGGATGTCGTGTCATATTTAGTCAGTCTCCTGGCTGACATACCTACCACATTCTCCATATTAGGGTGAAATGCAGATGACAAATTTGAAGTGCAATTTCATAGTCATGGTAGGCTCCTTTTAAATCATTTGGTAAATAATTTATTAAAACCTCAGCAGGCAATGTAAATGAACAACTGAATCTTTTCATATCAAGTCAATAGAATTTTTATTCAAAGCTGAACATTGGGAACACTGAATTAAATACAGAGGTAGGTAGGTAACCAATAAGCTAAAACAAGCAACAGTAAATTGTAAATCTTCAGCTCTTCAGCTGTTGGTTCTCCTGCTTGCTCCTGCTCCTGTATTGTCTCACACTCCAGGTCCTCCAGCTCCTGTCGCACTGTGTTGCAGTTGCTGCTGACTGTCATCTGGAATAAAGAGCAGTGGATAAGATAATTTAATTAAATATAATTATAATGTTATTTCTGATTTATTTATTATCTGAACGAGGATTTGAGCTTTGAAAAATGACCGGATTCTTTCTGTAACGTTGATTCCCGCTGTTATCTAGGTCACGTGACACCTTAACATTGACGGTTACCAAGGAGCTGCCTTGGATACTTTGATACTTTGCTTCGATACATACCAGCACTTTGATACATACTGGATAGAAGCTAGCAAAATGAGTTAAAAGCAGGCATCTTTGGAAAGTTTCTTTGGAAAGGGGAAAAGGCCCATTGAGGAGACAGAAGAAGAGCCTATGACGAAGAAAAAGAAAGCTGCATTTTAGCAGACACTTTGTCAAGTCCTACACCAATCCTGCTCTGCCTTACATGTTGTGACCGGCTCTCTAATGAGGCAATGAAGCCTTCAAAACTGCTAGTGTCATTTATTTTAGCCTTCCTGTCTTGAATAACACTTTTTGTTGCCTGAAGAATAACAAACGAACGTCCAGGCTGATTAAATTAATGGCCTTATACAAGAAATCAAAGCTAACATGAACCTGAGTAAGCTATCGATAGCTGGATAGACTCCTTACTAACATTCATTATGATAGCTGTGTGGTTATCCGCCACCCACAAATTAGGCTACATATCGGTAACTTTACAGCATGATAGCAGGCTCACAGAAAGTGTGACTGATATTCGTAACTCTTGACTTACCTCCTGAAATGTTTTTTTCTTGCGATCTTAAAGCCGAACTTGCTTAAGTCTTGCTGTCCACTCCGCTTGGCCATGTTGCTGCAATCCGCTGCTGTCACTGACGCCAAATGAAATAAAAAATAACGGAACCCCAACTGAATGTCACCTCCTCAAACGCTTCGCTTGCGCGTGCCCTCTCTCGCGGTAGCTTACTGTATGCTCAGTTTCAGCAAAGCTACGTGGAATGGCATTTCTAATTCCAATGTTAAATAGAAGTAATGTCCAAATTTATTGATAAAATTGCTCAAGGGAAGGGAGGGGGGATGATTTAGACCATTTTTTATTTCAGGGGGGATGGCATCCCCCCCATCCCCCCTCAACTCGAGTACAGATTACTATTATATTGAGATAATAATAATTAAGAGATCATCAGCTTAACATTAATAGCTTAATATATTAAATGAATAGGATGTATGAATAAATTACTTGATATATACATACACATGCAATTTTTCTGTTTCATAGACGCAGAGATGATGATGGACTGTCGCTGAGGATCATGGGAAGGCTAATGTAGCGTGGGGAATAAAGAAAATCAATAATCGTAAATTAGAGTTATTATTTCGTTTTGGTTTCCCTGTTTATTATTTGTTCTGTTTTGAGTTGGAAAAAGGAAAACAAACACCAATCCCTCATTTTTTGGTCATACAGAAAAACAGGAAAACGAAATATTGAGTGTTTTTTTTGTTTTTCAGACTGAATGGAATACTTGAATGATCGGATGATACAAGGACCTACATGTAACACTAAAAAGTGCACAGTGCTTCATTGCAAGAGTCATTTTTTAAAAATATTTATTTTTGAGCAAGTAAACCCAAGGCAAGGATCGAACCATGTTTCAGGAGTTACCGGTACAGGACATGTGCAGTAACCACCAGACTACCAAGACCCACAGTTTCGTTTGCTCCTGCACTGAAAAAAGTAACCTACAGTACCATATAGAATTTGCCCAATAAATCTGAGGTAACAATTTGCATTGACTTGTTTGGGGTAGATTTAATTCCATATATTGAGTATAAAATAACTGAAATAAAAAGCTATGAAATACTTAAATTGGGTAAAATTTACCTCACATTTATGTATCTATTCTACAGCTACTTTCTCATTGAAATCGGGAAGTGCAGTACAACAAGCTTCACACAACATTTCAAGATTTTTTTTTATGAGAGAAGCGCCATCTAATGGCGACACCGTGGAATCGAATGAATGTTTAGAATTAAAATAGGGGAGGAAGGGGGGTCTGAGCCATTCATGGCAGCCCCCTGGCGTTCAGCTGGGAACTGCACGGCAGTCGCATGGTGTGCGGTTGGAACGGGAAAAATTCAATTGCTGCTACCGTATATCAATAATTTCCTTCTCATCTACTGGTGTAAGAAACATAGAACAAGAATTCCTCTTTATAATAATTGTTGTCTGGATTATTTTTGCTATTTTTGTTCATTGACTCATTTTGGACTTGAATTAAATAATTTTTTATTCATTGGCTTTTCTGGTTTGTGTTCTGTTATTGGATCCTAACTCACCACATCTAGCCACCCTTAACAGTACGTTCTGGCCAACATGGATCCAGCGGAACTTAACCATCTGAGAATGGCTATGCAGCAGCAAGGAGCCCTCCTCGGGACCCACCAACAGGAACTCAGGCAGATCACTCAGAACCTGGCCACCCTGTCCGACTCACTCAACCTCCTAGCCACACAACTCCAGCACTCCCAAGCTGTGCCTACCCCTGCCCAGACATCTCTTTCTTCACCTCCCGCCACCGCTGCTCTCCACGAACCAAGACTCCTTTCGCCTCAGCCCTACAGTGGAGAACCAGGTACCTGGAAGATCTTTTTTGTCACAGTGTTCACTGATCTTGGAGCTCCAACTTCTGGCTTTCCCCACAGAATGTTCCCGGGTAGCCTATACCATCACAATCATCACCAGCAAGGCCAGGGAATGGGGGACGGTGGTCTGGGACACTGATGCGCCCTGTTGTTCCAGCTTTGAGGAATTCTCTGAGGAAATGAGGTGAACATTCAACTGCTCTCTGTCTGGCCAGGAAGCAGCAAGAGACCTCATGGAGCTGCAGCAGGGGTCCCGCTCTACCTCGGATTATGCCATCAAGTTCCGGACGTTGGCACCATTATGCAGTTGGAACAAGAGTGCCCTGGTTGACGAGTTCCTAGACGGCTTATCCGACGCCATCAAGGATGAACTCGTCTCGCGGGAACTGCCATCGGACCTCTCCAGCCTGATGGACCTTGCCAATTGTATTGATGCACAGGTCCAACAATGGAGGAGAGAGAGGAGCTGCCACAACTTCAACCCCTCTCCACCACCCGCCTCATCCATCGAACCCATGCAGGTAGATCGGGTACGGGTGTCAGCGGAGGAACGACTGCGCCAACGGAGCATGGGGGCTTGTTTCTACTGCAGTCAGCAGGAACACATCTGCCAAGCCTGCCTGCTAAAAGGAAGAGCCCACCAGTGAATCGAGGGGCCCTGGTGGGCAATGCTCGGAACCAGTCCCTTGCTGACCGACCGTTGCTCCCCATCATCATCACTCTCAACAATCGGCATCACTATTTTCAGGCGCTCATCAACTCGGGGGCGGACAGGAACCCGATCTGCTCCACCACCGCCAAGGATCTCAGAATCCTGTTACTCACCCTCAAGGTCCCTCTCACCGTCCTGACACTCAATGGCACTGGCTTGACCACCATCACTCACCTCACCACCCCGCTCACCCTCAGGATTTCAGGCAATCACTCTGAAACTATACAACTTCACGTCATGAACAACCCTCACGTTCCCGTTATTCTTGGATTATGCAGCACAACCCCCACTTAAACTGGACTGACCACACCATCTTAGGCTGGAGTCCTTCCTGCCTGGCCTCCTGCCTGAACTCCGCTCTGCCTCCCGCCAAACCACCTTAGCCCTCAGCCAGTGAGTTTCCCGACCTTTCTCGTGTGCCTCCGGAATATCTGGACCTCAAGCCTGTCTTAAGTAAGACCTGAGCAGTGTCCCTTCCCCCTCATAGGCCCTATGACTACGGTATCGACCTCCTGCCAGGGACGATGACACCCAAGGGACGCATCTACTCTCTTTTCCCTGCCGAGAGACAAGCCATGGAGAAATACATCACTGAGTCTCTGGCAGCTGGGATCATCCACCCTTCCTCCTCCCCAGCAGGCGTGGGATTCTTCTTCGTGGAGAAGAAAGACAAGTCACTCCGCACCTGCATTGACTATCGAGGTCTCAATGCCATCACAGTCAAGAACCGCTACCCACTACCACCCATGACTACAGCCTTCGAGCTAGTCCAGGGAGCTAAAGTGTTCACTAAACTGGACTTATGCAACGCCTATCATCTATTTAGGATCAGGGAAGGGGACAAGTGGAAGACAGCCTTCAACACCACCACAGGCCACTACGCGTACCTCATAGTTCCTTTCGGCCTGACTAATGCGCCCGCGGTATTCCAGGCATTGGTTAATGTCTTGAAGGACTTTAACACCTTTGTCTTTGTTTACCTGGATGATATCTTGATTTTCTCTTGCTCCCTGGAGGAACATCAGGGTCATGTCCGGCAGGTTCTTCAACGCCTGCTGGAAAATAAGCTGTTCGTTAAGACAGAGAAGAGTGAGTTCCACCAAGGCTCTGTCTTGTTCCTGGGGTTCATCATTTCGCCAGCCAAGATCCAGATGGACCCCCTCAAACTGGAGGCAGTCGCTGACTGGCCCACCCCATCTTCGAGACGAGAGCTCCAGCACTTCCTGGGGTTCACCAACTTTTATAAGCGTTTCATCCGCAACTTCAGCACGGTGGCCAGACCTCTCTTAGCCCTGACCTTGACCAAGACCAAGTTCAAGTGGGGGGAGGAAGCAGAGAAAGCCTTTTCCAATCTCAAGCACAGGTTTACCACAGCACCCATTCTCACCATACCTGATTCTACCAAGCAGTTTATCGTCAAGGTCGATGCCTCCAAGTCAGGGGTCGGAGCCATCCTATCCCAGAGGGCCAATGGCAACAAGGTCCACCCAGGCTCCTTCTTCTCCCACCGGCTATCCTCAGCCAAATGAAACTACGACATCAGTGACCAAGAACTACTGGCCGTGAAACTAGCCTTGGAGGAGTGGAGGCACTGGCTTGAGGGGTCTGACCTCCTGTTCCTAGTCTAGACTGACCATAAAAACCTGGAGTACCTCAAGTCTGCTAAACTCTCATCAAGCCTGTTGGTCTCTCTTCTTCTCCCGATTCAACTTCATGCTCTCCTACCGCCCAGGCTCCAAGAACGGCAAACCCGACACCCTGTCCAGGATGTTCTCTTCCCACCAAGAGGAGTCCAAGCCACCCGAGACTATCCTTCCTCCAAGCTGCCTGGTGGGAGCCACTATTCTAGAAGTTGAGATGCTCATGCAGAAGGCTCTGGAGCAGGACCCTGGTGAAGGTAACTCCAACAATATTCCTTGCAACCATCTGTTTGTTCCCTGTCATGTGCGAACTCAGGTGCTGCAGTGGGGTCATGGTTCCAAGCTGGCTTGTCATCCGGGAGCTGCCCAAACCCTGGCTCTCATCCAGCAGCGCTTTTGGTGGCCATCTATCAAGGAGGATGTCCAGGAGTTCGTGGTAGCCTGCTCCCAGAACAAGACAGCCAATCGACCCCCTGCCGACTTACTAAGACCCCTTCCTACTCCACATCGACCTTGGTCTCACATCGCCCTGGACTTCATCACAGGACTCCCCAACTCAGGTGGCAATACATGCATCCTCACTGTCATTGACCATTTTTCTAAGACCATCCATTTCATTCCTCTGCCCAAGCTCCCCTCAGCCAAAGAGACCACAGAACTACTCATCCACCACGTTTTCCACCTACATGGTCTGCCTACCGACACAGTTTCTGACCAGGGTCCTCAGTTCACTGCACAGTTCTGGAGAGCCTTCTGCAAACTCATCAGGGCCACCTGTAGTCTCTCCTCAGGCTTCCACCCACAGACCAACGGCCAGGCAGAATGGGCTAACCAGGCTTTGGAGGTTGCACTCAGGTGCATGGCGTCCGGGGATGCCAGTTCTTGGAGCAAGTACCTACCTTGGATCGAATACGCACATAACACTCTCCCTTCCTCTGCCACAGGTCTCTCTCTGTTCCAGTGCTCACTAGGGTACCAACCACCACTGTTCCCCAGCCAGGAGGAGGAGGTTGCCGTACCATCAGCCCAGGCCTTTATACACCGTTGCAGGAGAATGTGAGCATTGGCCCAGAGAAGACTCATTTGCTCTGCACTCGCATTCAAGAAGCAGGCCAACAAACGTCGCTCCAAGGCACACACCTACCGAGTGGGTCAACGAGTTATGCTCTCCACACGCCACCTGCCACTTGGGGCCATCTCTCGCAAACTGGCACCCAGGTTCCTTGGACCCTTCCCCATCAAGAAGGTAATCAACCCATGTTCCATTAGACTGGCATTACCACTCACCGTGCGATGTGTTTACCCCACCTTTCATGTATCACAGCTTAAACCTCTGGTTTCCAGTCCTTGAGCAATGTACCTAACCCCTAACTGCTCCCCAGTGCTGTAGTATGGCTGCCCACTGCTTCAGATGGGTTAAATGCAGAGGATGAATTTCACTGTGCTTGAGTGTGCATGTGACAAATAAAGGCTTCTTCTTCTTCTTAAAGGATATGGGACATGAAACATAAAAGCACGCTATATTAGTTTCTTTCCATTAAAAATATGAATTAATTGCATCAACAAATACAAAATCATCTATTAAATTCAGCAAAATCGTTATATTCGTGATGATTATATGGCATTTCTGCTCGACTTCCGATATGCATTTTTTGCAACCGGAAGAGCCGCTGTCACGTGATCATACGTCACAAAAACTTTCGGGCACAGCACAAGCGGGTAGATGAATGGAGAAGTGGATGACAAGAAAATTGTTTTTATAGTCTTTAAAGTACATTGGACATCATACATTGGACATCATGGTGTATTGTGCTGCTTATGGTTGCAATAATTCCAATGGGAAATGCCCTGGAGTAAATTTTTTTGCATTCCCCAAGGACCCGAAGCTGAGGAAAGTGTGGGCTCACCTGCGCATGCGCAGTAGGCTTCGCGCATGCGCAGTAGGCTTGGTAGGACAACTTTACAGAACACCTGTTGAAAAAAACTTTGCACCTACTGTTTCCCACAAACTGTGTTCGGACCATTTCACTGAGGATTCTTTCAACATTAATACTCAGGTACTGAGCGATATTAATTCATGAAACATGAAGCATAAGGATGAGAAAAAAAACAGTTCAAATAGGGAAGCCGCGCACACCTGCGCCAGGCTGCACAAACGTGCGCAGCTTCCCGACCCAAACCGCCTCTCTCTCTCATCCTTACACTTCATGCCTCATGCTCCATGAACCAACATCGCTATTTTTTTTTTAAAAATCGGATCTGCGCGATTCAGCTGTGAAAAAGGCGGCATCCGCCGAAAGGCGCACTGTTTGCATCCCTGCACGGAGGCCAGGGGACAGGGCAGGAATATTTTTGTTGATATGAGTGATCTGGTGTGATTTCGCGACCCCCCTGTTGAAGACCTCTGCGCTAAGCGACTGAAAGCCGAGGTAAGGATTAGTATTATAATTTTGGGTGTATCAGTTATTGATTATCATAATTCTGACTCGTTTCGCCATTTTGAATGTTTTCATCTCAGACTCTGGAAGCATTGTATCTCAATCAATCTCAAAAAATATCAGCGAAAAAAAACTAGCTTGCAACGGACTTTAGCTAGATCTATGATGAACTTTCAATGTATGATACAAAAATAATACCTCTTTCAACAGATCATTAGCCTTTGAGCAGAATTGTTTTTAACTTACCAGGAAGTGTTATCGAGCCGACCGCTTTCAGTTTCATGGGGATTGAATGAACTCTCACTCTCAGAATCATCTGACCTGTCAGAGTAAAGACAAGATCCATGTTCATGTGAATTTCCAGCTATCGGTTCGAATTGGTAGGGTCTAACTTCACATCTCTGTGAAACATCGGGAATATCACTGTCGATGGTGTCCATTTCGGTAACCTGTTTACATTAGATTCCCAAGCGCTGGCTCCTTGGAAAGTTTTTGTTATGTCACGGGTCACGTGACCACCTAGCTCATTAACGAATCCTTGTTTTATGCTGATGTATAGAAAAACTTAAAACTAAAGTGGTGACCATGGACTGTTCATGGTGCACCATACATTCTCAGTACAAGACAAATCTGGACTGGCAGCAGGCCAGTCAAGTACACACACTCTGCCTATAAAGCCACGCTGTTATAGCCCATGCTGAATGAAGCCTGGCATTGTCCTGCCAGTTCATAAACATGAACTCCCCAGGAAAAGACATTGCCTTGATGAATGTGTCTCTAAAATCCCAATATATGCCCCAATATATCAATGGTACTTCACACATATGCAACTCACCTATGCCGTAGGCAGTGATGCACCTCCATACCATCACCTTTGGCATAGAGAACTCAACGTTCAGTTTTCCAGAAAACAAGCTAAAATGTGGACTCATCTGACCACAGCACACATTTCCACTGTTTTTTGGTCCATCTGAGATGAGTTCAGTGTTTCCATGTAAAATTGATGAATGACGTCTTCCTTGTGTAATACAGCTTCAGGTTGCATTTCTGGATGCAGCACCAGACTGTGTTAAGTGACAATGGCTTTCTGAAGGACTCTCGAGCCCATGTGGCTGTATTTAGCACACTAACATGACAGTTTCTTAGGCAGTGAGGATCTGAAGATCACGCACATTCAACAGTGGCTTCCAACCTTGCCCTGAGATGTCACCGAATTCCCTGAATCTTTTCACAGTAGTATGTACTATAGATTTTGAAAGGCCTAAATTCTCTGCAATCTTGCATTTTGAATTGACTAAGAATTCTTTTACCAATTTTGGCACAAAGGGGTGAGCCACAACTCATCCTTGCATGCAAAGGCTGGGCCTTTGGTGCATACTCCTTTTATACCCAATTATGTTACCAATTAACCTGCTTATTGTGCAATCTTCCCAAATGGTGTTATTTGAATATCCTATAAACATTTCAGTTTTAAGCTACTTTTACATGAGCACTTGCACCAGAACAAGTTGCACCCGGAACAACTTGCCTCAGCGCAACCACCCATCTAAACACAATTGTTCTGGAACAAGTTGACACTGGTGGGTGCAACTTGCTCCCTTTTTCAAAGGTTCCAGAACATTTTGTTCCAGGCACAACTTATTCCCACTTACCATCTAAACACAATCAGTTGCAAGTAGGAGGGCTTACACATATGCAGTAGCGCTTATTCAGGTCATTCATCATCCAGACAAGACCGCTTCATGACAAATTCAATAGTCAGTTCTTCACGAGTGCTTTTGCTCATCAAAATGGAGTAGATGATGGAGTCAAGCAACTCCCAAGCCAATTGCAGTGATAACTGGAATAAGGAGGAAGTTCTTGCCATCATCTAGTCATGGGGAGTTGCAGATGCCCAGCTGAATGTGAAGAAATCGGGCCACAATGAGCTGAATTTCTGCTGAATGACCAAGCATTTGAAGAACAGAAGAACAACAGCTTTATCATATATACACTATCATTTATCATACATACACTTAAGCACAGTGAAATTCCTCTGAGCAATGAGCACACAGACATACCCAAAGCAGTGGGCAGCTATGCTACAGCACCCAGGGAGCAGATAGGGGTTAGGTGCCTTGCTCAAGGGTACTTCAGCCCAAGGCTACCCCATGTTAATGTAACTGCATGTCTTTGAGCTGTGGGGGAAACTGGAACACCAGGAGGAAACCCATGCAGACACAGGGAGAACATGCAAAATCCACATAGAAAGGCCCCCATTGACTGCTCGGCTCAAACCCAAAACCTTCTTGTTGTGAGGCAACAATGCTAACCACTACATCACTGTGCGGAGAAACGAAGAAACGAGCAGTGAGAGGACAATTAAGCAAGTTAAAAACAAGCTAAAAGACTTAAGAAGAAATTACAAAATGTGCAAAAAAAAAAATAACAAGTATACTTCTAATCCTAATTTAAAAATAAATCCCTAAGCTAGAAAAAAAAACAGGATAACTTAACTGCGGTATTGATTGATACTCAGCAGCATGACTATTGTTATTGTTCTCCACAGTCGAAGTAACAGATGCAGAACATTTGCCGCCTTCTAAGAAACGGACTGAGTGCTGGGGACCCATCCATCCAATCAGTGGCCCTTGTAGACACTGGAGTGCAGGGTGAGAATTTATTTCATTTTTTAATTTTCTGCTAGTAGCATTACCACAGGCGCATGCACAGCACTGGATATATGTGAATAGCGGTGGAGAGAAAATAGCAATGTTTTTGACCAGCATCTCAATGCAACAATACTTTGTATTAGGCTACTGTGCTAACTGCTCTGACCACACTTTCTTGCTTGCTTTTTTTAGTTATTCAGCTGCTTGTTTTTATATATTTTTTAGCTATTCAGTTGGGCAACAATGATTAGATATGATAGAAATACCCTTATTGCTATTGGCCAACAGTTTACTCATGTACCAATGTTTTTAACTCCAGACCAAGCTTGGCCAAGGGAGATCTTGAGGGACAACAAAGGTCACAACCCTAAGGGACAATCTTGGGGGAAACAAGCAGGCATCAGAAACAGGCTGCGAGTTCACGCATATTGTGCACCCATGCCCAGTACCCTGTTGGCCAATGTGCAATCCATTGAGAACAAGCTTGATGAAATTCAAACTATGAATTTAAGGCCAGACAATTTAAGTAACCCTGTAATTAACAATATAACTGTATCAGATTAGCAATTAGAATGTTTTACTTCCCTTAGAGAAATCAAACTAATTTCATTAATCTCCACATCAAAATCTTCAGCTTGTATACTAGATCCCTTACCAACATGATTCTTCAAACATAATACCAGAAGCAACTGAACAGATTCTAAAAATAATAAAATCTTCCCTGAGTATTTGTTATGTACCCAAATCCTTTAAACTAGCAGTTATCAAACCCCTGATTAAAAACAAAAAAACCTGACCTCAACCCCTGTCAGCTGTCCAATTATAGGCACATATCAAACCTCCCCTTTAGCTCCAAGATCTTAGAAAAAGCTGTGGCACAGCACTTATGCTCATATCTACATAGGAATAACATCCATGAAATGTATCAGTCAGGTTTCAGACCTCATCATAGCACAGAGACAGCATTGGTTAAAGTAGTAAATGACCTAGTGTTGGCATCTGATCAGGGCTGTCTCCCTGCTTGTATTGCTTGACACAACTGATCATTCCATTCTCCTGGATAGACTAGAAAATGTCGTGGGAGTTAAGGGAATGGCCCTCTCCTGGCTCAGCTCTTATTTAACTGATCACTATCAGTTTATTGATGTGAATGGTGATTTTTTTCTAGACATACTGAGGTAAAGTCTGGTGTTTCACAAGGTTTTGTCTTAAACCTACTGCTTTTTTCTTTATATATGTTACCTCTGGGTGATATTATTACTTCAAAAAAACAGACTTCATGTTAAAACTATGATTTTCCTGGTTTCAGAGTTATAATTTGTGACTATATAGGACACAGTTATAGAAGCGAGTTATTCATAATCTCACTATCTGTTATCACCCAAATGAGGATGGGTTCCCTTTTGAGTCTGGTTCCTCTCGAGGGTTCTTCATCATGTCATCTGAGGGAGTTTTTCCTTGCCACCATTGCCACAGGCTTGCTCACTAGGGATAAATTAGGGATAAAATTAGCTCATGTTTAAAGCCTTTAATTTTTTGAAAAGGTGCTTTGCAACAATTTCTACTGTTAGACTTGATGACCTTTGGGTCATAGTCAAGTTCCAGAGGGACATTCAGGACTGCAACCTTCTCTGCTTCACCAAGACATGGCTGAACCCAGTGGTACCGGACCATGCAGTATAGGCAGCAGGGTTCTCACTTTACCATATGGACTTAACAATGGAGTTGGGGAATGCAAGAGGAGGTGGTGTGTGTCTGATGGTGAATAACAGATGGTGCACTCATGCGAGTATTTCTCCTCTCACATGCTCATGGTTAATCAACCTGGAACTTCTGGCCATCAAATGTCACCCTTTCCATCTTCTGTGAGAATTCACCTCTGTCATAGTCAGCACTGTTTATATTTTGCCTCAGGCTGACATGGACACTGCCTTGTGTGAGCAACATAAGGCCCTCATTCAACACATGATAAAACACCAGGATGTTGTGCTTATTGTGGCAGGGGACTTTAATAGTGCCAACCTCAAACACGCACTTTCAGCCATCCACCAACACATCACCTGCCCCGCCAGGAGAAATAGGACATTGGACCACTGTTACACTCTGTTCAGGGACTGTTGTGAGACAAAGCCCCTGCCAGCATTTGGGAATTCAGACCATACTGCCCTCTTCCTCATTCCTGTTTAGAGACTGAAACAGGAAGCCCCGATTGTGAGGGAGGTCACTCACTGGACGGACCTATCAGAAGCCGTCCTGCAGGATGCCTTGGATGATGCAGACTGTGACATGTACAGTGCAGCTCTGATGACATCGACATGTTTACAAAAGTGGTTGTGGGATTTATCTCGAAACTAGTGGACAATATAGTTCACAAAACTAGCATCAGGACATTTCCCAATCAGAAGCCGTGGGTGAATAAAACCATCCGTGATGCTCTGAGATCGCACACTGCTGCCTATAAGGTAGGGCTCACTACTGGACACATAGACAAATATAAAGCTGCATCCTACAGTGTGTGCAGAGTGGTAAAGGAGGTAAAGTGGAATTATGGGAGCAAACTAGAGTCAAAGCTACAACACAGTGACACTAAGAGCCTCTCGAAGGGACTCAGGACAATAATGGATGACAGAAAAGCACCATCCAGACACCTTGCTGGCAGATGAGCTGAACACATTTTATGCTCACTTCGAGGCTGCAGGCAACACTACTGTAAATAGCAGCATGAATAGCAGCATGCACACAGAGTGCCGGTGAGGGGGTCGCTTTCCTCATCACAGAACATATGGTGAGGAATGCTTTCAGGAGAGTGAACACCAGGAAGGCATCAGGACTTGATGGCATCTTTGGTAGGGTCCTGAAAGTCTGTGCAGACCAGCCAGCATCAGTGTTCATGGAGATCTTCAACCTCTCCCTTGCTCAGGCAGTGATTCCCAGGTACTTCAAGCAGTCAATTATTGTTCCTGTCCTGAAGAAACAACAGCCCGCTTGTCCTAATGATTACCATCCAGTAGCACTGACCTCAGTTGTGATGAAGTGCTTTGAAAGACTGGTTAGAGACTTTAACACCTCTTCACTTCCTGCCAACTTGGACCCAGTGCAGTTTGCTTATCAGTCTAATCATTCTACTGATGACACCATCACACATCTCCTGCACACAGCTCTCAGCCACCTTAACTCCGGGAAGGAGAATTATGTTAAGATGCTGTTTGTGAACTATAGTTCTGTATTAAACACAATAATCCCCTCAAAGCTCTTTACAAAGTTGATGGACTTAGGACTCAGTCCGTCACTGTGTCAGTGGATCCTCAACTTCCTTTCGGATCAACCGCAGGCAGACTTATAACCTTATTCCAAAGTATAGTGCCAAAGAAGTGGGAATTGCTGTACAGGGAGATACAATTTGTATTTTTCATAACAATTACAGTTTATATTTGCCCTAACAGCTGATTGTGTGCATGTTATTTATTTCAAAGATGTTTGAAGCAGATTTCTTTAGAGATATAGATTAAAATACAGTGGGGCAAAAAAGTATTTAGTCAGCCACCAATTGTGCAAGTTCTCCCACTTAAAAAGATGAGAGAGGCCTGTAATTTTCATCATAGGTACACTTCAACTATGAGAGACAGAATGGGGGTAAAGAATCCAGGAAATCACATTGTAGGATTTTTAATGAATTAATTGGTAAATTCCTCAGTAAAATAAGTATTTGGTCACTGTGGCAGCGGGGGTGTGGTCAAGCGCCGGTCTGTGACAGGAGGGTGGAGTCAGGGAAGGTAAGTGGCAGAATCACTACACCTGACGACAATTAACCTGTGTTTGTGTGTGTCTTCCCAGTGACTGTGCCCTATTTAAGGAGGGAGAGCGAGAGCAGAGGAGCTCTTCCCCGAACCAGACGCCGGTTGTGTGTGTGGCTGTCTGTGTTTTCTACATTAGACTGAAAAGTGTGACAATAAAAATAACAGTTTATCAACCTGATCTCTGTCCTGCCATCTTCTGTGCTCCAGCCATCCATACCGGACTGTTACAGTGGTGCCAAAACCCGGGAAGTGGAGCACCAGCCGATCAGCCCCATGGAGTCCTCCCCGTTCGCCGACCTGCTCCACACCCTCGCCACGGCCCAGCAAAGCCAGCACCAGGTGCTCGTCACCCTCCGAAAGGAACAAGAATGACGCTTCGAGGCCCTGGTGCTGGCCCAGCAAGAAGATCGAGAGGCATTCTGGCACCTCCTCGCGTCGGCGGGGTCCACCAGCGCTCCTACCGCCTGCCCGTCTCCCCTCACCGTCACCAAGATGGGCCCACAGGACGACCCCGAGGCATTCATCATGCTCTTCGAGCAAGTCGCCGAAGCCTCGGGGTGGCCGATGGACCAGCGCGCGGCGCGCCTCCTCCCCCTGCTAACGGGAGAGGCACAGCTGGCTGCGCTACAGCTCCCCGCCGACCACCAGCTGGCCTACGCGGACCTCCGCCGGGCCGTCCTCCAGCGCGTGGGGCGCACCCCAGAGCAGCAGCGCCAGCGCTTCCGCGCGTTGCGCTTGGAGGAAGTCAGCCGGCCGTTCGCATTTGGCCAGCAGCTCCGGGACGCCTGCTGGCTGTGGTTGAGGGCCGACAACCGCGACGCCGAGGGAATCAATCATCGACCAGGTGGTGCTGGAACAGTTCATCGCTCGCTTGCCAGCAGGAACTGCGGAGTGGGCCCAGTGCCACCGCCCGGCGTCGCTGGATTAGGCAGTCGAGCTGGCGGAGGACCATTTGGCGGCTGTCCCGGCGGCAGGACAGCAGATGGCATCATCTCTTCTCTCCTCTTCTGTCTCTCCCCCTCCCCCTGTGTCTTGTCCTCACCCCATTCCCCCACCATGGAGGCTGGGGCTGGCACCACCCCAGCCGGCCTGCCGCACCCGCGGTGCCCTCCCGTTTCTCCCTTCTGTGTCTGTCTCTCCCCCACCTCAGGTGAGTGAGCCCCAGATCACCGGTGCAGAGGGAAAGCCTGGGCCGGTTTGCTGGCGCTGCGGGGAGCCGGGCCACTTGCAACAGCAGTGCACGGCGATGGAAGTGGGTGCGGTGGTTCAGATCCCCGACGTGCCAGAGGCCGCCCTCGATCGGGCCGGAGTGTATCGCATACCGGTGAGTATCCAAGGGGATACATATCAGGCGTTGGTGGATTCTGGTTGTAACCAGACCTCAATTCACCAAAGCCTGGTTCAAAACGAGGCATTGGGGGGAGCACAGGGGGTGCAGGTGTTATGTGTGCACGGGGATGTTCACAGCTACCCTTTGGTGTCGGTCCACATTTTTTTCCGGGGGGAAAAATTTATAGTGAAGGCGGCGGCTAATCCTCACCTTATCCACTCTGTAATTTTGGGGACTGATTGGCCAGGATTTCGGGATTTAATGAGACGCTTAGTAAAGAGTGGGTCCTGCCATTTGACAGGGGGAGGTCCCGGTGTCGCTTTGGCGGGAGCAGCTGTCGCAGAGCCATCCACGTCATCCCCATGTCAGAGTGAGGAGCCGCCGGCTCCTCCTCTCTCTGTTGGGGAATCCTTCACAGATTTCCCATTAGATCAGTCGCGAGACGAGACTCTGCGACATGCATTTGACCAAGTGAGAGTAATCAATGGTCAAACGCTCCCGCTGAACACCACCCCGTCTTTCCCCTACTTCGCGATTATGAAGGATAGATTATACCGAGTGACGCAGGACACTCAAACTAAAGAGCTAGTCACGCAACTTTTGATTCCAAAGAGCCACCGGGAATTGGTATTCCAGGCGGCTCACTTTAATTCCATGGCTGGACACCTAGGGCAGGATAAGACACTAGCCCGAATAATGACCCGATTCTATTGGCCGGGGATTTGCGGCGATGTTCATAAGTGGTGTACGGCGTGCTGCGAATGCCAGTTAGTAAATCCAGCGGCCATTCCAAAAGCACCTTTGCGCCCTCTTACATTGATCGAGACCCCATTTGAGAGAATTGGGATGGATCTCGTCGGGCCATTAGATCGGTCAGCACGAGGGTACCGCTTTATATTAGTTCTGATGGACTATGCAACGCGATACCCAGAAGCAGTGCCTCTGCACAATATCTCAGCATGCAGTATTGCAGAGGCACTCTTCCGCGTCATCTCCCAAGTCGGAATCCCGAAAGAGCTTCTGACTGATCAAGGCACTACATTCATGTCACGAACACTGTGCGAACTGTATGGGTTATTGGGGATTAAGCCGATCCGCACCAGTGTGTATCACCCACAAATGGACGGTTTAGTGGAATGGTTCAATTGCACCCTCAAAAATATCATTAAAAAATTCGTAAGTGAGGACACATGTAATTGGGATAAGTGGCTCGAGCCCTTGTTGTTCTCAGTGCGAGAGGTTCCCCAAGCCTCCACGGGGTTCTCCCCGTTCAAATTATTATATGGGCGTAAGCCGCGCGGCATCCTAGATGTGCTGAGGGAAAATTGGGAGGAGGGACCTTCACAAAGCAAGAACAAAATCCAATATGTTCTGGACCTGCGCGCAAAACTCCACACACTCACCCACCTAACCCAGGAGAATTTGCGGCAGGCCCAAGAACGGCAAGCCTGCCTGTACAACAAGGGTACGCGCCTTAGGGAGTTCACACCGGGAGATAAAGTACTCGTACTGTTGCCCACATCGAGCTCCAAATTGATCGCCAAGTGGCAAGGACCCTTTGAGGTCACACAGCGAGTCGGGGACGTCGACTATGAGGTGAGGTGAACGGACAGGGGTGGGGCACTACAAATTTACCACCTCAACCTGCTTAAACTCTGGAATGAGGAGGTCCCCGTGGCGTTGGTGTCGGTGGTTCCGGAGAAGGCGGAGCTGGGGCCGGAGGTCCAAAAGGGGGCATTGGCATCACGCACCTCTCCGGTCCCCTGTGGAGACCACCTCTCCCCGACCCAACTCACGGAGGTCGCCCAGTTGCAGACCGAGTTTTCGGATGTGTTCTCGCCCCTGCCTGGTCGCACTAACCTCATAGAGCACCACATAGAGACGCCCTGGGGGTAGTAGTGCGTAGCCGCCCTTACAGACTACCCGAACACAAAAAAAAGGTGGTTCGGGAAGAACTTGAGACCATGCTCGAAATGGGCATCGTCAAGGAGTCCCACAGTGACTGGAGCAGCCCAGTGGTCTTGGTACCCAAGGCTGACGGGTCGGTCTGGTTCTGTGTGGACTATAGAAAAGTCAACGCGGTGTCTAAATTCGATGCGTACCCGATGCCTCATATTGATGAGTTGCTCGATCAACTCGGCACTGCCTGCTTTTATTCAACGCTGGATTTGACGAAGGGATATTGGCAGATCCCCTTGACTCCACTATCCCGAGAAAAAACGGCCTTTTCCACACCGTTTGGTTTACACCAATTCGTCACCCTTCCGTTTGGGCTGTTTGGGGTGCCCACGACGTTTCAGCGGCTGATGGACAGAGTCCTCCGCCCTCACGCCACATATGCGGCTGCCTATCTAGATGATATCATCATCTATAGTAATGACTGGCAGAGGTACCTCGAACATCTGAGGGCCGTCCTTAGGTCGCTGAGGCGAGCGGGGCTCACAGCCAACCCAAAGAAGTGTGTGATTGGGTGGGTGGAAGTACGGTATCTGGGCTTCCACTTGGGCAATGGGCAGGTGCGTCCCCAAATTAATAAGACGGCAGCGATTGCGGCCTGCCCAAGGCCCAAGACCAAAAAGGGGGCGAGACAGTTCCTGGGGCTGGCTGGCTATTACCGTAGGTTTATACCTAATTATTCGGACGTCACCAGCCCGCTGACTGATCTCACTAAAAAGGGGGCACCAGATCCGGTCCAGTGGATGGAGCAATGCCAGCGGGCTTTTTCTGAGGTGAAGGCTGCACTGTGTAGGGGGCCACTTTTACACTCCCCTGACTTTTCTCTCCCCTTTGTGTTGTAGACTGATGCGTCGGACAGAGGGCTGGGGGCGGCTTTGTCCCAGGAGGTGGAGGGGGAGGACCACCCCATCCTGTACATTAGCAGGAAGCTGTCAGTGCGTGAGGGGCGCTACAGCACGATCGAGAAAGAGTGTCTGGCAATCAAGTGGGTGGCCCTCGCCCTCCGTTACTACCTGCTGGGGCGCCCTTTCACCCTCTGTTCAGACCACGCGCCCCTCCAGTGGCTCCACTGCATGAAAGATGCCAACGCACGGATCACCCGTTGGTATCTGGCACTCCAACCCTTCAATTTTAAGGTGGTCCACAGGCCAGGGGCGCAGATGGTCGTGGCGGACTTCCTCTCCCGTCAAGGGGGGGGGAGTTGGCTGCGGGCCGGCCGGCTGCCCAGCCTGAGTCGGGCGGTGGGGGTATGTGGCAGCGGGGGCATGGTCAAGTGCCAGTCTATGACAGGAGGGCGGAGTCAGGGAAGGTAAGTGGCAGAATCACTACACCTGATGACAATTAACCTGTGTTTCTGTGTGTCTTCCCAGTGACCGCGCCCTATTTAAGGAGGGAGAGCGAGAGCAGAGGAGCTCTTCCCCGAACCAGACGCCGGTTGTGTGTGTGGTTGTCTAAGTTAGACTGAAAAGTGTGACAATAAAAATAATGGTTTATCAACCTGATCTCTGTCCTGCCGTCTTCTGTGCTCCACCCATCCATACCGGACTGTTACAGTCACCTACAAACAAGCAAGATTTCTGGCTCTCACAGACCTGTAACTTCTTCTTTAAGAGGCTCCTCTGTCCTCCACTTGTTTACCTGTATTAATGGCACCTGTTTGAACTCATTATCAGTATAAAAGACAATTGTCCATAACCTCAGTCACACTCCAAACTCCACTATGGCCAAGACCAAAGAGCTGTCAAAGGAAGAAGAAACAAAATTGTAGACCTGCACCAGACTGGGAAGACTGAATCTGCAATAGGTACCTGTAAGCAGCTTGGTGTGAAGAAATCAACTGTGGGAGCAATTATAAGAAAATGGAAGACATACAAGACCACTGATAATCTCCCTCGATCTGGGGCTCCACACAAAATCTCACCCCGTGGGGTCAAAATGATCACAAGAACGGTGAGCAAAAATCCCAGAACCTCACGGGGGGACCTAGTGAATGACCTGCAGAGAGCTGGGACCAAAGTAACAAAGGCTACCATCAGTAACACACTACGCCGCCAGGGACTCAAATCCTGCAGTGCCAGACGTGTCTCCCTGCTTAAGCCAGTACATGTCCAGGCCCATCTGAAGTTTGCTAGAGAGCATTTGGATGATCCAAAAGAGGATTGGGAGAATGTCATATGGTCAGATGAAACCAAAATAGAACTTTTTGGTAAAAACTCAACTTGTCGTGTTTGGAGGAGAAAGAATGCTGAGTTGCATCCAAAGAACACCATACCTACTGTGAAGCATGGGGGTGGAAACATCATGCTTTGGGGCTGTTTTTCTGCAAAGGGACCAGGATGACTGATCCGTATAAAGGAAAGAATGAATGGGGCCATGTATCGTGAGATTTTGAGTGAAAACCTCCTTCCATCAGCAAGGGCATTGAAGATGAAATGTGGCTGGGTCTTTCAGCATGACAATGATCCCAAACACACTGCCCGGGCAATGAAGGAGTGGCTTCGTAAGAAGTATTTCAAGGTCCTGGAATAGCCTAGACAGTCTCCAGATCTCAACCCCATAGAAAATCTTTGGAGGAAGTTGAAAGTCCGTGTTGCCAAGCGACAGCCCCAAAACATCACTGCTCTAGAGAAGATGTGCATGGAGGAATGGGCCAAAATACCAGCAACAGTGTGTGAAAACCTTGTGAAGACTTACAGAAAGCGTTTGACCTCTGTCATTGCCAACAAAGGGTATATAACAAAGTATTGAGATGAACTTTTGTTATTGACCAAATACTTATTTTCCACCATAATTTGCAAATAAATTCTTTAAAAATCAGACAATGTGATTTTCTGGATTTTTTTTTTCATTTTGTCTCTCATAGTTGAGGTATACCCATGATAAAAATTACAGGCCTCTCTCATCTTTTTAATTGGGAGAACTTGAACAATTGGTGACTGACTAAATACTTTTTTGCCCCACTGTATATTAATGATTGTGGCAGTGGGGGCGTGGTCAAGTGTTAGTTTATGAATGGAGGGTGGGGTCAGCAGAGGCGATTCTAGAGTCTGTTGTGGCCCCAAGCAAAAATTTCCAGGGGGCCCTTCTGACCAGTGTTCATCACCAATATGTTATAAATAATCTGACACCAACGAAAAATGTATGAAACCAAAGTTTTTTAAATTCCAAATGTGAAAATACAATGGTAAAGAACAATAACAACAATAAAAAACAAAATAAATAAGCCCTCGGGCCCCGACTCTCGGGGGGCCCCTGGGCCAGGGGGCCCCAAGCAGTTGCCTGCCTTGCCTGTTCACAAGCTGCGCATCTGGGGGTCAGGGAAGGTGAGTGGCAAAGTGATCTCACCTGTTGTTAATTGATGTTGTGTCTGTTTTAGTGATGGCTGAGGGTTGAAAAGGAGAGGGAGAGTGGAGTGGTGTGGTGGTGTCTCCTGACCAGAGCGTATCTGTGTAGAATACAAGTGCTGAAAAGCTAACTCCAAAAAATAAAAGAATGGTATTGGAACATCATTACCCGCCTGTCTGCGCTTCAGTATTCCACCCAACTCAGGGACATACTACAATGATTAACAGCATTTTTAGTGTTTCATGCCTTTATTTTATTGTTCATATTATACAGCTGTAATATACTGATCAATTGTAACTGAACGATTCAAGGTCATGTTCAAATTTGAAGCAATTCTGAAACATTACAATATGCAAGTCCCATCATTTGCATCACTAATACTCAAATAATATATGTTGAGTCAAATAATATAAAAATACTCCAAGCAAATCTCAAAAGCTGCACTGACAAAACCCTTTGCAAAGGACTATAAAAATACAGCACACACTGAAAATCTATAGAATGCAATTTCCAAACATTTGCCTTTTGAACACTAAATTTTAATTGAGAAAAAAAAGAATCCTATCTGGTTTCAATAAATACCCAATTTGTTTGAAAATTTTGATAAGGCTGAATAACAAGTTCAGTTTATACAAAATATGCGCTAATTAGTCAATAGCTTTTGTCAAAAAGAAAAAAGATTCAGTTTTGTGAACTGAAGTGCTGCATTAATGCTTGTCGTATGGCTGGACCATTATCAAGTGCATTGACTGGATAACCCTAGTCAGCAACATTGTTAACAGGATTGTCATCCTGCCCCTGGTTAGCTTGTACATCTGTTCACCATTGTTCACTGAAGTGCTGCTTGTGAACTTCACAAACATTGTGTTGAACAAAACATGCTATGTTGATGCATCTTCTGTTGTGATATCAATGTGCTTCAACAGAATGCTCCAGAGGCCTTTACACCTCATGAAAGTGTTCCCTATAGATATACATGATGAAAGGCAGTAGTTAAACCTGTACTGTTCTTGGGTCAAACAGCCACTGTCACTGTGAATGGCTTCATCAGCCAGGAACTGAAGTGGGTAAGCAGGATCCCTTATTAATTATTGGGACACCAATCCCAGCAAACTGCGCTAGTCTGTTTGGAAACAAAGTTCCCTCCTCTGCCCTGTGATGGAATTGTGACTTAACTATCACTCATGCATCATTCAGAGACCTAGGCCACCCTATGGCAACATTCCAAATATGATATTCATGATTACAGACAGCTTGTGTTACAATCAAAAAATATCCCTTTGGGTTGTGATAATGAACTTTTGGTTTTAGAATTGGAATATGAGTTCCATCAATGGCACCAGCACAACTGATGAAGCCCCACCTTTTTCGAAATCCCTGTATAATAGACTGCAGTCATTCTCCAGTGAGGATTCGAATGTATTGTGGCAGTAATATAACCACTATAACTGCATGTGTTTCCTTGAAAATAAGGCAGCAGCTTGATGTTGATAGTCCAAAAAGCTGGCCTATTCATCGGAAGGTAAAGCAAGTTGAAGATGTGTCAGTAAACAAATTATTATCTTCTCTACACATTAGAATACATGAAAATACTGTCAAGGTGTCAAATGAACTACTAACCTTTTCTAGCTCCAGACTGAGTGTTGTACCGGTTGGAAAGACAGAGGAACTACTGTCATCAACCTAAAAATAAAAGTGATTCTCTCCCACTGTTGACATTCTTGGAACATCCTGATGTAATGCAGTGTATTTGCGTTTATACAGTGGTATGCAAAAGTTTGGGCACCCCTGGTCAAAATTACTGTTACTATGAACAGTTAAGCAAGTTGAAGATGAAATGATCTCCAAAAGGCATAAAGATTACTCATTCCCTTTATATTTTAAGCAAAAAAAAAAATTTTCATCTTTTACATTTTCAAAATGACAAAAAAGGAAAAGGGCCCAAAACAAAAAAGTTTGGGCACCCTGCATGGTTAGTACCTACCCGGTAGTAGCACCCCCTTTGGCAAGTATAGCAGCTTGTAAACACTTTTTTGTAGCCAGCCAAGAGTCTTTCAATTCTTGTTTGAGGAATTTTCATTCATTCATCCTTGCAAAAGTCTTCTAGTTCTGAGAGATTCCTGGGCTGTCTTGCATGCACTACTCTTCTGAGGTCTATCCACAGATTTTCAATGATGTTCAGATCAGGTGACTGTGAGGGCCATGGTAAAACCTTCAGCTTGTGCCTCTTGAGGTAGTCTATTGTGGATTTTGAGGTGTGTTTTGGATCATTATCCATCTGCAGAAGCTATCCTCTTTTCAGCTTCAGCTTTATTACAGATGGGGTTATGTTTGCTTCCAGAATTTGCTGGAATTTAATTGAATCCATTCTTCCCTCTACCCGTGAAATATTCCCCGTGCCATTGGCTGCAACACAACCCCAAAGCATGATTGATTCACCCCCATGCTTAACGGTTGGAGAGGTGTTCTTTTCATGAAATTCTGTGCCCTTTTTTCTCCAAACATACCTTTGCTTGTTGCTGCCAAAGAGTTTCATTTTAACCTCATCGGTCCACAGGACTTGTTTCCAAAATGCATCAGGCTTGTTTAGATGTTCTTTTGCAAATTTCTGATGTTGAATTTTGTGGTGAGGACAGAGGAGAGGTTTTCTTCTTATGACTCTTCCATGAAGGCCATATTTGTGCAGGTGTTGCTGAACAGTAGAACAATGTACCACAACTCCAGGGTCTGCTAAATCTTCCTGAAGGTCTTTTTCAGTCAAGTGGGGGTTCTGATTTGCCTTTCTAACAATCCTATGAGCAGCTCTCTCTGAAATTTTTCCTGGTCTTCCAGACCTTATCTTGATCTCCACTGTTCCTGTTAACTGCCATTTCTTAATTACATTTTGAACTGAGGAAATGGCAACCTGAAAACGTTGTGCTACTGTATCTTCTTATAGCCTTCTCCTGCTTTGTGGGCCTCAACTATTTTCATTTTCAGAGTGGTAGGAAGCTGCTTAGAAGAACCCAAGGCTGCTGATTTTTGGGACTAGGTTAGAGGAGCCTAGGTATTTATAAAGCTTTGAAATTTGCATCACCTGGCCTTTCCTAATGATGAGTGTGAACAAGCCATAACCCTAACAAACTACTTAAGGTCTGAGACCTTGGTCAAAGTGATCTGAGTGCTCAAATCTCCTAGGGTTCCCATACTTTTGCAAGTTACTCCTTTCCTTTTTTCACTCTAAAATTGTACAAAACCAAAATAATACACTGATATTGCTTAAAATGTTGAAAAGTGTATTTCATCTTTAACTTTATGCCTTTTGGAGTTCATTTCATCTTCAACTTGCTTAACTGTTCACAGTAACAGTAATTTTGTCCAAGGGTGCCCAAACTTTTGCATACCACTGTATTCTGGATCCTTTGTGGTGGTATTTTTCTCATAAAAGCCATGAAAACATTGAAAAATATGAAAGCATGCCTTTCATCATTGCCTGCCATTTTGCTTCTAATCACTGATTTGCGCATGTGCAGTTTTTTGTTCACCTGTCTAACTTCCGGTCTGCCACCAATAGAGAGTGAGCATGTAAACACGAAGGAAAGTGTGCACAACTTGCTCCAGGTCCGACTTGTTCCCACTGCCTTTGTAGAAAGCATACTATTTTGCCTCTGTCCCAACTTTTTTGTATCTTGTAGGAATCAAATTCTAACTTTGTTTATATTTATAAAATACAATGAAGTTGGTCAGAAAAACTATTGAAAATATTTTCTTTGTACTTTTGACAGTTAAATAAAGGTTCATGTGAATTAACAAATCACAGTTTTGTTTTTATTGCATTTTGGAAAATATCCCAACTCTTCTGGAAACAGGGTGAATAATTTTGAGTGGAAACTTCAAAAATAATTTTGATACACGAGTTCCCGAGTTTGGATGACTTTCAACTTTTCAACATGGCAGAGAAGAGGACCGCTTCATTTGTGGATGGTACAGAATTTTTTTTTTAGCAATGTAACTACTGTTAGCTGTAGCTTGTGTACATAATCTAATCTGTGTACACTTTACATACTGTAGCAATGCCATTCAGCATGTGCGTTTGGGTTTCAAATTGGATTTCCCCAAGAAACAAGTGAGAAGAACTCTTGTGTCTGCCATTTTTGATTTTGATCAAATAACAAAGCACTTGAACATACTCATAACTCTAACTTCACAAATGGGAAGCAACACCTTCCAACTAGCATGCGAAGGGAGCAAAAGCAAGAGGTCAAACCAGAATGAACATCGGTATGGGTTTTCAACAATAATGACAACTGAGAGGGTTATCTTGTTTTTGTTTTGGGGGGAATTTTGTTAGTTGGATATGGCTCCTCTCCTCCATGCCCTCCCTCATGATTCGTCCTCCAGCAATAATTAATCAGTGCATGTTCATGTGTTTTGGATGAGTGGCTTTGGAGGGAGGCCTGAAGGGATGCCTGAAGGGATGGGGTGGGATTTTTCAGTTGGATACTGTTGAAAGATGAAAGATGCGATTGGGTTCAGGAGTCCTAAATAACAGGTTTTACTTAGTAACTTGTAGTGGCATTACAGGCAAGTGACTTTTTTTTAGTGGTCAGAACTCATTACTGCACCGGCCTCCCAACAACGTGCCTGTGCAGTATGCTATTCATTTCTAACAGGTACACAGACTGATCTCATTATTCTAAACTATTCAATAACATAACAGTCAAATGTTATACAGATACATTCAAAATCTCTTACTCTTGCTGATTTCTCCAAATTCTCCTATTATGCCATTAAATAATGAATATGAGCTCAAACTGCAGATGTTCAGCTTTAATTTGAGTGAATGTACATCCAAACTACATGAACGGTATAGGAAGTACAGCACTTTTTATACGTGTTCCCTCCATTTTTAAGAGAACAAAAGCATTTGAACAGTTGGCTGCTCGGCTGTTCCATAGCCAGGTGTGTGTTATTCCCATACAAGCAGATGAAGCTTATTATAAGCATTTAAAAACGTATATGGTCCCTTTTTTAATGGACTAAAGACCAAAAGTAATTGGACAAATTAACATGCAGGACTAACAGACTTAAAAACTCCTTTATCCCTCATGCCATCAGACTGTACAACTCCTCTCTGGGGGGGAGGAAGGGTAACAGAAGGACAGAGGATGGGAAGGAGCAGTAGCCTAGCCTGACAAAAAGCAATACTGGACAATGTGCAATATAAATGTGTAATATAAATGTGCAATACCTCTCCTGCTGGACCTTTTTCATATTTTTTTTTTTTATATTTGTATATGTTAATACTTAATTTATCTAGAAGTTTTCTCTATTTTCTATTCTCTGTTTATCCTGTAATGATGCTGCTGGAATTTTAATTTCCCTGAGGGAACCCTCCCAAAGGGCTCAATAAAGTTCTTTCTATCTACAGTGCCTTGCAAAAGTATTCATACCCCTTGAACTTTTTCACATTTTTCTACCTTACAACCATGAACTTAAAAGTTTTTTATTGAGATTTTATGTGATAGACCAACACAGAGTCATAATTGTGAAGTGAAATGAAAATGATAAATGGTCTTCAAAATTTTAAACAAATAAAAATCTGAAAAATGTGATGTGCATTAGTATTCAGCCCCCCTGCGTCAATACTTTGTAGAGCCACCTTTTGCTGCAATTACAGCTGCAAGTCTTTTGTGGTATGTCTCTACCAGCTTTGCACATCTAGACACTGAAATTTTTGCCCATTCTTCTTTGCAAAATAGCTCAAGCTCAGCCAGATTGGATGGACAGCGTCTGTGAACAGCAATTTTCAAGTCTTGCCACAGATGCTCAATGGGATTTAGGTCTGGACTTTGACTGGGCCATTCTAACACATGAATATTCTTTGATCTAAACCATTCCATTGTAGCTCTGGCTGTATGTTTAGGGTCATTGTCTTGCTGGAAGGTAAATCTCCTTCCCAGTCTCAAGTCTTTTGCAGCCTCCAACAGGTTTTCTTCCAGGATTGCCCTGTATTTAGCTCCATCCATCTTCCCATCAACTCTGACCAGCTTCCCTGTCCCTGCTGAAGAAAAACATCCCCATAGCATGATGCTGCCACCACCATGTTTCACAGTGGGGATGGTGTGTGCAGGGTGATGAGCAGTGTTAGTTTTCCGCCACACATAGCGCTTTGCATTTAGGCCAAAAAGTTGAACTTTTGTCTCATCTGACCAAAGCACCTTCTTCCACATGTTTGCTGTATCCCCTACATTTCTTATGCCTGTCTTTCAACAATGGCTTTCTTCTTGCCACTTTTCCAAAAAGGTCAGATTTGTGGAGTGTACAACTTATAGTTGTCCTGTGCACAGATTCTCCCACCTGAGCTGTGGATTTCTGCAGCTCCTCCAGAGTGATCATGGGCCTCTTGGCTGCTTCTCTGACCAGTGCTCTCCTTGCTCACTCTGTCAGTTTAGGTGCATGGCCATGTCTTGGTAGGTTTGCAGTTGTGCCATATTTTTTCCATTTTTGAATGATGGATTGAACAGTGCTTCTTGAGATGTTCAAAGCTTGGGATATTTTTTATAACCTAACCCTGCTTTAAACTTCTCCAGAACTTTATCCCTGACCTGTCTGGTGAGTTCTTTGGTCTTCATGATGCTGTTTGTTCTTCAGTGTTCTCTAACAAACCACTGAGGCCTTCACGGAACAAGTGTATTTATGCTGAGAGTAAATTACACACAGTAGGGCTCTATTAACTAATTAGATGACTTCTGAAGGCAATTGATTGCACTGGATTTTATTTAGAGGTATCAGAGTACAGGGGGCTGAATACTAATGCACACCACATTTTTCAGATTTTTATTTGTTTAAAAATTTGAAGACCATTTATCATTTTCGTTTCACTTCACAATTATGTGCTACTCTGTGTTGGTCTATCACATAAAATCTGAATAAAAAACTTTTAAGTTCGTGGTTGTAAGGTGGAAAAATGTGAAAAAGTTCAAGGGGTATGAATACTTTTGCAAGGCACTCTATCTATCTATCTATCTATCTATCTATCTATCTATCTATCTATCTATCTATCTATCTATCTATCTATCTAATCAAACCTTCATTTCTTTCCTTCTTTTTTTTCTTTTGAAAATCCCTTGCAGTCAATGACATCACCCTTTGCAACCCATAGACCTCACCAGACACTAAGATCTCTTCCCTGGTGATATTATGTTAGGCCATGACTGTAGCGGTCTTCAATTCCTGCTTGTCTGCTTCTTCTTGGTGTGTTTTGCTTCTGTTTTGTATTCAGCAATTGAAATGCATGCTCAGGTGATTCAGGTCAGGTGACTGATAGCCATTCCAGAACATTCAACTTTGTTTGCCTTAAAAGCATCTTGGGTTGCTTTTGAAGTATGCTTCGTGTCTCTTTCCCTCCACATTGCAAAATGCCAGCCAATGCATTATGAAGCATGTGTATTCTGCTCTACAAAATTATGGGATTTTTAAAAAAGATGTTTTTGGCAAACTAAGCTGGTCTTAGAGTTTTCACGGCTTATGAATGGTTTACATCTGGTGGTAAACCCTCTGTTTTTACTCTGATAAATTCATCTTTTGATTGTTGTTGACACAGATATGCCTTCCTCCTGGAAGCTGATCTTGATCTGGCCAGCTGTCATGAAGAGTTTTATCTTCACCAGGGATATAATTATTCTGGAATTCACCACAGTTGTTTTCTGAGGTTTTCAATGCCTTGTGGTGTTCCTGAGCTGACCAGTGGGTTCTTTTTCTTTAACAATATACCAAATTGTTGATTTGGCCACACCCAATGTTTTTGACTTTTCAGCCTAATGATGGCTTGCTTCACTGGCAGTGACAGCTTTTTGGTCTTCAATCCAAAAAGTTGTTGACATCCGTCTGTCTCAGAAGACAATGGAGTGTGTGCCAGTTGGGTTGCAGTGCCTGCTGTGGCTGTACAGCCCTATCCTGGAATGGCAGTCTCTGTTGCAGTTGCTGCAGATATAGTCTGTGCCTGGTTCTGTGGGTGCTGATGCTGCCCTCTGCTATCTGCACTTTTCTCCTCTCTTCCCACTGCCCCTCTCTCCTCTGCTCACTCATCTGAATGCCTACCTCAACAGCAAGCCTCCAACTGCTACGGTCTGCAGATACAGCTTCCCAACCTGCTGGGTTGAGGCTGCCTGTCTTCAAATCACGTTTACAAAAGTATTTGTACCAAAGAACAGGCCTTCCTGCAGGTTTAGAGCCAATGGCAAGCTCGCCATACAGCATGTCCTTGGGGATTCTGCCATTCTGCAATGCGACTGACATGGCCAAGCAAGCACAAGCGCCTCTGGGTGAGCAAGGCGAACATGCTTGGTATCCCAGTCTGTGCCAAGACATGCTTGTTTAGAACACAGTCTTTCCAGGTGATGCCCAGGATCCTTCTCAGTCAGTGCAGATGGAAAGCATTGAGTCTGCGCTCTTGACAGGAGTACAAGGTCCATGCTTCACTGCCATAGAGCAGAGTGCTGAGCATGCAGACTTGGTACACCTTCATCTTGGTGCTGATGGTCAGCATGGAGTTTTCCCAAACCCTCTTTGCAAGGTAAGCCATTGCTGTTGCTGCTTTGCCAATATGCATGTTCAGTTCAACATCCAGAGAGAGGTTGCTGGACATGGTAGAGCCAAGATAGGTGAAGTTCTCTACCACCTCGAGGGTGTAGTCGCCGATGGAGATGCTTGGAACGTTGCTGACACCTAAGAGGTTGGTCTTCTTAAGGCTGATGGTGAGACCAAACTCTCTACATGTGCATGTAAAGCAGCTAATAAGACACTGTAGATCATCCTCAGTGTGTGCAGTCAGGGCAGCAGCATCTGCAAACAGCATCTCCCTGATCAGGACAGTCCACACCTTGGTCTTTGCACGGAGGCGAGTGAGGTTAAAGAGGTTCCCAACACTTCAGGTGTGAAGGTATACGCCATCCTCTGACTGGCTAAAGGCAAAGGACAGCAGGAGGGAAAAGAATATGCTGAAGTGTGTCAGGGCAAGTACGCACCCCCATTTCACTCTGCTCCTGATTTGAAATGGGTCTGAGGGTGAGCCATTGTACTGGATAGTACCTTGCATGCCTTCATGAAAAGACGGGATCAACCTCAGGAGCGACATCCAGTCCTTTGCAGCAGGGCGAACAGACCATTCCTGCTGACAAGGTCAAAGGCCTTCGTCAGATCAATGAAGGCGATGCGCAAGGGTCATTGTCAGACTTAAAAGGTTGCATTTCAACTGCAAAAGCCACACTTAAACTCAAACTTAAATACACTTAGACCTTTTATCTGCTTACTTTGTAAATGAAATATTGATGAAATATCACAGGCCATGGTACAGCTGAACAGTCGATTGTCCAATTACCTTTTTCCAATTATTTCCCATAAAATAAAATTTTGGGGGTTTCACATAAAAATGCTGTACATCATGCTACATTTAATTTCAAATCCCATACACTGTAGTAGACATCTAAATTAACTATTTCAAATCAACAAAGTGGCTAGACAGCTCTATTAAAAAGCAAGTGAGTTGTACTGGACAAAGTTAAAAATGAACAAATAGGTAGTAGCAGTATTTAAATTGTTTTTCTTAAGGGGGCCAGTGCACACAGCTTTAATTTTATATTATGCCTTGATGTATAAAGTACAAGTCAAATTAACTCCTGAGAGTCTGATCAGTAAAAAGCAACCACAAATTAGAATTAGATCAGTGAAAAAAATTTAGTTTCTCACATTTGCTTAATTGCTTTTGGAGAACCTAATAAATGTGTAATGCATTTATTTGGACACTGGTCGTGACAACATGGAATAAAAATCCATGACAGTGAGCAGAAGGGAAGTAACACAGAAATCCTGGCAATTAGGCGCCATGCTGTTCAATGCTGCTTTTACCTGCAGTGTTTTTGTTTGTGCTAGGTCTTTTTTACCCTCATGTCATACTCATTTTAACTCTGATTAATTTCTTTGTCACAGTCATGTAACCTTTAAAGGATATACGCAGAACCATGGCCTCACTTTTTGTTTATAAATGCCTTGAGACCTTAAGAATGGCATAGGAATAGTTTTAAGCATGAATAATAAATCTAATATAGTCATTTTTATGATTAAAGTGATTCATATAGGTAGCGGTCTGAGTGACTGACCTTGACATCCATGACGTCACAGCAGGAAGTCTATCGGTCTCATTGCCATTTCCACCATACTAAAACGCAGAGCTGACTGCAACTCCGATCCTCCATTTTGAGCTAATTTATCGCCATGCCACATAGATGTGTTGCTGGCGGGTGCAGCAACATAACAGAAGGTGGATTTACGTTGCATTCATGGCCCAAGAATGTTCAAACTGTGAAGATTTGGATGCATTTTGTGAGAAGTTCATGGGCACATTGGGTGCCTATGAAGTGGTCTCTCCTCTGCTCTGCACATTTTACTGAAGACTCATACGAGACATCTGATCTGTTGAGGAGCATTGTCTATAAGCCCGTATTGAAAGAAGGTGTTTCAATACGGTGTTTTAGCAACAATTAAATAAAACTAAAAGAACAGGAAAGTAAGTTCAGTTGCACCAGTTCTCCCAGAGTGTGAGCCGAGGGTTGTTGCTAAAACCTGGGATGGAATGGGACATATTATCGCTCAGGCAGTGACCTCCCTATGGTTGTTGCTAAAACTGGTGACATCCCGGGTTTTGGTAATTGCCTGACCCGAGCAGTAATGGCGGAGTACTCAGTATGGAGAAAATGGAGAATGAGTGGAACAGCCGATTGATTTCTCCACTGGATATGCTTGCCTCAGCAGCAATATCTTGCCATTACGTGTAAGAAGTGAATGAACGGAGAACTGAACAAACAACCGGCCACAAGATCAGCCTTCAAGAAGCGAGAAAACAGACAGATAAGCTGTAAATCTCATTTGGATACAAAACAACAAAAACAACAACACTCGTTGTTTACCTGCATTGAGATTAATACATGTAACTTGTATTGTGTATTTAAATTACCGGTGTAAGATTATATAATTTGCTTCAGAATATGATTATCTCAGTTCATCTGATTATTAATTAGCCTTTTACATTTTATCAGTGAAAATGCATGCATGTACATGTATGTTGCATAAGTTATAACACCTATCCTTTTTTAATGAGAGTCAACCCACAATCAGTGAAGTCAAATCAGTCTTAGTTGAGCAAGTCGGTAACGGTATTTCTTACTTTCACCATAAATTTTTATATGACTTTGGTCTATAGTTGTCAAAGGCCTTGGCCTTAAAACTAGTTACTGTTGTGACATCATGCGCTCAGGGCTGGCTGGCTCAGCGGAGCAGCTCAAATGCCAACTTTGTGGTTGATTTTAACTCATCATCTCATCATCTCTAGCCACTTTATCCTGTTCTACAGGGTCGCAGGCAAGCTGGAGCCTATCCCAGCTGACTACGGGCGAAAGGCAGGGTACACCCTGGACAAGTCGCCAGGTCATCACAGGGCTGACACATAGACACAGATAACCATTCACACTCACGGTCAATTTAGAGTCACCAGTTAACCTAACCTGCATGTCTTTGGACTGTGGGGGAAACCGGAGCACCCGGAGGAAACCCAGGCGGACATGGGGAGAACATGCAAACTCCGCACAGAAAGGCCCTCATTGGCCACAGGGCTCGAACCCGGACCTTCTTGCTGTGAGGCGACAGCACTAACCACTACACCACCGTGCCGCCCGATTTAAAAAAATAAAATAAAATAAATATATATATCCCCTCCTAGAACTGCCACCTTATTGTGATGGAGGGGTTTGTGTGCTTGAATGATCCTAGGAGCTATGTTGTCAGGGGCATTACGCCCCTGTTAGGGTTTCCCAAGGCAGACAGGTCCTAGATGACAGGCCAGACCAAGAGCAGTTCACCAAACCCCCTTATGGAAATGAAAAAATCAAGGACCATGATGTCGCCCGGTATGGCGAAGCCGGGGCGCCAACCTGGAGCCAGGCCTGGGGCCGGGGCTCATATGCGAGTACCTGGTGGCCGGGCCTTTGCCCACGGGGCCCGGCTGGGCTCAGCCCGAAGTGGCGATGTGAGCGCGACCTTCTGTGGGTTCACCACCCACAGAGGTAGCCGTAGGGGGCCGGTGCAGTGTGGATTGGGTGGCAGTCGAAGGCAGGGGCCTTGACAACCTGATCCCTGAACACAGCGGCTAGCTGTTGGGACATGGAATGTCACTTCGCTGGGGGGGGAAGAGCCTGAGCTTGTGGAGGAGGTTGAGAGGTACCGGCTAGAGATAGTTGGGCTCACCTCCATGCATAGCATGGGCTCTGGAACCCAGCTCCTCGAGAGGGGCTGGACTCTCCACTTCTCTGGAGTCGCCCATGGTGAGCGGTGGCAGGCTGGTGTGGGCTTGCTTATAGCTCCCCAGCTCAGCCGCCATGTGTTGGAGTTTACCCCAGTGAATGAGAGGGTCGCCTCTCTGCGCCTTTGGGTCGGGGAAAGGGCTCTTGCTGTTGTTTGTGCCTATGGGCCGAATAGCAGTACAGAGTATGCAGCCTTCTTGGAGTCCCTGGGAGAGGTACTGAGAGGTGCTCAGACTGGGGACTCCATTGTTCTACTGGGGGACTTTAATGCTCACGTGGATGATGACAGTGACACCTGGAGGGGTGTGATTGGGAGGAGCAGCCTCCCCGATCTGAACCTGAGTGGTGCTTTGTAATTGGACTTCTGTGCTAGTCATGGTTTGTCCATAACGAACACCATGTTTGAGCATAGGGGTGTCCATAAGTGCATGTGGCACCAGGACACCTTAGGTCGGAGGTTGATGATCAACTTTGTTGTCGTTTCATCTGATCTCCGGCCCTATGTCTTGGACACTTGGGTGAAGAGAGGGGCTGAGCTGTCAACTGATCACCACCTGGTGGTGTGTTGGATCTGCTGGAGGAGGAGGAAGCTGGACAGACCTGGCAGACCCAAACGTATGGTGAGGGTCTGCTGGGAATGTCTGGCCGAGCACTCTGTCAGGGAGGTCTTTAACTCCCACCTCAGGGAGAGTTTCTCCGAGCTTCCGAGGGAGGTGGGGGACATTGAGTCTGAGTGGACCATGTTCTCTACCTCCATTGTCGACGTGGCTGTTCGGAGCTGTGACCGCAAGGTCTCCGGTGCCTGTCGGGGCGGCAATCCCCGAACCCGGTGGTGGACACCGGAAGTAAGGGATGCCATCAAGCTGAAGAAGGAGTCCTATCAGGCCATGTTGGCCTCCGGGACTCCTGAGGCAGCTGATAGGTATCAGCAGGCCAGGCTTGTCACAGCTCGGGCAGTTGCGGAGGCAAAAACTCAGAACTGGGAGGAGTTTGGTGAGGCCATGGAGGAGGACTATCGGTCGGCCTTGAGGAAATTCTGGCAAACTGTCCGGCGCCTCAGGAGGGGGAAGCAGTACCCTACCAACACTGTTTACAGTGCGGGTGGGGAGCTGTTGACCTGGACTGGGGATATTGTCAGGCCGTGGAAGGAATACTTTGAGGATCTCCTCAATCCCACCATCACATCTTCCACTGAGGAAGCGGAGGCTGATGACTCAGAGGTGGACTCATCCATTGCACAAGCCGAAGTCACTGAGGTGGTTTGCAAGCTCCTCGGTGGCAAGGCACCAGGGGTGGATGAACTCCCCCCCCCCCCCCGAGTATCTCAAGTCTCTGGATGTTGTGGGGCTGTCTTGGCTGACACGCCTCTGCAACATCATGTGGCGGTTGGGGACAGTGCCTCTGGAGTGGCAGACTGGGGTGGTGGTCCCTCTTTTTAAGAAAAGGGACCGGAGAGTGTGCTCCAATTATAGGAGAATCACACTTCTCAGCCTCTCCGGGAAGGTTTACTCCAGGGTACTGGAGAGGAGAATTCAGCCAATAGTCGAACCTCGGATCCAGGAGGAACAATGTGGTTTTTGTCCTGTTCATGGAACACTGGACCAGCTCTCTACCCTTTCTAGGGTAGTCAAGGGTTCATGGGAGTTTGCCCAATCAGTCCACATGTGCTTTGTGGATCTGGAGAAGGCATTCGACCGTGTCCCTCGTGGTATCCTGTGGGGGGTGCTTCGGGAGTATGGGGTTCAGGGCTCTTTGCTAAGGGCTGTCCAGTCCCTGTACGAATGGAGCAGGAGTCTGGTTTGCATTGCCGGCAGTAAGTCAGACCTGTTCCCAGTGCATGTTGGACTCTGGCAGGGCTGCCCTGTCACCAGTTCTGTTCATAATTTTTATGGACAGAATTTCTAGGTGGCGGCACGGTGGTGTAGTGGTTAGCGCTGTCGCCTCACAGCAAGAAGGTCCTGGGTTCGAGCCCCGGGGCCGGCGAGGGCCTTTCTGTGTGGAGTTTGCATGTTCTCCCCGTGTCCGCGTGGGTTTCCTCCGGGTGCTCCGGTTTCCCCCACAGTCCAAAGACATGCAGGTTAGGTTAACTGGTGACTCTAAATTGACCGTAGGTGTGAATGTGAGTGTGAATGGTTGTCTGTGTCTATGTGTCAGCCCTGTGATGACCTGGCAACTTGTCCAGGGTGTACCCCGCCTTTCGCCCGTAGTCAGCTGGGATAGGCTCCAGCTTGCCTGCGACCCTGTAGAAGGATAAAGCGGCTAGAGATAATGAGATGAGATGAGAATTTCTAGGTGCAGCCAGGGGCCAGAGGGAATCCTGTTTGGGAACCACAGGATTTCATCTCTGCTTTTTGCAGACGATGTTGTCCTGTTGGCTTCTTCAAACCAGGACCTTCAGCATGCACTGGGGTGGTTTGCAGTCAAGTGTGAAGCGGCTGGGATGAGAATCAGCACCTCCAAGTCCGAGGCCATGGTTCTTGACTGGAAAAGGGTGGCTTGCCCTCTTCAGGTTGGTGGAGAAGTCCTGCCTCAAGAGGAGGAGTTTAAGTATCTCGGGATCTTGTTCATGAGTGAGGGAAGGATGGAGCATGAGATCGACAGGCAGATCGGCGCAGCCTCCGCAGTGATGCAGTCCGTCGTGGTGAAGAAGGAGCTGCGCCAAAAGACAAAGCTCTCGATTTACCAGTCAATCTACGTTCTGACACTCACCTATGGTCATGAGCTTTGGATAATGACCGAAAGAACAAGATCGCAGATACAAGAGGCCGAAATGAGTTTCCTTCGCAGGGTGGCTGGGCGCTCCTTTAGAGATAGGGTGAGAAGCACAGTCACTCGGGAGGAGCTCGGAGTAGAGCCGCTGCTCCTCCACATCAAGAGGAATCAGCTGAGGTGGCTCGGGCATCTCTTTCGGATGCCTCCTGGAGCCTCCCTGGGGAGGTGTTCCAGGCATGTCCCTCTGGGAGGAGGCCCCAGGGAAGACCCAGGACATGCTGGAGGGACTATGTCTCTCTTGGTGTTCTTCCTGAGGAGCTGGCCAAGGTGTCTGGGGAGAGGAAAGTTTGGGCTTCCATGCTCAGACTGCTGCCTCCGCGACCCGGCCCCGGATAAGCAGAAGAAAATGAGATGAGATGAGATATATACAGTATATGTAGCATACAAGAGTCAAGGATGGAGATACTATCCATTCAGAAATTTATTTAAAAATAAAGGTTCTGCGTATCTCCTTTAACCTTTATAGCCAAGATGTACAAAGTGTGGCTAAAGCTTAATAATGTTCAGACTTGAAAATATTATGAGATAATGTATAGTCCAGCCAGAAAAAGGGATTAAAATAAAAGCAAACAATAGGCAGATCAGGTGCATCTCACATTTGGCAGCACAAAGAAATTAAAGAATTGTAATCCTGATACATTTATAGAAAACACTAGGGGACCTAGCACTTGGTGCAAAAGTTCAAATTATCACAATTTTACAAAACCAAGAAGGAAGAAAATCATCTAAAAATAAAAAAAAAATGTCTATCAGATAAACACACTGGACCATGAAAAAAACCACAAACCAAAATTCATCTATTTTTTTCCCCGATTCACTAATGAATGCTAAGGGAAGGCAAGATGAAAATGCCCATATCGGAATGTTTCTTCAAGTCGTAGTCACGAGAAAAAACACCAAGAGGAATGATCAAATTTGAATTGTGATTTTTTTTTTGGCAGTGACTGGACCTCTGAAATGTATCTCTTCAGAGACTGACATGGTGATTCAGAACTTTAGCAGCACCTCAGATTGCCACTTTGGCCACCTGTTCTTCGAGTCTGGAGATTCGCCTATCCTGAAGTGTCACCAGGTCTCTGAGTGATTTCACTTCTCGGAGCAGCTCCTCCAACTTCACTTCATTATTCTGCAAAAGAAAAGAGGAGAGTACATTCTCAAGTATACATGTTTATAAACTTTTCTCAAAACTTACTATGAAATGCAACTTCAGTGTCTGGAAGAAATTAGAGGTACAGTACACGTAAATGGTTAAAGGAGAACCCTCTTATTTAACTCATGATTATATATAACTCTTTATGAAATACTTACTCTAGTGAGATGAGGAGAGGCAGGCTTTTGAAGAGCTGGCATCTCCTCCACCTTCCTGGGTGATTTGTTGTCCAGTATATTATTTTTGATTGCCCTGAGGTCACGGTTCTTCCCAGTGACAAAGCCATGTTTGAGGGAAATTAGGATAGGATCACCATTCTTGCCTTCAAACCATTCCTCTGCTTCCAAGGCCCAGTCTGGTCCAGCTGTGTCCGGATATAGATCATCCTGGAACAGGTCTGACTGTGGGTGGTAAGTGTGAATACAAAAGCATCTGTATATTAAACACTGTGATTCTTATATTCATATATATACACACACATACACACTAGTGCATCTCAAAAAATTAGAATATTGTGAAAAAGTTCAATATTTTCCATCAGTTATTTAAGAAAGTGAAAATGTTATATATTATAGACTCAGGGGCGGCACGGTGGTGTAGTGGTTAGCGCTGTCGCCTCACAGCAAGAAGGTCCTGGGTTCGAGCCCCGGGGCCGGCGAGGGCCTTTCTGTGTGGAGTTTGCATGTTCTCCCCGTGTCCGCGTGGGTTTCCTCCGGGTGCTCCGGTTTCCCCCACAGTCCAAAGACATGCAGGTTAGGTTAACTGGTGACTCTAAATTGACCGTAGGTGTGAATGTGAGTGTGAATGGTTGTCTATGTCTATGTGTCAGCCCTGTGATGACCTGGCGACTTGTCCAGGGTGTACCCCGCCTTTCGCCCATAGTTAGCTGGGATAGGCTCCAGCTTGCCTGCGACCCTGTAGAAGGATAAAGCGGCTAGAGATAATGAGATGAGATTATAGACTCATTACACAAACTAAAATGTTTCAAGCATTTTTCTATTTTAATTTTAATCAGTATGGCATACAGTACAAAAACATAAAAAAACCATCTCAAAATATTAGAATATTTCATTTAGAGTTTGAGTAAAACAGTATGAACACAGTGTATCTCTCGGTCTAGTTCAGTACACACAACCACAATCATGGGGAAGACTGCTGACTTGACTGTTACCCAGAAGATGATCACTGATGCCCTCCACAAGGAGGGTAAGCCACAAAAGGTCATTGCTGAAAAGGGTGGCTGGAAAAGGTGCACAAGCAACAGGGATGGCCGTAGTCTTGAGAGGATTGTCAAGAAAAGTTGATTCAAGAACTTGGGAGAGCTTCACAAGGACTGAGGCTGGTGTCAGTGTATCAAGACCCATCACGAACAGACATCTTCAAGAAAGGGGATATAACTTTCGCATTCCTAATATCAAGCTACTCCTGAGCCAGAGACAATGTCAGAAGTGTCTTATCTGGGCAAAGGAGAGAAAGAAATGGACTGTTGCTCAGTGGTCCAAAGTCCTCTTTTCAGATGAAAGTACATTTTGCATTTAATTTGGAAATCACGGTTCTAGAGTCTGGAGGAAGAATGGAGAAGCACAGAATCCAAGGTGTTTGAAGCCCAATATGAAGTTTCCACAGTCTGTGATGATTTGGGGTGCCATGCCATCTGCTGGTGTTGGTCCACTGTATTTTATCAAGTCCAAAGTCAACACAGCCATCTACCAGGAGATTTTAGAGCACTTCATGCTTACATCTGCTGACGAGCTTTTTGGAGATGCTGATTTCCTTTTCCAGCAGGACTTAGCACCTACCCACAGTGCCAAAACTACTACCAAATGGTTTGCTGACCATGATATTACTGTGTTTGATTGGCCAGCCAACTTGCCTGACCTGAACCCCATAGAGAATCTATGGGGGATTGTCAAGAGGAAAATGAGAAACACCTGACCCAAAAATACAGATATGCTGAAGGCCACTATCAAAGCAACCTGGGCTTCAATAACACCTCAGCAGTGCCACAGACTGATCACCTCCATGCCACACCGCATTGATACAGTAATTCATGGTAAAGGAGCCCCAACCAAGTATTGAGTGTATAAATGAATATACTTGTCAGAAGTTGGACATTTCTGTATTGTAAATCCTTTTTTGATTGATCTTAGGGAATATTCTAATAATTTGAGATACTGGATTTCTGATTTTCATGAGCTATAAGCCATAATCATCAAAATTAAAACAAAAAAGGCTTTAAATATTTCACTTTACATGTAATGAATATAGAATATATGAAAGTTTACCTTTTTGAATTAAATTATGGTATCATGGTATTCTAATTTTTTTGAGATGCACTAGTGTATATATATATATATATATATATATATATATATATATATATATATATATATACACATACACACACACACACACACACACACACACACACACACACACACAACCCCGATTCCAAAAAAGTTGGGACAAAGTACAAATTGTAAATAAAAACGGAATACAATAATTTACAAATCTCAAAAACTGATATTGTATTCACAATAGAACATAGACAACATATCAAATGTCGAAAGTGAGACATTTTGAAATTTCATGCCAAATATTGGCTCATTTGAAATTTCATGACAGCAACACATCTCAAAAAAGTTGGGACAGGGGCAAGAAGAGGCTGGAAAAGTTAAAGGTACAAAAAAGGAACAGCTGGAGGACCAAACTGCAACTCATTAGGTCAATTGGCAACAGGTCATTAACATGACTGGGTATAAAAAGAGCATCTTGGAGTGGCAGCGGCTCTCAGAAGTAAAGATGGGAAGAGGATCACCAATCCCCCTAATTCTGTGCCGACAAATAGTGGAGCAATATCAGAAAGGAGTTTGACAGTGTAAAATTGCAAAGAGTTTGAACATATCATCATCTACAGTGCATATCATCATCAAAAGATTCAGAGAATCTGGAAGAATCTCTGTGCGTAAGGGTCAAGGCCGGAAAACCATACTGGGTGCCCGTGATCTTCAGGCCCTTAGACGGCACTGCATCACATACAGGCATGCTTCTGTATTGGAAATCACAAAATGGGCTCAGGAATATTTCCAGAGAACATTATCTGTGAACACAATTCACTGTGCCATCTGCCGTTGCCAGCTCAAACTCTATAGTTCAAAGAAGAAGCCGTATCTAAACATGATCCAGAAGTGCAGACGTCTTCTCTGGGCCAAGGCTCATTTAAAATGGACTGTGGCAAAGTGGAAAACTGTTCTGTGGTCAGACAAATCAAAATTTGAAGTTCTTTATGGAAATCAGGGGCGCCGTGTCTTTCGGACTAAAGAGGAGAAGGACGACCCAAGTTGTTATCAGCGCTCAGTTCAGAAGCCTGCATCTCTGATGGTATGGGGTTGCATTAGTGCATGTGGCATGGGCAGCTTACACATCTGGAAAGACACCATCAATGCTGAAAGGTATATCCAGGTTCTAGAGCAACATACGGTATGCTCCCATCCAGATGACGTCTCTTTCAGGGAAGACCTTGCATTTTCTAACATGACAATGCCAAACCACATACTGCATCAATTACAGCATCTTGGCTGCGTAGAAGAAGGGTCCGGGTACTGAACTGGCCAGCCTGCAGTCCAGATCTTTCACCCATAGAAAACATTTGGCGCATCATAAAATGGAAGATATGACAAAAAAGACCTAAGACAGTTGAGCAACTAGAATCCTACATTAGACAAGAATGGGTTAACATTCCTATCCCTAAACTTGAGCAACTTGTCTCCTCAGTCCCCAGACATTTACAGACTGTTGTAAAGAGAAAAGGGGATGTCTCACATTGGTAAACATGGCCTCGTCCCAACTTTGAGATGTTGTTGTTGTCATGAAATTTAAAATCACCTAATTTTTCTCTTTAAATGATACATTTTCTCAGTTTAAACATTTGATATGTCATCTATGTTCTATTCTGAATAAAATATGGAATTTTGAAACTTCCGCATCGTTGCATTCCGTTTTTATTTACAATTTGTACTTTGTCCCAACTTTTTTGGAATTGGGGCTGTGTATATATGTGTGTGTGTGTGTGTGTGTATGTGTCTTGCAAAAGTATTCATCCACCTTGGTGTTTGTCCTGTTTTACAAGCTTTTTTACATTACAAGCTGGAATTAAAATGGATTGTTGGAGGTTAGCACCATTTGATTTACACAACATGCTGAAATATAAAGGTGCATTTTTTTATTGTGATGCAAACAATAATTAAGATGAAAAGAGAGAAATCTGGAGTGTGCATAAGTATTCACCCCCAAAGTCAATAGTAGAGCCACTTTTTGCTGCAATTACAGCTGCATGTCTCTTGGGGTATGTCTCTATTAGCTTAGAACATCCAGCTATTGGGATTTTTGCCCATTCCTCAAGGCTAAAGTGCTCCAGCTCTTTCAAGTTAGATGGGATGCATTGGTGTACAGCAATTGTCAAGTTATACCACAGATTCTCAATTGGATTGAGGTCTGGGCTTTGACTAGGCCATTCCAAGTCATTTAAATGTTTCCCTTTAAACCACTCCAGTGTAGCTTTAACAATATGTTTAGGGTCACTGTCCTGCTGGAACATGAACCTTCATCCCAGTCTCAAACCTCTGGCTGACTCAAACAGGTTTTCCTCCAGAATTGCCCTGTATTTAGTGCCATCCATCTTTCCTTCAAGCCTGACCAGCTTTGCTGTCCCTGCAGATGAATAACATCCCCACAGCATGACGCTGCTACCATCATGCTTCACTGTAAGAATGGTGTGCTCAAGCTGATGTGAGGTGTTGGCTTTGTGCCACACATAGCGTTTCCCAAGGTAGCCAAAAAGTTCAATTTTAGTTTAATCTGACCATGCTGTTGGGCAAACTCCAAACATGTTTTCTTATTGTTTTTCTTTAAGCAATGGCTTTTTTCTGGCCACTCTTCCATAAAGCCCCACTCTGTGGAGTGTATGACTTAGAGTGGTCCTATGGACAGATACTCCCATCGCTGCTGTGGATCTTTGCAGCTCCTTCAGTGTTATCTTTGGTGTCTTTGTTGCATTTCTGATTAATGCTCTCCTTGCCTGGTCTGTGACTTTTGGTGGGCGGCCTTCTCTTGTCAGGTTTGTGATGGTGCCATATTCTTTCCATTTTGCTGTAATTAATTTAATGGTGCTCTGTGGGATATTCAAAGTTGGGGATTTTTTTTTTTTTTATAACTTAACGCTGATCTATACTCCTCCATAACTTTGTCTCTGACCTGTTTGGAGTGCTCCTTGGTTTTCATGTTGCTTGCTTAGTAGTGTTGCAGAGTCAAGGTCCTTCCAGAACAGGTTGATAGATACAGACATCATGTGACAGATCGTATGACACTTTAATTGCACACAGGTGGATCTTATTCAAATAATTATGTGACTTATGATGTTAATTGGTTAGACCAGCTCTTATTTAGGGGTTTCATACAAAAGGGGGTGAATACCTATGCACACTCCAGATTTCTGGTTTTTTTTTCATCTTAATTATTGTTTGTGTCACAAAAAAAAAAATGCACCTTTATAGTGGTCAGCATGTTGTGTAAATCAAATGGTGCTAACCCCCCAACAATTCATTTTAATTCTAGCTTATAATCCAACAAAACAGGACAAACACCAAAGGGGATGAATACTTTTGCAAGACACTGTATATAAATTTATATGCACATACACACAGTGCCACAGTCAGGTCCATAAGTGTTTGGACAGTGATGCAATTTTCGGAATTTTTCCTCTTTACACCTCAACAATGGCTTTAAAATGAAGCCATCCAGATGCAACTAAAGTGTACACTTTCTGCTGTAATTCAAGAGATTTAACAAAAAGATTGCATGACTTGTTTAGGGATTACAGCCATTTATTTACATCGTCCCTTCATTTTCACATGCTGTAAAGAAATTGGACAAATGACTGTGTGGCAGTGGGGGCATGGTCAAGCATCAGTTTGGAAATGAAGGGTGGGGCTGGGGAAGGTGAGTAGCAAAATGAGGGCACCGGTTGTGAATTGATGTTTTGTGTGTGTGTGTGTGTGTGTGTGTGCGTGCATGCATGTGCATGTGTGCTGAAAAGCCAAAATAAACCAAATCTAAATGTTAACAACAGCCTGCTGTACTTCTGTGCTCCACCCACATCCGTACAGCTTTGACAGTGATGCCAAAACACGGGAGTGCAGAAGGGAACCCCCCCATGGAGTCCTCGCCCTTTAAAGACCTCATCCATGCCCTTGCCAAGGCACAGCAGAACCAGCATCAAGTGCTGATCACCCTCCGAAAGGAGCAGGAACAACAGTTTGAAGCCTTGATGCTGGCCCAACAAGAAGACCACCATGCGTTCTGGCACCTACTTGCGTCAGTGGGGTCCACGTCTGCCGCTGTAGCGGACCCTCCCCACCTCACCCTAACAAAGATGGGTCCAAACAACAATCCAGAAGCCTTCCTCGCGCACTTTGAGCAAGCAGCGGAGGTGTGGGGTTGGCCGGTCGAGCAGCGCACAGCGCGCCTCCTTTCCCTGCTGACCGGCGAGGCGCAGCTCGCTGCGCTGCAGCTCCCCCCACCTGGCCCAAAGCACCCGTGGTGCCCTCCCATTTCCCCCTTCCTTGTCTGTGTCTTCTCCCCCCCAGGGGAGTGATGTCCGTAACACCAGTGCAGAGGGATAGCCTGGTCTGGTGTGCTGGCTCTGCAGGGAGCCAGGACATCTCCAAAATCAGTGCTCTGTGATGGAGGTGGGCGTGGTGGTCTGGGTCCCCGATGCGCCAGAAACAGCCCTCGATCAGGCCGGAGCATATCATATACCGGTAAGTGTCCAAGGGGATACGTATCAGGCCTTGGTGGATTCCAGCTGTAACCGGACCTCAATCCACCAAAGCCTGGTGCAAGGTTTGGCATTAGGGACAGCAGAAGTAGTGAAGGTATTGTGTGTGCATGGGGATGTTCACAACTACCCTTTAGTGTCTGTCCACATTCTATTTCAGGGAGAAAAGCATAGTGTAAAAGTGGAGGTTAACCCTCATCTCGCCCACTTGCTGATTTTGGGGACTGATTGGCCAGGATTTAAGGAGTTAATGAAACACATAGCAAGAAGTGGGTCCTGCAGTAATACATCTCGGGAAGATCCCAGACTAGCATTGGAGGGAGAAGCTGTCACAGAGCTGTCTACATCAGCACCACGTCAGGGTGATATGCAGAGCGAGGAGCACCCTGTCCCTCCTCCCTCTCTTGGGGATTCCCTTGAGGATTTCCCATTACAGCAGTCATGAGATGAGACTCTGCAGCATGCATTTGACCAAGTGAGAGTAATAGATGGTCAAATTCTCCAGCCAAATGAGATGCTGTCCTTCCCCTACTTTTCTATTATTAAGGATAGGTTGTACCACAGGACACTCAAACTGGCAAAAAGATAACAGTTGTTAATCCCAAAGAGCCACCGGGAACTTATATTCCAGGCGGCTCACTTTAATCCCATGGCCAGACACTTAGGGCAGGACAAAACACTAGCCCAAATAATGGCCCCGTTCTATTGGCCAGGGATTCACGGGGATGTCCATCGGTGGTGTACAGCATGCCACAAATGCCAATTAGTAAATCCCATGGCCACTCCAAAAGCGCCTTTGCACCCCCTCCCTTTGATCGAGATCCCTTTTGAAAGAATCCGGATGGATCTTGTCGGGCCATTAGATCAGTCAGAACGGGGATATCACTTTATTTTAGTTCTGGTGGACTATGCAAAGCGATATCCGGAAGCAGTGCCTCTCCGCAATATCTCAGCATGCAGCAAGCAAGCACTCTTCCGTATTACCTCCCAGGTGGGGATTCCGAAAGAAATCCTGACAGACCAAGGCACTGCATTTATGTCATGCACACTATGCGAACTGTATGGGCTATTGGGGATTAAGTCTATCCGCACAAGTGTCTACCACTGACAAACAGATGGCTTAGTGGAACACTTTAATAAAATACTCAAAAACTTAATTTGGAAGTTCCTAAGTGAGGATGCATATAATTGGGATAAATTGCTCGAGCTCCTGATATTTGCAGTACGAGAAGTCCCACAAGCCTCCACAGGTTTTTCACCATTTGAATTATTATATGGGCATAAGCGGAGGTGGAAAGTAACAAATTACATTACTCGCGTTACTGTACTTGAGTAGCTTTTTTGTGTACTTATACTTTTTCAAGTAATTTTTAAAAGAGTGTACTTTTACTTTTACTTAAGTACGTTTTCTTTTAAGTAGTGTACTTCGGTACATTTTACATCACAACCGTTACTGAGTAAAAAAAAAAAATAAATAAAAAATAAAAAAAGGCTAAAACGGAGAAGGGGAAATGTGTTCTGGAAATGAATCACGGGAAGGACAGTTGTCACGCGCGCGAGTCTCACACAGACGATGGTGGACATGCACCGGCGCTTTAAGGGGGGGGCTTCAGGGGGCTCAAACCCCTGGGCCACAGCCAATCAGGGGCCTTGTAATATTAATAAAATAATAAACTGTCAGAATCGTGGGCCTACATTAATGTACGGATAGAAATAAGGTTAGAAATAAATGAGCGCACAGTAGCCTGCTGTAAGAGACATGGTGGATGTGGTTCGCGAAACGAACACCCACAACTGTACCAGAATAAAATGTAAAAAAATGTAACGTCACGCACGAAAGCGCGCCAAAGACTCCAGACTACTGAGACACAAATTTAGAGGCTTTGAAAGATGAAGCGTTCACATGTTAGCGGGGCTCATAAAAGGAAAAAAAGAGAGAGATGCAGGTAATGATAGAATCGTTGCCTAAAGTCACAGACTTTTTTAAGGTAAGGATCACCAATCTGTTCAGAATATCAGCTACTTATCAGTTATCAGCCTACCAGCAGCTAGGCTATGTGTAGCTAGGCTAGATATGCTATGATCTGTCCAACAGTAAAATAAATCAGATGTGATTTGAATACATGTCGTGTGATTTGAGTTATAATCCTGTTAGTATAATAGCATATTTCGATGGGGATAATAAAATGTCTAAAACGGCATCTACTGAAGAAATTGATGAAAAGATTATAGCCTATAATTGTCACAGTTCGGGCAGCAGACAGAGTAAGCATACTGAGGGGAATAGCAATACAAAGCTAGCGCAGATCCACATTTCTAGTTGGGTGTGTTGTTAACCCGTGTGGATTTAAGTGACATACTTGAGAAGTTCTGTGGTCAAGACAATGTTTTAAGGTAAGGACACTTGATTATTAATGTTTGCCCGCCGTGGCTTGTTGTTGACGAAAGGCCCACATGATTTTGCCTTATGCAGCTACTGCTAGTGTCATGCTTTGAACTAGGTTAAGCTCATTTGCGCTAAAGGATGGGTTTATTGAAGGACTTTGATGTAGCTAGTTTCTTTTTAAAAAATCATATGCTCAAAACAGTATGCCCATGTTCATCATGTTTAACTTTTTTCTTGATAGAGTGCATGAAATATTGTTGAGTGGTATTTCGATGCAGTCATGTCAAAAAGGCAGTTGAATGCACGGTCTTATTCAAGGAGAAGGAAGACTTGCATGATGCTTGAACATAGATCGGTAAAATAGACCCTAGTAGGACTTGGTTTCGTGTATTTCGGTCTGTAGAGTTATGAGTTTGGCCGCTGTCCATGGTGTTTACGTTTCATGTGGCCGCCGAGCCAAGTACCTTCATCATCATCATCATGTTCCCCTGTCAAAAGTTAAATTCTCTAGGGGTGCTTCTGCTGTAGCAGTTGCAGCAGTTGCTCAAAGTTTGATTTGTCCATCATCATACGTCTTATCTGTTGGGTGTCTATGCCCAGCAGATTTTCCCATTTCGTCCATTTGTAACCATTTTTGTCAAACAGGAGCTGCTTTTGCACTTGGTTATTGCCCATCCGGCAAACATGAGCAATATATTTTAGTTGTTGTACGTAGCAGGATAGTTTTATATCCTGGGTTCTTGTCAGTTTCCGGAGGTCAGCATTGGACATCTTGTAGCTCCAGTCGATATCTTCATTTGTAGTGTTCTTTTGGTCAGGGGCATTCTTTCGTTTATATCCACCTTTAATCATTTTCCTTAGGAAGCCATGCCACACTACCTCAATTTTGTGAATTTCACTGGATGATAGTTGCCATGCCTGTGTGCTGTACAGGAGACGAGATCGAACGCATGCCACTAGGAACTTTATACGGGTTTTTAGTAGTATTCGGTGGTCAGTTAGAACGTGTTTCAGTTCATTCCATTTCATGAATGCAGCACTTATCCTAGCATGCAGGAAGTGTGAGGATTCATCACAGTTGCTGACATTATAACCAAGATATTTAAAGGTGCGGACATTTTTAATATTAGTGCCACCAAGGGAAATGATACTTGGTTTACATTTGATATCCTCATTGACGTTAAAAGCCATTGTTTCTGTTTTGACATATGATATTTGTAAACCAAAGCGGGTGTAGGTCTTATCATACAACTGAAGAATATTCTGAAGCTCCTCGATGGATCCAGCGAGTATGGCTTGATCATCTGCGTATAGAATCTCTGTTATGCAACCCTCTCCTGATGCTCGTGCTTTCGTACGCATTTCTCTTGTGGATACCTCATTTGGAATGCAATATCTGAACTTGAAGCCTGTATCTGGGTACAGTTTTGATATCTCATGCTGTGCAATCCTGACAACAAAGTCCATATAGATATTAAAAACTGATGGCGATTCTAGGGCACCTTGTCTTGCAGTGAATGTTTGTTTTCATGCCGCCGAGCTTTTTTTATGCATTTTATTTTTTAAAAGGACTTGTCTGTAGGTGTGTGTGTTTTATGTTTACAACACATAGGTCTACATTAGCGCACGCGCGCTTGTGTGGTTATCTCTGGCCATGCCCCTGCGTGAAAGTTACGCAGTATCACTGTCCTGTCCATGGTAATAATCAGAACTGGCTCTGTAATGATAATGCGCACGTTCTTCTCTCCCTCTGTGGTCGGATGTGTTGAGCGATGTGAGCGTGGGCCTTGCGCAGCTACGCTGAGCCAAACGTAACCTATCGTAGGCTTCTAGGCTAATTACGCGCTTACACTGTAAATGCTTGACACATATTGCAAATAAAATAAGAGTGTTTTCCTGGCCAACGGTAAGGGTAGGGTTGACAGGTAGCCTGTGAGGGGCCTAGCCCCTGGGCCACAGGTGTTGATAAAGCACCCCTGCGGACATGGAGGAGACCGAGGAACCTGTGGTGGACGACCCTGCAGAAAACGCAATTTCTTCCAGTAATGAAGTGCACCCCTGGCCCTACATACGTGATCACTTCAGCTTCGTAGAGAAAAGGGGTGACAGTTTCATTATGCAATGCAGATTATGTGTGCCCAAGAACACAACCATTGCGGCATACAAAAATTCGACGTCTAATCTGCGCAAGCATGTTGAGGTAAGTATTGTCATTGGCATCATAATCACGGGCGCAGATAGAGGGTGGGACGGGTGGGATTTGTCCCACCCAGATTTAAATTCACCTCGTTCGGTCCCCCCCACTTATAGGGAGGAAAAAACATCTATGCTGTCTTTCTTTGCATAAGGCAAACCTCACGGAAAAATCAAAAGACTAATTACCATTCGGTTTATTGAGGTGCACAGCAGTGTATACATAGTTGCAACAACTCACATAAAACAAAACAAAGACTGATATTCGGTTGGTTGAGCTGCGCAGACTGCACAGGTTGCGAGCTCGAGCTTGGTTGCTATGGTTACCCACAACAAGTTTGACAGGCATATCGGGGTTGGTTTGCTGGCAGCTTTGTCCCCCCCCCAGTTTTTTGTCCCCCCCAGTTCAAAAAACGTATCTGCGCCCCTGATCATAATGTTTCCTTTCCATAGTAAAACCAACAATAGGCTGGTTATATTCCAAAAATAGTGGATGGCATTGCTAATGTTGAAGTAGCAACCTGTTGGTACTGTAACATAATGGTAACTAGTCTGTTATTCGGTTGGCTAATCGTGCAAGCAAGTTAGTTCGCCAACCTGACGTGATCAGTCCTCCTACCATTCTACATCCAACAGGCCAGAAAGGAATATTAAGCAAAACAAATAATGTTTGAATTGAATTGTTCAATAACACACAGTGCACACAGGCAAGCTACGAGATTTTGGTGCAACATTTCACTTTCATATTTCGTGTACAATGCTTTGTGTGTGGTCAGGGCGATGTAAATGACATGACTGTGTGTATTGACCTTTTTTGTTTGTCTCAGTTTTAATGCAGCATTATCCTAAGTATTCAATTTGATACACTTCCTTTAAATAAAACATCTGGGTTGAGATGTACATATATCCTTATTTCCTCTTCTTTTTCATTTTTGCACAACACAATGGAGGCAGAAAACACCCATTGTTAAAAGTAACGTTTTACTTTTACTCAAAGTACATTTTAAATGATATACTTTTTACTTTTACTTGAGTAGATTTTTTTGTCTGGTAACTTTACTTGTACTTAAGTAAAATTTCATCAGAGTAACAGTACTTGTACTTGAGTATAATATTTTAGTACTCTTTCCACCTCTGGGCATAAGCTGCGTGGGATTTTGCATGTGCTATGTGAAAATTAGGAGGAGGGATCCTCACCTAGTAAGAGAGAAATTCAGTACGTTCTCAACCTGCATGCCAAACTCCACACCCTCACGCACTTAACCCAGGAGAATTTGCGGCAGGCACAAGAGCGTTAAGTCCAACAGTATGACAGGGACACACGCCTTAGAGAGTTCACACCGGGAGACAAAGTGCTTGTATTATTGCCCATGTCGAGCTCCAAATTAATCGCCAAGTGGCAAGGGCCCTTCGAGGTCACATGGTGAGTCAGGGACGTCAACTATGAGGTAAGGTGAATGGACAGGGATGGGGCTTTGCAAATTTACCACCTCAATCTGTTAAAACACTGGAATGAGGAGGTCCCCATGGCGTTGGTGTCAGTAGTCCCAGAGAAGGTGGAGCTGGGGCCAGAGGTACAAAAAAAAATTGACATCTCCAACCACTCCAGTCCCTTGGTGAGACCACCTCTCCCTGGCTCAGCTCACAGAGGGAGCCCAGTTGCAGAAGGAATTTTCTGACGTGTTCTCACCCCTGCCTGGCCGCATCCATCTCATAGAACACCACATTGAGACGCCCCTGGGGGTGGTAGTGCGCAGCCGCCCTTACCGCCTGCCCGAACACACAAAAAAAGTGGTCTGGGATGAACTCAAGGCCATGCTCGAAATGGGCATAATCGAGGAGTCCCACAGTGACTTGAGCAGCCCAGTGGTCCTGGTTCCCAAGGCCAATAGGTTGGTCCGATTCTGTGTGGACTATAGAAAGGTCAACACGGTGTCTAAGTTCGACACATACCCAATGCCTCGCATTGATGAGCTGCTCGATCAATTAGGCACTGCTCACTTTTACTCAACACTGGATTTAACGAAGAGATATTGGCAGATCCCCTTGATTCCTCTATCCCAAGAGAAAATGGCCTTTTCCACACCATTTGGGTTCCACCAATTCGTCACACTTCCTTTTGGGTTGTTTGGGGCTCCTGCAGCATTCCAGTGGCTCATGGACAGGGTTCTCCGCCCCCACATCGTCTATGCAGCCGCGTACCTAGATGACATTATCATCTATAGTAATGATTGGCCGCAGCACCTCGAACACCTTAGGGCCATCCTAAAGTCACTGAGGCATGCGGGTCTTACAGCTAACCCAAAAACAAAGTGTGCAATTGGGCGAGTGGAAGTACAGTATCTGGGTTTCCACTTGGGTTATGGGCAGGTGCATCCCCAAATTAACAAGACTGCAGCGATTGCGGCCTGCCCAAGGCCCAAGACCAAAAAGGGGGTGAGACAGTTCCTGGGGCTGGCTGGCTACTATCGTAGGTTCATATCTAATTATTTGGATGTCACCAGCCCACTGACTGATCTCACTAAAAAGGGAAGCACCACATCCGGTCCAGTGGACGGAGCACTATCAACAGGCTTTATAAAGGCTGCACTGTGTGGGGGGCCACTTTTACACTCCCCTGACTTTTCTATCCCTTTATTTTACAGATGGACACATCAGACAGGGGGCTGAGGGCCGTTCTGTCCCAGAAGGTGGAGGGGGAGGAACGTCCAGTGCTGTACATTAGCCGAAAGTTGTCAATGCGTGAAAGCAAGTACTATGATATTTAACATTCATTGTACGGGGTATGAGTTTGGAGTCAACTAGAAAGTAGTCTATCCTCTGATAGGTGTTATGAACAGGGGAGTAAAATGAGTAGTCTCTCCCTGAGGGATGTATTGTTCTCCATAGGTCCAGGATATTTGTGTTATTAATAAATATACTCAAAAATTTACTTGAGGCATTTATTGAAAGTCTTTTTGTAGAGGATCTGTCAAGATATGTGTCTAGGACTGTATTAAAGTCACACCCCCCCCATGATCAGGTGTGTCTGCAAAATGTCCAGTATGAGTGCAAAAACCTTCTGAAAAAATATAGGATTATCTATGTTAGGTGCATATACATTTACTAGGGTGAGAGAGATGTTATGAATTTCTCCAATTACTATAAAGACCATTGCTGTCAACAATTTGTTTTTTTTTCTCCAAGAAGGGCACCCCTTTTCTAAATAAGATGGCTGTACCTTGCACTTTGGATGAGAAGGTCAAATGATATATTTCCTCAATCCACTTTGTTCTTAATCTGCCATGGGAGCTATTGTTCAAATGCGTTTCCTGCAAGAACATGATGTCTGAGGCCAGTGAGTTAAGGTGGGTCAGAACCTTCCCTCTCTCCTCTTCCCTCTCTCTATGTACATTCCAGCTGGAAAATGTGAGACCTTTCACCCCTCTAGTATTGCCATTTACATTATCATGCATCAGCAGTTCATGGCCAGTATAGAGGATGTGCAGTCACGTGACCCGCACGTGTGTACTCCGCCCACTCCGGCATATTGGACGGCATCAGGATAGTTTACCTTGCACAAGCGTAATGGATCCAGGGAGTAATCCCCAAGAAAATTCGGAAAATACCCCATCTACATCGCGCAATAACTTGTCCAAGTTTGTTCAGCATCTTGAAGGTGATGTGAGGCAGTGTTATGTGGAAAAGTCTTCCAGGTTGGGGATTGCAGATCCGTACAACTTGCCGCAATCCTTGTTCAGGGAAATTCGGAGCTGCGGTGCCGGCGATTTGCCCGATCTGGCCTACCACGACATTTACAATTTTCTCATGAATCGTGTTACACTGGCAAAGCCCTCAAAGCTTACAAGAGCCTGGAAGCTTATAAATATTTTGTTGCGGGATGGGTATCTCAACTATACCTCTGGAAGTTCCCGAAGAAGAATGTCTACTTGATAACCTCACGGGTAAGTGGCATTAAGACGTTTATCATAAAGAGACTATGCAGGACGTTTTATCTTAAGAATGTTTGAAATTTAAACTCAGTTCCAGATAATGACAGGGTTGTAAATATGTATGTTTTTGTCTGAAAAACAGTAAATCAGAAAGCCACGCACGTTTGCGCAGCTTCCGCGAAAACGTGGGCAGCTTTCTGATTTACCGTTTTCTTCTCATACTTCCTATTTTTCATGGACTGTAAGGCATTTGCTTATTTAGTAATTTTAATACAGAATTTACTTTGATGAAATTATTCAGACACTCCAATGCCCCCCCTAAAATAAAAAAATAGGGTCTGCACGATTCAGCCGTGAAAAAGGCAGCATCCGCCGTTTGCATCCCTGTTTAAACTCATAGGTTAACTGACTTTAACCGGCTAATGAGGCTTGGTGGTCGGTCAAGATTTTTTTTTAGTTTTCGCCATCCCTACTATGGATTGGCCTTTCAAAGGCATATATGAGCCAAAAAGATAAAACATTGTCATAGACTAGGCCAGGGTAGTAGGGCTAGGCATAACCATTTTAAACGTTAGAGACTGTCTAGTTTCTAAGTATGCAGCTATCATTCAATCTGAAAATCAACTTAACAGATGTACTAGGAGTATTGAATTAGAAGATTACACCTGAATTAGAAGATTACATGCTGAACAAGACATAACCATTCTCGAAAGATCTACTCCCACACACTTGATAAATAGAACGGGTTCGTTTAAGTTCTATGCGCGGCCTTGCCGTCCAAAATGGCGGATAACGAATATCACGTGACCTCACATGCACGCTCTCTATAGGATCCATAGCATCACAACTGTCACTAAGTAGGATTTGAGTAGATGGTCTCCCTGGCCCCCCAACCCCTACATTAGCCCTCCCCTCTACTACTACAACCCTCCCAGTCTCATTCACCCACCCAGCTCCACTTCCCAAGATCAACCCAGTCCCCATAACTACATCAAAAACAAACTAAAATTACTCAAGTGAATGTGGCGTGGGCCCTCTTAAGGAAGCAAGTACAAATGAACTAGTAACTAAGGTTGCTTCCCCACACCTCTGATGGCCTGTTGTTTCACTTAACTTGGTCCCATAGCTTGGTAACTTGAAGAGAATAAAGTGAAATTTAAAGTAAAATTCATTTAAAATAGATTAGGCAATTAAATAAAGTACGATAGTAAAATATATGGACGTGTATACATATGCATGCACACTCCCAGACAAACATATACACATTAAATATATACATAGTAAGTGCATGCCCATATGCACAAACATGCATCAACGTGCACACCCATACACACACACACACACACATCCACAATTAGAGGAATGGCATTGTACTCTGTATAGAGTGGCCTGATGTGGATGCACATGGAACACCTCCAGGTCCAAATCCAAAGTCTTTATTTATTTATTTATTTTATTAATTTTTTTATGATTTCCTCCCCTAAACAGAGATCACTTTCAGGATAAATTCAATATCTTCTGGAAAATAATTGCCAATTAATCTGAATAACATGCATTCCTAGCCAGAGTGTAATGCTTCATTGCATTATAAGGAAATTTAAATGGGGATTACAGACATTATAGACTTTGGCTAAACCAATTTACTGTGCATCCACAGGAACCACACCACCTCAAAGTGAGGACTTGCATTATTTAGGTAACAAGAAAGGGATGATTTTAAATGCATAACAAAAGGAATTACCTTAGCCTTGTTTCCGACTAGGGAACTAGCATCAACGATGACTTTAACCATGGCAGATTAAATCAGAGGAGGTAGTAACAGTTCACACTATCACTGGGCATTAAGCCAATTCTACACCTCAAAATTAATATCCGAACAGATATTAGGGTTCAAAACGAGATATTCAACAAACATTAACAATGCAGTTATGTTTCATGAGGCAGGACATAATGCATGTCAGTTAATTGTCTTATGAAAGGGGCGATCTTACTGTCAAACATTAAACATCAAATGTACCAGCTGCGTGTGTATATTTTGTGTGTGTGTGTGTGTATTGTGTGCATGTGTGTGTAGTCCAGTCAGTGCCAATGCTAGTGTTAGCCACAAGAGCTAAGCAGCCAGCGACAGTACATAATTATCATTTAAAATACCTCGACCTCCCCCATCTGTAGCAATTTAAGTGTCCTCCTGTCTTGATGCAGTCGTATCTGGTGCAGCAATATGTTCAGCATATTCCTCAGCTTTCTTGAGGTCTTTGAACAAGATCTGTGTGCTGTTGTGGGTTATCAGGAGTCTTGCAGGATAGAGGAGGCCATACCTGACCCTGGCCTTATCCCGTAGCAGTTCCCTGGTGCAGTTGAATAGAGCCCTCCTTTTAGCCATGGCGGGCAGGTAGCCCGGAAAGATTTGAATCCTCTCACCACCATGGTGGGGCTGTTTCACCACTGCAGCTTAAATAGCATGTCCTCAAGCACATGGTAGTAGTGTAGTCTCAACCCAAAGGGTCTCAACCCAAAGAGTCTGGAAGGCTTATGAGATTTGGGTCATTTTCAGAGGCTCCAATGTGCTCTGTCAATAAGGGGCTTCTCATCCAGGGATGGCATGTCTTTCAGTAGCCCAGCGATAAAGTCCCTTGGCTTAGGTCCCTCAGCCCCCTCGGGGATTCCAATGATCCTAATGTTGTGTCTCCTTGAGTGGCCTTCTAGGTCTTCACATTTCTCGGTTAGTTTCTCAACTTTAGAGTTCAGGCATTGAACTTGGTGTTGGAGTGTGGTAAAATTGTCTGAATGGTGCCAGGTGGACTTTTCTATCTCTCTCATAGTGTTAGCTTGCGAGGCTGTAGTTTTCTCCAGGACTGTAATGGAAGTTTGCATCTCTTTTTTTGGTTGCAGCCAGTTTGTCTCTAAGCACAGTGTATATGGTCTGTATACAGGTATCAGTACTGGCACAGATATCCTCTTTGATTTGGGAGATTTCATGTCATAGCGCAGCAATGGCAGCTAACACAATGCTATTCAGTGAGTCCACCTCTCTGCTCATATCGTCGGACATTGTCACATCAATTGAGTTTGGGGCTTGGTCGAGGCCTACTTCTGGTTGTTTGTTCTTCTTGTTTTCCCTTTTTTGACATTGTTTTTCTTGTTTTGACGTTATTCTCACTTGTTTGTGTCTGTGTATATTAGTCCAGCATACTTTAAAATGGATTTGCAGATGTTTAGTGTATTAATTAAGGTAAAGTTACCAGAGCTATCACAAAACACGTCTCACTCCTCCATTGCTCAGGCTCCTCCTTCTCTCTCCCTTTTATCTTGCAGACAGACACATCACACAGAGGGCTGGGGGCTGTTCTGTCCCAGGAGGTGGAGGAACATTCAGTGCTGTACATCAGCCACAAGCTTTCAATGAGAGAAAGTAAGTACAGCACCATCAAGAAGGAGTGTCTGGCTATCAAGTGGGTGGTCTTCACCCTCTGATACTACCTGCTGGGGCACCCTTTCACCCTCTGTTCAGATCACACCCTGCTCCAATGGCTCCACCGCGTGAAAGATGCCAAGATGCCAATGCATGGATCATCCATTCGTATCTAGCCCTCCAGCCTTTCAAATTTGAGGTGGTCCACAGGCCGGGGGCACCTCAGGGGGTGGTGGTGGACTTTCTCTCCCATCAAGGGGGGAGTTGGCTACAGGCCAGATACCACATACCCTGACCTAAGTCAGGCAGTGGGGGTATGTGGTAGCGGGGGCATGGTCAAGCATTGGTTTGTGAATGGAGGGTGGGGCTGGGGAAGACAAGTGGCAAAATGAACACACCTGTTGTCAACTGATGTGTCTATGTCTCAACAGTAATGACAAAGCACTGAAAAGGAGTGGGAGATCGAGGAGATGGCATCTCCCGACCAGTGCATGTGTGTATGTGTGTGTTGAAATAAAGCTGAAAAGCAAATCTGACAATGAAAAGAACTGTGGTGAACATCACTTCCCACCTGGCTGCGCTTCAGTGTTCCACCCACCCCAGGGACATACTACAGACTGATAAACAGATTCATGGCCAGTTATGTCTTTATTTCATGACAAATTAAAGTGATAAAAGGTCTGAAGTTGATTCCAAGTGTTGAATTAGCATTTGACAGCTGTTCCTGTGAACTCTCAATGTACAGTCCAAAGATGTATCAAAGCAGTTGAAGAAGGCTATCATTAGGCTGAAAAACAAAAGAAAACAGACCTATCAGAGAGATAGCAGAAACTTTAGTATTGGCCAAATCAACAATTTGATATGCTCATAAAAAGAAGGAATGCACTGGCAAGCTCAGCCACACCAAAAGTCCTGGAAGTCAACTAAAGTGGATGGTCATAGAATTCTTTCTTTGGTGAAGAAAGACCCCTTCACAACACCAGCCAAGTCAAAAACATATCTTGATGGCTGCAATTCTGAACTGATTCATGCAATATTTTTGTTAAACCCCTTGATTTAAAGCTGAAAGTCTCCACTTCAATTAAATCTTGATTGCTTCATTTCAAGTCCATTGTGGTGGTGTACAGAGGCAAAAAAAAAAAAAAATCGTCACTGCCCAAATACTTATGGACCCTGTCTATATTACACTGTCTAAACAGCCCTGTTCAAAACAGCCAATTTGAGTGCCTGTTCCTTTAAATGATAATAAGCCACTGCTCACCCCACCCTGTTTTCCACCAGCCATGTAACACTCTCCCCACAAATATTCATTCACAATGGCAGTTCTCAAATCATAAGTAGAGATACTCAAATTAAGGGACAGCATAATTCTAATGCAGGGGTGTCCAAACTGATCCATAAAGGGCCGTGTGGCTGCAGGTTTTCATTCCAGCCCATGCAGCAGCACATCTGACTCGGCTCATTCAATCAACTGAACTGTCTTCACACAGTCAAATACTTGCAGCCACACCCACCCTTGATTAAAGCCAAATCAGGTGTGCTGCTGCATGGCTGGAATGAAAACCTGCAGCCACACGGCCCTTTATGGATCAGTTTGGACACCCCTGTTTTAATGAGTGCCTTGTGACACTGGAGTTAAAAAAGTTAGTTAAAGTCCTTCCCACGCCTTACAGTACCTGGTATTCCTAGGCAGTCTCCCACTCAAGTACTAACCAGGCCCAACTCTGAATGGTGGCGCATCGGGCGGAGCCGATCTCTGTTTCCGTAGCCCTCAGCCTCTCGCCTATTACATAGCTAGGGTTACAGTGGGGGGCTAGTCCTCTGGTAACCACGAGAGTTTAACTCCCCATGCACATCTGTATTGCAGCGTGCCTTGCCAGATGGTAGTAGGTACCATTTTTATGATGGTCTTTGGTATGACCCGACCGTGAATAGAACTCACGATCTCCCGATCGAGAGGCGGACATGCTACCACTAGGCCACTAGTCGGTTTGTGACACTGGAAGGGAATCCAAATATGAACGGATTGTTGAAGCGCATGTTTTCTGAAATAGGCAGCCCAAAAGAAACTAGGCTGTATTATTTGATTGTGATATTTTTGTTAAACCCCTTGATTTAAAGCTGAAAGTCTTCACTTTAATCAAATCTTGATTGCTTCATTTCAAGTCCATTGTGGTGGTGTACAGAGGCAAAAAAAAAAAAAAAATCGTCACTGCCCAAATACTTATGGACCCTGTCTATATTACACTGTCTAAACAGCCCTGTTCAAAACAGCCAATTTGAGTGCCTGTTCCTTTAAATGATAATGAGCCACTGCTCACCCCACCCTGTTTTCCACCAGCCATGTAACACTCTCCCCACAAATATTCATTCACAATGGCAGTTCTTAAATCATAAGTAGAGATACTCAAATTAAGGGACAGCACAATTCTAATGCAGGGGTGTCCAAACTGATCCATAAAGGGCCGTGTGGCTGCAGGTTTTCATTCCAGCCCATGCAGCAGCACATCTGACTTGGCTCATTCAATCAACTGAACTGTCTTCACACAGTCAAATACTTGCAGCCACACCCACCCTTGATTAAAGCCAAATCAGGTGTGCTGCTGCATGGCTGGAATGAAAACCTGCAGCCACACGGCCCTTTATGGATCAGTTTGGACACCCCTGTTCTAATGAGTGCCTTGTGACACTGGAAGGGAATCCAAATATGAACGGATTGTTGAAGCGCATGTTTTCTGAAATAGGCAGCCCAAAAGAAACTAGGCTGTATTATTTGATTAATGCGATATTTTTGTTAAACCCCTTGATTTAAAGCTGAAAGTCTTCACTTCAATCAAATCTTGATTGCTTCATTTCAAGTCCATTGTGGTGGTGTACAGAGGCAAAAATAAATAAAAAAAACCCCTCCCTCGGCCATATTATCTGCTAAGGGAGTTCAGTCACGTGATCACCATCTGTGTTTACATCCCTCCGAAGGCAGATGCAGCCGCTGCATGTGAGAGGATTCACTCTGTCACAGCAAGGCTGCAGACACAGCACCCTGAGGCATTTATGATAATTTCTGGGGACTTTAATCATGCTACTTTGGACTCTACTTTGGCTGCTTTTTACCAGGCTGTGGATTGTCCAACAAGGAACAACAGGACAATTGACTTGCTGTATGCTAATGTGAGGGATGCATACAGAGTCATGAAATCACTAATTTCATTGTCTTCCATGACAGAGCATGGCAAAATTGCTCCTCTCACATCACTCTCGTAAAATTAATCCAAAATCCATCATATCGCTCAACTACCGACTCCAGCTATCCCCCACAATGCATTGCAGTAAACAAGTGATGACATAGTTATGCTTGGGGGGTAGTGGTGGCTCTAAATTGACCATAGGTGTGAATGTGAGTGGTTGTTTGCCTCTATGTGACAGCCCTGCGATGATCTGGCAACTTGTCCAGGATGTACCCCACCTCTCGCCCATAGTCAGCTGGGATAGGCAGTTACAGATAATTGATGGATGGATGGTTTGCTGACCATGATATTACTGTGCTTGATTGGTCAGCCAACTCACCTGACCTGAACCCCATGGAGAATCTATGGGATATTGTCAAGAGGAAGATGAGATACATCTGACCCAAAAATACAGATGAGCTGAAGGCCGCTATCAAAGCAACCTGGACTTCAATAACACCTCAGCAGTGCCACAGGCTGATTGTCTCCATGGCACACCACACTGATGCAGTAATTCATTGTAAAGGAGCCCCAACCAAGTATTGAGTGTATCAATGAACATACTTTTCAGAAGTAAATTTTCTTTTGATTCATCTGAGGAAATATTCTAATCACTTGAGATACTGGATTTCAGACTTTCATGAGCTATATACCGTAATCATCAAAATTAAAACAAAAAAAAGGCTTGAAATATTTCACTTTACATGTAATGAATAGGGCGGCATGGTGGTGTAGTGGTTAGCGCTGTCGCCTCACAGCAAGAAGGTCTAGGTTCGAGCCCCGTGGCCAGCGAGGGCCTTTCTATGCGAAGTTTGCATGTTGTCCGCGTGGGTTTCCTCCGGGTGCTCTGGATTCCCCCAAAGACATGCAGGTTAGGTTAACTGGTGACTCTAAATTGACTGTAGGTGTGAATGGTTGTCTATGTGTCAGCCCTGTGGTGACTTGTCCAGGGTGCACCCTGCCTTTTGCCCGTACTCAGCTGGGATAGGCTCCAGCTTGCCTGCGACCCTGTAGAACAGAATAAAGCAGCTAGAGATAATGAGATAAGATGTAATGAATATAGAATATATGAAAATTTACCTTTTAAAAAAAATCACAATATTCTAATTGTTTGAGATGCACTAATAGTAACTCAAATAATCACTCTTGACAACCATGGTGAGCAAAAAAACATCTCTGCATGAGCAAAACATCAAAGCTTGTAGTAGACAGGCTACAAGAAGTCAAGTTTATTTATATAGCACATTTCTTATGACAAGCATAGACTCAATGTGCTCCAAATAAAAAAATAGTACCCAACAAATACAGACATGGACAAATTTATTTGTACCCTTACAGCTTGTTGAAATGATGCTTTATTCCTCCAGAAAAGTAATGAAATTAAAAGCTATTTTCTAATGTATACATGCATCTCTTTGGTATGTAACAGACTAGAGCAAAAAAAAAAGGGTGAAAAGAAATGATTGTTTATTTTACAAAGATATTCTAAAATAGCCTGGACAGATTTGTTGGTACCCCAAAGAAAGAATATATGTAATTGGATTAGTGATATTTCAAACTAATTGTTTCACCTTAATTAGTATCACAGGTGGGGCAGCACGGTGGTGTAGTGGTTAGCACTGTCGCCTCACACCTCACAGGTTCTTGGTTTGAGCCAATGGCCAACGGGGGCCTTTCTGTGTGGAGTTTGCATGTTCTCCCCATGTCTGTGTGGGTTTCCTCTGGGTGCTCCGGTTTCCCCCACAGTCCAAAGACATGCGGTTAAGCTAACTGGTGGCTCTGAATTCACCATAGGTGTGAAAGTGAGTGTGAATGGTTGTTTGTCTCTATGTGTCAGCCTGCAAAGATCTGGTGACTTGTCCAGGGTGTACCCTGCCTCTTGCCCATAATTAGCTGGGATAGGCTCCAGCTTGCCTGCAACCCTGCACAGGATAAGTGGCTGTGGATAATGAATGGAAGTATCACAGGTGTCTTCAATCTTGTAATCGGTCATTCAGTGTATTTAAATGGAGAAAATTCATTACTCTGCCATTTGGCATTGTTGTGTGCACCACAATGAACATGGACCAAAGAAGGCAAAGAAGACAGTTGTTTGAGGAGATCAGAAAGAAAATTATAGACAAACATGTTAAAGGCAAAAGACTATAAGACCATCTCCAAGCAGCTTGATGTTCCTGTGATTACAGCTGCAAATATTATTAAAGCCGCAAGCGGCCTCGACGGGCCCTCGCGCCAGCGGCCAAGGGGGGCGGGGGCATGCGTCCCCGCGAAATACCTTCCACAGCTTCTTCGGCAAGAGACATTACTCCCGCAATGGCGACAAAGCACAGAATTGGACACATGGCAACGATAGGGTCTCGCACTGTATGGTGCTCGGGCCCTAATAATAATAGCGCCCCAATGAGGGTCTTGTAAAGAGTTTGCTTGCCAAGTTTGACAAATCAGAAGCTGCAATATCATTTCTGCCATAACCAGCACCCCCAGGGGCGAAAGTGCACAAAATTTGGCGAACATGTCAGGTGAGCTATGAAGAGTTTGCCTATGAAGGTTGATGACAATTGAGTAAATAGAAGATGAGATATAGATTTTTGAAGAATAAAATTTTTGGTTTTTCCCATGTCAGTAGGTGGTGCTATGCTGTACATGAGCGATTATGAGTTGGAAAAATAAGTGTCTACAACAGCAACGCACTATCACAAGGTAGTGGAGTGAAGGAAAAGCATTATGGAATTATTTACCAAAAACCCGTTTTGGAGCAATTGCGTCGGCCAAAAACAGCGCCCCCCATGGACGAAAATACCCAAAATGTGGTATACATGACATGGGAGGTAGTAAGAGGGTGGCCGTGAAGTTTGACCAAATTTGAGGAAAGATTGGAATTTTTGCCCAAAAATAGCGCCCCCAGTGGCGAAATATCACAGCAAGTGGGTAACATGTCAGAAGCCCAATGAGTGATCTGCATGTGAAGTATGAGCAGTTTTGAGCAAGTAGAAGATTTGTTATGAATTTTTAAGCATGTAAAATGTTGCATTGAAAATTGATTGACGTATAACTTCTGAACCGTTTATGCTACGTGAAACCTATTTAGCAACTTTTGTCAGCCTTGTCAGTAGATGATGTGTATCAATTTTGGTGACATTCCTATGAACGGTCTAGGAGGTGTTGCGCTGTGTTCGTGGCCATGCATTTCGCACAAAAGTGAAATTACCTCACTTCCTGTTGGGCGTGGCTAAGGCATTGGCATTACATTTTTGTCCGGCTTAGTGTGATACAAATGCGTACCAAATGGCATGCCACTACTACAAACTACATGGCAACCAGGCACCTTAATGCGGGAGGCCAAAATCACAACGAGTTGGGGGGCGCTATAGAGGCCCTGAGGCCGGCCTGGATCTGGGCTTCTGGTTCTCAGTAGCGGTGGCAGTCTAAGAAAAAGGAGCCAAATTTCGTGCGTTGTCGACCATGGCAAGCGCCCCAATAAGGGTCTTGTAAAGAGTTCGCTTGCCAAGTTTGACAAATCAGAAGCTGCAATATCATTTTAGCCATAACCAGCACCCCCAGGGGCGAAAGTGCACAAAATTTGGCGTAGACGTCAGGTGAGCTATGAAGAGTTTGCGTATGAAGTTTGATGACAATTGAGTAAATAGAAGATGAGATATAGATTTTTGAAGAATAAATTTTTTGGTTTTTCCCATGTCAGTAGGTGGCGCTATGCTGTACATGAGCGATTATGAGTTGGAAAAATAAGTGTCTACAACAGCAACGTACTATCACAAGGTAGTGGTGTGAAGGAAAAGCAGTATGGAATTATTTACCAAAAACCCGTTTTGGAGCAATTGCGTCGGCCAAAAACAGCGCCCCCCATGGACGAAAATTTCCAAAACGTGGTATACATGACATGGGAGGTAGTAAGAGGGTGGCTGTGAAGTTTGACCAAATTTGAGGAAAGATTGGAATTTTTGCCCAAAAATAGCGCCCCCAGTGGTGAAATGTCACAGAAATTGGGTAACATGTCAGACGCCGAATGAGTGATTTGCATGTGAAGTATGAGCAGTTTTGAGCAATCGGAAGATTTGTTATGAATTTTTAAGCATGTAAAATTTTGCATCGAAAATTGATTGACGTATAACTTCTGAACGGTTTATGCTACGTGAAACGTATTTAGTAACTTTTGTCAGCCATGTCTGTAGATGATGTGTATCAATTTTGGTGACATTCCTATGAACGGTCTAGGAGGAGTTGCGCCGTGTTCGTGGCCATGCATTTCGCACAAAAGTGAAATTACCTCACTTCCTGTTGGGCGTGGCTAATGCATTGGCATTACATTTTTGTCCGGCTTAGTGAGATACATATGCGTACCAAATGGCATGCCACTACTACAAACTATATGGCAACCAGGCACCTTAATGCGGGAGGCCAAAATCACAACGACTTAGGGGGCGCTATAGAGGCCCTGAGCCCCGGCCAAGTTTGGGCTTTTGGTTCTGAGTAGCGGTGGCAATTCTCGGAAGTGGTGCCAAATTTCGTGCGTTTTCGCCCATGGCAAGCGCCCCGAAAATGGCCCAACAGCGGAGAAAAATAAAGAAGAAGAAGAAGAAGAAGAAGACGGAAGAATAATAATAGTGAACTCTTACAAGAACAATAGGGCCTTCGCCCATAGGGCTCGGGCCCTAATTAAGAAGTTTGAGTTCCATGGGACTGTAGCCAACCACCCTGGACATGGCTGCAAGAGGAAATTCGACCACAGATTGAACAGAAGGATAGCGCCAATGGTAGAAAGAGAGCCAAGGACAACTTCCAAAGAGCTAAAAGTTGAACTCCATGGTCAAGGTACATTAATGTATGATTGCACTATCCATCACTTTTTGAGTGACAGCAGACTGAATGGAAGGATTCCATTGTTGAAAGAGTTGACCGCAAGTTGGCCTAGTGGTTAGTGTCTCTGCCTCTCGACGGGGAGATTGCAAGTTGTGGTCGGGTCACACCAAAGACCGTCATAAAAATGGTGCCTGCTGCTATCTGTCAAGGCACGCTGCAATACAGATGTGAGTAGGGAAGTCAAACTCTCATGGTTACCAGAGGACTAGCCCTCCACTGTAACCCTAGCTGTATAGGCGAGAGGCCGAGGGCCATAGAAATGGAGATCGGTGCCGCACCCATGTGCCTCAAAGAGCTGGTTAGTACTGGGATAGGAGACTGCCTGGGAAGACCAGATCCTGGCATGGAAGGGACTTTTACTTTTTTTGACTGATTGTTGAAAGAAAAAACTTAGGCAGACTGGAATTTACTAAAATGCATATTGCCAAGCCACAATGCTTCTGGAAACATGTCTTTTGGATAAATGAGATAAAACTCAAGCTCATTGGCAAGTCACCTCAGCTCTATGTCCACAGGAAAAAAAATGAAGCTTTCAAAGAAAAGAACACCATACCTACTGTGAAACCCAGAGAAGGCTTGATTTTGATTTGGGGCTGCTTTGATGCATCTGGTCTTTTGTGCAGGCCGCAATGAAATCTCAAACCTTTCAAGGCATTCTGGAGCAAAATGTACTACCCAGTGTCAGAAAGGTCTGTCTTTGTCACAGGTCATGGGTCCTCCAACAGGATAAAACCCCAAAACACACAGTTAAAGCACCCAAGAATGGTGAACAAAACATTGGACTATTCTGAAGTGGCCTTCTATGAGCCCTGATCTGAATCATATCAAACATCTCTGGAAAGAGCTGAAATATGCAGTGTGGAGAAGGCACCCTTCAAACCTGAGATAGCGAGAGCAGTTTGCTCAGGAAGAGCAGGCCAAACTACCCATTGGCTGATGCAGAAGTCTCATTGAGAGCGACAGAGATCACTTGTTAGCAGTGACTGCTGCTAAAGGTTGTGCAACAAAATATTAAGTTAAGGGTACCATCATTTTTGTCCATGCCATTTTCATTTGTTTTGTTATGTAAAATATTCAGTTGAATCAAAACTCAAAAGCAATGTCAGATTTGTGTTAAACATAGAATTAACAATGATGGATGCCATTAACTTTTGTCAGTTTCAAGTTATTTCAGAGATAGTTGTGGGTTCTTTTTTTCATGGAAGGGTACCAACAAATTTGTCCACACCTGTCCATGACAAAACATTAAAATAAGATAAGAACATAAAAGAAAAACATGAAAAAATAAGATTAAAAAATTAAGAAAACATTAAATAAGATAACAAAAGATAAAATGGCATTATGGTAAAGGGGGAAAAACTATTACAGTAATCTAGTCTACAAGAAATAAAAGCATCTAACCTTAGATATATTTGTAAGGTGACAAAGGCAGTCTTGGAGATATTACATATGTGTTCTGGAAGTTAAGATCAGCACCTAAAAATCACACCCAAGTTTTTGGCACACTCAAAAGGCTCAAAAGGTTTGACAGGGGAGTTAACAATGAACGCATCTGGTACGGTACCTCAAATCCTTGGGACCTATTTAAACAACTTCTAATTTGTTCTTAACTGTAAGAATATTTTGGCCATCCAAATTTTGATGTCAGCAAGCTTGGAGAGCCCTCCACAACTTGAAAAGAGTTTGGACAGCCAAGTTATCAAGAGGCTTAAAAGCCAGGATATTCACAGGAGCCATTGAATCCATCCTGCTTTATGGCTGTGAGGCTTGGACCCTGACCACTACCCTTACCAAGTCCCTAGATGGGTGTTATACAGGAACGTAGAGCTGGGCGATATGGCCTAAAAAAAAAATCTTCGATTTTTTCACAAAAATCCGATTTTTGATTTTAATCGATTTTTCCCCCCTACTAAAAATCAAACTACAGATGACAAAGAAATGGTTCAATACAAGTTTTACCTTTATTTTGTTTTCACTTAAATTTCCCCTTTGGGGTTAAAGTGCAACCAGAAACCAAAAAGAAGCCAAAAAACAAGCTTGTAGATGAGATGGCAGACCATGCCATTGTAAACAGTGAGAACATACAGTGACTTTTAGAAAGCTTTCTCCAACATAGCTTACGTAGTTTCAAACTGGCACTCAAAATGCACCCTCAAACTTAAAAAAAATAAAAAAGCCCCCTAAAAAAAAAAAAATATATGGGCCCTCTGGGCCGAGGTCAGTATTCAATGCCTTGGTCACGGTATTTCACCATACGGACCGACCTTAAGCTGGTAAATAATATATTTATTTTTTTCTTTACCAAATTCTAACACAAAACAAGAGCGCCTGAAAGGGAAAACCGAGCTGAGCCGAGCCGCCATTTTGAATCCTCATTCATGGCTGTAATGCAAATTGCTTTCTCCTCGGTATACAAGTACACTTCCATGGCAGGAAAAAAAACTACATTTTGCCACCTATGTAGTCCCCTATTTATACAAATAGGAGTCATTCAGGATTCAGCCATGGTTTTGCTCGGTGTTAGCAAATTACAGGTTTTTAGCTTTCTCCTGAAATGTTTTCTTTTATTTCTTCTTCCTCAGGGTAGTAAAACTCGCTTTTGCTGTGAAGACTGTCGTTATCGCTATCCATGCTGTAAAATTAATGCTATTCTCCTGAGAAATACTGGCAAAAATTTATAAGATTTTTGATAATCTTATAAATAAATCTTGTTAAAAAAAGATAAATGTTTGTTGTTGTTGTGAACGAGTGAGTCGCCAGAGGTCCGTAACAGGAGGTCCATACTGTAGGATACAGACCTGCTCGCCAGGCAATCAGAGCACAGGATTTGGACCGCAAAAAAAAAAAAATTAATTAAAAATTGTGTCCTTTTCGATAAAACCGACAAAATAGGGAAAAAAATCCCGACTTTTCCACCGTATGTATGGGCACCATGTCTTTTGCAATAAACATTGCAATAGCATCTGTGATTGCCTTCCACCGCGCCCCATTCTTATCATAAGGCACACAGTTCGAAAATGTGTCCGGGACGGTTGCTTGCTTTACTGTGGATGGTGCACTCATGCTGCGGCTGTGTTCATTCCGCTGGGAGCAGCACTTCTCCCACTCCGCTGCAGGCTTCTGTTTAAGGTGTTGGAATAAATTCGTCATGCTGCTTCCTTTGGAAGCAACCATTTTCAAACACACCTTACAACAAGGACTTGTTTGGTCTGCATCCAATGCCGCAAAACCGAATCAATTCCACATCATGAAGGAAGTTACTCTTTTCTTGGGCACAAGTTGTGGCTTTTCCCAATCGCTGCCATGTTGTTTGTGTGTGTCTATGGCAAGCACGCGGGAGGAGGGCGATAGTGTCAGTGCCCGATCCGTCCCTGCTGCCCATCCGTACCTACTACCATCTGGCAAGGCACACTCCAATACAGATGCGAGTGAAGAGTCAAACTCTTGCAGTTACCAGAGGACTAGCCCCCCACTATAACCCTAGCTATGTAATAAGCGAAAGGCCGAGGGCTATGGAAACAGAGATTGGCGCCGCCCTATGCGCCACATGGCATGGGAAGGACTTTGATGATGATGATTGCTATCTAGATTTTTTTAAACTCTTTGTTACATTTACAGAGCAGGTCCTTATAGATATTGTTTGCTTTTATTGGCACAAATGTCATCCATAATTTGTGTCACTGAACAGTTCCAATTATTAACCAAATTGCCATATAAAGACAAATCAGACTTAACATCTATTATGGGTGGTGGAGATGTGGTGAGATAAGGATCCAAAAGCAGAACACAGACAGTAATCCAATAAATAAGGTGATTTAATCCAGGGAACAAAGGGCATGGCAAAAAGGTAAACAAAAAACAAAATGGCAAAAATAGTCCAGGTAAAAAGAGACAAAAAAAAAACTTGACAAAAACACAAGACAGGCAAAGACAAAAACACTAGGGCAAAAAACCATGAACAAGAAAAAACGCTTGGTGCAAAAAATCATGAACCATAAAAATAGCTAGAGCAAAAAAACATGAAATGCAAAAGAGGCACAGAAAATGGCTAGAGTAGCAAACAAGATATTCTGGCAAAGTCAGAGTCTGAGAACAGCCTTTAAATATGCAGCGGTGAAGCAGGCAGGATGGAATTCCCGCCCGGATTTGCGCTGACATGGGAGAACCGTAATCTCCGGAGTGGATGTCCGGGGCGGAGCATGACAAAGTCAGAATGTGACTTCTTCTTGTACTTCTTAGCGTTTTATGGCGGTTGGCAACCAGCTTTGTTGGTGCATTACTGCCACCTCTGGACTAGAGTGTGGAACAAGAATATCTACCACCCACAATTCTTAACAAAAAAGGAAAAGAAAAGAAAAAAAAATGTAAAAAGGAAGAGAAATCACTCAGATTTCCAGCTACATTTTGTTAATTAGGCCTGTGTTTTTTAAAAACCTACATAGGTGGTTGAAACACACCTCTCCTGTGCTTAACTGCAGAATGTTCTGGACATTAAACACCACTTTTTCCCTCTGTAGGTGCCTTATAAGCACCTCCCTGTCAGCACTGTATTTTAGACAGCATACAAGAACATGTTCTACGGTCTCCTGGCTGTCACTGCACTCACAGGTTCCATCATCATGTTTCTTAATCCTGTATAGTGTGCTGTTAAGTGCTGTGTGTCCAAAATGCATTCTGGAGAACACATCCTCCACCTTTTTCTCCCTGCTTGTGCTCCTGGCTCTTCCCACTTGGTTTTGAATGGCATAGTACTGCCTTCCAGTGTCCCCAGCATTCCACATGCTCTGCCACTTACTTCTTGTCCTGGCCTTGACAATACTTTTAACCTCAGCCTTACTATATAGCACTTCAATGTCAGTTTCTTCCTTTTTTAAGGCCTCCTTGGCAAGTGTGTCAGCCAACTCATTTCCTTTGACACCTATGTGTGCTGGTACCCATAGAAATGTGATTTCAACCCCAGTCTTCCTCAAGTTATTTCCCATATGTACAATTTCAAAAATGATGTCTTGCCTTGACTCAGACTGTACATTTTTTAAGCTCATGAGTGCTGAGCTTGAGTCAGACGCAATCACAACCCTCTGTGGCCTGTTATCCTCCACCCACTGTAGTGCCAACCATATTGCCATCAATTCAGCTGTATACACTGCCAAGCTGTTACTGATTCTTTTTGCCACATCCACTTTTTCCCTTGGGATGGCATAGGCCACCCCCACCTTTTCATCCTTCTTTGATGCATCAGTGTAGATTTGTAGTGACTCTGTGTATGTTTCCCTCATGTACCACATAACTATGCTGCTATCTATTTCATCCTCTTGTCTCTTCTCAAGCAACCATAGGTCTACCTTAAGGTCATCCTACATCCATGGTGGTACTGCAGGGAACACCACTATGGGGGATACACAAACTGTGCTGAGCTCCATCTCGTCCACCTTTTGCCCAATGGTCCATCCAAAGCTCTTAGCCTCTCTCTCCCTTTCTTGGCTATGCATCAACACTGATTGTGCCTTGTGTGTTTCACTATGCCCCCTCAAATTTGCCCAGTACACCAGTGCTAGTTGGTCTCTCCTCAGATGGAGGGGCATCTCCCCCATCTCAACTTGTAGCGCGGCTACTGGTGTTGTCTTTTTCGCCCCACAGCAAATCCTAAGGGCTTGGTTGTGGACGACATCTAATCGCCTAAGCGATGTCTTCGCAGCTGACCCATACGCCATGCAGCCATAATCAAACACTGATCTTATCAGTCCTGTGTAAATGCTGCTTAGCGCTGCTCTGGATGTTCCCCAGTCCACTCCACACAGGCACCTCATTACATTGAGCACCCTTTTGCATTTGTCCACCATCTTGTCAATGTGAATATTCCACGTAAGTTGCCGGTCATACCACAGCCCCAGGTATTTGAAGGCTTCAACCCTTTCCACGTCTTTGCCAGCCAGCCTCAACTTAAATTCCCCCCTTGTCCTCATTTTTGTAAATAATATGGATTTTGTTTTGTCCTCTGAAATCCTAAAGCCCCATTTGATTGCCCACTCCTGCACTATATCAAGTGCCTGTTGCATTTTCTTAGTTATATACTGTATATTCCTTCCTCTTTTGCAGATTGCCCCATCATCAGCAAACAACGCAACACCTGCTAGGTTTTTTATGTCCTTGAACATGCTATTAATCATAATAGAAAACAATAACGGGCTAATTATGCTACCCTGTGGTGTTCCATTTTCCACAGGGTAACACTCACTCAGGTTTCCATTTATCCTCACAGCTATGGACCTTTCTGAGAGAAATGATTTCACCCATTGAAACATTTGCCGCTTGATCCCTATCTGGTTTAACTGTATCAGCAACCCCTCCTTCCAAAGCATGTCATAGGCCTTCTCTATGTCCAAAAACACTGCAGCTACAGACTCCTTATTGATCTGTGCCTTCCTTATTTCATCTTCCAGACATAACACTGGGTCCATTGTCCCTCTTCCTTTTCTGAACCCACTTTGGTAGCTTTCTAGCCTTCCCTTGGTCTCCACCCAGTAGCTGAGTCTATCGTTTACCATTCTCTCCATGGTTTTACCCATATGTGACGTCAGAGCTATGGGCCTATAGCTTGTAGGCTGCTTGGGATCTTTTCCTGGTTTTTTAATTGGAATGATCACAGCCTTCTTCCACTCGGTTGGGATCTTCCCTGCTTCCCACACTTTATTGAACAACTTTAGAAGTACCCCTTGTCCTTTTTCTGATATGTTTTTGAGCATGCTGTAGCAGATTTGGTCTTTGCCTGATGCCGTTTTCCCTAGTTTCCTCAGGGCACAATTAAGCTCAGATCTTGAGAAAGCTCTGTTTAGCACTTCCTCCTCTTCACCTGCCTGTGTGTCAAACTCATTGTCTGAGAGTTTCTTCTCTACTTCTTTTCTCTTCTTGTCTTAGGTTGTCTGTGCTGTGCACTTTCACCAACGTCTTTGCCATAACTTCTGCCTTCTTCTTACTGTCAGTTATGGTCCTCTCACCATCAGTCAACACTGGATACTCATACGCCCTTCCATTTCCTTTCATCTTTTTGATCATACCCCATACTCTCTCTACTGGGGTAGTCCTTCCAATAGAATTGCAAAATTTCCTCCAGTATTCTCTCTTTGCCTTTCTCACAGTTTTCCTTACTACAGCTAGCTGCCGCTTGTAGTCAATAAGGTTCTGATAGTTATACGTTCTCTTAAGGAGTCTAAACACTCTGTTTCTGTCTTTTATGGCTTTTCTACACTCCTCATTCCACCATGGTACAATTCTCATGGGAGCCTTAGGTTTTGATTTTGGTATTGCAACCCCAGCAGCACAGACTATGCTGCAGCTGACCTCTGTACTAAAACTCTCCACATTTAGATTTTCATCAACCCTTAGTAGTAGCTCCTCGCTACTCTGTCTAAACTTATCCCAATCCGCCTTTTCTAAAATCCATCTCTCCTCTCTTACCTCCTGTTCTTTCCCTACTCCCACCCCCACCTGGGTTGTGATTGGGTAATGGTCACTTCCCACTGTCTCATCTCTCCTTGCTTCCCATTCACACCTGTCTGCTATATCCGTAGTTACAATGGTGAGATCAATGGCTGATTTCGTCCCTCTTGCTACATCCACCCTTGTGCCTAATCCATCATTCAAACAGACCAACTCCTTTTCCTCAATAACTTCTTCTATCACCCTTCCATTCCCATCCTCTCTGTCCCCCCATAGCGTACTGTGAGCATTAAAATCGCCACACCACACTGTTTTCCCACTAAGATCCTTCCACATCTCTTCTAACTGTTCCATCTGCAATGACCTGCATGGATTGTAAAAGTTGATAATATTCATCTTTCCCTCTCTTAACCATATTTCCACTGTTACATATTCTAGCTCTTCACCTCTCCTTACTTCTCTGTACTGAATCCCCTTTTCTATAAAGGTAACAACCCCCCCACCTTTGCCTACTTCCCTGTCCATCCTTACAGCATTGTACCCTTTAATTACAAAATCCAACCTTGGTAATAGCCATGATTCTTGAAAGCAGATTACATTGGGCTTACTATCTAGGTTTTCAATGTATCCCTTAAATTCCTGCCCATTTGCTAGTAAGCTCCTGGCGTTCCACTGCAGAATTATTAACACCATTATGTATCGGCACTCCATTCTTGAGACTGAGATCGCTCAATATCTTTTAAACCTTGAATTACTGCTTCCCAGTGCAGCCCTACTATCCCCAAATATTTCTCAGCTGCTTCAACAATTATTTGGATTTTCTTGGTACGACTATCAGTCTGTGCTGAGCAATTGATCACATCCGCCATGAAAAATACAAAGTCACTTTTACTCACAGAGTATTTTCCTTAATTTTCTCACACTTCTTACAATCATTCTCTTTCGTTTTTCTTTCATTTCGATACACTTGTTCTGGTGGCACTGCCCTCACTCCCCTTGGAGGTGGTACTTTTTTCGCTGCCTGTGCATATGACATGCCTTCTGTCACTCTAATCCGCTATACCTCTTGCATTCTCTTGCTTACCTCACATCCTCGATACGCTGAACTGTGCTCACCTCCGCAGTTACTACATTTAAGTTTGGCGTCTTTATCACATTGGCCATACTCATGCTCCCCACTGCATTTGCTGCACCTCAGCTTCCCTTTACAAACCGCTGCAACGTGTCCATATTTCTGGCACTTAAAACATCTGAGCGGTGGGGGGATATACATCCTCACATCATAGCACATATATCCAATAAACACCTTCTCCGGTAGCTTGATTTCATCAAACGTCAACAGAATTGAAAGACTATCTGTCAACACACCATCCCTTTTAGTCTTCAACCACTTCGCCTCTTTCACCTTAACATTACGTATGCCTTCTATCACATCGGCTATGGATTCCGTCAGCGGTATACCTGATATGACCCCTCTGATAAGTCTTTTGTCAAACACCATTGCACACTTCACCTTCTTACCATTTAGCTTACTGACTGTGACTGCTTTCTTCTGCTGTTCTTCATCCTTACACACAACAATCAAACCCCCACTCGCTGTCTTTTTAGCACTCCTTACCTCTCCAAACTCCTTATGCAATGCCTTAGTGAGATGGGTCGGACTCCACTCCTCAAAAGTCGCTCCTTCCTGCTCCAACCTGACCAACACTTTATATTCCAGCCTCCTTTCGATAACACTCACCACACTAGCGGCCTCCATATCATCACCAGAAGTCAGCTCATCAGTATTAGATCTGTTATCCTTTTTACGTTTATACCTGTTGCTAGCATTTGCTGTCCATCTTTCCAATCTCTTGCGTTCCCTGTCAACAAACTCACTTCCTGGCCCATCATTTCCCTCTCCCCATTCCTGTCCAGTCACAGTCCAGTTGTTGCCAACCGCCCCCACGACACTTCCTCCACTCGTCTCAGCCATTCCCCACTACCACCGCCATCAGAATGTGACTGGGGGTTAGCATTCAAGTTAACACACCAAATGGAGTTAGTGTAACTAGTGATAAACCTATCAGATGTGTCTGCACAAATAGTTCACCTTTTGACTAGCTTTACACTAGGTACATGTTTGGTCATCTAAGCTGAAGGTATGCTAGCTCTTGGCTAAAAACAAACCACAGTAGTCCAACAAACCATGGTGACTCAAATAATAACAGGAACAAACTTCAGTAATAGTGGTCTGCTTGCCATTTGCACTGTTAAAAATTGTAAGTAAATTTTCATTTTCTTCTCAAAGTAAAATAAAGTTGGTTCTCAAAGAAAAATAGAAAAGAATTCTAGCTCCTGCCTGAAAACAAGCCACACTAACAACAGCACAAGGTGTGACTAAGATGGAGCAGGAACAACAGTAGTAGACCACACAGGGTTCCATTGCTGTCAACCAAGAACAAGAATCTGAAGGCACAGCCTCACCCAAGCTGGACAGTTGAAGATTAGAAGAAAAAAAAATCACCTGGTCTTTACAGTTTCATTGAGTCAGTACCCATGATAGCCTCAGACTCTAAAGGATACTTATTCTTGGCTGACAGGAGTGGAACTTCATGTGGTCTTCTGCTGTTGTAGCCTATCTACCTCAAAGTTTGACATGTTTGTTCTGAGATGCTTTTCTCCTCACCATGGTTGTGGAGTGCTTATTGAGTTACTATAGACTTTGTCAGCTCAGACCAGTCTGGTCATTCTCCTCTGATTTCTCCCATCAACATGCTGTTTCAGCCTGCAGACCCTCTACACACAGGATGCTTTTTGTTTTTCACACTGTAGCAGTTACCTGATTGGAATGGACACTGAAGCACTGAGACAGGTGGGCAGTGGTTTCAAATTTCCCAACGTAGCTTTTCAGCTTTCAAGAGTGACACATGCGCACATGCACACACAGAAACACTCTGGTCAGGAGAACCCCCTCTTTTCGGTTCTCCCTATCAGCCCATGCCAATCATTGCAAAAGATACACACACACGCACTCACCCACAACATTAATTCAACACCAGTGTATCCGCTTCTGCACTCACCTTCCCCATCCTGGCCCTCCATTCACAAACTGGTGCTCAACACCTCTCCCCCCCCCACCATTCTGGGTAAACACTAGGGACTACTGTGTATGAAATTCTGAGCAGATCAGCAGTTTCTGAAATTCTCAAATCTCTGTAGTTAAAGTCACAGAGATTACACTTTTCCTCATTCTGATGTTTGATATGAATATTACCTGAAGTGCTTGACCTGTATCTGCATGATTTTATGCATTGTGATGCTGCCACATGATTGGCTGATTGAATAACTGCATAAATTAACAGGTGTTAATAGGTACAGGTGTTCCTATTAAAGTGGACAGTGAGTGTACATATACACACATACATACATACATACATACTCGCACTGTACGGTAGGTAATTGGCAGATATTGGCATGCTGGTTAACATGCTGACTAAAGATAAAAATCTATACTGTTCATGATGCATCTCTATAGTGCATCATTGCAGTAATAGTGCAATGTTAATACAATTACATATTTGCAGTATTACCTTTCTTGGGACAGTCATTATAATTGGCTCACACTTCCTCTCATGAAGTTTATAAAACCTGTGAATAACAAGATGAGTTCCTGTCAAATCACACAAAAAAAGCAAAAAAAAAAAAAAAAAGCACACAGCTATGCGGTTTTCAGTTTACGCAGATTTTATGGCATGCTTGACTTAAGGCTATGATTTACGTGTCATGAAGGCAGTTATGTGCTCTGGGCTGAGCAAACCCAAAATCTTGGTGTGCCTTATGTAAATGACATTTATGCACATTCTGCCCTTGACTTGCACGCTTTTCCTCTATGCGCTTCTGAGGGCTGCAGGAAGTCAAATACCACCCTATAGTGAAACACCATATTGCCTTTTAAGTTGGCAGTAGACCTAATTTTAAAATTATACATGCACAAATAAAGTTCAAAAATTCCTAAATTTGTGTGCCATTTGTTTAAGGTACAATAACAATTCTTGTAACCTTACATTACAGTGTTGAATAGAAAAAAAAAAGTTTTACACCACATGGTGTTGTGAACAAGCCTGGGAAATAATTAGTTCAATGAGAATAAAAGAGAAATATCAATTAAGAGGAGTATAAATAGGACCAAACTTTTGGTAGGGGAAAGTGAGGTAAGATAAGCCAGTGGGTAAGTTGACCCACCCCTTGTATCTAGGTAACCGTGCACATGGCTTGTCATGTGACCATAAATTCAAGAAGCACCCATCATTTCTATCTTGCTGTGATGCAGAGAAGCACATGGGAGAAGTGCTAAGTATTTTTTTTTATACAAAAAACTGTTTTTTGCTTGTCAAATTAATTTTCTGCATATGAAGTAAAATGACTGTTATGTCAAAGCAAATGTATCCAGGTCTAAAATTATATATTATACATCTTGGTGTTTTGCTAATGTATAAAATCATGTGAACCACTTCACTAAAGATTAGCCTGAATTTCTAAGCTAGCCTGTTTTTTTCCAAAATGGTGGCTATGGGGCAAAGTAAGCCAAAGGCTATGGGGTAGATTGAGCCAATGGTTCAACTTACCCCACCATAAGGCACTGAAATTCAGTTAAGTCTGATGTATAAAATAGTATTTCAGTTGAGTATATTCAACTGGTTTGGTGTGTTTGTTATATGTTAACCATTGTCGAAAAGGTATCATGCCGAGAACCTACAAGAGGAAAACAAGCTGGGGCTCAACACCCCTTAAAGAGATGGAGAGAGCAGCCAATGATGTCAAGGGTGGAAAGTCCATCAGATTCACACCCCAACCATGCTGGATATGTGCCTCCTACTGAGATTCTACCCTTACCCAAAAGTCAGCAACCCAGGAAACAAACAAACCGAATGTGAATGTGAAGACAAGAATCCTGACTGATACACCTGAAAAGCAGGCAATCAAATGTGCCCATGAGAGGAAAAATAAACAGAAAGGCAAAACAGAAAGAACCATCAAAGAGCAAGGAAAGCTGAAGAGGAAACAAACCCAGATGAAAATCACAGTGGAAACCAGCTCTGAGGAGAGTGATGTTGCCATCCCATTTGATGACATTTCTGAGCATGAGAGCTCCAGCGATGAAAGGAGTGAACCAGATGTCTCAGATCTGGTAGTTGGTGACTTTTTGTCATTGTAAAATTTGCATCCAAATGCAGGAGCCACCATTGCATTGGCTTGGTTGACAGCCTTGCGGGTAATGAAGTGAGTGCCAGATTTCTCAGAAGAATCCGAGGGATCACTGGCAGTAAGAAACCCACCTTTGCATTCAAGGAAAAGGATGAGGCATCTTTCCCATGGAGTGATGTGCTGAAGAAGCTACCTCAACCTCAAAAGGCTGGAAGAACTGCAAGGAGGGAGCAACAGTTCATATTCCCCTGCAACCTTGACAGTTGGAATATTGAATAGTTGTTTTGATTAAATGGTTTTGAAACATTCTGGTGGTTTGTTTTGAAACTAACTGGTGGCTTGTTCTCATAAGTTCAAAACTGTTAAAACTGTTTAGCACAATATGCTCAGGTTTACATTTTAAAACTCAGATGGTCAGTTTACCCACTGACTTGGTTCAACTTACCCCTAACCTGGGGCAAGTTGAGCCACAGGAGCACTTTTTTTTTTTAAGAAGTTATTATTTTGGGCAGCTTTGTCAGAGATGCATTCTGATAATTTCATTTGATAGGAGACATCCTGAAATAAAGGTATGTGTTTTCATTCTATTTCTGTGTCATTTTTTTCCTTACCTCCAGGACAACATAAGTAAAAAGTGGCTCATCTTACCCCACTCTCCCCTATGTCTAATAATCCCAAACCAAAATGTCTGCACTGCATTTGCTTATGCTCATGAGACAGTGGGACAGATGGAGAAGAGCTTGCCAAGCACAAAGAAGACAGTCACGAGTATTCTGACCTTGTCTGGATATAATGGGACTCACTGACGCGCAGTGCATCCAATGATTTTGCCTCAACTGTGAAGCCATCATCCACCTGTGCACACTCATGGATGAACAGCTTTCCATGGGTGAACACATGCACACACCCAGGAGTAGTGGAAAACCTAGTGCACTTTTATTTAGTGTTGGCAGGAGAGTGTGGATAACTAATGACAGTGAGAGAGTAGGTTCAGGAGCAGCGGTGAAGGGATGGCAGCTGGAATCTGGTCCTCACTTGTGCTGGGATGAAATGAAGCAGCCAGCTGTGCAGTGGGTCGGGCAGACAGGTAAGTAGATCGGGTTTCTGGTGCTTGCCAGAAGTGTTCTGATGCTGGGGAGCTGGACCAGGAAACTGCTCAACAGAGGATGTCATCCTCATTATCTTCATTATTCATGAGGGAGCCTGAAATAAGAGAGAAAGAGAGTAGACATCAGCTTCCTTGCACGTTTGAAGCATAACTGGCCTGTGTCTTACAGATCTTACAAGCTACCTCAGCATTTGCGAGGTAGCCTGAGATGAGAGTGAGAGAGGAGACATCAGCTTCCTTGCACATTCAAAGCATAACTGACTGGTGCCTTCTTATACTCTCCTGGCTGCTTGTGTATGATGAATAGCGGCACCGCTTAAGCCATCCAGCTGTGTGTAGTTGGCTGGCTCCGTCTCATAGCTACGCTGCCTCTTGTGGTCCAAAACACTGTTGCTGAAGCGAAGCTGTCCCTTCAGCCCCACCAGCATGGTAGACTGAAGAGCAATACACTGTTTAGTTGCAAGATTTCTTTGAGCCATCATCACACCAGCCACAGTAGTCATGTGTTCTACCTAACATCACCATCATTTATCTTTATTTTCTAAAACTGAACTTGAGCACTACATCAACCAATAGCAGAGTGATCCTCATTCATTAAACAGCTAATAGTGAGGACTTTGGAAGAGTGATGATTGATTACTATATGTGAGAACTGTATGAGTTATATCTGTGATGACAATAATGCATTCAGTTTGAGATTCTTTCCTTCATATGCTCAGGTTGTAACAGGAGGTTTATTGGCCAGTGCTTTCGTTCTGATGCAAAATCTTATGCTTGTCTTTAAGTGTCAGCTATTTTCGGCTTTAATTGACAGTGGTGTTCTAGGTCCAGTGACCAGATGATATTTGTATTCAGTCTGTGGGGTGAGACTTGTGCAAGTATTGCTTTGAACAAGTGGGCCCTTAGGTCAGCTGATTGAGCCTTCACTCATTTTTATCCTTACAAGAAGAGTGTGTGTGTGTGTGTGTGTGTGTTTGCACATGCATGTTGCATAGACAGCCTCCTCAGTGAAATTAGCCACCAGTCGCTACTGATTACTAACGTGTTTTTAATAATAGGCTACTCAGCATGAGTTAAAGCATGGACATGGGAATATGCATTTTGTTGCACCTTTAACTCAGTAGTGCATTTTTATTAATGAATCTTCAAACATATCTTTATACATGGGTCCAGCACATGTGTCATTTGGTACATGTACATGGGGGGGTTATGTCATACATAGAAACTAATACCTTCCTTTGAGGTGATTCAAAGTATAGCTAAACTCTCCTTTTGCATTTACTTATTTCCAAACTTGGAATCTGGTTTATGGTTTGGATGGATGTCAATGACATTCACATGGTGAATGCTGAAATCCATGTTTTCCTGATGACCAAAATGCATGAGGGTGTGACTGTCTACTGCCATTTTAAATAAATCCTGCCTTCATTCAGAACTTGCATGCAGTGGGCAGGATCAGAACACATAGAAGAGAATACGTGTGACTGAAATGTGTGTAACTGGAAGTGCACAAAAAAGGACTTACACACAAATGAAACTGAGTTTGAAAATAAATGCACAGGGAGAGTGTGGCAGCGTGGGCGTGGCCGAGTGGCAGTCTGTGAATGGAGGGCGGAGTCAGGGAAGGTGAGTGGTCATGTCACTACACCTGTTGTCAATTAACGTGTGTTTGTGTGTCTTCTCAAGTGACTATGCCCTATAAAAGGAGAGTGAGAAGGGGAAGTCGGGGCCGAGGGCTCGATAATAGCCTGTGAGTGAGTGAGTGAGTGAGTGAGTGAGTGAGTGAGTGAGTGAGTGAGAGTTTGAGCTGTGTGCTGAAAAGCAGCAATAAAGAAAGTCAGAACGCAAATAACCGCCTGCCGTGCTTCTGTGCTCCACCCACATCAAGGTCTCACTACAGTGGTGCTGAAACCCAGAACAAGTGCAGAAGGGAACAGCCCCATGGAGTCCTCACCATTCAAGGACCTGATCCATGCCCTCGCCACAGTCCAGCAGAACCAGCACCAAGCACTGGTCGCCCCCCGAAAGGAGCAAAAACAACGGTTCGAAGCCTTGGTCAAATGCATGCCGCAGAGTCGACTCCCAGGGGTTCCCGTACCTGCTCGTGGCAGCGGAGCCCACGACTGCCACCGGAGCGGACCCTCTCCACCTCACCCTAACAAAGATGGGTCCACACGATGATCCAGAAGCCTTCCTTGCGCTCTTCGAGCAAGCAGTGGAGGCGTGGGGTTAGCTGGTTGACCAGCTGATGGGCAAGGCGCAGCTGCCCATGCTGCAGCTCCCCACCAACAGCTGGCTCGTGTACGCGGACCCCCGATGAGCCATCCTCCACTGTGTTGGCCACTCTCCAGAGCAACAACGGCAGAGCTTCCACTCGCTGTGCTTGGAGGAGGTCGGTTGACCATTCGCATTTGGACAACAACTCCAGGATGCCTGCCGGTGGTGGCTGAGGGCAGATGACTGCAACACCAAGGGAGTGATCGGCCTAGTGACACTGGAGCAATTTGTCGCGCGACTTCTGGAAGGAATGGCGGAGTGGGTCCAGTGTCATCGCCTGGCATCGCTGGACCAAGCTATTGAGCTGGCAGAGGACCACATGACGGCAGTTCCGATGGCAGGAAGGCATGTCTCCTCTTCTCCTCTCTCTCTCTCTCTCTCTCTCTCTCTCTCTCCCCCTCTGCTTCCCGTCCTTGCCCCATTCCTCCACCACGGAGGCGGGGGCCGGCTCCCCTCCCAGCCGGCCTGGTGCACCTGTGGTGTCCTCCCATTTTCCCCTTCTTTGTCTGTGTCTCCTCCCCCCCCCCAGGTGAGTGATGTCCGGAACACCGGTGCAGAGGGCAAGCCTGATCCGGTGTGCTGGTGCTACGGGGAGCCGGGACATCTCCAACATCAGTGCTCCGTGATGGAGGTGGGTGCGGTGGTCTGGATCCCCGACGCACCAGAAACCGCCCTTGATCAGGCCGGAGTGTATCATATACTGGTAAGTGTCCAAGGGGATACATACCAGGCTTTGGTGAATTCTGGCTGTAACCAGACCTCAATCCACCAAAGCCTGGTGCAAGGTGAGGCATTGGAGACAGCACAAGTGGTGAAGGTATTGTGTGTGCACGGGGATGTTCACAACTACCATTTGGTGCCCGTCCACATTCTATTTCAAGGGGAAAAGCATAGTGTATAAGCGGCGGTTAACCCTCGTCTCACCCACTTGCTGATTTTGGGGAATGATTGGCCGGGTTTTAAGGAGTTGATGTCACACATAGTAAGGAGTGGGTCCTGCAGTAATCCATCTGGGGAAAGCCCCGGAGTAGCATTGGTGGGAGAAGCTGTCACAGAGCCATCTATGTCAGCACCGTGTCAGGGCGATACACAGAGTGAGGAGTGCCCTGCCCCTCCTCCCTCTCTCGGGGATTCCCTTGGGGATTTCTTGTTAGAGCAGTTGTGAGACGGGACTCTGCGGCATGCATTTGACCAACTGAGAGTAATCGATGGTCAAATTCTCCAGCCAAATGCAATGCCGGCCTTCCCCTACTTTGCTATTATTAAGGACAAGTTATACCAAGTGACGCAGGACACTCAAACTGGCAAAAAATTAAGTTATTAATTCCAAAGAGCTGCTGGGAACTCATATTTGAGGTGGCTCACTTTAATCCCACGGCCAGACACTTAGGGCAGGATAAAACACTAGCCCGAATAATGGCCCGGTTCTATTGGCCAGGGATTTGCGGGGATGTCTGCCGGTGGTGTGCGGTGTGCCGTGAATGCCAATTAGTAAATCCCACGGCCACTGCAAAAGCACCTTTGCACCCTCTCCCTTTAATCAAGACCCCTTTTGAAAGAATTGGGATGGATCTTGTCGGGCCATCTATGTAAGCACCGCGTCAGGCGATACGCAGAGTGAGGAGCGCTGCGTCAGCACGGGGATATCGCTTTATTTTAGTTCTGGTGGACTATGCAAAGCGATACCCAGAAACAGTGCCTCTTCGCAATATCTCAGCACGCAGTATTGCAGAGGTGTTCTTCTGCTTTATCTCCCGGGTCCAGATTCTGAAAGAAATCCTGACAGACCAAGGCACTACATTCATGTCACGCACACTGCGCGAGCTGTATGGGCTACTGGAGATTAAACCTATCCGCACCAGTGTCTATCACTCACAAACTGATGGCTTAGTGGAACGTTTTAATCGAACTCTCAAAAATATCATTCGGAAGTTCATAAGCGAAGATCCACGTAATTGGGATAAGTGGCTCGAGCCCCTGTTATTTGCAGTACTAGAAGTCCCACAAGCCTCCACAGGTTTTTCACTATTTGAATTATTATATGGGCGTGAGCTGCGTGGCATTTTGGATGTGCTATGTGAAAATTGGGAGGAAGGACCTTCACCTAGTAAGAACAAAATTCAATACTTTCTCAATCTGCGTGCCAAACTCCACACACTCATGCACTTAACCCAGGAGAATTTATGGCAGGCGCAAGAACGTCAAGTCCGACTGTATGACAGGGACACACGCCTTAAGGAGTTCACACCGGGAGAGAAAGTACTCGTATTACTGCCCACGTCAAGCTCCAAATTGGTCGCCAAGTGGCAAGGGCCCTTCGAGGTCACATGGCAAGTCAGGGACGTCGACTATGAGGTGAGGTGAATGGACAGGAGTGGGGCATTGCAAGTTTACCACCTCAATCTGTTAAAACATTGGAATGAGGAGGTCCCTGTGGCATTGGTGTCAGTAATCCCGGAGAAGGCAGAGCTGGGGCCGGAGGTTCAAAAAAGAAAATTGACATCGCCCACCACTCCGGGCCTCTGTGGAGACCACTCCTCCCTGGCCCAACTCACGGAGGTAGCCCAGTTGCAGAAAGAATTTTCTGATGTGTTTTCACCCCTGCCTGGCCGCACCCACCTCATAGAACACCACATTGAGATGCTCCCGGGGGTGGTAGTGCACAGCTGCCCTTACCGCCTGCCCGAACACAAAAAAAAGGTGGTCCGGGATGAACTCGGAGCCATGCTCGAAATGGACATAATTGAGGAGTCCCACAGTGACTGGAGCAGCCCAGTGGTCCTGGTCCCCAAAACCAATGGGTCAGTCTGGTTCTGTGTGGACTATAGGAAAGTCAACGCGGTGTCTAAATTTGATGTGTACCCAATGCCTCGCATTGATGAGCTGCTCAAACAATTATGCACTGCTTGTCCCGAGAGAAAACTGCCTTTTCCACACCATTTGGCTTACACCAGTTCATCACACTTCCTTTCGGGTTGTTTGGGGCACCCGCTACGTTCCAGCAGCTTATGGACAGGATCCTCTGCCCCCACACCACCTACGCAGCCGCGTACCTCGATGATATTATCATATACAGCAATGACTGGCCGCAGCACCTCGAACACCTTAGGGCCGTCCTAAAGTTGCTGAGGTGGGCGGGTCTCACAGCTAACCCAAAGAAGTGTGTAATTTGGTGGGTGGAAGTACGGTATCTGGGTTTCCACTTAGGCCATGGGCAGGTGCGTCCCCAAATTAATAAGACGGCAACGATTACGGCCTGCCTGAGGCCCAAGACCAAAAAGGGGGTGAGACAGTTCCTGGGGCTGGCTGGCTACTATTGTAGGTTCATACCTAATTATTCGGATGTCACCAGCCCGCTGACTGATCTCAATAAAAAGGGAGCACCAGATCCGCTCCAGTGGACGGAGTAATGCCAACAGGCTTTCTCTAGGGTAAAGGCTGCACTGTGTGGGGGCCACTGTTACACTCCCCTGACTTTTCTCTCCCCTTTATTTTACAGACAGACACATCGGACAGAGGGCTGGGGGCCGTTCTGTCCCAGAAGGTGGAGGGGGAGGGGTGTCCTTAGCCAAAAGCTGTCAATGCAAGAAGGCAGGTACAGCACGATAGAGTGCCTGGCCATCAAGTGGGCGGTCCTCGCCCTCCGCTACTACCTACTGGGATGCCCTTTCACCCTCTGTTTGGACCACGCACCCCTCCACTGGCTCCACCACATGAAGGATGCCAATGCGCAGATCACCTGTTGGTATCTTGCCCTTCAGCCATTTAAATTCGAGGTGGTCCACAGGCCGGGGGTGCAGATGGTGGCGGCGAACTTCCTGTTCCGTCAAGGGTGGGTGGGTGGTGTGAGCTTCAGGCTGGACGGCTCCCCGGCCTGAGTTGGGTGGTGGGGGTACGTGGCAGCGTGGGCATGGCCGAGTGTCATTCTGTGAATGGAGGGCGGGGTCAGGGAAGGTGAGTGGTCATGTCACTACACCTGTTGTCAATTAACGTGTGTTTGTGTGTCTCCTCCAATGACCACACCCTGTAAAAGGAAAGTGAGAAGGGGAGGTCGGGGCCGAGGGCTCGATAACAGCCTGTGTGTGTGTGTGTGTGTGTGTGTGTGTGTGTGTGTGTGAGAGAGAGTGTGTGAGAGAGAGTTTGAGCTGTGTGCTGAAAAGCAGCAATAAAGAAATTCAGAACGCAAATAACCGCCTGCCGTGCTTCTGTGCTCCAAGGTCTCGCTACAGAGAGCTTAGCTATATTATGAATCACCTCATAAGTTTGTATGGCCTCAGCCTAAAAATAAAGCAAATATACCAAACAATGTCACATTTGCTGGGCCCGTGTATAAAGACATATTTGACGTGGAGAATCTTTCTTAGAAAACACATTTGTATGAATGAATTTTGCATTTTGTTGCAATTTTGTTCAGGAAAATGTGCAACAAAATGCAGGTTCCAATGTCCATGCTTGAGCCTATTATTAAAAATGCATTACTAATCATTTATCATGACTCTTCCAAAGTACTCTCTATTAGCTACATTGATTAATAAATAGGTAACACACTGTTGTTGGTTGATGTTGAGCTCAAGTTCAAGTATAAATGACTTACATTTATGAATGGAAATTAAAGGTAATGATGGCGTAGAAGGTAGAATGTGTGATTACCGTGGCTGGAAAGCTGTTCATCCAGGAGTCTGCACAGGTGGATGATGACTTCATGGTTGAGATGAAATCACTGGATGCACTGTGTGTCAGTGAGCCCCAGTATATCTAGATGAGGTCAGAATACTCGTAGCCATCTTCTTTTGTGCTTTGCAAACTCTTCTCCATCTTTCCCACTCTCTCAGGAGCATAAGCAAATGTAATGCAGACATTTTGGTTTAGAATTGTTAGGCATACCAGAAGTTCAGTCCTATTTATACTCCTCTTAATTGATATTTGTTTTATTCTCATTTAAGTAATTATTTACCAGGCTTGTACACAATGTCATGTAATGTAAAATCATTTTTTTCTTTTGTAACCTTATATTACAATGTTAAAGAAACAAATGGTTTAAAACAAATGACACACATTTAAGAATTTTGAACCTTTATTTGTACATGTATAATAAATGTTAAAACTAGCCTACCACCAACTTAAGAGGCAATATGGTGTTTCATTATGTAGTGGTGCATGATTTACAACAGCCCTCAGGAGCACATTAATGCACATAAGTCAAGGGCAGAATGCATGTAAATGTCATTTCCATAAGACATGCCCAGATTTTGGTTTTGCTCTGCCTGAAGTATGTAACTGCCTTCATGGCACACAAGTTAAAGACAAAGGGAGAATCCACATAAACTGAAAACTGCATAGCTGCATGCTTTTTTGACTTATACATGTAGGAGAATCAAATCCTTAATCTTTTTCTACATGATCCTTACATTGTTCTTGATATTCTGTTACTTGGGACTCCCCTTGGCTTTGATTACTGTATTTATTGGCATTTGGACTTTGGTCTTTTGACTTTGATATCTGGATTATGGACCTCTGCTCATGGATTCTCACATTGTGTTTGAATCCTCTCCTTTTCCCTTGAATCAAGTGAAAGGTTGAGAGCTTTGAACTACAATAGCTTTCCAAGGGGCAATTACTGGGAGCACTTGCCCAACAGATCGACCGCATTGCATCTACTATGGCGGAATTAATCCATTGTCCACAGACTGAATACAGAGTGATATTCTGGAATTGTGTCTGCTCAGACATCATGCAACACATCCTTAAAAATACAATGGCTTTCCAGGTAAATGAAAATAATTTTTGGTACAATGTTCTTGGCAGTGGAAATTCGATGGAACTGGGCCACTTTAAAAATATTTTCTGTTTCAAACATTTATTACCCATATACTAGTGCATCTCAAACAATTTGCATATTGTGAATTTCTTTTTGTAAATTAATTGAAAAAGGTAAACTTTTACATATTCTATATTCATGACACACAGTGAAATATTTCAAGCCTTTTTTGTTTTAATTTTGAAGATTATGGCTTATAGCTCATGAAAATAAGAAATCCAGTATTTCAAATTATTAGAATATTTCCTAAGATCAATCAAAAAAGGATTTACAATACAGAAATGTCCAACTTCTGAAAAGTATGCTCATTTCCATACTTGGTTGGGGCTCCTTTACCACTAATTACTGCATCAATGTGACATGACATGGAGGGGGATCAGCCTGTGGCACTGCTGAGGTGTTATTGAAGCCCAGGTTGCTTTGATAGTGACCTTCAACCCATCTGTATTTTTGGGTCAGGTGTTTTCTCATCTTCCTCTTGACAATAGTTCAGGTCAGGTGAGTTGGCTGATGTCAGGGTGCCGGCACTTACAGAAGCAGTTGCAGGGGAGGCCGGGTGCATCACAAACTGGCAGCCAAATCCAAAACATGAGACTGAAGGCAGAGTCAGGATCAAGCGAAGGGTCAACCAATTTAAACAATGTGTCAGAGGAGTAAACAAAGTTCAGAGTCCGGATATAAACAGAAAATGTGGTCAGGTCATTCAAGTCAGATTTGAGGGGCAAATGGCTTGGTATAATAAGGTACAAGTACACAGAACAATACTTCGCACTGGATATTTGTGACTGAGGTCCTTAAGTAGGACCGGTTAAATGAGGAACAGCTGTAGCAACAATTAGAATTCGGGAGAGGGTGCTTGCGAGCTGTAGTCCATGGTGGACATTTGGAGGCTGGTGCAGTCCCCTCCTTGAGGTGCTCACTCTGGGAGCACTTTCCTTTCTGGGATGACCTCTTTTCCTGGATGCCGGTTTCTCAGGCTATCTGGCATTGACTTCTTGGATGAGAAGTAGATTTAGGATGTCTTTGGCAGGCACCCAGCTGCATTCCTCTGGATCGTACCCCTTCCAGTCCACTCAATATTCCAAGTTGCCCAGTCTAGAATGGGAATTGAGGATCTTGTGTACCTGGTAGATTGGTTGTCCTTCTAATTCTAGGGTTAAGGGAGGTTCAGTGGCTGGTGTATTGGTGGCTAGGGTCCTTGAATGGCAGGTTTGAGGCATGACGTGGAATGTTGGTGACCAATGGCAATGTTGTGGGAGTGTAGTTGTACTCTGTAAGATACCTCGTTGATTCTGCAGAGGATTTTGAAAGGACCTATGTACCTTCTGTGGAGCTTACAGCATGCACTGGAATCTTGTAGGTCCTTGGTGGACACCCACACTCTGTCTCCCAGTGAGTACACGGGTTTTTCCCCTCTGTGCTTGTTAGCATAGAGTTTATACCTACTGGCCACTTGCTCTAGCTGCTGCTGGACACTTACTCACTCCTTTGAAACCATGAGTTCATTGCCAGGATATGTGATGGTGAGTCATCCCATGGGAATAATGGTGGTTGATACCCAAGGATGCACTGGAATGGTGTGAGCTGGGTGGCTGAGTACTTAAAGGAATTTTGGGCGTATTCGACCCAGGGGAGGAATTGAGACCAGTCCTTGCGATTTTCCATACAGAACACCCTCAGGAAACACCCAGTATCTTGATTGGCACATTCCACTTGGCTATTAGATTGTGGATGGTGTCCCAATGTTAGACTCACTGACACCCCTAGTTTGTCCATGAACTTTGCCCACACCCTGGAAGTGAACTGGCAGCCCCAATCACTTACAATATCCTTGGGGATCCCATAACACCTGAAAACATGTGAGAAGAGGCGTCTGGTTGTTTTGAAGGCAGTGGGCATGCCAGGCATGGTTGTTGAGGCATGCCAGCCTCAACACCTTGGAGAACTGGTCAATGACCACCATGATAACAGTGTTATTCTGAGACTTGTGTAGATCTGTGATAAAATCTATAGCCAGCTGGGACTAGGGTCTTTGGGGTGTAGGCAGCGGTAAGAGTTTACCCATGGGTGGAGCCTGGGGTACCTTGGCTTGGGCACAAGTGGAACAGGAGGAGATGAACTTGTTGATTTCGGACATCATGTTGTCCCACCAATACTTAGTTCGGATGAGCTGATAGGTCCATTGACTAATGGGGTGTCCAATGACAGGAGATGAATGAGCCCAGGTAATGAGTTAGCCTCAGAACTATGGTGGGATGAACATGAGACCAGGAGTACATGCTTCAGGAAGGTCGTATGGCTGAGCTATTTCCTTGTCAATTTCCCATGTGATGGCATTAATGAAGCACTTGGGCAGCAGGATAGGAGTGGATTCTTGGTTGAGGGCTGTGGATGTGTGAATTCTGAATAATGCATTGGCTTTAGTGTTTCTGGAGCTGGGACAGTAGGAGATAGTGAATTGGAAGCATGTAAAGAAGAGTGCCCATCATGCCTGACATGGATTCAACCATTTAGCTGTCTTAAGATATTCAAGGTTCTTGTGGTTGGTGAGGATAATGAATGGATGTGTGGTCCCCTCGAGCCAATGTCTCCATTCTTCTAGGGTTGCTTTATTGCGAGAAGTTCCTGGTTCCCTATGTCATAATTCTGTTCAGCTGAGGAGAGTTTCTTAGAGAAAAGGGTGTAGTTTGGGTTTTCCCTGAAGCGCTGAGACAACACTCCTCCCACTCCAGTTTCAGAAGTGAAACTCTACGGTGAAGGGTTTCAAAGGATCTGGATTTTTGAGAATTGGTGCTGTAGTGAAAGCTGACTTGAGCTGATTAAAAGCATTCTCTGTGGCCTGGTTCCACTGGAGATGCTTGGGACCCTTCTTCAGCAAAGCAGTGAGAGAGGCGGCAATGGCATTGAACCCTCTGATGAACCGGCGATAGAAATTGGCAAAACCAAGGAAACATTGAAGTTTCTTGACAGTAGTGGGTGTGGGCCAGGTGGTCACAGTCGAGACTTTACTCGTCAATGCTTACACCCTCAGCACTGATGTATCCCTGGAGTTAAATCTGGGTTGTGTAAAATTCACACTTCTCAGCCTTGACATAAAGTCGGCTCTCTAGGACCCAGGTGAGTACCAATTTTAAATGTTTTTGGTGAATGACTTTGTCTTGGAAGTAGATCAGAATGTCACTAATATATGTAATTAAATAACATCCCAAAATGTCTCTGAGGACGTCATTGATGAGGCATCGGAAGACACTGGACATGCAAGAAAGTCCATATGGCATTACACAATACTTGAAGTGGCCCAAAGTAGTACTGAACACAGTTTTCCATTCATCCCCCTCTCGAAATTGCACTAAGTTATAAGCGCTCCTAAGGGCCAATTTGGTGAATATGCAAGCAGATCATAATTGTTCTAGGGCAGATCATACTAGTGGAAGTGGGTAGGGGTACGTTACTGTAATTTGGTTTAGTCCTCGGTAATCAATACAGGGTCAAGGACCCCCTCCTTTCTTCTCCACAAAAAAGAAGCCTGCAGATGTGGGGGATATAGATGGATGGATATATCCCTGTTGCAGTGTCTCTTGAACATATTCCTCCATGGCGGCTTGTTCTGTGATGGAGAGCGGGTATATGCAGCTGTGTGGAGGTGTGGTGCCAGGGAGGTGGTCAATGGTACAGTCATAAGGTCTGTGAGGGGGCAAACCACTGGCCTTACCCTTGCTGAATACCTTCTTAAGCCTGTGGTAGCAGGCAAGAACAAGTTCGACAACCCCAGGTGAGGGGCTCTCCACGGAGGTGGAAGCCAAGGTGATCTGTAGCAGTTGCAAGCAGTCTTGAAGACATGAGGGAGACCATCATAGTATTTCTTGGTGCTGCCAGGAAATGAGGGGGTCGTGGAGTTGTAACCAAGGGAATCCCAGAACTATGGCTTGATGTGCAGTGCGGGTGACAAACGATGAGATGCGTGCTTTGTGAAGTGCCCCAACCTGGTGTAGTACGAGTAGTGACAAGCCTCTCCCAGTGGGTCCGCTATCTATCGCCTTCAGGCTCACTGGTCATTGGAGCTCCTCAGTATACAACTGGAGCCTCTGAACAACCTCAAGGTCAATGAAATTGCCCTCTGCCCTGGAGTCTATTAGGGCAGACAGAACATGGAACAAGTCTGAGAAGTTTAACAATATGTGGAGTTTAACAATATGTGGAGTTTAATTGATGTGGAGAAGTAGGTTTGTGACTCACCTGGTTGATGGAGCTGGGTTCTTTACAGAGATTATCTTGTTTTCTGGAGTTATGTGGTCGAATGGGAGATTGTGCCAATAGATGATCATGTTGACCACAGTAGAAGCACAGCCCCTCCTGGTGCCTTCTTTCCCTCTCAGAGCAGGGCATGCATGTGTTGGAAACTTCCATAGGTGTGGTAGACTGGGGAGGTTGAGGACAAGCAGGAGTGTGCTGCAAGGAAGGCCTGTTATGGAGAAGATGGTCCAACCTAATGGCCAGATCAATGAGAGTCCAATGTGAGTTGTTCATCCCGACATGCAAGCTCAGTTAAAATATTTGGGTTTAGCCCTTGGCGGAATGTTGCTTTCAGTGCCAGTTTGTTCCACCCACTGCCTGCCGCTAGTGTGCGGAACTCAAGGGCATACTCAGCAGGGGCGATTTCTCAGAAACAACAAGGGAAGCCGAGCTTCCCCTAAAATTCTCTCCCCAAACTGCGGCATCTACGATGTTGAATTCTCATTAAAACAATAACTTGCATAACATAATATATGCCCAAGATTGTATTTATGTTCATAACTATCCTGTAACTTATTTGAGTGATGTCTGATGAACTTGCAGTTCGCTATGAGAATCACCTTTGCTGCCAGGCTGTAACCAGCGTTGCCAGATACTGCTGACGTTTTCCAGCCAAAATATGTTCAAAACCCGCCAAAATCCACTTAAAACCGCCCAATCTGGCAACACTGGCTGTAACCTTTCTTATTTCAATGGGCTCTATGGCCGGCAGCCGGGTATCCATTGCAGTCTATGAGAGGGCTCTGAACAGCCAATTTCGGCTAGTTGTTATTGGTTAAAATCGACAAAATCGTCACTTCCAGGGAAGCTGGGCTTCTCTAGGACTAAACGAGACAGTGGGAGGGACAAGAAGCCAGGCTGATGAAGGATTATTGGAGGTAGTGTTTGAAAGACATGAGGAGGGCGGGCTCTGTACTTCGGCGTCGGCGAGGAACACGGAAGCATGATCAGTCCCTAGCGGATGTCGAGAAAGTGTAGTCGTGTGCCAAAGTGCTGTCCGACTTTCTTTTCATATAAACGTTTCTTCTCATTGATGTCTCTGTACATTACTCTGTAAATAAATGTAAATATTACTCGTTGTGCTCCGTTAACTTTCATCCATTCTATCAGTTTGATCATTCGTGAATTCACTCGTTTATTTCATTTGTAGTTCAATCTGGTTGTAGGCTAGCTTGAGCCTTATTGGGATCTGCAGTGCTAGCTGTTAACAGAAATTGGTGAAGTCTCTGGAAAGCACAACCAGCTAGTATGACAGGGTCACAGACCATTTTCTGGAAAAGGAGTGGAGGGCAGAATTTGTGTATAAATAGTGTGCATCATATAATGTTCATGAATCTGAAGTGTGTATATTGTTCAGTAATGTTAAGAGAATGGTGGGCTCTGTGTTATAGGTTATACCTGGGTATAATATTCAAGGTTCTGTGTGTTGCATAGCCTACCTGGTTATAGATTTCCAGACTGTGTTGCAGAAGATGTTCAAGGATGTGTTGCACAGCTGGGTGTTGTGTTAAAGACTCTGTGTTGCATATCAGGGTATGATGTTCAAGGCTCTTCGTTGAATAGCCAGTGATTTTTGGATGTTTGATATTTTTGATTAAGGATATGAGGCACTAGCCTGGCAAGCCAGACTATAACATGAAATGTACAAGCAAAAATACTTTCTGCCACTAGGTAGGGTTGTCTAGTTCACTATGCTAATGGGGCACACCTTTCTATGCTTTGATATCCGGCCTACAGGTTTTACAATGAATGCGTAAAATGGGCTTCCCCTGTTTTAAAAACCAGCAGCCGCCACTGATACTCAGCCACTCTCCTCTTTCCTTGCCAGATTGTGAGTAATTTCTCTCCTACTTTATATTGTGTAGTTTTCCTGTTGTTTATTTTTTTCTGTTTCATTCTTGTAAAGTGTCCTTGAGTGTCATGAAAGGCACTTATAAATAAAATGTATTATTATTATTATTATTATTATTTTATTATTTTTTAAAATTATTATTTTTATTATTACTTCTATGCCCTTGCGTTGATGGTCAAAAACCCATTTGAACAGCTCAATGAAGTGATCGTAGAATGTGATATGGGAGCATGGTGGCAAGCCTATGGCACTAGCTTACTTCATAGTTCTGCTGGTGAGTAGATTAATGAACTGAGCTAACTTCTGTTCTTCAGTAGCTCCTGTGAGGGCAGTGAAGTGCAGTGAGCTTTGTAAGAGGAAACCCTTGCATTCAGATACCTCCCCGGAAAACTTATCTGGTCAAGGAACCATTGTGGCGGCACTAACAGGAGAGCCTGTGAGACAACAGCAGTTAGTTGAGACATACAGGTGTTTACCTCACTGAACATATTTGCTGGTGTTCTCCCAACAATCGTCCCTGTGCATTAAGAGCAGTTTGCTTCACCTCCTCTGCTGCAAAGTATCCTGTCAGGGTGCAGGCACTAAGAGAAGCAGTTGCAGGGGAGGCCGGGTGCGTCACATACTGGCAGCCAAATCCAAATGTGAGACTGAAGGCGGAGTCATGGTTGAGCGAAAGGTCAGCCGATTTACAAACAACATGTCTGAGAAATAAACAAAGTTCAGAGTCCAGATATAAACAGAAAACGTGGTCCGGTCACTCAAGTCAGATTCAAAGAGCAAATGGCTTGGTATGATCAGGTACAAGTACACAGAATGATACTTCACACTGGATGTTTGTGACTGAAGTCCTTAAGTAGTACAGGTTAAACAAGGAACAGTTGTAGCAATGATTAAAATTTGGGAGAGGGAGCGCACTGTGGTGCTTGGGAGTTGTAGTCCATGGTGGCCATGCTTGGAGGTTGCCACAAACTCTTATTGCTGGTGGTATTACTGACAGATGGCCAATCAAGCACAATAATATCATGGTTGGCAAACCATTTGGTAGTAGTTTTGGCACTGTAGGCAGGTGCTAGGTCCTGCTGGAAATTGGCATTTCCATAAAGCTTGTCAGCAGATAGAACATGAAGTGTTCGAAAACATCCTCGGAGACTGCTGTGTTGACTTTGGGCTTGATAAAACACAGTGGACTAACACCAGCAGATGACATGGAACCCATAATCATCACAGACTGTGGAAAGTTCACACTGGACTTCAAACACCTTGGATTCTGTGCCTCTCCACTCTTCCTCCAGACTCTCAGACCTTGAATTCCAAATGAAATGCAAAATATACTTTCATCTGAATAGAGGACTTTGAGCAACAGTCCAGTTCTTTCTCTCCTTAGCCCAGGTAAGGCACTTCTAACATTTTTAATATCAAGCCACTTCTTAACCAGAGACCAAGGCACTTCTGACATTGTCTCTGGTTAAGGAGTGGCTTGATATTAGAAATGAGACAGTCTGTGCATGGTGGCTCTTGATGCACTGAAATCAGCCTCAGTCCACTCCTTGTGAAGCTCTCCAGTTCTTGAATTGACTTTTCTTGACAATCCTCTCAAGGCTGCAGTCATCCCTGTTGCTTGTGCACCTTTTCCAGCCAGCCTTTTCAGCAATGACTTTCTGTGGCTTACCCTCCTTGTGGAGAGTGTCAATGATTATCTTCCAAACAAATGTCAAGTCAGCAGTCTTCCCCATGATTAAGGTTGCATGTGCTGAACTAGACCAAGAGATGTATGGTATTTATGCTGTTTTACTCAAACTCAAAAGGAAATACTCTAATATTTTGAAAATGTTTTAATTGTTTGCACTGTAGGCCATAATTATCAAAATTAAAAGAGAAAAATGCTTGAAACATTTTAGTTTACATGTAGATTTGAGAATATATTAATTTTTCACTTTCTTAAATAGCTGATGGAAAATATTAAACTTTTTTATGATATTCTAATTGTTTGAGATGCATTAGTATATTGAATGTTGCTCACAATAAAAATATTTTCAAGTCCTCACTGATTCAGGAGCAGCAGGGAACTTTCTTGATGAGAAAATCGCAAAACCCCTAGAAATTTATCTTTTCCCCTGTACTCATCCATGTCCTAGATGGAGTCTGTTGGGGAGTGGTAAGAGCCATATCATCACTATTTCTAACACAGACTTGTGCCATAATAAAACACTCCCATTCATGATAGCAAGATCTTCTCATAGTTCCACTGTGCTCATTTATCCCTGGCTTGCAACTCCTAATCCTACAATGTTCTAAACATGAATAAATATCCTGGAATACTTAGTGTCATGCATCTTGACTCTCATGTCATTGTAGTACCACAGACATTAAGAATGAACTTGAATGTTAAGAATTAGATGAATATTCCTGAAATTTATCTGGCTTTAACTGAAGTTTTTATTAAAAGGAAAAGCCTGAGAATTACCCCTTTATCATCCATGGGATTGTGCTATTGAAATGGGAGACATTCATCTCAGGTTATCAAGTGAGCCCACTAAAGGGTGTTCTTCCTCAGACTGCTACAGAAGATGAACATCTCCTTGAAAGTCCACACCCAGTTCTAGAGAGCCACCACAAAGAGTGACTCTGTCCTTTTCACTCTCTGATACCCTGCATCCACTGCCCACACCAAACACAGACTGGAATGCATTGTGTAAATATTTAGCTGGCTGACAGGCAAGGAACAGGTGCCTGTGAACGTTCTGCCAGAACCTGGAAGTGGGCTAGCAGGATTGTGATCGACCCATCACACCCAGTTAACTGCCTCATCAGAAAACTCCCATCAGGCCACAGGTTCTGCTCAATTATGTCCCAGACCACCAGACACCTGAATATTTTTTCCCTAAGGCCATCACTCTCCTCAACAATTCATCCTAGCTCACCCCTCTGCTGCCCACCAGGTTTTGCTGCCAATGCCCCCCCCCAAAAAAAAAAAAAACATGCATGCATGCGTGTGCACACGCACACACACACACACACACACACACACACACACACACACACACACAGTATGGGATGGTGCAACCCCCGACTATGGTCTCACCCATCCTGCCAGGACTCTGCAATATGTAGCACCCAATATTATTTAACCTGTACAAATGTATTATGCTATAATACAATTAACTTGTATTTTGATTCTCATTTATGGTTATTTTTATTCTATTTTATTTATGTTTCTCCTTTTTCTCTCACTTTTATTTAATCCTAGAGTGACCTTCTGTGTCTTATCTTGATATTTTCATGTTTCACTGCACTGTATTTCAAAGTCAAATCCCTGTCTATTTGGTGAATGATTCTGAACTTTCACCTTTTGCACTCCCTGCTTTGTTGTCAACACCCTCTGTCATTCAGTAAAAACCAAACCATGGAGGAGAATTGGGGTACATTTTCCCTTCTGCCTCACTTGCAGCTTCTGGGTCTTTCATGTGGAAAAATGAATGAGACCTGAGAATGTGGACTGATTATTTTCACTAAACTGAAGCAGTGCTTATAATCTCATCAGAATCCAAGAAGGGGTGAGTAGAAGACCACCATCATTACTGCATCAGGTCACTATGAATACAATATGATGCTATATGGTGCAGCAACATTCCATACATTTTCCAGGTCTTTGTTAATGAGGTACTGAACAAATTATCATAGGGTGTACTGAAAATATTCTTCCTTATTCTTCCTCAAAAGTCAAGTATTTAGTGTATATTCAGCGTATATTGTTTTTTACTCTAAACTTTGAATGTTTTGGTGCATCTAATTCTGTGGACATACTTGGAAAATATGGTACTATTTGAACCAGATGACGCCACTGAACCATCACACTAATGTGAAACATTGCTTTGTACACTGGTGTCAGATTTAGTTTCTAATAATGACTACCATGAGAAAACAAGGTCAGACTACTGAAGCCCAAAAACTTTCACTGATAACAGAGGAGGGATGTTTCTCTTTAATGGAGACACTCAGCTTTGAATAAGTGAAAGATAATCCTATAAGTGCCTATAATTACTAGTCAATCCAACAGAATTACTCAAGCAGACAGGATTGATAATTAAATTCAGTTCTGCAGGCCAACATCTCTTGTAACAAAATAGGGTTTTGTACCTGGCAATCTCACACTTATTAACATCTAGGCCCCTTTTGGGCATGTAGCCCATGCCCCTCTGTGGTTCTTTGCTGGAGAAGGTATTAAGGTAATGAACGTACGGTGCTTCATCTGTGATCTCAAAGTAGTGGATGCTGCTGTCCCCCTGTGTGAAGAAAAATAGAGTTTGGCAGCATAGTTTAACAAAAAAAAGACAATGTTACCTTTTTGAATGTCTCTCTTTATGACATTGGTCTCTGAAGTTTGCTTCTTTTTTTTTTTTTACTGGAGCTACAAGACTAATGTATGTTGTAAATAACCCAAAAGGGAAAAAAAACTTGATGTACTTGAATTTTTTAATTACATTACATGGAATTTAACAGATGCTCTTATATAGAGCAATATACAATGAGTGCAAGTCAGATACATAAAATGCTTTCTAGACAAGAAAGTTCTAGTGAAAATGAACAAGTGACAGCAATACCTAGTGTAATATGCTGTTGAAGTACCAATACTCAAGCAGCCAAAGAAACAAACCTTAATATAATATATTTACTATAATATAATACTTAACATAAAATATAACTAAATACAGAACTCAAAACAGCTAACCCCAGGCTAGACACTAGCCTGCGTTAGTCTAGACCGAAAGACAGTTACACAATGGGCAGGGAAGAAGGGGAAAGATGCAGCCTGAAGAGGCGAGTCTTCAGTCTGCACTTGAAAGTGGTCAGGAAGTCGGTAGTTCTGACCTTAATGGGAAGGTCATTCCACCAACAAGGAACCAGGACAGACAGTAGTCTTCAGCAGGCTGGGCATGAGTGGTGAGGAGGAGGAGGGGCCAGGCGACCAGCAGTAGCGGAGTGCAAGGGTCTGGCTAGTGTGTAGGGGTGGATCAGACTCTGGAGTTATGCTGGCCCTAACTCCTTGAGAGCCTGGTAAGCTAGCACCAATGTTTTAAATTTGATGCGAGCTGCGATAGGTAGCCAGCGCAGGTTGGCATTCATGTAAGCACATTTTTGGTCGATATATGGTGCCTAAAATGTTTCCATTCTATGCTAAAGGAAGGACTCCTATTTAAATCAGAGATACTACTGTTTCACTGAAGAGTGCATGCATGGCGATGAGCATCCAAACAAGAGTTTTTCACTTATCAGTTTAGCTCCCTCCTGAAAAGGCACAATGTATGTATTTTTGAGAATGTAATATGTGAAGTTTTTGTTATGAAGTTAATTTTGTGACAGGCTACTGGCTTCAAAATGAACGTTTACTATGCTACATGGTTACCATATTAAAGTTTACCAAGATATAATGGTGTATAAATAAGCTAATGGAATGCAATATGAGAATGAAAGAAAAAAGTTTTTTTTTTTTGTACATTTAGCTCCAGCTCTTCCAGATTTTATTTATTTATTTATTTATTTGGTTTTTAATAAATCTTAAAATCACCAGTCATGTCTCAAGCCATCATTTGGAGAGGGTAAGCTACATATATACAGTTGTGGTCAGAAGTTTACATACAGTGACATGAATGTCAGCTTGGATATGAATGTCATAGCAATATTTGGGCTTTCGATTATTTTTCTGAGCTGTTCTTTTTCTGTGGCAGAATGATTGTACAGCATACATCTTAAAAAACAACAACTAGAATTTGGTGCACAATTTTCTTTGGGTTTTCTGAAATCAACACAGGGTCAAAAGTATACATACATGGTCAAAAATTTACATACACTCACTTAGATTATTAATTCAGAGGTGCTGAGACTTCCAAAATGTCTCTTATCTTGCCAAGGCCTCTTAACTTCTTGTTAGTGATTATGATTGACTACAGCTGGTAGCTTCTCTGTACCTTCATAAAATGTGCCTTCGTAAAATGGGTTTGTTGACAGCACTCATTGGATTGACCAACACACAGTAAAATGGGAAAGTCAAAGGAGCTCAGTGCAGATCTGAGAAAGAAGATCGCAGATGTACACAACTCCGGAATGTCTCTTAGAGCCATTTCCAAACAACTGCAGATCCCAAGATCAGTTCAAACAATTGTAAGTAAGTTATTGGGAGGTGTAGTCACTTTGCCAAGCCACTTTGCTTCAAGAAAACCCAAACTGTCATCCTCAGCTGAAAGGAAATTGACTCAGATAGTCAGGAACAACTCAGGAACCACAATGGCACAGCTGTTCCATGAACTGGAAGCTGATGGATCACTGTCTACAGTTCAGTGAGTTTTATATCACCATGGACTAAGATGCTGCTATCCAAGAAATAACCCCCTGCTCCAAAATTGACACCTTCAAGCTTAAAGTTTGAAGCTGACCACATGGACAAAGTAAAAGCCTTCTGGAAGAAAACTGTATGGTCAGATGAGACAGATTGAGTTTTTTGGCCACAATAACCATCATGTACAGAACACTGTACCAGCTGCTGCTGTTGGTAGCAGCATCATGCTCTGGGGCTGTTTTACAGCCAGTGGGTCATTGCACAAAGTGGATGGACTAATGAAGGAGGACTACCTCAGAATTCTTCAGCATAACCTCAAACCATTGGAAACTTGAACATGATTGGAAGTCACAACAGGACAATGAACCCAAACATGCATCAGAGCTGGCTGTGGAGGATAAAGCAGGCTAACATTAAGCTTAAAACAAGTCCTGACTTCAACCCTATTGAAAACATATGGACCGTGCTCATAAGTCGAGTCCATGCCAAGAGAAGAAAAAAAAATTGATTGAACTCTACCAATTCTATCATGAAGAGTTATGAAACCAGAATTCTGCCAGAAGCTTGTTCATGGTAAACAAAAAATGTTTGGTCAAGGTGAATCTTGCAAAGAGACATTTTATCCAAATATTAGGTGTGCTGTATGTAAATTTTTGACCCTGTATGTATACTTTTGACCATGTTTTGATTTCAGAAAACCCACAGAAAATCTGTGCACCAAATTCTGTTGTTTTTTAAAGATGTATGCTGTACAATCATTCTGCCACAGAAAAAGAACAGTTCAGAGAAATCACTGAAAGCCCAAATATTGCCATGACATTCATCTCCAAGATGACATTCATGTCACTGTATGTAAACTTCTGCAGCAAGGATGCATTCATCCTTCTACATCACCTGCATCAACTGGATTCTTTTTTGTGGAAAAGAAGGGAAGGGGTGTCAGGCCATTGATTGGTTTGGACCAAGTCAGTCAAATATCCTTATCCTCTACTCCTTGTCCATTCTGCCCTGGAACAGTTGCGCTGCACATGGATCTTCACGAAGCTCAACCTTAAATGTGCCTACAACCTGGTATGGATTCGAGAGGGAGTCGAGTAGAAGACAGCATTCAGCAGTACCGCGGGTCACTTTGAATACTGTCTAATGCCATATGGGCCATTTTGTGCACCCAGCGGTTTTCAATGGGTATTTTCAATGGGTATTTTCTGGCACTCTAATGATTTTGGCATACTCTGAGTTTGTCAATTTCAACAAATCTAAGCAGTATTTTCAAAGTTATATGACTTTTTTTGTATTCAGCACAAGTTCAGCTACAAGAATATCTATATAGTACATATGTCATGATTGTACTTAAACAGATAAATGAAGATGTTGTAAAAATAAGTTTTAGAACTGTGTTGGAATGTGTGAAAAAACATGACCTTACCCATTGTATCGAACTGTTTTGGTCACTTGAGGTGATTTCTGTTCAGTCTTATCAAGCACAAACTGAAATCTGCTCCATTGATTTGGACAATTAAGTGACCATCAAAAAATGTATGTCCTATTGTTTTGGGATAAAGGGTTGGCAGTGGGAGGGGTATTACTGAATACAGAAGTGTAAAAAAAATTCCATTTTTCATTCAATGAGAAGAGTGAAGGCAAGGCAAGTTTATTTATATAGCACATTTCATACACAATGGCAGTTCAATGTGCTTTACAGAAGCAAAAACAAAAACAGTAAACAATAGAGAAATAAAATTACATAAAATAATTTTATTTTTATTCTAAAACAATTAATTAAAAGAATTAAAGGAATTAAAAGAAAATACTAAGAATTAAAAAATAGTAGAAATAAAATAATAAAATGCCAATAAGAAAAAGGAGAAAAAGAAAAAGAAACCAGCGGAATAAAATAGAATAAAGTTAAAGTAAATTTAAAACATGCAGATAAAGTAAAGATTATAAAAAATGTAAAAATATTAATTATTTAACAGAAAGTATCTGAAAACAGCTTGGTCTTTAACCTAGATTTGAAGCTGCCAACAGCAGGAGCATTTTTAAAGTCCTCTGGCAGTTGGTTCCATAGCTGTACTGCATAGTAGCTAAAAGCTGCTTCACCACACTTTGTTTTAACAACTGGTTTTAATAGTAAATTTTTCTGCTGCGATCTGGTAGATCTGATTGGGTTAAGTGAGTGAAAACCTCTCCCACTGCCAACTCTAAATCCCATCAGATTAACGCTTTATCCCATCAGGTCAAGTCACAATGAGTAATGGCCCAGTCACACCGCCCGAACTTTGCTGGAGCGTTCCTGGAGCGGTGAAAAAAATTCATCACCGCTCGTAACCGTTCACCACCATTTAACAAAAGTTGGCCCCCGTTAAAGCAACGCCGTATACGCTCGGCCACCGCAGATGTTTCTTGAGGGGCCCTCCTACCGCTCCGAAAGTTTTGAGCTGCACAAAATATTGCGAGCGGTGAGGAGGGGGCAATTTTCCGCCCCGGCAAAGTTCACCCCCGCTCCACCAACACCCAGTCAAAGTTTGGCACCGCTAGACGCAAGTTCGTGGACGCTTGGGTCCGCTAGGCCAACGCAGAAATCTTGAACGCTGGACCACCGCTGCTTTGCCAGCGTTGCCCGGGCGGCGATTAAACGTTGCACAAACTTCGGTGGAGCGGTTGTAAGCGTTTTACGAGCGGACACGGGGTTGCTGGAACGGTGTTGGGCGTTGAAGCAGCTATCCATGGCGGCGATGAACTTTGGTTTGGCGTTGGTATAGAGGTGTCGGAGCGGGACCAGAATTTGGCTATAAATACGGGGAGAAATGGACCAGGAGCTCATTTGGAATCGAGCTGCCGTTGAGTTCAGACCTCATCTATATCGAATTTGCTCAAAGTTACAGTAAAACTGTATCACCATGGATGCTGAGAGACTTGCTATGATTGGTGCTAAACCAACTTTATACCCCCGCCAAGCCAAAGCCCGCATGTGCAGAACGCCGCTTTAGGGCCCTGTCACACTACGACGTTCTCACCAGCGTTCGAGTAACGTGTTGCGAAACGCAGAGGAACGTCGAGAACGTTAGAAAAAAGTTACAAGAAAGTTAGACGAGCGTCGGCAAACGTTGGGGAACGTCGAGGGACGTCGGCGAACGCTGAGGGTGAAAAATAGTTTTGGGTGTGCACAAAAATTCAGGACGTTCTATCAAAACGCTACTTACACGTTAGAGGAACGTTACACGAAAGTTTGCGGGCGTTACTCGAACGTTACTCGAAAGTCAGGACGTTCCCTGGACGCTAGGCGGACGCCGGCCCATCAGGGTCGAGTGTCCAGCGCGTGCCTAGCGCTTGGGTAACGCTTGCCTAACGCCTGTGTAACGTCCATCGAACGTCTGTCCAGCGTGTCGCCAATGTTTTTCAGCGTTCGTCAGCGTTCGCCGAGCGTTCTTAACGCTCATGTAACGCTCTTTCAACATCTTTCTAACGTCTGTCAGCGTTCTGAATTTTTCCAGCGTCTGTGTAACGTCCAGAACATTACCTGGACGCAAGGCAGACGCTACCCAAATGCTATGATAACGCTATCAAAGCGCTGTGGACGCTATGAGAACGCTAGGTTTTGCTGCTATTTTGGACCACAAACGTCGCCTGACACTGAGGGAACGTTGGCTGAGCGTTACCCAAGCGTTACAAGAACGTTACAACATCGTTGACCTAGAAACTTAATTTGAAGAACGTCGACGTTCCCCGGCGTTTCTCAAATTTTTAAAAACGCAACCAAACGTCGAACAAAACGCTATAGTGTGACAGGGCCCATACCAACGCTCACGTCACCGCTAAACCAACGCTCGCTACCGCTCGCTACTGCTAAACCAACGCTAAAGCAACGCCGGCTTCAGCGGTGCACCGCTAAGCCAACGCCCGTGTTTTCGATTTTTTTTCCCATTTTGTGTGCGGTGATGAGCGTTGTCGAAATTCGGCCCCCCCTCCCTACCGTTCAAGGAACGCTCCAGCAAAGTTCGGGCGGTGTGACCGGGCCATAAGGTAATGTTTTTTCACACATTCCAATGCAGTTCTAAAACTGCTTTTTACAACAGCTTCATTTATCTGGTATTTGACTCTATTCATTGTGTCTTGAAATTAACTCTTGTACTACTTCACTCAGTTCAGAGCCACAACCAACTGTTACACAATTATTCTGTAATTTTACTCTCTAAACTCAAAATTGAGGAAAATAGTTTTAACTCTGGAAAACTTGCTCAGTCATTTTTGCTGTGCATGCATTACAGCGCACACATTTCAAAAGATATGCTCATAATAAATACAATAAATATTTACACTTACTCGAGTTGATCTTTGGCTGGATCGAGTAAAAAAAAAAAAGCACCGCTCGTTGTCAGTGTCGCAGTTCTCAAGATTGAATTGAATCGCTGTCCTGAATCATCTGAAGCACATAAAATCCACATGCCGTCTCGCAACAAATTTTACCTCCAAACAGCCTAAACTATGTCTGACAGATTTCATCCTGTTTACGGTGGGCGTTTCAACTGCGAAAGAGAAACCAATTGAAATCGAAAGAGTGAAAGTGATTATCATGCCGTTACCATGTGAATAGTCTTTTATGAATGCGTAAGTGGGCACTCAGTGCTCTGACTCCAGTGTAACTGAGTAAGGTGACAAGTTTTATGTTTCATCTAATTTAGGTAATTAAAAAAATATAATATTATTTGACAGTGGGCATATAGGAAAATGTAAAGTATAAAGTTTCTGTCAATATGGACACACTCTGGATATAGTGCTGAGGAGTCAGATGGCAGAGTTGCTTTGATTTGTATTATTCTTATCAACTATGTGTTTAAATCTTTCTATTTCTTTCCTGTCTTTTTAGTTGATATTTATCCACTTATTTTATTTTTAGGGCCCGAGCACCGAGTTGAAGGCCATATGGCCTGCACCATAGGTGCAAAGACCTATTGTTTTCGGCATGTTTTTTTCTTCTTCACTTATTATTATTATTATTATTATTATTGGGGCCCAAGCACTGAGGTGCAGGCCATAGGGCTGCAGCATAGGTGCAAAGCTCAATTGTTTTCGGTATGTTTTTTCTTCTTCTGCTGCTTATTATTATTATTATTATTATTATTATTATTATTAGGGCCTGAGCACCGAGGTGCAGGTCTGCACCATAGGTGCAAAGCTCAATTGTTTTCGGCATGTTTTTTCTTTTCCTGATTATTATTATTAGGGCCCAGGCACCATGGGTGCAAAGCCCTATTGTTTTTGGCATGTTTTTTTCTTATTATTATTAGGGCCAGAGCACCAAGGTGCAGGCCATAGGCCTGCACAATAGGTGTAAAGCCCTATTGTTTTCGACATGTTTTTTTCTTCCTCTTATTATTTGGGTGGTGCAAGGCCTCTGTTGTCCACCAGAAGCTGCTACACCAGAGGTGCAAGGCCCTATTGTATTCAGAAGGATTCTTCTCTTTATTATTATGATTAAGGCCTGAGCACTGAGGTGCAGGCCTATGGCCTGCACCGTAGGTGCAAAGCCCTATTGTTTTTGGCATGTTTTTTCTTCTTCTAATGATTATTATTATTTTAATTATTATTTTATTTCTCCATGGAAGAACTCATTTTTGAGGCACCTGCGATGCTCGAAAACTCACAAATTTTAGTTCACTGATCAAATGTGCGTAAAATCACAAAGTTACACTGAGAGTTTGACCTATCCATGTCAAATTTGGTAGGTGTGTGGAGTGCTCTGAGATGAGCAAAACTGCCTTTCCATTGCATCAGCCTTAATCAGCAGGAAGTGAGATATTTTTGGTTTTGTGCGTTTTGACACGAGTTGCGTTTTAACAAACTCCTCCTCAGCGATTTGTTGGATCCATGCCATATTTGGTATCCCTCATTTCAAGATGTTGCTGATGTTAAGTTGTGAAGGGATTTGTGATGTCGCAAGATGTTGAAATGGCGAACCAATAAATTTATACGTTGCGCCACGCAAACAGGAAGTGTCTCATAAATTCATCATGCATTGCTTGATATGGCTCAAATTTCACAGGTTATAGGACATCATGGTTCTGAAGATATCCACATGCCCAAAGACACCCTCTTGTATAGTGCCACCATTTGGACATGGACAGTAAGGACTCCATTGCCAAAATGTGTTACATTTTGATGTACTCTTCCTAGATGGTTTGTTGGATTCATTCCATATTTGGTATCATTGATGTCAAGATGTTGCTGATTTTAAATTGCGATGGGATTTGCAATATGTCACAAGATGTTGAAATGGTGAACCAATACATTTATGTTATGCCACACAAATAGGAAGTGTGTCATAAATTCACTGTGCATTGCCAGATATGGCTAAAAACTCACAGGTCATAGGACATCAGAGTTCTGATGATATCCACATGCTCAATTTGACCCTCTGGTATAGCGCCACCTTTTGGACCTAGAGAGTAATAATTCCATTGCTGAAAAACTGACTCATGAACTTTGGAACACACATCATTCCTGGCCACTGCTACTCAGGGATAGAGGCTTGGCCTCAAGTGCGAGGGCCCTTTATCGCTGCTAGTATCTTTCTTTCTTTCTTTCTTTCTTTCTTTAAAATTATTATTTTCTTCTCCATGGAAAAACTCATTTTTGAGGCACTTGCAGTGCTCAAAAACTCACAACTTTTGGCTCACTGACCAAATGTGCATAAATTCACAAAATTACACTGAGCAAGGGACTGGGCATGGTCCCAGAGCTCTATAATGCCCCCGAGAACAAGCTATGGTTGAGATGAAGTTGCTCGGATTGGCACGAGATATGATGTGATCGATATGCTTGTGATACAGGACAAAGTTCGCATAGTGGTATTTGACTTTGCCCAACAGGAAGTCAGCCATGTTGGATGGAATGTGGGATTTTGGAATTTTCCCATGCTGTTTTGAGGGGTTTATGATGGCTAAAACCTCATGAAATTTTGCCCATACATTTGTCCTATGATACAATTTGAGTTGATATGGTAAATTCATCTACCTAAGCTTCATTAACTCCATAGCATCATCTAGTTAAAAAATACAGATTTGACAATTCATGAAATTTGGTACACACGTCAGTCATGCGCACGGACACTCAGCCATAGGGGCTTGACCCCAGGTGTGTCTGGGGGACTCCATAGCACCCCCATATGACACGGAGATGCCTGCCCAGTATATAGTTTCACCTATCCATGTCAAATTTGGTAGGTGTGTGGAGTGCCCCGAGATGAACAAAATTGCATGATACACTGCATCAGCCATACTCCACAGGAAGTGAGATATTTTTGGTTTTGTGCATTTTGATGTGTCTCATTTTTTAACAAACTCCTCCTAGGCAGTTTGTTGGATCCATGCCATATTTGGCATACGTCATGTCAAGATGTTGTTGATCTTAAATTGCGAAGGGATTTGCAATATGTCACAAGTTGTTGAAATGGCGAACCAATGAATTTGTTATGCCATGCAAACAGGAAATGAGTCATAAATTCACCATGCATTGCCTGATATGGCTTAAACTTCACAACTTATAGGATATTATGGTTCTGAAGATATCCACATGCCCAAAGATACCCTCTGGTATTGCACCACCATTTGAACATGGACAGTAATGACTCCATTGCCAAAACACGTGTTACATTTTGATGTACTCTTCCTAGGCAGTTAGTTGGATCTCGTCTCATCTCATTATCTCTAGCCGCTTTATCCTGTTCTACAGGGTATCCTGGAGCCTATCCCAGCTGACTACAGGCGAAAGGCGGGGTACACCCTGGACAAGTCGCCAGGTCATCACAGGGCTGACACATAGACACAGACAACCATTCATACCTACAGTCAATTTAGAGTCACCAGTTAACATGTCTTTGGACTGTGGGGGAAACCAGAGCACCTGGAGGAAACCCACGCAGACACAGGGAGAACATCCAAACTCCACACAGAAAGGCCCTCGCCAGCCACGGGGCTCGAACCTGGACCTTCTTGCTGTGAGGCAACAACGCTAACCACTACACCACCATGCTGCCCAGTTTGTTAGATTCATATCTTATTTGGTATACATCATGTCAAGATGTTGCTGATTTTAAATTGCGAAGGGATTGAGCCATGTTGTTTTCCCAATGTTTTTTTTTTCTTCTTCTTCTATAATTACAGATTTGACACCTTTGAAATATTCAAAAACTCAGGAAATTTTGTGCACTCTTGAAAATAGGGCAAAAGTTTATTTTTTCTTAGGTTATTTGCCTTGGGTGAGTCTAGAATACATCATAGCACCCCCTAACATTTTGGATTCAAATTTATAGCTTTGGATGCCACAACGTTCATCTGATGTTCATGAGTTTTGGAGGGAACAATGTCCTCACTAAACCAAACATATTTCCCATTTATTTGCATTAGCTTCGCCCAAAATGAAGTCAGCCATTTTGGAATTTGTGATGTTTTAACTTATTTTTACATACACTTTCACACTTATCCTAGGCAGTTCATCGGTTTTCCTTAAAAGTTTGTAGGAATAAACTTCAGACACACACGATGATAAATTGCGAAGGAATAGTGCATCTCAAACGAGGACGTAATGGCGGCCAATGTTGGATGGAATACAGGATTTTGAAATTTTCCCATGCTGTTCTGAGGGGCTTACAATGGCTAAATACTCATGGAACCTGCCTCTGACATTTGTTGTGGGATATCTTTTGAGGTACTATTTTCAATTAGCGTAGGTTGGCCTCATCAGCTACATCGCACCCCTATTTCAAAACTTTTTGCTTTGGTTGCCACAGAGCTCATTCGATGTTCATGAGTTTTAGAGAGAACATTGTCCTCACTATGGCAAACATATTTCCCATTGGTTTGCTTTAGCTATGCCTAAGAGAAAGTCAGCCGTTTTGGAATCTGTGATGTTTTAACCTATTTTTTTTACATACTCTTTCACACTTCTCCTACGCAGTTCATTGGTTTTCCTTGAAAGTTGGTAGGTACAAACTTCAGACAGATGGGATGATAAATTGTGAAGGAATAGTGGATAGCTCAAATGAGAACGTAATGACAGTCAATGTTGGATGGAATATGGGATTTTTAAATTTTCCTGCACTGTTCTGAGGGGCTTACAATGGCCAAAAATGCATGGAACCTTCCTCTGACATTTGCTCTGGCATATCATTTGAGTTGATATTGTAAATTAGCATAGGCTGGCCTCATCAGCTACATAGCGCCCCCTGTTTCAAACCTTTTCACTTTGGTTGCCACACAGCTCATTCGATGTTCATGAGTTTTGGAGGGAACATTGTCCTCACTACAGCAAATATATTTCCCTTTGGTTTGCATTAGCTCCACCCAACAGGAAGTTGGCCATTTTGGAATTTGTGATGTTTTAAGCCATTTTTTGCATACTCTTTCACACTTCTCCTAGCCAGTTTATTGACATTGAGACTATTGAGACATTGTCACTGAGACTCCTCCTCGGTATATAGTTTCACCTATCTGTGTCAAATTTGATCAGTATGTGTCAGCATGAGCTAAAGCATGTGCTGACAGAACATAGAATACAGTTATGAGCAAGAGTGAAATTTCCCACGACATGAGTGCATTCCTATCTTCTGTATAGTATTCAGGCATGGGGCTTTAACGAAAAATAAATTTGATAACATTGAGGCCGGATGGCATGGTTTCTTGAGATGGATGGTGAAAGGTGGATGTGTGTGTAAAATCCCAGATAGCAAAAGGGCGTTGATTCGACGGGGACTCATCGGCATGTTCTTCGACCATACGCTGTCGAATCATCGTGGATCACCGGCGTTGATTCAACACCGCTTTGCTCATACGAGTTTGCATTGAAACGACGTTGAAAAGTGGATGGTGGCTGACAGAGAATAGACCCCCTTTCACCCTTTATTCAACTACGGATTTCAGTCGATTTATAGTTTAATTTTCGGCGATGATTCATCCAACTTTACTTCCTGTTTTATGTACAACAGGAAGGCTACAAATTAAGCAAAACAGGCTAAATTAAACTAGCTAACAATAAAGCATCGGGGCTCTTGCCTAGGATGAACACACACATGCATACTTCAACCATGAAAGTGAAACTTAATTTATATCAATGTGCGTAGGCTAAGTCCTGTTTTATGTACAACAGGATATAAAAATGCATGCAACAATGCACCTCTCCTAATGTTTGTCAAGCTATCTAATGAGGCATAACTTTTAACATTTATAAGGAACAGAACACACTTGAACAAGTTCTTAGAAACATTTTTATGATTTATTTATAATTTATAATTGTGGCCTATTCCTCCTGCGGAAACAGAAAAACATAACCAAAATTAATTTGATGCAGCATTGATAAAGAAAGTCAGCAGTAGGCTATGGGTTTCTAAATGCCACCCTACCTCACGTCTCCTCATCCCTCCCTCTCTCTCTGGCGCATACTTAAGCCACTTCTTGATTGCGTCACTAAAAGTAGCGTGTGTGCTCCCTGGCAGCTGCTTTTGTAGAGCATCTGAAAGAAAAAGAACAAAACAACATTGAGACTTTGCATGGTGATAATTGTTAAAGTTTGAGTTGTTAAGACTATGCACGTCACACTCTAGTGGTAGGTGGCAAGTAATGGTACTAGTACAGAAAATATATGTAAAAATCAGAAACCATAGATGTGAATCTTGTGACAATTTAAACGGGATTAAAAAAAAAAACATTTTAATTTCCCCATTGACACAAAGCGGAAATAGAAATGCCACTACCGGACCGTTCGTCACTCAGTCAGCCTCCCTGGACTTGCCTGCACACCTGCTTTTTCTGAGTAAGGCGCCTGGTGAGTTTCTTAATCCTTTTTAATCCTTTGCATCTTTCACAATATGTTTGTCGTTGTCGTTATAATCGTAATGTTACAGTTAGTGAAGGAGTTATCAAAGAACGTTTAGAAGTAGTGTGCAAGTACTTGCGACAGCTTACTATTTTACCCTCTTTTACAGCTTTGTGCACATGCATAACCTACCAAACAGGACATCATGGATCTTGGTGTCCTTAAACGCAGTTTTTTCCCCCTTTCCAGCCCAGTTAAATTGGCTGGCCAAGCTGTTGACCAGGAGGCTACGCAGCATCTGCCTCACTGTGACCCCTATGTCGGTTCCTCCACAAAGGGCTAAGGTAGACACCTGATAGAATAAAATGTAGCATGAAGACAATAATGAGACAATAATGAGGCTACACAAAAGAACAGGTCAGCTCAAAACGACATGCGACCTAGGCCTACATGCTCGATTTAAACGCTAAGTTTTCACACCAACGCTAAGTTTTCACTCCAACAAGACAACTACTTCGACTCGTTTTTCGATTGAATAATGCATCTGCATTGTTGTTGTTTCAAATGGATACTAGTTGAGGGAAATTTCTCCAACGCGTGATATGACTGAAGTTCATCATAACTTCTTAAACTGCTTGAAATTGTATTCGAAATTCCCTTTATTAATAGTGACTGAATAATGGTACGTACCAGATGTCCAGGGATGAATGAAAATGTAGCGTGGTCCAGTGTTTTTCTCAATGTTGTTTCAATGGTCCAAGCGTAACAGCAGGCTGATCCACAAGAGAGTCGCGATCCAACTGAGTGGTGTGGGAGTTTCACGTGCACCCAGGTATATAACGAAAATGACGTCATCCAGTAAACAGCAGTGGTAATTGCACTGCATTATGGGACAGCGTGGGACATCTAACGACATATCGCTACGTATACGTACTGGCCCTTTTTATATCATGCCTTGAAATGAAAGTCAATACAACAGAGATGAGAGACACTGGGTATGAAAGTAACACCAGGATAAGTTGTAACACCACCATTCCCACCAGTTAGGTATAAGATGCAGGTTTTGTAACACTTTCAATCTTCTTAGAATTAATTTATGATCATCTTGGAAATGTTAAGTTATTTGCAAAAAAACTTTCAAAGATAGAAGGTCAAATCCATTGCTGAGTTAAGAAAGTAAACTGGTTTTTGTTCTTTTTTTTATCATTTACTTATCATTATCACTTATACTTATATCATTTATTCATATCTATGTGTAAGCAGGATAAGACAAACAGTGGCAACTTCAGGCCCGTAGCCAGCATTGTGGAGGGGGGGGGGGATCTTTTTTCCCCAAAGGTGGACTTCATCTGGCCCCCTACTCCCGTACCCCCCAAATACACGAGCACACTTCAAATCTTCTAATTTAGACATTTAAAAAAATGTTCTACAACACTCTAGCCTAGTGACTTACCAGTAACAAAATAGACTTGAAGTATTCAGATCCGCTCTGCATAAAGCAGCTAAATCCTCTCTCTGTCTCCTGGCAGAAAGCTCCTTGGTTTGCTTGTGTCTCAATCACAGCTGGTATTCTGTAGAAAGACTTCTTTTCACCTTTCCCATCAGCTTTGTTAGAACACCCTAACACAGCACAAAAGTTTACCATTGTAGGTTTTTGATGAACCAAGTGCCTCGTGGGTTCACATACCGCATGCTGCCGTTATTTCCCCCTAATCACGAGTTTGTTGGTCTTCCAATATGGCGCAGGGTTTGTTTACTTCCGGTTTCGGGTGACGTCAGTGAAAGGGGTCTAATGGGGGCATTACCGCCACCCACTGGATTGGGGTGTAAAGCAGTCTGAACAAAACGTGTAAACATAAACATAGGAGAAATGAACCTGTTTTTCTAACTCGTCCTCACTTAGTCTACTTTTCTTTTTTGATTAGTCTGGATTTGATATTGTAAATTTAAATGTGAATCAATGTATATTCATTGGACATGAACAAATGAATAAATCTTGAGTAATCTTGAGGGGCGTGTGTGTCTGGGGGGGGGGGGATCGAACGAACCCTCCGATCCCCCCTGGCTACGGGCCAGAATTTATATTCTGAACAATTAGTTGCTCATCCTACCAATGTTGAAAACTGGCCGGCAAAAGTGACGATGGTTCAACATCGTATATTCGACCTTCTCTGACGGTCGACAGATCAACCTTTACCCACGGTGATTCAACAGTGATAAATCGACCTTCTCCGACGGCGGAGAAATCGATGTTTCACGGCGCCGTTTCAGCGTTGATTTTCTGACTTACGACGAAAACCGACCATTCTGACCAAGAATCGACGCCGTTTCAACGTCCGTCTGCTATCTTGGATGTATCTAACAAGAAAGAAAAGGTGATCCACAAACTCAAGTGGACAGAAAGCTGGACTGAAGCTTTAAAATATCAAATAAATGACTGCGTGAGATCACAAACATGCTACCCATCCACAACTTCTGTGATGAAAGAAAGAACACACTTTATTTATCACATGTACACTTAAGTACAGTGAAATTCCTCCTCTGCATTTAACCCATCTGAAGCAGTGAACACACATGTACACACACGTAAGCAATGAGCAAACACACACACACAACATCTGGCCGAACACTCTGTTGGTGAGGTCTTTAACTCCCACCTCTGGGAGAGCTTCTCCCAGCTTCCGAGGGAGGCAGGGGACATTGAGTCTGAGTGGACCATGTTCTCTGCCTCCATTGTCGATGCAGCTGTTTGGAGCTGTGGCCGCAAGGTCTCCGGTGCCTGTCATGGCGGCAATCCCCGAATCCGGTGGTGGACACCGGAAGTAAGGGATGCCGTCAAGCTGAAGAAGGAGTCCTATCGGGCCATGTTGGCCTCCGGGACTCCGGAGGCAGCTGATGGGTATTGGCAGGCCAGGCGTGCCGCAGCTCGGGCAGTTGCGGAGGCAAAAACTCGGAACTGGGAGGAGTTTGGTGAGGCCATGGAGGAGGACTATCAGTCGGCCTCAAGGAAATTCTGGCAAACTGTCCGGCGCCTCAGGAGGGGGAAGCAGTACTCTGCCAACACTGTTTACAGTGCGGGTGGGGAGCTGTTGACCTCGACTGGGGATATTGTCGGGCGGTGGAAGGAATACTTCAAGGATCGCCATAATCCTACTGTCACATCTTCCATTGAGGAAGTGGAAGCTGATGACTCAGAGGTGGACTCGTCCATTACACAAGCCGAAGTCACTGAGGTGGTTTGCAAGCTCCTCGGTGGCAAGGCATCGGGGGTGGATGAAATCCGCCCTGAGTATCTCAAGTCTCTGGATGTTGTGGGGCTGTCTTGGCTGACACACCTCTGCAACATCACGTGGCAGTTGGGGACAGTGCCTCTGGAGTGGCAGACCGGGGTGGTGGTCCCTCTTTTTAAGAAAGGGGACCGGAGAGTGTGCTCCAATTATAGGGGAATCACACTTCTCAGCCTCCCTGGGAAGGTTTACTCCAGGGTACTGGAGAGGAGAATTCAGCCAATAGTCGAACCTCGGATCCAGGAGGAACAATGTGGTTTTCATCCTGGTCTTGGAACACTGGACCAGCTCTATACCCTTCATAGGGTGCTCGAGGGTTCATGGGAGTTCACCCAACCGGTCCACATGTGCTTTGTAGATCTGGAGAAGGCATTCGGCTGTGTCCCTTGTGGTATCCTGTGGGGGGGTGCTTCGGGAGTATGGGGTTCGGGGCTCTTTGCTAAGGGCTGTCCAGTCCCTGTACGAATGGATCAGGAGTCTGGTTCACATTGCCGGCAGTAAGTCAGACCTGTTCCCAGTACATGTTGGACTCCGGCAGGGCTGCCCTTTGTCACCAGTTCTGTTCATAATTTTTATGGATGGAATTTCTAGGTGCAGCCAGGGGCCGGAGGGAATCCTGTTTGGGAACCACAGGATTTCATCTCTGCTTTTTGTGGATGATGTCCTGTAGGCTTCTTCAAACCAGGACCTTCAGCATGCACTGGGGTGGTTTGCAGTCAAGTGTGAAGCGGCTGGGATGAAAATCAGCACCTCCAAGTCCGAGGCCATGGTTCTCGACCGGAAAAGGATGGCTTGCCCTCTTCAGGTTGGTGGAGAAGTCCTGCCTCAAGTGGAGGAGTTTAAGTATCTCGGGATCTTGTTCATGAGTGAGGGAAGGATGGAGTGTGAGATCAACAGGTGGATCAGTGCAGCCTCCGCAGTGATGCAGTCACTTTACTGGTCCGTCGTGGTGAAGAAGGAGCTCAGCCAAAAGGTGAAGCTCTCGATTTACCAGTCAATCTACGTTCCGACTCTCACCTATGGTCATGAGCTTTGGGTAATGACTGAAATAACAAGATCGTGGATACAAGCGGCTGAAATGAGTTTCCTTCTCAGGGTGGCTGGATGCTCCCTTAGGCTGAGAAGCACAGTCACTCGGGAGGAACTCGGAGTAGAGCCGCTGCTCCTCCACATCGAGAGGAATCAGCTGAGGTGGCTCGGGCATCTCTTTCGGATGCCTCCTGGATGCCTCCCTAGGGAGGTGTTCCAGGCATGTCCCCCTGGGAGGAGGCCCCGAGGAAGACCCAGGACATGCTGGAGGGACTATGTCTCTCAGCTGGCCTGGGAATGCCTCGGTGTTCTTCCTGAGGAGCTGGCCGAGGTGTCTGGGGAGAGGGAAGTTTGGGCTTCCATGCTCAGACTGCTGCCTCCACGACCCGGCCCCGGATAAGTGGAAGAAAATGAGATGAGATGATATCTCATGGTTTGTGGTGGTTAGCACTGTCGCCTCACAGCAAGAAGGTCTGGGTTTAAGCCCCGTGGCCGGCGAGGGCCTTTCTGTGTGGAGTTTGCATGTTCTCCCCGTGTCCGCGTTGGTTTCCTCCGGGTGCTCCGGTTTCCCCCACAGTCCAAAGACATGCAGGTTAGGTTAACTGGTGACTCTAAATTGACCATAGGCGTGAATGTGAGTGTGAATGGTTGTCTGTGTCTATGTGTCAGCCCTGTGATGACCTGGTGATTTGTCCAGGGTGTACCCCACCTTTCGCCTGCGACCCTGTAGAACAGGATAAAGTGGCTACAGATAATGAGATGAGATATATTACACACACACACACACACACACACACACACACACAGAGCAGTGGGTAGCTATGCTACAGTGCCCAGGGAGCAGTTGGGGGTCAGGTGCCTTGCTCAAGGGCACTTCAGCCCAAGGTCACCTCATGTTAACCTAACCGCATGTCTTTGAACTGTGGGGGAAAACCCATGGACAGAACATGCAAACTCCACACAGAAAGGCCCCCATTGGCCACTGTGCTCGAACCCAGAACCTTCAATGCTAACCACTACACCACCATGATTGAGCATCTATATATTTTTCAAAAAAACAAAATTTCTCAGTTTCAACATTTGATATGTTGTCTTTGTATTACTTTCAATGAAATATAGGGTTTCCATGTTTTTTGCAAATTATTGCATTCTGTTTTTATCTACAGTTTATCCAGCATCCCAACTTTTTTGGAATTGGGGTTGTACTGTATCTCTGTGCACAGATTGGAATGTCTCGCATTAAAACACTGCAACTGTGTTACATGCATAGTTAACAGAATGCTGATTTGAATGATGTGAATCACACATTTCCATGAGGAATAATTTTTGTGATTCATCATGTCATGGTGCATCATTACATACTGATAAAAATTGTCTGGCATGCTTGAAACTGGTACAGGCTGGTCTGATTGCTCTTGAAACTGGTACAGGCGGTCCTGATTGCTATTTGTTTTAGCTACGTTACATCCTTGAGGTTATGCTGACCAGTAATGTCTTTCTTCTTCTCATAAGACTATGATCCTGATGGGTGGTGGAATGGTACATAATGTCTCTTTTTTTCATACAGTAGTGTAGTCTAAACCAGTGATGTAATGCTTCGTCACCCATTTACGTTATACTTAGATAACTTAGCTTCGTCAATCAAGTCATCATCATCCAATCACATAGCTACAACACACTCATCTTTGTCCTACAATAAACTGAAAAACATCTCTGAGCAGCTGTGTCTGTCAGTGACTGCTCCCAGATCAATCCATGAGGTAGAATCTCCTGGATATCTGTGAGGCAGAATCTCTTGGGTGGTAGAGGTCCACATTTCTAGATCATACTTTGTCACTTCAACCACCTTCAGTGCAGACAGATCAAAGCCTAACTAGTACTGTATCAGGATATTAAAAAGACTAAAATAGCATGTACATTTAATTTAAAAATGTGGTTTGTTTGAATGCAACTCCCAGTGACATTTCAAAACAATAGCACATAAAATGCATCTTCTTAGTTGGTGTCATAGTTTTACTATTAAATTGCAAAACAAATGAATAAAACAAAAAAGGAGATTGAGTTTTCCCCTCACATCCCCATTTGTAAATCAACCCCTAGTTTGGGAACCCCTAGATTAATACAATATCATACACTCACTGAGCATTTTATCAGAAACACTTTACTAACACTGGGTAGGCCTTTTGTTCTCAGAACAGCCTCAATTCTTCATGGCATGGATTTCACAAGATGTTAGAAACATTCCTTTGAGATTCTTGTCCATCTTGGCGCCACACAATTCCTGCAGATTTTTCAGGTGCATATTATTCCAAGCTGCTTTATCATGCTTTCAATTCTTTTGGCAAGTAAATAAAATGCTAATGTCTTGGTTCATTTTATGTATTCTCCTGTTAAAAAAAAGCCAGTTGTCTGAAGGACAAGGAGCCATTTGCCATGCTTATACCTCAAGTTAGGTAGTTCATATTTTATCCAAAGAATATTCTGTCTTCTAGATGAACAATCTCTTAGATTAAGATGCTGTCTCTTCCAGTGTCCTCCATGTGCACAGGTGAGATTAAAAAAAAAAAAATAATAATAATAATAATAATTAAAGCCGCAAGCGGCCTCGACGGGCCCTCGCGCCAGCGGCCAAGGGGGGCGGGGGCATGCGTCCCCGCGAAATACCTTCCACAGCTTCTTCGGCAAGAGACATTACTCCCGCAATGGCGACAAAGAACAGAATTGGACACATGGCAACGATAGGGTCTCGCACTGTACGGTGCTCGGGCCCTAATAATAATAGCGCCCTAATAAGGGTCTTGTAAAGAGTTTGCTTGCCAAGTTTGACAAATCAGAAGCTGCAATATCATTTCTGCCATAACCAGCACCCCCAGGGGCGAAAGTGCACAAAATTAGGCCTACATGTCAGGTGAGCTATGAAGAGTTTGCGTATGAAGTTTGATGACAATTGAGTAAATAGAAGATGAGATATAGATTTTTGAAGAATAAAATTTGTGGTTTTTCCCATGTCAGTAGGTGGCGCTATGCTGTACATGAGCGATTATGAGTTGGAAAAATAAGTGTCTACAACAGCAACGCACTATCACAAGGTAGTGGTGTGAAGGAAAAGCATTATGGAATTATTTACCAAAAACCCGTTTTGGAGCAATTGCGTCGGCCAAAAACAGCGCCCCCCATGGACGAAAATTCCCAAAATGTGGTATACATGACATGGGAGGTAGGAAGAGGGTGGCCGTGAAGTTTGACCAAATTTGAGGAAAGACTGGAATTTTTGCCCAAAAATAGCGCCCCCAGTGGCGAAATATCACAGAAAGTGGGTAACAAGTCAGAAGCCCAATGAGTGATCTGCGTGTGAAGGATGAGCAGTTTTGAGCAAGTAGAAGATTTGTTATGAATTTTTAAGCATGTAAAATGTTGCATTGAAAATTGATTGATGTATAACTTCTGAAGGGTTTATCCTACGTGAAACCTCTTTAGTAGCTTTTGTCAGCCATGTCTGTAGATGATGTGAATCAATTTTGGTGACATTCCTATGAACGGTCTAGGAGGAGTTGCGCCGTCTTCGTGGCCATGCATTTCGCACAAAAGTGAAATTACCTCACTTCCTGTTGGGCGTGGCTAATGCATTGGCATTACATTTTTGTCCGGCTTAGTGAGATATATATGCGTACCAAATGGCATGCCACTACTACAAACTACATGGCAACCAGGCACCTTAAAGCGGGAGGCCAAAATCACAACGAGTTAGGGGGCGCTATAGAGGCCCTGAGGCCCGCCTGGATCTGGGCTTCTGGTTCTCAGTAGCGGTGGCAGTCTAAGAAAAAGGAGCCAAATTTCGTGCGTTGTCGACCATGGCAAGCGCCCCAATAAGGGTCTTGTAAAGAGTTTGCTTGGCAAGTTTGACAAATCAGAAGCTGCAATATCATTTTTGCCATAACCAGCACCCCCAGGGGCGAAAGTGCACAAAATTTGGCATAGACGTCAGGTGAGCTATGAAGAGTTTGCGTATGAAGTTTGATGACAATTGAGTAAATAGAAGATGAGATATAGATTTTTGAAGAATAAATTTTTTGGTTTTTCCCATGTCAGTAGGTGGCGCTATGCTGTACATGAGCGATTATGAGTTGGAAAAATAAGTGTCTACAACAGCAACGTACTATCACAAGGTAGTGGTGTGAAGGAAAAGCATTATGGAATTATTAACCAAAAACCCGTTTTGGAGCAAATGCGTCGGCCAAAAACAGCGCCCCCCATGGACGAAAATTTCCAAAACGAGGTATACATGACATGGGAGGTAGTAAGAGGGTGGCCGTGAAGTTTGACCAAATTTGAGGAAAGATTGGAATTTTTGCCCAAAAATAGCGCCCCCAGTGGCGAAATATCACAGAAATTGGGTAACATGTCAGAAGCCCAATGAGTGATTTGCGTGTGAAGTATGAGCAGTTTTGAGCAATCAGAAGATTTGTTATGAATTTTTAAGAATGTAAAATTTTGCATCGAAAATTGATTGACGTATAACTTCTGAACGGTTTATCCTACGTGAAACGTATTTAGTAACTTTTGTCAGCCATGTCTGTAGATGATGTGTATCAATTTTGGTGACATACCTATGAACGGTCTAGGAGGAGTTGCGCCGTCTTCGTGGCCATGCATTTCGCACAAAAGTGAAATTACCTCACTTCCTGTTGGGCGTGGCTAATGCATTGGCATTACATTTTTGTCCGGCTTAGTGAGATACATATGCGTACCAAATGGCATGCCAGTACTACAAACTACATGGCACCCAGGCACCTTAATGCGGGAGGCCAAAATCACAACGACTTAGGGGGCGCTATAGAGGCCCTGAGCCCCGGCCAAGTTTGGGCTTCTGGTTCTGAGTAGCGGTGGCAATTCTCGGAACTGGTGCCAAATTTCGTGCGTTTTCGCCCATGGTAAGTGCCCCGAAAATGGCCCAACAGCGGAGAAAAATAAAGAAGAAGAAGAAGAAGAAGACGGAAGAAGAAGAAGAAGAAGAAGAAGACGGAAGAATAATAATAGTGAACTCTTACAAGAACAATAGGGCCTTCGCCCATAGGGCTCGGGCCCTAATAATAAAAGTTATGTATTTAATCATGCCTTGGATGGCATGACAGTTTTTTTTATTTGTCTCAGACAGTGATTAAAGTGAGCAGAAAGATCTGGAATTGTGTTCCAGCACCCTCCGAAACTTGAAGAGTGTAAAAATCTGGAGGTTTTTGCTTGTACCTGTGACATGATCAGACAAAGTATTTTCTTACAAAGCCCTATTTAGAATAGCCTTACAAGTAGTATTCAGGACTCAGACACAGTCTGTGTTTAGGTATAGGCTGAACGTGTATATTTTTAGTCAAGCCTTTTGTTAATAGTTTATTAGGTAAAAGAGTAGATCTGGAAGGTTCTCAGGCCTAGATTGTTTTGGTAAACTGGGATCTACTGATGCTGCCCCCCCCCCCCCCACACACACACACACACGTTAACTCAGGTTTGTTGATGGGCTCCCTCATGTCTGAGTTACCTTCTGGCTCTCTCTTTTAGTTATGCTGTCATAGTTAGTCCTGCCGGAGTCCCTGCTTGCACTCAGCATAAAATGTATACTCTTCTTAACCATTAGGGGACACTGGGAATACCTAACAACCTGTGTTCTCTCTCTCTCTCTCTCTTTCTCTCTCTCTCTCTGGCTTCCTCTGTCAGTCTCTCTCTCTCTGTTGAATTACATGCCGATCCTGAGAAACCAGTAATGCTAAAATCTTCTACTCCTCAGACCTGCCTGATCCATCCTGATGCCCTACTTTTGGCTGGAGTCTCATCACATTGCTCCTGTGGAGGATGGCCCAATATGGACAGTTGAAAGTCGTACTTGAAAGATGGCTCCGGACACTTACAGTTTTACTATGATGGCTGAGGACTTCAACTGACATGATAACCTTAGGACTACAGTTGCCATGAACAGTTTTCCACTCAAGTCTCCATCAATGAACACTTGATAGCATCAAGAAAATAGACTTCATGCTAAAACTATCATGAATTTCCTTGTTACATTGTTAAACAGCAACTGATATCATACCAAATCTTTAAAAAAAAATAGCATTTCAAAACTACAACCCCAAATCAGAAAAAGTAGGAACAGTATGTTGAAATTGAAATAAAAATTTGGAACAATGATTTGTAAATAATCTTTGACCTGTATTGCACACATCACATCACACATCACATTATCTCTAGCCGCTTTATCCTTCTACAGGGTCGCAGGCAAGCTGGAGCCTATCCCAGCTGACTACGGGCGAAAGGCGGGGTACACCCTGGACAAGTCGCCAGGTCATCACAGGGCTGACACATAGACACAGACAACCATTCACACTCACATTCACACCTACGGTCAATTTAGAGTCACCAGTTAACCTAACCTGCATGTCTTTGGACTGTGGGGGAAACCGGAGCACCCGGAGGAAACCCACGCGGACACGGGGAGAACATGCAAACTCCACACAGAAAGGCCCTCGCCGGCCCCGGGGCTCGAACCCAGGACCTTCTTGCTGTGAGGCGACAGCGCTAACCACTACACCACCGTGCCGCCACCTGTATTGCAATTAAAAAAAAATATATACAAGAGCACATTTGAGGTTTTGCCTTGTGAATTTTATCATTTTTTCAAAATAAACATTTATTTCAATTTTGATTCTTGCAACAGATGTCAAAAAAGTTGGGACAGTAATGTTTTTACTATTCTGTAATTTTGCCATTCCTTCTCACAACACTTAAAAGATGCCTAGGGACTGAAGACACGAAGTGTCCATTTCAGGTGTTATTTTGTAACATTCTTCCTGATAACAGGTCTTAAGGTGTTCAACAGTATGGGTCGTCATGGTCACATTTTTTTTGTTTCAAAATTGGCCACACATTCTCCATTAGGAACAGGTCAGGAGTGCAGGCAAGCCAGTCCAGCACCTGCACCCTCTTCTTCCACAGTCATGCCTTTGGAAGGTGGTTTTAAATTGTCTTGTTGAAATATGCATGGCCGTCTTTGGAAGAGATGTCATCTTGAAGACAGCATATGTTGCTCCAAAATCTCATTGTACTTTCTGCATTAATGTTGTCATCACAGAAATGCAAGCTACCTTTGCCAAGGGCATTGACACAACCCCATACCATGATAGACCCTGGCCTTTGGACTTCTTGGTGGTAACAGTCTGGATGGTATTTTTCATCTTTGGTCCAGAGCACATAGCATCCGTTTCTTCTAAAAATCACCTGGAATACTGATTCATCTGATAACAATGCATGTTTCCATTGTGTCCGTCCCAGATGCCTCCAAGCCAAGATAAGTCAACAGTGCTTCTTGACAGTTAACATAAGTATTGCTTTTTGCACAGTAAAAGTTTTAACTGGTATTTGTAGATGTAACTCTGTATTGTAGTGCTTGACAAAAATGTTCCAAAGTAATTCTGAGCCCTTGTGGGGGCTTATCCACTATAGATGAATGATGGTTCTTGATGCAGTGCCACATGAGGGATCAGAAAACATGGGTATTCAGCTTATGCTTGCACCCTTGCTCTTTATGCACTGAAATTCTTCCAGACTATAATCATGATTTGGTACAAAAACAATCACCTACTGGCATCACCTGTTTCAAATCACATCATTATTGAATTGTTTGACCTCATTACTAACTCTAAATTGCCCCTGTCCCAACTTTTTGGAATGTGTTGCAGGCCTGAAACAAAAGAATGGATGTATCAGAATAAAATTATGATTAAATAAAAAATTTGACAATGAAGAAAGTCATGTTGAAGGGAGATAAAACTTTCCTCACCTTCAGATTTACATGCACCCTATGCAGGGCCGCTGACAGCTCTGGCTGGGCCCGGGACAAAATGCTCTGAATGGGCCCCCCCCCCCGGGCCAACCCACACACACACCCACCTCTCTTATCCCAGTCTCTACTCACTCCAACCCTTAAATGACAGGTATTCAAAAACCATTCAACCGGTCAACAACCATTTCATTTTAGCATTTCAACATTTTTACAGTTTTAACATTTTAACATTTCCTTATTCTGCAACTATTCAGGTGCGAAATGCAATGCATCGGACTTTTGTTGTGGCAAAGTTGTCAATGGAGCACTTGCATGTGACGTCACAGCCGATCCAGATTGTGACAGACGCCATCGTGTCGGTCAAACGCCATATTCCGCCTTCTACTTCTACTTCTGGTTCTACTTCTGCTTTTACTTCTACCTTTTCTTCTGGAAAACCCTACTATATACAATTCTACTACAACGGCTGTGGCTACAAGCTCTCTCTACCTGTGCACGTTTTTTATGTTTTTTGTGTGTATTTTTGCATGTTGTTCGTCTGTACCGGACTTCAATATCCACTACAACCGTATGGACTTACTGGACATTGGTTTCCAGCAGAAAATGACGGTTTGTAGCGATTTCCATCGCATGCACAACATTCCGGACGAGAAAAAAAAAAAAACATTCCGGACGAGATTGCGAGACCAGCAGGGTCTCCGTGGATTGTTATCGGAAGCAAAGCGAAGGAGGCGGCGCCGGGAGCAAAAGCGAGGCTGCAGGCAGAGCCGGCCTGTTGACTAAGCTCAGAAAACAGCCACTCAAACCTCCACTGCCAAGCCTCTACCTCTCCAACGCCAGATCCATGTAAACAACACGGACGATTTGGAATTACCTTATTCTATTCTATAATCGGCTGGTCAGTGCTATACTCAATACTTAAGTGACTTACCCATCCAGTGAGGATCATTTTCTTGTTTACAAGATGCCACATCTGAGTCGCTGACAAATCCTGAATTTCTGTAAAGATAACTGTCCAGAGATTTATAAGCAGGCAGTGCTTCACCACTGAACAGCGAGGGAAAGTTAATGAGGTAATTATACACGTCCGGGTATTCCGCTGGCAGTTCAAAATCCGGTTGTGAAAACTCCGTCCGGTAAGCCATAAGGGTCACAAATCTGTAGATCATTTATTTTAGACATATATCTAGTTATCTGTTCATTAGAAAAATGAGCCGTGTAGTCCGTCGGTTGAAATTGATCCATTCTGTACATGAGTGCAGCAGTATTCAGCTGTGTTTTTTACCGACAAGATGGCGGTTGTGTACTTTCCGGTCACGTGACTGCAAGATCTCTATAAGGTCATTGAAGTCCAGCTTTTTCGCAAGTTCGTGCTCTATAGAGAGCATTGCCAGCCCATTGAGCTGAACATGGAAGAGCATAGTATACTGTGCGTGCATACTGTCCAGTGTGAAAAGCAGAGAAGAACACACTGCTCGAGAAACGGCGGGATATGATTGCGGGCTAATGTGAATATTCTTAGCTTCAATCAGATATATGAAACACAATGTTATTAAGCCGTTGTGGTTATGAAATGATTTAATGCCCTGTGCGTTTGATATGGTGTTCAGTGTGACTTGCTCTCCCCTCGTTTGTAACATGAATTGCGTGCTGTGCGTGCCTTGGTTGGGGTTACTTTACGGGGCTGGAAAAAGTTGGCTGTGTCTTACCTGGCTCAGCTGCCCCACTGCCTTTGCTAGTACCTGCTGCATCATCCGAATCTTTTTTAAAATATTTATGCAGTGAGCCCCTGAGTCTCTTGGTTTCTTCCTCTCTTTTTCTCTTTTCTTTTCTGTGCTCCTGACTTGTGCATGTTGGCAAATGGCACGCACGCTGATTGTCGAAGCGCTATGATCGAACAATGTCGTTTTTTTCCCCTTAATCAAAGAGTCAGACCAAACCATTTTTGCATTAGGGGTGGTAGGGGGCCCCTCCTAGAACTGCCACCTTATTGTGGTGGAGGGGTTTGTGTGCTTGAATGATCCTAGGAGCTATGTTGTCGGGGGCATTATGCCCCTGTTAGGGTTTCCCAAGGCAGACAGGTCCTAGGTGACAGGCCAGACCAAGAGCAGTTCACCAAAAAACCCCTATGGAGAAAAAATCCAGGACCGTGACGTCGCCCGGTAGGACGCAGCCGGGGCCCCACCCTGGAGCCAGGCCCGGGGTTGGGGCTCGTATGCGAGCGCTTGGTGACCGGGCCTTTGCCCATGGGGCCCGGCCGGGCTCAGCCCGAAGAGGCGACGTGGGCCCGACCTCCTGTGGGTTCACCACCCACAGAGGTAGCAGTAGGGGTTTGGTGCAGTGTGGATTGGGTGGCAGTCGAAGGCAGGGGCCTCGACGACCTGATCCCCGGACACAGCGGCTGGCTGTTGGGACATGGAATGTCACTTCGCTGGGGGGGAAGGAGCCTGAGCTTGTGCGGGAGGTTGAGAGGTACCGGCTAGAGATAGTCGGGCTCACCTCCACGCACAGCTTGGGCTCTGGAACCCAGCTCCTCGAGAGGGGCTGGACTTTCCACTTCTCTGGAGTCGCCCGTGGTGAGCGGCGGCGGGCTGGTGTGGGCTTCCTTATAGCTCCCCAGCTCAGCCGCCATGTGTTGGAGTTTACCCCAGTGAACGAGAGGGTCGCCTCTCTGCGCCTTCGGATTGGGGAGAGGGCTCTTGCTGTTGTTTGTGCCTACGGGCCAAATAGCAGTATAGAGTATCCAGCCTTCTTGGAGTCCCTGGGAGAGGTACTGAGGGGTGCTCAGACTGGGGACTCCATTGTGCTACTGGGGGACTTCAATGCTCACGTGGGCGATGACAGTGACACCTGGAGGGGCGTGGTTGGGAGGAACGGCCTCCCCGATCTGAACCCGAGTGGTGTTTTGTTATTGGACTTCTGTGCTAGTCACAGTTTGTCCATAACGAACACCATGTTCGAGCATAGGGGTGTCCATAAGTGCACGTGGCACCAGGACACCTTAGGTCGGAGGTCGATGATCGACTTTGTAGTCGTGTCATCTGATCTCCGACCCTATGTCTTGGACACTCGGATGAAGAGAGGGGCTGAGTTGTCAACTGATCACCACCTCGTGGTGAGTTGGATCCGCTGGCGGAGGAGGAAGCTGGACAGACCTGGCAGGCCCAAACGTATGGTGAGGGTCTGCTGGGAACGTCTGGCCGAGCACTCTGTTGGGGAGGTCTTTAACTCCCACCTCCGGGAGAGCTTTTCCCAGCTTCCGAGGGAGGCGGGGGACATTGAGTCTGAGTGGACCATGTTCTCTACCTCCATTGTGGACGCAGCTGTTCGGAGCTGTGGCCGCAAGGTCTCCGGTGCCTGTCGTGGCGGCAATCCCCGAACCCGGTGGTGGACACCGGAAGTAAGGGATGCCGTCAAGCTGAAGAAGGAGTCCTATCAGGCCATGTTGACCTCCGGGACTCCTGAGGCAGCCGACGGGTATCGGCAGGCCAGGCGTGCTGCAGCTCGGGCAGTTGCGGAGGCAAAAACTCGGAACTGGGAGGAGTTCGGGGAGGCCATGGAGAAGGACTATCGGTCGGCCTCAAAGAAATTCTGGCAAACCGTCCGGCGCCTCAGGAGGGGGAAGCAGTACTCTGCCAACACTGTTTACAGTGCGGGTGGGGAGCTGTTGACCTCGACTGGGGACATTGTCGGGCGGTGGAAGGAATACTTTGAGGATCTCCTCAATCCCACCATCATGTCTTCCACTGAGGAGACTGAGGCTGATGACTCAGAGGTGGACTCGTCCATTACCCAAGCCGAAGTCACTGAGGTGGTTTGCAAGCTCCTCGGTGGCAAGGCACCGGGGGTGGATGAGATCCGCCCTGAGTATCTCAAGTCTCTGGATGTTGTGGGGCTGTCTTGGTTGACACGCCTCTGCAACATCGCGTGGCGGTCGGGGACAGTGCCTCTGGAGTGGCAGACTGGGGTGGTGGTCCCTCTTTTTAAGAAAGGGGACCGGAGAGTGTGCTCCAATTATAGGGGAATCACACTTCTCAGCCTCCCAGGGAAAGTTTACTCCAGGGTACTGGAGAGGAGAATTCGACCAATAGTCGAACCTCGGATCCAGGAGGAACAATGCGGTTTTCGTCCTGGTCGCGGAACACTGGACCAGCTCTATACCCTTCATAGGGTGCTCGAGGGTTCATGGGAGTTTGCCCAACCAGTCCACATGTGCTTTGTGGATCTGGAGAAGGCATTCGACCGTGTCCCCCGTGGTATTCTGTGGGGGGTGCTTCGGGAGTATGGGGTTCGGGGCTCTTTGCTAAGGGCTGTCCGGTCCCTGTACGAACGGAGCAGGAGTCTGGTTCGCATTGCCGGCAGTAAGTCAGACCTGTTCCCAGTGCATGTTGGACTCCGTCAGGGCTGCCCTTTGTCACCGGTTCTGTTCATAATTTTTATGGACAGAATTTCTAGACGCAGCCAGGGGCCGGAAGGAATCCTGTTTGGGAACCACAGGATTTCATCTCTGCTTTTTGCGGATGATGTTGTCCTGTTGGCTTCTTCAAACCAGGACCTTCAGCATGCACTGGGGCGGTTTGCAGTCGAGTGTGAAGCGGCTGGGATGAGAATCAGCACCTCCAAGTCCGAGGCCATGGTTCTCGACCGGAAAAGGGTGGCTTGCCCTCTCCAGGTTGGTGGAGAAGTCCTGCCTCAAGTGGAGGAGTTTAAGTATCTCGGGATCTTGTTCACGAGTGAGGGAAGGATGGAGCGTGAGATCGACAGGCGGATCGGTGCAGCCTCCGCAGTGATGCGGTCGCTTTACCGGTCCGTCGTGGTGAAGAAGGAGCTGAGCCAAAAGGCGAAGCTCTCAATTTACCGGTCGATCTACGTTCCGACTCTCACCTATGGTCATGAGCTTTGGGTAATGACAGAAAGAACAAGATCGCGGATACAAGCGGCTGAAATGAGTTTCCTTCGCAGGGTGGCTGGGCGCTCCCTTAGAGATAGGGTGAGAAGCACAGTCACTCGGGAGGAGCTCGGAGTAGAGCCGCTGCTCCTCCACATCGAGAGGAACCAGCTGAGGTGGCTCGGGCATCTTTTTCGGATGCCTCCTGGACGCCTCCCTGGGGAGGTGTTCCAGGCATGTCCCCCCGGGAGGAGGCCCCGGGGAAGACCCAGGACACGCTGGAGGGACTATGTCTCTCGGCTGGCCTGGGAACGCCTCGGTGTTCTTCCCGAGGAGCTGGCCGAGGTGTCTGGGGAAAGGGAAGTTTGGGCTTCCATGCTTAGACTGCTGCCTCCGCGACCCGGTCCTGGATAAGCGGAAGAAGACGAGACGGGTGGTAGGGGGTTCTTGACGCCTTTTTCAAAGACAATAAAGGCAAAAGATCTAGAAATCATTTATTGAATGCAAATATAGCACATTTCTCCCCCAAATCAACACATTTTGAAATGAAATAAAATAATCGCAACTTAATGAGAGCCCAGTTCTGGGCCCTCCCCATTCCTGGGCCCGGGACAACATACCCATTTGTCCCCCCCTGTCGGCGGGCCTGACCCTATGTGCTGTGAAATAAAATGACCCAGCTTTAAGATGGCTTCTGCTACAGTTTTTAGCTATGATGTTCTGTTGTTCATTTTCAAAATAGAAAACAGTCTGTCAAACAGTGTCAGAAATCATATTTATATAGTGATCAATTCGACACAGCCATTTGAAACAGTGTCTTAGTACCATACAAAAATGTCATCTATAATCATCCCTCATTTGTTAGTCTTGTAGCTCAAGTGCAAAATTAAAGAAGTAAACTTCACACAATAAACATTAAATTACCAATTACATGTACAGACAGGGGACAATTATGTAAATTTAATGTAAGGCCAAAGAGTTCCTTTAAATGTTCAAATAAGTGTTGTTTTAGTGTAGAGTACTTTATGGTTTAATATTTTGGATGATTAATGTGCAGCATTGGTGATCAGTTTATACCCACACAGACTTTGAGATATAGACCCCTTGCACATGACATCACATGATAATTTCACCTGGGGATCAAACAGACTCTCCCTGTGTCCGAAATCACTCACTCGTTCACGACTCCCCACTCACTATATAGGAAATTACTATATAGAGGACTATATAGTGAGCTCATTGGTAAAATGAAAATACACTTTTGGACACTACTCCGCCATGCTGTTATTTATGTCATGACTGTTGCACAATTAAAATGTGCCAGATCAGTCAGCTGGTGGGTTTTCAAAATAACAAATGCATGCATGTATTTTTTTGATAAATACATATTATATTGGGTGTATTTCCCACATTAATAAATACAAAGTACTTTGTGCCTGCTGCATCTTTCAGTTCTTTTAAATCAAGGCTGAACACTCTCTTCTTTGCTGCTGCCTTTTATTAAATCAAGTTTGAGGCTTTTGATTAATTCCTCACTCTGCACTGTAACTTTTATTCTTGTATTTTATCTGTCATTTTATTTTAGCTTATTTTCTATTCTCTTACTATTTTTAATTATACTTGAATGTCTGTTTATAATGGGTTTCTTCCTCCATCCATTCACCCCCAATGCACTTTTTTTTTCAGTGCGACCGCAATACATGATGGTATATATTGCTTGGTTAGTGACCATCGGTTGTACACTACTTTTCATGATGCATTGTGGGATACTTTGAGTGCACTATATAGGGTATAATAATTCTCACTATAGACCCTTTTCACATGACGTCACGACAAATGCGGCCGCCATTTTGGACATGTACTACCAGTAGTTTACCACAGCCAACATTGAGGAACGGCAGCAAAGAAAGTTTTTACTTTCAGCAAGACTTCCATCATGCCACTATATTGTTGTGCACCTGGATGTAGTAACCATCAACAAACAAGGCAAGGTTTATCATTTTATCGGATCCCAACAGAGAAGATGGATAGCGGCCATTAACAGGAAAGATTGGCAGCCCTCGGCATACCGCTTGTGTAGTGACCACTTTGTTGGAGGTAAGACGAACAAAATTAGCCAGAAAAGGCATTACATTGCTGTTAACATTCTGTGGCGGCGAGTGTGTAACCAAATAGGTTAAAATAACCCATTGTAACCTCTTTGTTCTTCTGTAGTAGCTATTGTTGACTAGCTAATGTCAACAACATAGTAGGTAGTATGTTACTGTAGCAATGTTTACGTTCAGTCATTTGGATGACTGTTAAAACCTTTCAGTCTCAAGTTTTTCCTTTACTGTATTTACTAGTTTACTGTAATTATGATCCGGCAGCTATTTACACCGGATCCAGTGTAAATAGCTGCCGGAGCCAACATCATTTCAGACACAGGGAGTGTCTTTCATCTAAGCAAGGTTTAATCTGTCTTCAGTATGGTTCATTTTTGCACTGTTTTGGGTTGTTCAAATCATTCAAATAGATACAAGGTATTACCATCTCCCTGCTATCAAGAAAAATGTTAACAAAGAAGCAAATTATTCAAGAACAACAAAGAAATGAGTAGTTAAAGAGAATACAAGAGGAGCTAAACCTGAAAACAAGACTAGAGGAGCTAAGCCTGAAAAAACACACAGACTGAACTTCACAACAGCTGCATGTATGTGAAACGGAAATAAATTGACTAAGACAGGATAAACTATTTTGGATAAAATTGTTCCTGTCTATTGCACACTTATGTAGGTGCAATTGGTCTTAAGTGATCAATCTCATAAAATCAGTCTCATGAAATCAGTCTCATTAATTATACCATTAATTTTGGTGTTTAATAATAAATTACCAAACAGCTAAATTATGGTATATTCCAAATTATTAATGACCACTTCCAATGCAGCAATAATGTATCACTTACCAAGCTACCTAAATGCTACAGCCAATGGCACACTGAAGGTAATTTGGAGGTCTTTTAGATTGTGTGACTTCAAGTATATTAGGAGCAACAAATAAACACACAGTTTCAATAATAATTGAATTTATTATAACAAAGATAAAAATGAGTAATAGCAGTTGAATACATTCAAATATGATATGGTCATATACTTGATGAGCGTGTGTGTGTGAGCGTGTGTGTGTGTGTGTGTGTGCGAGGGGAGAGAGCAAAGGTGTGTGTGTGTGTGTGTGTGTGTGTGTGTGTGTGTGTGTGTGTGTGTGTGTCCCATACGCGACTGCGCAGTGTGGGAAAGAAGAGACAAAAAGGGTTTGAATGTGAGCATGGGAAAATGCGCTGTAAAGGTTGAAATGAATCAGGGCTTGGAATGTGATCTAAGGTGTGTGTGTGTGTGTGTGTGTGTGTGTGTGTGTGTGTGTGTGTGTGTGTGTGTGTGTTGGGGGATGGTGACAACCTCGTGGTCCCTTGACAATAGAATTAGCCCTGGATGCTAATGAGACAAAGGAATTAGCTGTAGCAGCTAATTCCACTAGCTTATAACATTACTAAATCCACTGAAATCTTGATGAGGTCAAAATATGTGTAATGATGAAATTAAAGGTTAGAAAGAATAGCAAAAGAGCATGCAAAAGCCTATCTATTAATGCTGAGAGAACAGAATAGAACAATAATTAATTCAACACCCTGAGTGTCTACAGTGTACACAATTAAACCGTTCCTGAGTTTAAACTCACACTACTTCATAAAGCTAATTCCTAAGACTAGTCTTCTGCCCAAAATGATGAGCGTGACCAGTCTTACTTCCAGTATCTTGCCTATATGCAAGATTATGGAGATGTTCCAAAACTTCTGAGTCCACCGGAGCACATGGGTCATTTCCCGTGAAAGCAGAGAATTTCTTGGTCCAAACTTCAGCGTTCGTGAGGAAAAGTCTCTGATCAAACAATGTGCACAGCGCTTTTTAGTCAGAAGGAATCCGGTCGCTTCTAACTTTAAATTAACTGCTTTGGGCGGCAGTCGTAACGTTACTTATAATACGAATAAAACCGGTTATAACTCAACCAAGAAAGAGAGAATGCAACTCAAGTAGTTTTACCATGGCCAGTGGCAAATGAAAGCGCGCTAAATATCTCTCCTTGCAAGAAAGACGTCTTTATCTTGGGTGCTCTGACGAGCGGATCTCTTTGTGCCTGCAGATGGGATGGTCCAGACGAGAGAGAGTGAGTGGAAGCGTGGCTCAGTTACTTATGGCTTCATGGAGGATGTGACATAGGTAATCCCGCCCAGGCGTGACGTAGGTCATCGCGGAAGTTGGTTGATGGGATCTGTAGTTCTTAGAGAGACGGGCTGTTGTACCTACAATCCCCCTTTTGGTCTCAGGGGTATGACGGAGTCGTAGCACTGAGAGCACAGTACCATACAGTCCACATGTCCGTAGTCCTTGAGGCAGCATCCTCTGTACAGTTCATGGTGTCCTGTGAAAACTGGGTAAACTCATGAGTCCTAGTAGGACAGTTGGAGGCATAGGCATTTGGACCTATAAGCAGGCTATAGGCATTTGGGCATATAATCACTCTATCTAACTAGGTCAAAGTCACATCTATAAAAAAACCCCATTAAACATTACATAGTTATTTCATTTCCGATGCATAAAAAGAAAAGAGAAGAAATGAAGGAAGAAAAGAAGTATTAGTGTTTGGGTTGGTAAATGTGACTGTGAATGTTGGTGTACACTTATGGGTGAGTGAGGCGTACAAGCTAGGTGGACAGGATGGGCCTAACTGTCGTCCACCCCCTTTTGGAGTGAGGACTGTTCAAAAGGTTTGATTTGATTGTTATGGACCCATCGATATGAGGGCGTTTGATTAGGCCTGGATGTCCTAATGCGATACGTGACGGGGGACAGTTTTCCTATGATCGAAAGCTCCCAACCAGTGTGGTAGGAACTTTTTTTGTTGAGACTCCTACTGGCTTAGTAAAGTTAAAGTATAGGATTTTGTCGCCTATTTGATATTTGTGATGGGAGGCTTTTCGGTCATAGTAGGCCTTTTGTCCTTTTACGCTCATTTCTATTTATCTGTTGAGGGGTCTGACCTCTGTAACAGTTCTTTAATCTCAGCCAACTGGGCTTTCAAAGAGTCCAGCTCTGAGCGGAACTCACCAGGTTGGTCTGAGTCACTGTGTCGGTCACCTCTACCCCTACGTTTAGAGCTACGGTCGGAGTGCTCCTGCCGTCTCTGGCCAGAGCGGGGATGACAGTCTTGCTGCCAACCGCCTTGTTCCTTATGACCCTTTTCATGTGATAGGTGGTTGCCATGGTCACTGTGACCTTGCCCTCGGTCCCTCCTGGCCTTACCTTGCCGATTCTTCCATTCACCCTGGTGATGGCTCGGCAAGGGGCGGTTCAGACCGGGATTTCCCCAGGGGGGGGTCCCCCTTTTGGAGCTTCACCTCCTTCTAAGACTAGCGGGGGCCCGTCTGCACTCTGGAGACTAAGGACTCTGGGTTCATCATTGTTTCTGTCTGTGGTTTTGACAATGGTCTCCCAGGTCATTTGGGCTAGTTGCCTAATTTCCCTCATTGAGTAGAACCCTTGTCGACACACCAGTGTGACTTGAGTCCGCACGCTTGGGTGGAGGTTATTTAGGAAGAGGGTTTTGAAGCCTCTATCTTCTTCCAAGCCTGGTGTGCTACTACCCTGGAAATAGGCAGTATGTAGCTGTCTATAATATTCGCTAGGCGCCTCAGACCGTTTTTGTTTGATTTGTATAGCACACAATGTCGCAGAGGTTTCATCCATGTACGGTGCATATTCTTCCCTCATGTAATTGCGAAGTTTCGAATAACTATCGCAAACGTTTGGGGGTAGCATCTCTAAAAAGGCATGAACGCTGCTACTGGAGGTCTTCCAGATCAGTTTAAGTTTCTCCCGCGTTGTGGCTTTCGGCAGGTCCATCAGACATCGGTCTATTTCTCGTAAATAATCATTTATGTTGATTCTTTTATTCTCAGGATCAAATTGCTCAACATCTTTGGCAAGTAGGTCAATTTGCCGTAAGCAAAGGGTTTGGTGCACGTCCTTGTGCGACCTCCTTGGCTCTCCTGAGTACTCACTATCTAAGCTACTCTGGTATTGCTCCCGTTTCGCACTAGATTCATAGCCTGATTCCTCCGAACATGGGTCAGGGATACTGTAGCACACTGACCTGGGTGTGCTATGGTTCTGGGCTCGGGATAAGCACAGTACGGCTCCACCCTGGCTAAACGATGACGGAGTCGTGTAGCGAGTTGATGGAGTTTGGCGGGGTGTCTGGTCCTCGACCAGGCAATCCACGGTGTCCGGTTTGGATGCCTCTTCCCGCTCTGAGCTTTGCCGCATTGTTGGGGGTCTTTCACGCCCCTCGCACCCTTCTTGGGGGGTCTGCTCCTTGGCAGCCCTCTTGGCGGCCATTTCGGCTTTATCTAGCCTTTTGGCGCAATCATCAAGGTCTTCAAGAGCTCACGTTCCCTATATAACTCATTGTTATCGGCTGCCAGCTCGGCGTTGCTGGTGGTCAGCCTGTCAACCTCTCCGCGGAGGCGTCTGATTTCTGAATCAGCATTTTGGAAGTATGATAGGAATAGCCTATCTAGTGCCTCTTGGACACTAATAGTTGTTCCTTTTGGATCTCTCATATGTTTATTTGAGTTATCTATGTTGTTTTGACATTCACCCTTACTCGTGTTCCTAATGTTTGCCTTTTCGGAGGCAGAGCAGTGAATGAGGTCTGCGATGACCTCAAGGAGAGACACGTCTTGAGCGTTGTCTTCAACTTCTGAGATACGAGGGGATGCCATTTTGCTTAGGTTAGGTATTAGGTAATTAATTAATCAATGAGTTAATTTATTAATTAATTATTATTAATTAATATTAACTATGTAAATAATTAATCAGTTGATAGTTTGTTTTTGTTTGAAATGCTATCTCTTGTCCTAAGTTATCAAGAGGTTATTAGTATTTTGTGATATGGTTATCACGCTACTGTTAACTGTTAACACACCTGGGGATGTACCTTGGCAACTGCTGAATCACACTGATAATTTATCTGTTGTTGCAACAATATTCAAGAAGTCAATGAACCAATCTCCTCACATGGGGCATCAATAATGTAGGTATATGTATGTGCAATTGGTCTTAAGTGATCAGTCTCATTAAATCAGTCTCATTAAATCAGTCTCATTAATTATACCATTAATTTTGGTGTTTAATAATAAATTACCAAACAGACACACACACACAAATTATGGTATATTCCAAATTATTAATGACCACTTCCAATGCAGCAACAATGTATCACTTACCAAGCTACATAAATGCTACAGCCAATGGCACACTGAAGGTAATTTGGAGGTCTTTTAGATTGTGTGACTTCAAGTATATTAGGAGCAACAAATAAACACAGTTTCAATAATAATTTAATTTATTATAACAAAGATAAAAAATGAGTAATAGCAGTTGAATACATTCAAATATGATATGGTCATTTACTTGATGAGCGTGTGTGCGTGTGTGTGTGTGTGTGTGTGTGTGTGTGTGTGTGTGTGTGTGTGTGTGTGTGTGTGAGGGGAGAGAGAGAGAGAGAGAGCAAAGGGGTGTGTGTGTGTGTGTGTGTCCCGTACGCGACTGCGCAGTATGGAATGGAAGAGACAAAAAGGGTTTGAATGTGAGCGCGGGAAAATGCGCTGTAAAGGTTGAAATGAATCAGGGCTTGGAATGTGATCTAAGGTGTGTGTGTGTGCGTGTGCGTGTGTGGGTGTGCATGTGTGTTGGGGGATGGTGACAACCTCATGGTCTCTTGACAATAGAATTAGCCCTGGATGCTAATGAGACAAAGGAATTAGCCATAGCAGCTAATTCCACTAGCTTATAACATTACTAAATCCACTGAAATCTTGATGAGGTCAAAATATGTGTAATGATGAAATTAAAGGTTAGAAAGAATAGCAAAAGAGCATGCAAAAGCCTATCTATTAATGCTGAGAGAACAGAATAGAACAATAATTAATTCAACACCCTGAGTGTCTACAGTGTGCACAATTAAACCGTTCCTGAGTTTAAATTCACACTACTTCATAAAACTAATTCCTAAGACTAGTCTTCTGCCCAAAATGCCAGTCTTACTTCCAGTATCTTGCCTATATGCAAGATTATGGAGATGTTCCAAAACTTCTGAGTCCACCGGAGCACGTGGGTCATTTCCCGTGAAAGCAGAGAATTTCTTGGTCCAAACTTCAGCGTTCATGAGGAAAAGTCTCTGATCAAACAATGTGCACAGCGCTTTTTAGTCAGAAGGAATCTGGTCGCTTCCAACTTTAAATTAACTGCTTTGGGCGGCAGTCGTAACGTTACTTATAATACGAATAAAACCGGTTATAACTCAACCAAGAAAGAGAGAGCGCAACTCAAGTAGTTTTACCGTGGCCAGTAGCAAACGAAAGCGCGCTAAATATCTCCCCTTGCAAGAAAGACGTCTTTATCTTGGGTGCTCTGATGAGTGGATCTCTTTGTGCCTGCAGATGGGATGGTCCAGACGAGAGAGAGTGAGCAGAAGCGTGGCTCAGTTACTTATGGCTTCATGGAGGATGTGACGTAGGTAATCCCGCCCAGGCGTGACGTAGGTCATCGCGGAAGTTGGTTGATGGGATCTGTAGTTCTTAGAGAGACGGGCTGTTGTACCTACACTTATCAACCTGTGTGATTCAGTTGTGCCTTCTGAATAGAGAATAAACGAAGAGGGAACTGAACATTAACCGTTTATTGAAATTATTATTATAAGGGTGATTATAGTTACTATATGACTATAGCAACAACTGGAATGTGCTGATTCTGTTTTTGTTTGTAATTATTGTACCATCCACTATTAGATAAAATTAAAATAAAATCTTACAGTATTGTTTGAAAGTCTAGAGCAAGATATTTTGTTATTTTACAAATAACACTTCAGATATTGTTTTAACAATAATAAGTATCACTGTATAAATGATAGAGTGCAAATTGCTTTGTACCTAGATGTCATGGGGGTTGTTGAGACATAGAGGGCCAGGAATACCATTTAGCCCACAGTTCAGGTAGGAATCCTTTGAGAGCAAATGCTTTGGCTTCCGCAGCACTCTGTTCCCAAAAACTCATCTCATCTCATCTCATCTCATCTCATCTCATCTCATCTCATCTCATCTCATCTCATCTCATCTCATCTCATTATCTCTAGCTGCTTTATCCTGTCCCACAGGGTCGCAGGCAAGCTGGAGCCTATCCCAGCTGACTACGGGCGAAAGGCGGGGTACACCCTGGACAAGTCGCCAGGTCATCGCAGGGCTGACACATAGACACAGACAACCATTCACACTCACATTCACACCTACGGTCAATTTAGAGTCACCAGTTAACCTAACCTGCATGTCTTTGGACTGTGGGGGAAACCGGAGCACCTGGAGGAAACCCACGCGGACACGGGGAGAACATGCAAACTCCACACAGAAAGGCCCTCGCTGGCCACGGGGCTTTCCCAAAAACTGATCTTGGGAAAAATTATTTACAAAAAGAAGGTTTTCTTGCTTTTGTAGTTTTTTAAAAACTGTTCTTCCATGCCAGGACTCTTTGGGAAAAGAAGGTATATTCCAACATGTAGCTAACACTAACACTAGGCCACAAATCTGCACCATCACTCCAGTCGTTTTGAGGAATTTTGTATGGATCAGAACCACTAATAAACTCTAATTTCTGTATATATCTATCCTTCGCTTCTTTCTGACTAAGATTATCCAAGTAACCCGGTAGTAGAGCTTTTTAGCTGTAATTTTCTTTGGACAACAGCAACACACATTGAACATCTTCACTTGGCTTCAGTATGTAAACAAAGTTTGCTTGTCCCCCAGGTCCAGGGTAGCGATGGTTGCTAAGGTAAATCTGACTTCAGTGCAAGGAGTCTATTGTCCACAGACTGAGACAATGCAAATTAATACCACACACATTTGACAGTTCCCCTTCGTCCATTCACAACAGAAGGAGGAAGTTTAAAATTTTAACATTTTGACACAGTAAATATTAACAGATAGTGGCCACAGAGGTTTTAAAAAATATACAGCAGCCAGTCAGACAAAGTTGCACTGTGTATTTAACTCGCATGTGTCCAAATCTCCTACCTTTCCACAGAGGTAGACAATGTTTGTGTCCGGGTCATGGAATGGAAGTAGCACTCCATTGCTGGTGTCCATCTCATGTACTGAAATTGGCTCATCCATGTTTTTCTGTAAATTAAAATCAAGTGTCTAGGCATGTGACGTGGCAAACATATCTCACACACACACATACACACACACATATATATATATATATATATATATATATATATATATATATATATATATATAATGAACACAATGATTTTTACATTTACATCAACATGATTTTTGATTTACATTTACATGATTTTTACATTTACATCAACAGCTTTATAGAAACAATTTGAGTGCATTCTAGGAGCAATGGAATACTTCTAGTGCAGGCTAAGTTTTCTGTGTTTTGCTGATTGTTTTCATGAATAGAATACTCTGTTTATCATCTATTTCTTGTATCAGCTGAATACTCAGTGTTTGTCTGTTGCTTGTTAGGCACATGCTACTCTATTACCTTGTGTTTACAGCTGCTTAGCTCCTAGACGGGATTTGCCCATCAGTTTCGATTGCACAAGTGATCAGCTTTTTTTCATTTGTTAATTAGGAGGGCTTTTAGTACGGTTTCAAGTGTAGTGTTGCTTCTTCCCATAATCTCTCCTCCTCTCCTACCACTGCCATAACCTGTTCATTATGTGTCTCTACCCATCCTTGTTTGTGCTCTCACGCACAGAAGGTGCTTCCACTGCCATGGCTCTGTGCAAGCACAGTGCCTCTCCAATCTCATCTACCCTTCATCTACCTCCATTGACACCTTCTGGATTATGGAAGTGCCAGTCTGCCACATGGAAAGCTGACTTCATTTCTGTCTATGCCTCCCTCCTGTTCCATCACATTCTTACACTGACTGAGACCTGGATTTCAGCTGACACCACAAGACCTGCAGCCACCTCCTTCTCCTTTTTCACACCCCACAATCATCTGGTCATGGTGGTACTGGTTTGTTGATCTCTCAGTCATAGAAGTTTTCACCTCTTCCACTCTCTCACCTCTCCATCTCCTCCTTTGAGTTTCACTCTGTTTCAGTCTCTTCTCCTGTTAACCTGTTTGTCATTGTTGGTTATCGCCCGCCAGGTCCTGTGGGATGTTTCTTTGATCAACTGGACATCCAACTCAGCTGCTTCCCAGAAGATGGCACCCCAGTGATGCTCCTGGGAAACTTCAACCTTCACTTAGAAGCCTCCCACCCTGCTGCCTTCCTTCCACTACTCCACTCCTTTGATCTCTTCCTGCTGCACTCACCTCAAACCCATAAATGTGGTAACCTTCTAGACCTGGTCATCCTCACAAACTGCTCTGCCTCAGATCCCACAGTTACCCCTCTCCAGCTGTATGACCACCACTTCATTTCATTCTCCCTCCCTCTTCCTCTCCACCCCTCCCCCTACCCCCACTGTTACTGTCTGTCAGAACCTCCACTCCCTCTCTCCCTCCTCTCTTGCCTCCTCTGTCACTATTTCCTTCCCCCCCTTGAATCCTTCTCCAATCTCCCCATTGAATCTGCAGCATCTTCTCTGCTCACCTCTCTCTCCTCATTTAACACATTAAGCATTATCTCCTCTTGCTTTAAGGCAATCAAGATCTTTCCCTCTTAGTCCATGGATGTCTGAAACACTTTGCTCCAGCAGAAGTAGCCTGCTAGCAGCAGAGAGGAAGTGAAGAAAATCCAGGGCCCCAGCTGACCTGTCTCACTGCCAGAACCTCCTGGCCAAGTTCACAACTTCACTCACATCAGCCAAGATCAAATTTTATCAGTCAGTTTTACTCATAACTATCGATCTCTAACTCTCATCAACTGTTCTCTGTTTTCTCTTCTCTCTTCAGCTCTCCACCAGCTGTACCTCAGTCCTCCATCACTGTAGAGGACTTTGAGGTCTTTTATGAAGAAAAGATCATGGTCATCCATAACTCCTTCACCACTCCTGCCTCCCCCTCCTATCCCAGCCTTGTTTCTTCCCCCTGCTCTCTCCTTTTCCCTTCTTTCCACATTTGATGTTCTCCCAGCTACTGCTCTCTCACTGTCCTGTCACCTGTGCCCTTGACCATATCCCCTCATCGCTCCTCCAGACTATCCCTCCTGATATCCTCCCATTTACTCATTTCTATTGTCAACTCCACCTCATCCTCTGGATACTTTCCCTAGAAAAAACCCAGCCTAGACTGCTCTGTCATCCAGAACTACTTCTTGGTTTCTCTTTTCCCCTTCCTATCAAAGACTTGAATGTGCTGTTGCTACTCTCCTCTTTTCTCTCTCAGAACAACTTCCTGGAACCTCACCAGTCTGACTTCTGGGCAGGACACTCAACCAAGACTGCACTTCTCTCTGTCAGTGAGGCACTTCAGGCAGCACATGCCACTTCCTTCTCCTCAGTCCTGATTCTCATAGACTATTCTGTTGCATTTGACACTGCTGATTGTGGCAGCGGGGGCATGGCCGAGCATCGGTCTGTGAATGGAGAGCGGAGTCAGGGAAGGTGAGTGGTCGTATCACTAAACCTGTTGTCAATTAACGTGTTTGTGTGTCTCCTTCAGTGACTGCACCCGATAAAAGGAGAGTGAGAAGGGGAGGTTGGCGCCGAGGGCTCGATAATAGCCTGCAGGGGTGATAGTGTTCCGGCGCCGCGCCGGATTTCCGGCGTACCGTGGCTGGGGGAAAAAAAAATCTAGTTCGCCCATTGTCCTGTGTCATTCTGAGATGCGCAGATAGACAGTAAAGGGAATTCGCATGATATGGAACTAGTGGGAAAAAAGTGCCGTCACGGCACGAATTAGACCCTCTAATTCGTGCCGTGATGGCACTTTTTTCCCACTAGTTCCATATCATGCGAATTCCCTTTACTGTCTATCTGCGCATCTCAGAATGACACAGGACAATGGGCGAACTAGATTTTTTTTTTCCCCAGCCACGGTACGCCGGAAATCCGGCGCGGCGCCGGAACACTATCACCCCTGTAGCCTGTGTGTGTGTGCGCGCATGTGTGAGAGAGTGAGAGTCTTTGAGCCCTATGCTGAAAAGCAAAAATAAAAGAAACACACTTCAATGTAAACAACCGCCTGCTGTGCTTCTGTGCTCCACCCATATCAGGGTCTCGCTACACTGATCATCCCAGCCTCATGTCATCCCTAGGCAAGGCAAGGCAAGTTTATTTATATAGCACATTTCATACACAGTGGCAGTTCAATGTGCTTTACAGAAGTAAAAGCAAAACAGTAAGCAATAGAAAATAAAATTACATAAAATAAATGGGGAAGAAAAATAATAAGAATTAAACAATAGTAGAAATAAAATAATAAAATGAAGTAAAAGTTCAATTAAAAAAAAAACAGCAGAATAAAATAGAATAAAAGTTAAGTAAAATTTAAAACATCCCTATCCACTCTGGGGATCTGTGGGACAGCCCTGGACTGGTTCAAGTCCTACCTACAGTATCAGCACCATACCCACTTACCACTGGTGCCCCTCAAGTTTCAGTCCTTGGGCTGCTTCTCTTCTCCCTCTACACCCAGTCTCTCAGCCCAGTTATCTCTGCTCATGGGCTATCCTACCACTGCCATGATGACGACACTCAATTGTTTCTCTCTTTTCCTCCTTATGACACACAGGTTTGTGTGACATCCAGAGGTAGGTGGACAACCATTACCTGAAGCTCAACCCAGGCAAGACAAAGGAGATCTACATTCTCGCTCAATCATCTCCACTCCTGGACTTCGTCATCTCTCTGGGGACCTCTCTATCGCAATGTGAAGAACCTGGGGTGGTGTTTGATGACAGGCTCTCCTCCTCAGCAAACATCACTGCAGTGACCCGGACATGCAGATTATTATCCTTTACAATATCTGAAGGATCCACCCCTTCCTCACCACTACTCTACTCAGCTCCTGGTCCAAACACTAATCCTCTCCCGCTTAGACTACTGAAACTCTCTCTTTGCTGGCCTTCCAGGATCTACTATCAGACCCCTGCAGCTCCTCCAGAATGCTGCAGCCTGCCTGGTCAACAACCTCCCTCATTCCTCACACATTACCCATCTGCTTGCTGCCCTTCACTGGCTACACATTGCAGCTTACATCAAATTTAAGACATTAGTGCTAACTTAGCAGGCAGTCAAGGGGTTAGGTCCAGCATACATCCAGAGACTGATCTGACCTTACACACCAGCCAGATCCCTATGCTCTGCTGTTGCTGATGACATACATCAGATGACATACATCACAATAAGGTAGACACATCTGTGTCTTATTGTTTTGAAAGTCACTGTCATGTAAAACAACAAAAGTTAATGAAAGCTACATAACCGACATGTCTAAGTTATTTCATTCAAGCACACCACTTATGCATGTTCTTCCAAATACTGAGACTGTGTTAGAACTATGGATATGGATACTCCAAGCAATATTGCAGCACATTAGAAACAAATGCTATCAGTGCCAACATCAACAAGGCTGTCACTAGTAGAACTGACATCTGTTGTCAGCCTCTAAATACACGGATATTAGACAGGTGATATTGATAGCCAAGTGCAATATCAGTCCCCAGAATACTGTAGATGAAAAGCTATCCCAGAGATAAATGCAAGCAAAGGACAGCATATGCTATCAAAATTACCTGTGTAGTTAAATAGAAAAAAATAGAAGCCTTTATTTTGTCACATGCACACTCAAACACAGTGAATTCGTCCTCTGCATTTAACCTATCTGAAGCAGTGAAACGCACACACACACACACACACACACACACACACACACACACACAAGTGAGTAATGAACACACACACATACCCAGAGCAATGGGCAGCTATGCTACAGTGCCCAGGGAGCAGCTGGGGGACAGATCCCTTGCTCAAGGGCACTTCAGCCAAAGGCCACCCCATGTTAACCTAACCAGAGCACCCAGAGGAAACCCACGCAGACACAGGGAGAACATGCAACCTTCACACAGAAAGGCCCCCATCAGCCACTGGGCTCAAACCCAGAACCTTCATGCTGTGAGGTGACAGTGCTAACCACTACACCACTGTGCTGCCCACCTGCTGTAGTTACCTATCCTTGTGTTATGCCAATATGAAAACAGCTGTCCTTGCTTTACTCATCAGTCTGTGTCTATATATAAAATAACCCAATATTTCTTGAATTGTTGCCTGCAATATACAACCAGTTTAGCTAAGGTTAGTTATCTAGCACCAGCTAGTTCCTGTTGCCAACTGCTGCATGTATGACCTCCTACTGTTACCTGCCTGGGGGTGTATTCATTACCTCCACTGGGGGCAAACAAATAACCATGTTAAGAGAAAGTTGTTTCCCCCCATTAAGGTTCTGTTAAACTACAATTTGGATTTTTATACTATTAACATGTTTCATGCCTTGCATATGGCCACTCAAGCTTTGTTCCATCCTTTTCATTCTGATTACTGGTTGGCAAACTTACAGAACTGAAGAGAACTGCAGAGATATTGCTCCAACTCTACATTGTCGCATCATACATTCTTTAGTTGACCATCCATGATGTCAGTTGTGTAGTCTCCATTAATGGGACCGAGTATGGCTGACAAATCCAATACTGGAGCCACATGCCTTGGGGCAAAGTGGATGCACAGGAGAGACGTGACCAATCTGTAATCAGATAAACATTCAGCTCCTCGCATGGCTTTGGTAATCTGGATGTCATGTATACATCTCTCCTGCAGACAATGACATAGTCTACAAGATGCCGATGCTTGGATGTAGGATGTATCCATGTTGTTTTATATTTGTTGGCCATTCTGAAGTGTGTGTTGGTGATGGTCAAGTTGTTCTTGGCACCCAAGGTCAGCAGAAGAATTCACCTTCCCAAGCCTGTGGCTTGCCCAGCACACCATCCCATCTCTTGTAGTCACATCCCACTCTAGTGTTATAGTCACTGAGTAATATGAGTTTGTTGCTCGCTGGGGTGTCTTTCACCATGGCATGAAGGTTCTTGTAGAATGCTTCCTTGTCATCTTCACTGCTGGTTAGCATTGGAGCATTGGCACTTATGATGACAACATGCTGAGAGGGTGTGAGAGGGAAGCGCAGCTTCATCAAATGCTCGTTTACTCCTGTGGGGAGATCAGAAAGCTGTTGAAGGAGACTGTTGCAGATGGCAACTCCAACTCCATGTATCCTGTCCTCATCTATAGCTTTCCCTTTCGAAAGGAACATATAGCCACCTTCAGGCTCATAGATTGACCCTTCATCAGCAAAACGAGTCTTGCTGAGAGCAGCAATGTCAATCTTGTAATGGACCAGTTCCCTGGCTAGAGGGCTGTTCTCCTTTGTGGCCTCATTGTTTAATCTATATCCAAGAGAGTGCATATCCAAGAGGGTGTTCACTGTTGGCGCTGACACGAGTGGCAGCCTTTCCAGTAGCTCTGTCTGTCTAGCATGTTTGTTTTATTGCTTTTTGCACATTCTTTGACTTTTTTAACTTTGATTACATACTTTGTGTAGTGTTCTACTCTATCCTATGGATATGACTTTTTCTCCTCAACAGAACAGTGGCAGCAAACTTGTTTATTCAAGAGATCAGCTGCTTGCACTATGAGGAAATGCCAGCAGTGTTTACCCTATACCAGAGGAACTGAGGCAGAACTACCGAGGCTGCAGAGCTGGCACTAAGGTGAGAGCTTGGTGCCTGGAGAAGCGGTGGAGGTACAAGCCTCTATTCCATTGGTCGTGATGGGGAATGTGAACTTGCTGGCTAACGAGCGATGAGCTGGCTGCCCTGGTAAGGAACCTGAAGATCTACAGGGAGTGCAGCTTTACCAAAACGTAGCTAACTAGCAACATCTCAAATACACATGCAAGACACTTCATGGTCATATACTGCAGCCGAAGAAGTCTCTGGTTGTGACAGCTCTTTCATACCACCAGAACCTGACTTCCTAGGCTGAGAGTGTGGGACTGCCCCTGTGCATTGACTTTCCCACTATAATCACTTCCCGCACAAGTTTCTATGTGCAATCTCTCATCTCTCTTGCTTTGCTATCTTCAAAGCCTTGCAGCAATGGGGAAGGGGAAAAGCAACAGGTGGAAGTGACCACTGAGAGTTGTAGTCTCAACCCTGCATGCAAGCAGCCTGGTGACAATAGCCACTCTCTTATCTCTGACTCCGGGATGACCGAGGAGTTTGGTGTTCTCCCAGGTGACTGAGCAGCCTATTTACAGTAGTGCTGCACACCCTCACAGGAAGAAAGAGACTAGAAAAGGTGTCTCAAACATTGCTCGTCCCTACCCCAAATGGCTAGCTAGCTGCAGCTGGCAACTTTACCCACATAGTGGTCGAAAATCAACAAATAACAAGGAAACCTACAAAAAAAGAAAATTACGATCTTTGATGCATGGAACATCCATACAATGATGGACCAGCAAACCTCCACAAGACCAGAGAGGAGAATAGCCCTTCTAGCAAGAGGACTTCTCAACAGACCAGCCACTGTCAGCAGAGAAGCCCTGGACCAGATTCCGCAGAGACCCATGATACATAGATTTGACCTTCCTCCAACCTTGCAGGAGGTCAAGAAAGCAATCAGCCAGACTAATTTAGGAAAAGCTCCTGGGATGGATGGCATCCCTCCCAATATATACAAAGCAATAGGACAAATGGCCCTAGAAACCTTCCACAACATCCTCAAAAACATATGGGAAGGAGTTCAGAGACACCACAATCATCTCCCTTTTCAAAAACAAGGGTAGCAAATCAGACTGTGGCAACTACCATGGCATTTCATTTTGTCTATTGCTGGAAAGATCCTTGTGTGCATCATCTTTAACTGCCTGATCGCTACCATTTCAGAAGAAAATCTACCAGATGGACAGTGTGGCTTCTGTCCAAGCTGCAGTACTGTTGACATGATTTTCACAGTCCGTCAGGTGCAAGAAAAATGCAAGGAACAGAACCTGGACTTATATGTAGTCTTCATTGACCTGACCAAGGGTTTTGATACTGTCAACAGGGAGGCACTCTGGACAATACTTGAGAAATTCAGCTGCCCTAGAAAGTTTGTCAAACTGATTCACTTGTTTCACGATGACATAACGGGCCTAGTACTTTCTGGTGGAGAGGTATCTGGCCTCATTTGAAATCACAAATGGCATAAAACAGGGGTGTGTTCTGGCCCTGGTGCTCTTCAATCTCTTCTTTACCTGTGTCTTAAATCATCCTGTGAGAGACATCAAAGATGGCATGTACTTGAGGTATAGAACTGATGGGTCCCTCTTTGACCTCTGCTGCCTGACAGCCAAAACAAAGACAGTAGGGAAAATCATCCTGGAGGCCCTGTTTGCTGACAACTGTGCCCTAATGGCACACAAGGAGCCTACCCTACAGCTGATAGTCAACAAATTTGCTGAAGCAGCAGACCTCTTTGACCTCACCATCAGTCTAGGAAAAATAGAAATCCTGTACCAGTCTGCCCCACTCTCTACAGCTCCTTGCTCCTCCATTTCCATTGAGAGGACAGAACTAAAGACTGTAGAGGACTTCACATACCTTGGGAGTATTGTCTCCAGTGATGGTTCCCTTGAGTAGGAGATCAACGCCAGGATCTGCAAAGCAAGCCAAGCACTTGGCAGACTGCAATTCTGAGTACTGAGTCAGTGCAGCATCCAGCTGTCAACCAAACTGAAAATGTACAAGGCTGCTGTTATCCCTAGCATGCTCTATGGTTGTGAGAATTGGACTTTGTACAGAAGACACATCAAACTGCTGGAGCGCTTCCACATGCGCAGCCTACATGCAATCCTTGGCATACAATGGCAGGATAAGATTACAAACCTTGAGATCCTGGACAGAGCAGAAACTACAAGTGTTGAAGCCACCACCTTAAAAGAACAGTTCCAATGGACAGGGCATGTCATCCGAATGGATAATTCTAGAATCCCCGAGCAGCTCCTTTATGGTGAACTCTGCCACAGCAAAAGAAACACAGGAAGACCCCTCAAACAATTCAAAGACAGTGTCAAGATCAACATTACACATGCTGGCATCCTTCCTAGGCAGCTAGAGGAATGTGCACTAAACCAAACTGCCTGGCGCACATTGGTCACACATGCATATGTCACATTTGAAAACGACAGATGCAAAAACATTATCAAGGCCTGCACAAGAAGAAAGTCAACAGCGGCAACACCTGGCATGCCTGGATGGTTTGACTGCCAACATTGTGGACGACCATGTAAATCTCACCTGGGCTCTACAGCCACATACGAGTCCACAACAATCCTGACTGAAATTATAGTATTGCACATGGAGGTAGTTGTCAGACACAACAGGGAACCGATAATAATGTTGCAGGGATACTGAGCTGCTGGCAGGGAGTATCTGGCTGTATTACATGCCTAGGGATTTCTCGCACACCATTGTTGTGTGTGTTTACATTCCCCATGAGCACTTGCAGAAACTGCATTTGACATCATCCACTCCACAACCGCAAGGCTTCAAATTCAACATACAGAGGCTTTTATGATGATCTCTGGTGATTTCAATCATGTCACATCAGATTCCACTCTCTCTGACTTTCATCAATTTGTGGACTGCCCCACCAGGAAAAACAGGACAATAGACCTTACATATGCCAATGTAAGAGATGCATACAGTGCCACCCCCTGCCCCTGCTGGGAAAATCAGACTAAAACTCAATCTGTCTCCAGCCAAAGTACAAGCCACAAAGGCAACCCGCAACCAGACACACCTTCAGGAAGTGGACTCCTGAAGCAGAGGAGGCTCTGAGGGACTGTTTTGATTCTATGGACTGGAGCATGCTACAGGATCCAAATGGTGAGGATATACACTGGTGCTTGAATGTTTGTGAACCCTTTAGAATTTTCTATATTTCTGCATAAATATGACCTAAAACATCATCAGATTTTCACACAAGTCCTAAAAGTAGATAAAGAGAACCCAGTTAAACAAATGAGACAAAATATTATACTTGGTCATTTATTTATTGAGGAAAATGATCCAATATTGCATATCTGTGAGAGGCAAACGTATGAGAACCTCTGATTAGCAGTTAATTTGAAGGTGAAATTAGAGTCAGGTGTTTTCAATCAATGGGATGACAATCAAGGCCAATTTATGCTGACAACCCAGTCCTCGCAGACAGTGTCGCAGACAGTGTCTGCGTAGCCCCCCCACCTTCGCAGACGCTCTGCGCGCACCTCCCAAAAATTGTGACCACCGCAGAAGCCTCGCAGACAGCGCCGCAGACAAGAGGGCTCTGATTGGTCCACTCTACCCGCTGTACACTCACTTCTGCTTCCCTACTTTCCCGGTTTGTTTTGTTTTCACGACCGGCATTTTTAAAAACACGAGCGAAGATGGAGCAGCATGAAGAGCGGTTGATTGAGGAAGTGAGGAAGTACGTACATCTATACGACTCCAGTTTTAGTCCTTATAAAAAAAAAGTTCTAGTCATTATAAGTAACCGGAGGATAAACACTCCACTAACCACACCCACCAACTACTCCTAGCGACTTCGCGCCCCCTTGCATTGTGCCAGTGAATAACATCGCGCATGCCTATTCCCCCGCTCAACAATAAATTACAACTGTACAACTGTCTGCGAAAAGCTATCTGCGAAAGCCTTGTCGCAAGAGCATGCAGAGGCATTCAGGTGTGAGTGGGCACCCTGTTTTATTGAAAGAACAGGGATCTATCAAAGTCTGATCTTCACAACACATGTTTGTGGAAGTGTATCATGGCATGAACAAAGGAGATTTCTGAGGACCTCAGAAAAAGAGTTGTTGATGCTCATCAGGCTGGAAAAGGTTACAAAACCATCTCTAAAGAGTTTGGACTCCACCAATCCACAGTCAGACAGATTGTGTACAAAGGGAGGAAATTCAAGACCATTGTTACCCTCCCTATGAGTGGTCAACCAACAAAGATCACTCCAAGAGCAAGGCATGTATTAATTGGCGAGGTCACAAAGGACCCCAGGGTAACTTCTAAGCAACTAAAGGCCTCTCTCACATTGGCTAATGTTAATGTTCATGTTCATGAGTCCACCATCAGGAGAACACAACAATGGTGTGCATGGCAGGGTTGCAGGGAGAAAGCCACTGCTCTCCAAAAAGAACATTGCTGCTCATCTGCAGTTTGCTAAAGATCACGTGAACAAGCCAGAAGGCTACTGGAAAAATGTTTTGTGGATGGATGAGAACAAAATAGAACTTTTTGGTTTAAATTAGAAGCGTTATGTTTGGAGAAGGGCGGCACAGTGGTGTAGTGGTTAGCGCTGTCGCCTCACAGCAAGAAGGTCCTGGGTTCGAGCCCCATGGCCGGCGAGGGCCTTTCTGTGTGGAGTTTGCATGTTCTCCCCGTGTCCGCGTGGGTTTCCTCTGGGTGCTCCGGTTTCCCCCACAGTCCAAAGACATGCAGGTTAGGTTAACTGGTGACTCTAAATTGACCGTAGGTGTAAATGTGAGTGTGAATGGTTGTCTGTGTCTATGTGTCAGCCCTGTGATGACCTGGTGACTTGTCCAGGGTGTACCCCGCCTTTCGCCCATAGTCAGCTGGGATAGGCTCCAGCTTGCCTGCGACCCTGTAGAAGGATAAAGCGGCTAGAGATAATGAGATGAGATGAGATGTTTGGAGAAAGGAAAACACTGCATTTCAGCATAATAACCTTATCCCATCTGTAAAACATGGTGGTGGTAGTATCATGGTGTAGGTATCATCCCGCCATTTTGTCTCTGGGGACTACAAGTCCCAGTCCTCTTCCGCGTGACCTACGTCAGTCCGCCATGTGCACATAAGTCCAAGCAGAAGTTCCGCTCTTTGTCTCTCGCGTCCGGTTTCCGAGGAGTCTAGACTCATAAAGAGATGCTCTCAAACCCGAAAACACTTCTTTCTTGCAAGATTCACCATCCAGCGCGTTCTGTGCCTAACCCCTGGCCAAGGTAAAAGTCCAGAATAGCGCGATCTTTAAACTCAACCTGAGTTACAACCGGTTTACTCGTATTAGAAGTGACGTTATGACTGCAGCCCAGGCAGTTAAAAGTTAAGAAGCGATTGAATCCTTTTTAACTCAAAAGCGCTGTGCATCTTATTCTGATCAGAGACTTTTCCTCACGAATGCTGAAGTTCGGACCAAGAGTCCTCTGCTTTCCACGGGAACCACCCAAGTGCTCCGCCGGACCCAAGAAGACTTTGCACTTTCTACACGGGCGGCTCACGTGCTTCATGAACAGCGAAGCTCTGCAACGGCGAACATCTTCTTCATATCTTGCTAAAGGCAGGATTAAAGGGATAGTTCGGGATTTTTGACATGAATCTATATGGTATCCCCGTCAGCAGTGTCGTGCATCCACACTGACTTACCCCCGACAGTGTTCTGTGAGCCTAGATATTGTACAGTGTTGGTCAGTGCACAAGTAGTTCCGGCAGGTTTCCTGGGGTCTGCAAAGTAACACGTTTTTCTTCTCAAAACAGCTCCTGTTCGAATGAGTGATTTATTAGCATAACAAAACCCTTGTAGTCCAAAAAGTCACACCTTGTAATTGCTTGGGGCTACTTTCTCTCAATAGCGATCAGTGCGCGCTGTCACTGTTAACAGTTGTGTGCGAGCTAGCCAACAACTTTCATTAGTTGTTCGACAGTGTTTAGCAGCAGCAAATTGCTTTCCTCCTCAGTATACAAGTGCGCTTCCATGGCAGGGAAAAAGAAACTACCACTGCTGCCTATGTAGTGCCCTATTTATACAAATAGGAGTCATTCAGGATTCAGCCATGACACGGAGCAAAAACATGGCTGAATCCTGAATGACTCCTATTTGTATAAATAGGGCACTACATAGGCAGCAGTGGTAGTTTCTTTTTCCCTGCCATGGAAGCGCACTTGTATACTGAGGAGGAAAGCAATTTGCTGCTGCTAAACACTGTCGAACAACTAATGAAAGTTGTTGGCTAGCTCGCACACAACTGTTAACAGTGACAGCGCGCACTGATCGCTATTGAGAGAAAGTAGCCCCAAGCAATTACAAGGTGTGGCTTTTTGGACTACAAGGGTTTTGTTATGCTAATAAATCACTCATTCGAACAGGAGCTGTTTTGAGAAGAAAAACGTGTTACTTTGCAGACCCCAGGAAACCTGCCGGAACTACTTGTGCACTGACCAACACTGTACAATATCTAGGCTCACAGAACACTGTCGGGGGTAAGTCAGTGTGGATGCACGACACTGCTGACGGGGATACCATATAGATTCATGTCAAAAATCCCGAACTATCCCTTTAAGTAAGATTTTGGCATTTGGGCATAATTAAGATAGTCTTAGGAATTTGCTTTTATTGAAATAGTGTGAATTTAAACCCAGGTTTATCTGTTACACTGTTAGACACACAGCGTGTTGATTTATTTTGGTTCTATGTTCTCTCAATTGTTTAATAGATAGGCTGTGCATGCTCCTCTCTGACTAATACTTTAATTTCCTTATCATACATCTTGATCTCATCAAGATTTCAGTGGATTCAGTATGGTTATGAGCTAGTGGGTTAGCTACAGCTTCCCTTGTTTTTAGCAACACATGCTCATTAGGCCTCACCAGGCCTAACAAACACACTTTAGCTAGGCCATAGGGCCTTTCACAAACACACACTAGCAACACAAGGCTAATCTAGGCCTCCACCACATGTAGTTAGCTACACGAGGCTAAACCCATGTACAAGTCCTTCCCACACACACACAAGCACACATTAGCAACAGAGCTAATCCTTTGTTCTATTTAGATAACATTCCTTTGTTTTAGCTAGCAACAAGCTAGGCCATACACACACACACACACACACACACACACACCATATCATATCATATTTGTATATATTGATTTTTCCAAGTTTATCTTTGTTATAATAAATTCATTTATTAAACAAACTGTGTTTATTTGTGTGAACAATATCTGAAGTCCCCAATCTCTCAAAGAATTCAAAAAAGGTGCATATAAAAAGTTATGTAATATGGTAAGTGATTGTAATAATTTGGAAATATACCATAATTTAGCTGTTTGGTAATTTATTATTAAGCACCAGGATTAATGGTATGATTCACTAAATGATTCACTGAACGATTCACTACATGATTCATTGAACGATTCACTAAATGATTCACTAAATGATTCACTTCAAATGAGACTGATTCTATGGTATGATTCAATTCAAATGAGTCAAAGTAAACAATTCAATGGGATTGATTCATTTTAATTATTAACCTTCAAAATTTAATGGGACTGATTTAATGAGATTGATCACTTAATTTCAATAATTAACTGATTGCACCCACAGTAAATTGGTGCCTCGTGTGAGGAAGATTGGTTTGTTGACTTCTTGAAATATTGTTGCAGCAACAAATAAACTATCAGTTTAATTCAGCAACTGCTAAGGTATATCCCCAGGTGTGCTAAAACGGTTAACAGTAGTGTGATAACCATATTACAAATACTCATAACCTATTTAACTTAGGATAAGAGAGCATTTCCAAATAAACCTTATTAATTAATTACATAGTTAATGTTAATAATGATTAAATTAATAATTAACTCATTGATTAATTATCTAGTATCCTGCCTAAGTAAAATGGCATCCCCTCGTGTCTCAAAAATGGAAGACATGCTCAAGACGTGTCTCTCCTTGAGGTCATCGCAGACCACATTCACTGCTCTGCCTCCGAAAAGGCAAACATTAAGTACACGAGTGAGAGTGAATGCCAAAACAACATAGACAATTCAAACAAACATGAGAGAGATCCAAAAAGAACAACTTTTAGTGTCCAAGCGGCACTAGGTAAGGTATTCCTCTCATACTTCCAAAATGCTGATTCAGAAATCAGACGCCTTCGCGGAGAGGTTGAAAGGCTGACCACCAGCAACGCCGAGCTGACAGCCGATAATAATGATTTACATAGGGAGCGTGAGCTCTTGAAGACCTCCCTTGATGATTGCACCGAACGGCTAGAGAAAGCCGAAATGGTTGCTAAGAGGGCTGCCCAGGAGCAGACCCCCAAAGAGCAGCGCGAGGGGCGTGAAAGACCCCCAACAATGCGCCAAAGCTCAGAGCGGGAAGAGGCGTCCGAACCGGACACCGTAAATGATCTGGTCGAGGACCAGACACACCGCCAAACTCCATCAACTCGCTACTCGACTCCGTCGTTTAGCCAAGATGGAGCCGTCCTGCGCTCATCCCGAGCCCAGGCCCGTAGCACACCTAGGTCAGTGAGCTACAGTTTCCCTGATCCATCTTCAGATGAATCAGACCACACATCTCGTGCGAAGCGGGAGTGATTCCAGAGTAGCTCAGACAGTGAGTACTCAGGAGAGCAAAAGAAGTTGCGTAAGAACGCGCACCAAGCCCTCCGCCTACGGCAAATTGACCTACTTGCCAAAGATGTCAAACAATTCGATCCCGACAATCAAAGAACTAATGTAAATAACTATTTACGAGGAATTGACCGATGCCTGATGGACCTGCCGAACGCCACAACACGTGAAAAACTTAGACTAATCTGGAAGACCTCCAGTAGTAGCGTTCGTGCCTTTTTAGAGACACTACCCCAAACATTCGCGATAGTTATTCGAAACTTCGCAATTACATGAGGGAAGAATATGCGCCATACATGGACGAAACCTCCGCGACATTGTGTGCATTACAAATCAAACAAAAACGGTCTGAGGCGCCTCGTGAATATTACAGATGGCTACGTACTGCCTATTTCCAAGGTAGTAGCGCACCAGGGTTGGAAGAAGATAGAAGTTTCATATCTCTCTTCTTACATAACCTCCACCCAAGCGTGCAGACCCATGTCACACTGACGTGTCGACGAGGTCGCTATTCAATGAGGGAAACTAGGCGACTAGCCCAAATGACCTGGGAGACCATTGTCAAAACCGCAAACGGAAATGATGATGAACCCAGAGTCCTTAGGCTCCAGGATGCAAATGGGCCCCTGCTAACCTTAGAAGGAGGCGAAGCTCCAAAAGGGGGACCCACCTGGAGAAATCCCGGTCTGAACCGCCCCTTGCCGAACCATCACAAGGGTGAGTGGAAAAATCGACAAGGTAAGGCCAGGAGGGACCGAGGGCGAGTCCACAGTGACTATGGCAATCACCCATCACATGAAAAGGGTCGTAGGGAACAAAACGGTTGGCAGCAAAACCGTCATCCCCGCTCTGACCAGAAACGGCAGAAGCGTTCCGACCGTAGCTCTAAACGTAAGGGTAGAGACGACCAACACAGTGACTCAGACCAACCTGGTGAGTTCCCCTCAGAGCTGGACTCTTTAAAAGCCCAGTTGGCTGAGATTAAAGAACTGTTACAGGAGACGTCAGACCCCTCAACAGATAAAACAAAAGAGCCCAAGAAAAATGACAAAAAGCTATTCGCTGGCATGACTAGGCCAGGAACCACGGGTATATCTCGTGAAAGGGGTAGGAGATCCCTCTGAAACAGCAGGCAAGGGTCAGGATGTAGGGCCCCCCCTGGTGGCGAAGGCAAACACACAAGACGCAACTCTCATGTGCGCTAAAGTCTTCACCACCATTTCTCAGACACACGGCTCTCACAAGGCGACCCAATCCCAACCAAGCCCTGCAACATAAACGTAGTCAGCTTCACACAAAACAAAACCCCACAGTCGTTGGATCCCACAAAATATGCATAAACCCGTTGCGACGAGATTAGTGCGAACACCGATCAACCGAGCGCCACGCGAGATCAAATTTCTGATGAACTTCAGTTCATGTCTTGGCACACCGAGTCCGGTGTCGAAACACCCGACATCGCGATTCCCCCTAGTGGCCACAATTCTTTGAAAAACCTCCCTCTATCCATCGACTCAGACACAGACACCCATTTCACTGCTGGTGTAATGGCTGCGCTGTGGAACATGTTAGGCATCGAGGCAAAATTCCATATCGCGTACCACCCTCAATTCTCTGGTCAGGCTGAACGAGCCACTCAAACCATTGTGAGCATGCTGAGAAAGTATATCACAAACTATGGTAAAATTTGGGACGTGAAACTTCCCTTGGTGCTAAGGGCCATTTGGTCCACCCCTCATTGCGCCACTGAAGTCACACCCTTTGGGATGATGACTGGGCGAGAGTCGGTTCTTCCCCCGCATCTCCTATACAAACCAGAGACCATGAGCGTCGCGATTGCATACACCGCACATCAACATGTCGCCGACCTACGACGCCACCTACAGTCAACCTGTACAGGTGCCCAAAAGAATCTCGATTCGAGAGTAGGACACAAAGCCTACTACACCCGAATCTCAGAGAAGTTCCTACCACCCTGGTCGAGACCTTTCGATCGTGGGAAAACCGTTCCCCATCGTGTATCACATTAGGACATCTAGGCCTAATCAAACGCTTTCATATCGATTTCCATGATAATCGAATCAAACCTTTTGAACAGTCCTCACTCCAACAGGGGGTGGACGACAGCTAGGCCCATCATGTCCACCTAGCTTGTACGCATCACTCAACTATAAGCGTACACTAACATTCCCGGTCAGACTTCACCAACCCAATGAAGTAATAACCCTTCAGTATAACATGGTAGATAAAATACTAAAATCCGCTATTATTACTAGTGTGTATTCATCGCAAATACACCCGGCATATAGTCTTGGCAGTGCCATCCTCATTTTTGTGAATCCACAAGACTTAGAGATATGCACCCTCACTAAAGACATCCACTGGGTCTGCCCAGGCAACCCATACATAACACTATGCCAAATTAGATAAGATGGTCTGTGTCCCTGACAGCTTTAGCCGCAGTAGCGCACGCTCTCTGGCCAGACCACCCACTGCTATTACCAAACACAGAAGATTTCTAGAAGATTAGGTTTGCCAACCCAAACACTAATACTTCTTTCCTTCCTTCATTTCCTCTCTTTTCTTGTTTTTTTATGCATAAGAAATTGAACACTACATGTTTCATGTTCAATGTTTAATATTTTTTGATGTGGTTTTGATCTAGTTAGTTAGATAGTGATTATATGCCCAAAATGCCCATAGTGATTATATGCCCAAAATGCCTCTGTCTCCAACTGTCTTACTGGAACTCACAAGTTTACACAGTCTTCACAGGACACCATGAACTGCACAGGACAACTCTACCTCAAGGACTATGGACACAGCGATGATACGATACGGTGCTCTCAGTGCTACGACTCCGTCATACCCCTGAGACCAAAAGGGGGAATGTAGGTATCATGCCGCCATTTTGTCTCTGGGGACTACAAATCCCAGTCCTCTTCTGTGTGACCTACGTCATGCGTGGGCAGGATCATCTACGTCAGTCCGCCATGCGCACATAAGTCCAAGCAGAAGTTCCGCTCTTTGTCTCTCGCGTCCGGTTTCCGAGGAGTCTAGACTCATAAAGAGATGCTCTCAAACCCGAAAACACTTCTTTCTTGCAAGATTCACCATCCAGCGCGTTCTGTGCCTAACCCCTGGCCAAGGTAAAAGTCCAGAATAGCGCGATCTTTAAACTCAACCTGAGTTACAACCGGTTTACTCGTATTAGAAGTGACGTCACGACTGCAGCCCAGGCAGTTAAAAGTTAAGAAGCGATTGAATCCTTTTTAACTCAAAAGTGCTGTGCATCTTATTCTGATCAGAGACTTTTCCTCACGAACGCTGAAGTTCGGACCAAGAGTCCTCTGCTTTCCACGGGAACCACCCAAGTGCTCCGCCGGACCCAAGAAGACTCTGCACTTTCTACACGGGCGGCTCACGTGCTTCATGAACAGCGAAGCTCTGCAACGGCGAACATCTTCTTCATATCTTGCTAAAGGCAGGATTAAGTAAGATTTTGGCATTTGGGCATAATTAAGATAGTCTTAGGAATTTGCTTTTATTGAAATAGTGTGAATTTAAACCCAGGTTTATCTGTTACACTGTTAGACACACAGTGTGTTGATTTATTTTGGTTCTATGTTCTCTCAATTGTTTAATAGATAGGCTGTGCATGCTCCTCTCTGACTAACACTTTAATTTCCTTATCATACATCTTGATCTCATCAAGATTTCAGTGGATTCAGTATGGTTATGAGCTAGTGGGTTAGCTACAGCTTCCCTTGTCTTTAGCAACACATGCTCATTAGGCCTCACCAGGCCTAACAAACACACTTTAGCTAGGCCATAGGGCCTTTCACAAACACACACTAGCAACACAAGGCTAATCTAGGCCTCCACCACGTGTAGTTAGCTACACGAGGCTAAACACATGGTCAAGTCCTTCACACAAGCACACATTAGCAACAGAGCTAATCCTTTGTTCTATTTAGATAACATTCCTTTGTTTTAGCTAGCAACAAGCTAGGCCATACACACACACACACACACACCATATCATATTTGTATATATTGATTTATCCAAGTTTATCTTTGTTATAATAAATTCATTTATTAAACAAACTGTGTTTATTTGTGTGAACAATATCTGACGTCCCCAATCTCTCAAAGAATTCAAAAAAGGTGCATATAAAAAGTTATGTAATATGGTAAGTGATTGTAATAATTTGGAAATATACCATAATTTAGCTGTTTGGTAATTTATTATTAAGCACCAGGATTAATGGTATGATTCACTAAATGATTCATTGAACGATTCACTACATGATTCATTGAACGATTCACTAAATGATTCACTAAATGATTCACTTCAAATGAGACTGATTCTATGGTATGATTCAATTCAAATGAGTCAAAGTAAATGATTCAATGGGATTGATTCATTTTAATTATTAACCTTCAAAATTTAATGAGACTGATTTAATGAGATTGATCACTTAATTTCAATAATTAACTGATTGCACCCACAATGGTTTGCGTCTGTTTTTCTGCATCTGGGCCAAGACAGTTTGCCATCATTGATGGAACAATGAATTCTGAATTATACCAGCAAATTCTAAAGGAAAATGTCAGGACATCTGTCCATGAACTGAATCTCGAGAAGGTGGGTTATGCAGCAAGACAACTACCCTAAGCACACAAGTCGTTCTACCAAAGAATGGTTAAAGAAGAATAAAGTTAATGTTTTGGAATGGCCAAGTCAAAGTCCTGACCTTAATCCAATTGAAATGTTGTTGAAGGACCTGAAGAGCGCAGTTAATGTGAGGAAACCCACCAACATCCCAGAGTTGAAGCTGTTCTGTATGGAGGAATGGGCTAAAATTCCTCCAAGCCAGTGTGCAGGACTGATCAACAGTTACGAGAAACATTTAGTTGCAGTTATTGCTGCACAAGGGGGTCACACCAGATACTGAAAGCAAAGGTTCACATACTTTTGCCACTCACAGATATGTAATATTGGATCATTTCCCTCAATAAATAAATGACCAAGTATAATATTGTTATTTTATTTGTTTAACTGGGTTCTTTTTTATTTACTTTTAGGACTTGTGTGAAAATCTGATGATGTTTTTGGTCATATTTATGCAGAAATATAGAAAATTCTAAAGGGTTCACAAACTTTCAAGTACCGCTGTCGAGGAGGTCATGCACTGCACAACTGACTACCTCAACTTCTGTATGGATGTTGTGGTTTCCACAAGGACTGTATGCTGCTTTCCAAATAATAAACCTTGGATTGCCGGTTACATCAAGTACCTCCTTCATAAGAAGAAGAGGGCGTTCAGGGATGGAGACCAGACAGAGCTGAGGTGTGTACAGGGCAAACTCAAAGTCAGGCTGAAAGAGCCAAAGGAATCATCCAGGAGGAAGGTAGAAAAAAGCTGCAGGAGAACAACCTGAGGGAGGTCTGGGATGATATGAAGACCATTATGGGATGTGGGAGGAGCAGCGGCATGACAGATGGTGATGTGGTGAGAACAAACAATCTCAACCACTTTTACAACAGGTTTGATAGCCCTGTTGCTCCTGCTGCTGTCTCTGCCACCGCCACAACAACCATCCCAATACCTCCCCCACCAGGTTTTGTCACTGCTGACAGCACAGCTAACACCCCCACACCTCCCCTGCAAACTGCTGGTGACTGTCCACTTCGCACACATCCCTGCCCTTCACATCAACCATCAGACACACCTGAAGCCATCATCACCACAGACCAGGTCCAAGGAGAGTTGAGGGGACTACACCCCAGGAAAGCAGCTGACCCAGACAGAGTATGCCCTAGAATGCTCAAGGCCTGTGCTGTGGAACTGGAAGCACCACTTCAACATGTCTTCAACTCAAGTCTGAAACTGGGGAGGGTACCTACACTACGGAAGACATCATGCCTCATACTGGTACCAAAGAAGGCATACCCCAACAAACTCAATGACTTCAGGCCTGTTGCCCTTATGTCACACATAATGAAGACCCTGGAACAGCTGCTGCTCCATCTCCTAAGACCCCAGGTTTGCCATGCACTTGTCCCTCTGCAGTTTGCCCAACTGTGGGCATGGAGGATGCCATCCTCTGTCTGCTACACAGGGTGTACTCTCACCTGGATAAAGGGAATGGTGCTATAAGAATCATGTTCTTTGATTTCTGCAGTGCCTTCAACACTATACAACCCCTTCTACTAAGAGACAAGCAGTTGCAGATAAGCATGGATCCACACCTGGTGTCCTGGATAACAGGACTACCTCACAGGAAGGCCTCAGTTTGTCAGACTGAGGAACTGCACATCTGAGACTGTGGTCAGCAGCAGTGGTGCACCAGAGGGAACTGTGCTCTCCCCTGTCTTGTTCACCCTGTACACTGCTGACTTCAGGTAGAACTCTGAGTCATACCACATGCAGAAGTTTTCTGATGATACTGAAATAGTGGAGTGTGTTGGGGATGGACAGGAGGGTGACTACAGGAGCCTGGTGGAGGACTTTGTGAAATGGTGCAGGACAAACCACCTGCAGCTGAACACCACTCAGACCAAAAAGATGGTGGTGGACTTCAGGAGGTCCAGTCCCCCTCTGCTACCAGTCTCTATCAAGGGGGTCAATGTGGAGGTAGTCAGGACATGCAAATACAGTGCCTTGCAAAAGTATTCATCCCCTTTGGTGTTTGTCCTGTTTTGTTGCATTACAAGCTGGAATTAAAATTGATTTTTGGGGGGTTAGCACCATTTGATTTACACAACATGCCTACCACTTTAAAGGTGCACATTGTTTGTTTGTTTTTTAAATTGTGACACAAACAATAATTAAGATGAAAAAACAGAAATCTGGAGTGTGCATAAGTATTCACCCCCTTTCATATGAAACCCCTAAATAAGAGCAGGTCCAACCAATTAACTCCATGAGACACATAATTAGTTGATTAAGAGCCACCTGTGTGCAAAGACCTAGGTCTGTGTGTCATATGATCTTGTGGCAGCGGGGGCATGGTCAAGCGTCGGTCTGTGACCGGAGGGCAGAGTCAGGGAAGGTAAGTGGCAGAATCACTGCACCTGAGGTCTATTAACGTGTGTTTGTGTGTCTTCCCCAGTGACCACGCCCTATTTAAAGAGAGAGCGAGAGCAGAGGGAGAGCCCTCCCCAACCAGGCCCTAATTATGACCTTCAGCACACACAAAAAAAATCTCAAAATATGAGATCATTTCATTTTGAGTTTCAGTAAAACAGTATAAATACCGTGTTATCTCTCAGTCTAGTTCACTACACACAACCACAATCATGGGGAAGACTGCTGACTTGACAGTTGTCCAGAAGACAATCAGGAACACCCTTCACAAGGAGGATAAGCCACAGAAGGTCATTGCAAAAAAGGCTGTCTGGAAAAAGTGCATGAGCAACAGGGATGACCACAGCCATGAGAGTATTGCAATGAAGGAAACTCATGTTGACCAATCACATCATGCCATGAGCACCAGGTCACAGACATGCTCTGTTGACCATTTTGTTTTATTACAATAAGTCAGTGGAGCAATGTACAACTAAAAAGCAGCAATGCCTACAAAGATCTCATCTCATCTCATTATCTCTAGCCGCTTTATCCTTCTACAGGGTCGCAGGCAAGCTGGAGCCTATCCCAGCTGACTACGGGCGAAAGGCGGGGTACACCCTGGACAAGTCGCCAGGTCATCACAGGGCTGACACATAGACACAGACAACCATTCACACTCACATTCACACCTACGGTCAATTTAGAGTCACCAGTTAACCTAACCTGCATGTCTTTGGACTGTGGGGGAAACTGGAGCACCCGGAGGAAACCCACGGGGACAACATGCAAACTCCACACAGAAAGGCCCTTGCCGGCCATGGGGCTCAAACCCAGGACCTTCTTGCTGTGAGGCGACAGCGCTAACCACTACACCACCGTGCCGCCCGCCTACAAAGATGCAAAAGAAAATAAAATTAGTAAAAGCAGCAAGGGGTTCATAGAACCCAGCATCTCTCTTTGCCAGAATGTAAGTAGAACTAAAAGTTGAGGAGGAAATAAATTCAATGAAAAGGTTAGGACCAATATACCTACACTCGAGATATAGATTTATAGTAAGTCTAGGTCACTAACATTAACCCTCTAGGGTCGAGTGCTTCGCCAACAAAGCTTGGCAGGTTTAGAATGAGTAGGTTATGTATTTAGATTAATATATTTGCAGGTTTTTAATCATACAACCATTATAAACATATTGCCAGAAACTTTATACTTTCCTATGTTTCCACTGCCAAATATTATTATATTTTTTATATTACCTAAATTAGATGAAAAATAAAACTTGTCACCTTACTTCGCCACACCTCAGTCGGAGCATGGAGTACTCACTTACGCATTCACAAAGCACTATTCACCAGTGTTGATTTCGTTGACGATGACAAAATGATTTCGTTAATGCACCTTTTTATGACCATATCAAGATGGCGGCGTGTACACATGCAGCAGCTCCTCTCTGTCCTGACAGAACGGTGTTTTCATGTTTTTTTGTGTTTTAAAACAGTGTGTATCTGTTTGTCTTTGTTGCATCCATCAGTTTTAAGGCGCACATACTCCCGTGAGTTTCTGCTCAACATCCGCAGAACTATATTCACGGATATAAATCCAGCGGACGCGGAAGTGCTATGCGACTACGGTTTGCTCTGGAGGCCTGCTCAACCACTGACCCCCACTCCTGCATCCAGCCCACAGTGGAAGCGCCACAGGCGGAACATGCGGAAGCAGAAGAGGGGCAAGCGTGGAGGTATCCGGGCGAGGCTAGCGGCTAGCCCTCACTGGCCGGCTATCCCTACCATCACTCTGGGCAACGTATGCTCACTGGACAACAAGCTGGATTATGTCCACCTTCTCCGCTCATCTTTTAAGTCTGTGAGTGAGTGTTGTGTCTTTATGTTTGTGGAAACATGGCTTAACGACAGTGTCCTGGACTGTGCCATTCAGCTAGCCCGGCCAACATGCTACCGGTCAGACAGAGCGCTAGTCGAGGGGGGGAAGCCTCGCGGCGGAGGACTCTGTGTTTACATCAGTGATGCCTGGTGCTGCGACGCTGTTGTGGTCTGCAAACACTGCTCACCACTGGTGGAGTTTATATTTATTAAGTGCCAGCCATTCTATCTGCTGAGGGAATTTACAGCCATATTGCTGGTAGCAATATACATCCCTCCCAGCTCCAATAACAACAGGAGTGAAGCACATCAGTGAGCAGCAGACAGTCCACCCAGATGCTTTCCTCATCCTGGCTGGGGATTTCAACCATGCAAACCCCAAGAGCGTGTTTCCAAAACTCTATGGACATATCAACTTTCCCACACATGGAAACAATACTCTGGACAATGTTTACACCATGCATAAAGATGCCTACAAAGCCCTATCCCTCCCCCACCTTGGGGCCTCAGATCACTCCACTGTTATGCTAATGCCAGCATACAGGCCACTGGTTAAAGTCACCAAACCATCTACAAAGCAGATATGTGTGTGGCCAGAAGGGTCCTCAGAGGCACTCCAGGACTGTTTTTCTACCACTGACTGGAGCATGTTCAGACAGGCGGCCACCTACAACAACTCCACAGATCTCCAAGAGTACACGGAGACCGTCACTGCCTACATGAGGAAGTGCATGGACGACATTATGGTCACCAGAACCATCTCTATTTGGGCCAATCAGAAACCATGGCTGACAGGGGAAGTCCACAGGCTCCTGTGGGCTCGGAACGCCACCTTCAGAGCTGGGGACGAGGTGGACCTGAGGACAGCTAGGGCCAACCTGTCACAAGGCATCAGGGTGGCCAAGAGACAGTATTCCAAGTACATTGCTGACTATTTCAACGGCAGCAGAGACACCAGGAACCTGTGGCGGGGGATTCAGACCATCCCAGACTACAAGCCCTCGCCGCAGACCTGTGACAACTCCACATCTCTGCTGAATCAGTTGAACGACTTCTTCGCTCGCTTTGAGGCAGACAACAGCACCACAGCACAGAAGACCCCACCATCTCCCTGCGACCAGGTGTTGATGCTGTCCCCAGACAGCATGAGGAGAGCTCTCAGGACGACAAATGCATGGAAAGCCCCGGGTCCTGATAACATTCCTGGTCGTGTCCTGAGAGACTGTGCCGAGGAGCTCACAGATGTCTTTACAGACATCTTTAACATCTCATTGAGCCAGGCTGTTGTCCCCATGTGCCTCAAAGCCACCACCATCATCCCGGTCCCGAAGAAGCTGTCTCCCTCCTTAGACTGGGCAAAAATCTCAGAAATACCTTCAGAAAAAGGTCTAGCGGCAAATTTGAGGAAAAGTCGGTAAACATACTATTTCCCATAATTTGAGGGTGCTGATTCCAAATATTTTGTTTACCAAGCTGAATTTTGAGTTTTAAGCCTGCTAATTAGCATAATAGCATAGCAGTCATACTAGGCGAATGAAGATTTTTTGTTTGTGCGATAACTTTTGAAAGGGTTGATGGATTGTCACCAAATCTTCTATGCTGATGCTCTAGCATGTGTACATGAATGTCTACATTTTGGAAGCCAACGGTTTAAAGATGGCTGACTTTCAAGATAGCTGACTTTCAAAAAATGTTAACAAACAAGTCCCATATTAATATGCAAATTACAAGGCTTAGCACTCAAAATCCAGCTTGGTAAACACAATATTCAGAATCAGCATCCTCAAATTATGTAAAAAAGATGGTTTACCAACTTTTCCTCAAATTTGCCACTAGAAGTCCAGTCATACTAGGCGAATGAAGTTCTCTTTAATTGAACATATTTAGTAAAAAGTCCAGTAAACAAATATTAACATAATGTATAAATATGACATAAATATTATAACAAAAGATAGAAATCACCATATGATCCTTGATTAGCATTATAGTAAAAACAAGGCTATATTGCAACTTTTTAAAGCTAACGTTTTTCATTTCATTCATTTGATGAACAGAACTGAAACAAATTCCTAACACAGATGTTTGCTAGAGTTGGATTCTAGATGACTGGTCATTTTTATTTCAGCAAGTCATTAGTCACTGTTTGCTATCATCAGCTTTGATCCTTTATTGAGAATAGTCTACTGCTTCACTGAAATATTGTGATATATTACATGTCATCGAGATGCTCTCTAGTCATTCCTCCTATGGTGGTGGACAAAAATGGAAGAGCATGCTTGTTTGAGTCCTTCCATGTCTGGTCCTTCTGGAGATTGTATCATTTGCCAGAAATAAAAAAAAGATACAATTTACAAAGGAACAGCTCAAGGCCTACAATCACTTAAGGCATCTGCCGAAGAAAGACAGAAATTTCAAGATGCAGCTAATATTGATCAGATCCACAGGATTTTGACCATAGGTACTGGGGATGAAGGTGAAGTACATTGGCATAAGAGCTGTTTCGCAACTTTTACCGATAAGGGTAAAATACAACGACTAAATAAACCATCACATTCAACCATACAGTAACTACACCTCAGACTAGTTCAAGACTACAAAGTAGGACATCATCAACTGACTGGAAGCTCTGCTTATTTTGCCAAGAAAGCAAAAAGTTGAAGAAAGAAACACTATGCTCTGTTATGACATTTAAAGTCAGTCAACAAATAATTGATGGTGCAAGGTGTGACCATGCTCTTTCTGTACGTGTGGCAGGGGTAAGTGATTTGATAGCTGCTGAGGGCAAGTACCATCCCAACTGTTACAAGAAATTCATTCGAAGAGTATCGCAGTCAAGAGAAGAAGCAAATGATGAGAAGGGGCGAATATTGATGTGGCTCATTAATGACTTAAGGAAGTCTGCTGCAAATGGACACATTTTGGAACTGAAAGAGGTATTTTCTCACTACTGCTCACTTGCTGGGGAAGAGGGTTTTGAAATACCACCGTCATTTCTCAGTCGTATATCTACGTTCAAGGAATACATTGAGCCTCATATCACCGACATTTACGAATTCGTAAAACTACGAAATCAAGAGATTACAGGGAGGCAAACAGTGCTTCTGCCAACTGAATTTGCACATGTTCCAGTGTCTGAATTGTTGAATAAAAGAAGGGATGCTGAGCCTGATGAGTACCCGATACCTGTCTACAGGCCTGATGTAGAAGATGATTTTCTGGCAATGGTGCATGTGGCCCTACAGCTTCGCTCAGATATATTGGCGCTACCAGCACACAAAGGCCTTAATGTTTCTAAAGAGGATGCTAATGCCTGTGTCCCAGAGAGACTGTATATGTTCATAAGACTTCTTATTGGAGGACAGACTCTCCTTGAGAAGGAAAGTGATGAGAGTGAAGGTGAGGAAATGGATGATGAGATTGACTCTGAAGATGAGGAAACCGATGACAATGACTTTGCAGATGAAGCTGAGGATGACAGAGAGGCAGAAGAAATGAAGAAAAGAGAGGAGATGCAATTAGCCAGCCACCAAAAGAAAAGAGAACAGCATGTCGAGACCAGAGTAATGAGTGTTGCACAGGACTTGGTGTACATGGTGAGCGGGGGAAAGAGTTGGACTCCCAAACACATTGGACTTGGTGCAAGCTTACATCAGGCAACACAGTCAAAAAAATTGGTGGAGATGTTTCATAACGCTGGACATATAATTAGTTATAGGGATATCCTCTGAATTGACACTGCCCTTGCAACACATACTCTATCAACAATGGACAAGGAGACTGGAGCCATCATCCCAGCCAATTTAGTTCAGGGGCGTTTTATTCATTTTTCTGCTGACAACATTGACATTAATGAGGGGACTCTTGATGGCCAAAACACTTTCCATGCAACCCAGTATGCTGCCTGGCAAAGAGGTCCAATGTCAGTTGATCCTCTAGAAAATGTTTCTCCAACGCAGCAGGTCACTCTTAAAGTTCCAGAGGAAATAAACATAATCTTGCCTGTGTACATCCGTGAAGGAAGTGTTGAGCCAGATTTGAATGAAAATGTCTGCGAACAATGGTTTGAACAAACGCTCAGTGATTGTCCGGCAGCAATAAAGGCAGTTGCCAAAGACAGGGCATTTCACATGAAACATCAGGCACAAAATCCCAAAACTGGCTGGACAAGTTTCAATGAAGAAGACTGACACAAATCCTGAGATCAGCTTGGTTGGCTACATGCCCATCATCCCAGCTCCAGCACATGACATCAACACTATGAATACTGTTGTCAGAAGAATCATGCAAGTTGCCAAATCATTTAATCAGAGCTATGCTGTACTGACTGTTGATCAAGCACTTTTCCCTTTACTTATGGAACTGAAATGGATAGTCCCAGAATACAAAGACAGTCTCATTCCAAGTCTTGGAGGTCTACATATATCAATGAACTTTTTGAAGGTTCTAGGCCAACATATGCAAGATTCTGGTCTAGCTGAAATCTGGGTGGAGAGTGGCCTATTTGGCCCCAGAACAGTTCACCATGTTCTTGAAGGGAAAGACTACAACAAGGGTGTGCGGGCTCACAAGATTACTGTTCAAGCCTTGTGGCAACTACTTTTACCAGAGTTTCAGGTCTATCTGGAAGAACATGATGGGAATCTCAAACAAAGTCTCGAGACATATACAAAGTCTGATGTGAAGGAAGATTTTGAGAAAATGTGTGACATGCTATCCTCTGACACTTACAATGCTCTCCAATCATCATTCATTGCTTCAAAGAAAGAAGCAAATCCCAATTTTCAATTCTGGTGGCAGGACACAGAGATGGTTTAGATCCTCCTGCTTTTTACCTGGGCTCAGAGAGAAGGAAAGTGGGGTTTACACCTGTATGCATTTCCGGAAATGCTTCCATACTTCCATCACTATGACCACACTAATTATGCAAGATGAGGCCCTGTGTACCTTGCTCAGATGAAGCAGTTTCCAGCTGAAGTGCAAGAGGAATTTGACTGTGGAAACTGGGTTGTGTAAGGATCATCTAGAAGATTCAATCAAGTGGATCCTGACCAAGCTCAGGAATGGATGAATGGTGTTAGAAAGGAAAGTGGTGGGATAATCAGCATCACCAAAACATCATCTGCGCTATTACGTTGGACTTTATCGTACAGTCTTCGCACACATATAGCTGCACAGACAAGGGAGATGTACCATCTTGGAAATTATGATCAAATGGCACATAATGAATCCAATGCGTCAAGGAGGCTCCAAGACCATGCTGATGAAAAGAATATAATGGAGCTGTTACAGAAATCAGCAGTCTTCTCTGACAGCCAGCAGGGCCCCTTTCCTGATAAGTTGCAAAATATTGTTACTAAAGACATTGCAACAGCAGAAATACAAGAGTCTCTGCTAAATGCATTTAGTCTTGGTCAGGAGAAATTGATCACCTTTGTGAAACAGAGGCTCATGCAACCCAAGAATGATGACCAGTATAAAAAACTCAGGGATCCTTTGCCAAAAAATAAACCTCATACATTTGCCACTCTTCACAGGGCAGGAAAGAAAGGGGCGGAAAAGTTAGTCACCAAAGCCAAAGCTGAAAGAAATATATTGCAGCGCATTATCACTGCATATGACGCAGGAGGGGAAGTGGACTTGGGGCAAATCCTCAGACATGAGTTGATGAATGTCCCCACTGCTATTGCAGACAGTGATGGTTATTTGAGAAGTGGAAATAAATCTATCCTCAGTCAGGTGCTATGTGGTGATGTGGAATGTCCAGCAGTGGTGTACCCTACAGAAGTTCATTCAACGCTAGTGATAGATGGTCAAGCTTTTGTTATGACTCTAGGGCAACCATCTGACTGCAACACATTCAGGGAATATGCAGGCAAGTTTGTGAGAGGAGTGCTTGCATTTGGCAAACACTTTCACAGAATCGACATTACGTTTGACAGATACAGAGACATATCGATTAAGAGCACAACAAGGGAAAAACGTGCAAGAGGATGTACACCCATTCACCGTGCCATTGAAGATGGCTCTGTACCACTTCCAAAGAACTGGTCTAACTTCCTTGCTTTGGAGAAGAATAAAGAAGATCTAGCTCAATTTCTATCAGACGAGCTATTGGCTCAGGCTCCAGCCAACAAGATTATTATTGTTGCTGGAGGGTTCAAAGAGGAGAATACAGCAAAATGTTCTCATTCAGAAGTAGACATCACAGCTCTCCAGGGCTACCATGAGGAAGCAGACACGAATTATCCTCCACTGTGTGCATTCAAATGCAGAATTTCTTGTCTCGAGTCAAGATACGGATGTACTCCTACTGTTAATTGCACATTTTGACAAGATGAAGTGTAAGCAGTTGTGGATGAGAATGGGGACATCTAAGAAGCCAAGACATATCCCCATACACACAGTGCATGAGTCTCTGAGGGCACAGGTTCCCAATATTGAGAATGTTCTCTCTTTCCATGCAATAACAGGCTGCGATACTGTCTCCTACTTTGCGGGACATAGCAAGAAAACATCATGAAAAACTTTCTTGGAGCAGCCTGCACTTCTAGATGGTCTTGGCCTGGGTGAACTGACTGAAACCACCATACATTCTGCAGAGAAGTTCATTTGTTGTGTTTATGACACCAACGATGTCAGCTGCAATGATGCAAGAGCCACTCTTTTCTTGGGGACCTGAGGCTCTACCCCCTACAAGTGATGCTGCTCAGTAGAATATTAGAAGAGCACATTATCAAGCTCTAGTATGGAGACAATCAAACAAAACAAATCCAATTCTACCACCTATAGAGGAAATGGGATGGAACATCATCAATGGACACCTGGAACCCAAACTGATGTCTGTTGCAGCAATCCCCAAAAGCTGCAGCTTGATGGTTACCTGCAGATGCAAGTATGGTTGTAAGACAAGCAAATGCAGTTGTCACAGTGCTGGCTTGCTCTGTACAGGTGGCTGCAAATGTAGAAGTACTCAAGATCACCCATGCCAGAATGCTAGCAGTTCGGACTAGGGATACACACCTCACTTCAGGTAAGTTAGCAGTTCTTTCTCTAAACTTCTTATCTCACAATTTTAACACAGCTTAAAAGAACAAACATCAAACACACCATAAAATCCTGATGTGTGACTTTTTCTTTCCACAGTGACTTTTTGCATTGACGAGGAGAATGGTTCAAGTGTCCATGGAGTTGGAGAGGCACTCTCTGTTAATCTTAAACTGCTATAAATAAATTTGATTTGTATTTGTATTCATTCTTAGTTTGATTTCAAGTTTAAGACTAATTAAAATTGTTTATTTTCTGAATGCTGTTTGCTTTGTTACCTTTATCCCATCTGTTATTAATAAACATCATATTATGACTCCTGCTCTACCTTGTTTTATTACCTTGATTCCATGCAGTATGTTAAGAAAACATTTTGTTTTGACTCCTGCACTATTTTAGCACTTAAATATGAAATTCAAGCCTAATGCTATGTTGTTTAACTGATTAGTTTAGAAATAATAATAATAAATGAAAAAAATCGTTTATCTCATTTTAATATGCAAATTAGAAGGCTTAAAACTCAGAATTCAGCTTGGTAAACAAAATATTCAGAATCAGCACCCTCAAATTATGTAAAAAACATGGTTTACCAACTTTTCCTCAAATTTGCCGCTAGAACTCTTCTTTTGTGAAAATTGTACTAGTCTACCTGCTTCAATGATTACCGCCCTGTCGCACTCACTCCCATCCTCATGAAGTGCTTCGAGCGGCTAGTCATGTGGCATATCAAGTCTGCCCTCCCCCCCGCCCTGGACCCTTTCCAGTTTGCATATTGGTCCAACCGTTCGACCGATGACGCCATCTCCACTGCCCTCCACTCAGTCCTCTCCCACCTGGAGACAAAAGACTCATATGTCAGAATGCTGTCCATATACTTTAGCTCAGCATTCAACACAATCATTCCTCAGCAGCTCATTCATAAACTGGACCAGCTGGGACTCAACACCTCCCTGTGCAACTGGCTGCTGGACTTCCTGACGGGGAGACCACAGGCTGTACGGGTCGGCAGCAACTCCTCCAGCACCATCACATTGAACACGGGGGCCCCCCAAGGATGTGTGCTGAGCCCCCTCCTCTTCACTCTGCTGACCCACGACTGCACACCACCATCCAGCTCTAATCTCTTCATTAAGTTTGTGGATGACACAACTGTGGTGGGTCTCATCAACAATGGCGATGAGACAATCTACAGGAGTGAGGTGAGCTGCTTGGCCATGTGGTGCAAGGACAACAATCTCCGCCTGAACGTGGAGAAGATGAAGGAGATTGTTGTGGACTTCAGGAGAGCGCACACCCAGCATGCTCCACTATCTATCGATGGTGCTGCAGTGGAGAGGGTGAGCAGCACCAAGTTTCTGGGTGTGCACATCTCTGAAGACCTGTCCTGGAGCAACAACACTGCATCACTGGCCAAAAAAGCCCAACAGCGTCTGTACTTCCTCCGCAAACTGAGGAGAGCAAGAGTCCCGGCTCCCATCATGCACACATTCTACAGAGGCACCATCGAGAACATCCTGACCAGCTGCATCACCGTGTGGTACGGTGCCTGCACCGTGTCCTGCTGCAAGTCTCTGCAGTGCATCGTGAGAGCAGCTGAGAGGATCATTGGTGTCTCTCTCCCTTCTCTTATGGATATCTATAACTCCCACCTCACCCAAAAAGCCAGGTGACCACACCCACCCATCTCACAGCCTCTTCAGTCTACTGCTGTCGGGGAGGAGACTGCGGAGTCTCCGGGCCAAAACCAGCAGGCTCAAGGACAGTTTCTTTCACCAGGCAGTCAGGAGGCTCAACTCCCTCCCTGTTCTGCCCCTCCTACCCCCTGCTACAGATTCTGCTCGCACACCCCCTGCCCCCCCTTCAGCATCTGACATGTCACCCTCACAGTTTCCCCCCCCAACACACACACACACACACACACACACACACACACACACACACACACACATACTCAACGTTCATTAACACACTGAACTCAGGGACTGCACATTTCACTTGACCTCGCTCATTTGCACTATTCCGCACTATCACTAACTCACCTTAACAGCTATAAGTTTATTGTTTATACTGCTTATTTCATGTTTACCTGCTATACCTCAAGTGCCCTTGACTGTTTTTTTGCTCCAATTTGTGTGTGTGTGTGTGTGTGTGTGTGTGTATATATATATATATATATATATATATATATATATATATATATACACACGAGTGTTTAGTCTATGTCTAGTTCTTATCTAGAGTGTTTATACTGTTTGTATTGTTTATTTCAATTATTCTTATTTCAATTATTCTATTTTTTATTTATTGCATTGCCTGTTTGCACCGTGGGTCAGAGAGGACTGAAATTTCATCTGTGCTGTATGTTGAGCATGTATAGCATATTTGACAATAAATTTGACTTGACTTTTTTTCATGACTAAAACGAGACAGTGACAAGCTAAACATAACTCTTTGATCACAAAAATATGACGAAACGTATCTGTTGTTTTCGTTGATGAGACGAGACGAAAATGTTAGTGGGTTGGCTATAGGACTATCAAAATGCATGGCGTTTCCTCCAACGGCACATGCAACCTGTCTGCCAAATGCTGAAAATATCAGCAATGCACCTGCATCCGGTCCTTGTTTGGCCACGCCCACCAGGCACAGTGCACACCCGGGCAGCCACACAGTTCATGGACCATGGCGGCGGCAACGCCAGCACAAGGGCTTGGTGGGTGGAAAAGACGCGATGATTTATGGACATACTTTACACATAATCCAGCAGAAAATAAAATGGAATGCCTTGTAGTGGGAGACAGAGGTACACGCTGTGGCTATAAACTACGTGGCAAGAATACGACCAACCTCAAGAGACATCTAAAGGCTCACCATGCTGCTATTTCTGCAATGGTAAGTTAATGTTACAAGAAGTCCTGTTAATAGATCATGCATATGTTTGCTTGCTTTGGTTAATGTCACTCAACAATCGGGCTGTGATGAATTTCCTATGAAATTTTCCAAAACACTGTGACCTGGTGAAAATGAATGGGACCACTAGCTTCATACTAAAGTTGGCTTGGTTAAGTTAACTTAAATTCAATTAACATGTCATGAGTAAAACTTGTCCTGCAGGGATTATTGGTGGGACCGCAACTGAATGCTTTGTCATATATTGACCCATATATTTGAGTTACTGTGAAACATATGGGGGGAAATGTAGCTTTTCAGACCTGTTGCTGTGCCTTAATATGTCTAAATAAGCAGCAGCACACCTGGCTACTCTAAAGTTAGCAGCACGTTTAGCCATCATATTTACATTAATGGACAGCGTGGTCATCTTCTAGTTGTGTGTTCATCATGACATGTTTGTGCTCTATCAGTGCATTTGACATGTTAAACAGAGGCAGAAACACGAGTCTGTGAACAATGGAGCATGCGCACTAGCAGACATCCCAACCTGCAGAAACTCATTTCAGGGAGGTGTCGTGACGCATGACTTTTTTCCCTATCAGCGGGGGGGTCACGACACCTCCCTGAAATGAGTTTGGATGTCTGTAAACCAATCAGGATGCTCTTTGTCTAGCATGTGCTACATGAACAGGCACACACACACGCTCTCTCGCGCACTCCATCATACAGTATGTGCAATGCAGACATTAATGTTTCACGTGCATGCTCTTGCTCGCTTGCTCTAGATTCCGGGAGATATTCTCCAATTTGCGGGCATCAGGGAGCCACTATCGCGTGAGACTCCCGGAACTTCCAGGATACTTGGGATGTCTGCACTAGACAGTGTTTATGTAGAGAGCATACACACTTCAATCAATCAATCAATCAATCAATCAATCAATCAATCAATCAATCAATCAATCAATCAATCAATCAATCAATCAATCAATCTTTTGTTTCAATTACATATGAACATATAATAGACTACACGAGTCTGCAAATAGCACACTGCTAATCAAGGCAGACTCATGTTTACAAAGAAAAAAATATTTTATATGAATTAATATAATACTTAAATATGTATGAAAAAGATAATAAAACATACTTGACAAATTAACAACTATTTGGTAACAAAAAGAAAAAGAGGAGACAATACTTGTTATTCGATATAAAGGTACAGTAATATATCATTCAATAACATTGAAAAAATAGAGAGAGAGAGAGAGAGAGGTATACTTGTCATACTGATAATAATAATTCATGCATGGTATTAAAATAATATTTAAAGTTAAAACGAAGATAAATAAATATATATAGCTCTTAATTATATATAGAAATAAAGTTATGTAGAAAGAAAGAGTTTGGAGATGTCAACATCATATCCATATCTACTTAAATCAGAAAAAAGGTGGTGGCTGACTTTTTTCTTGAATGACAATTTAAATGAAGATCTTATAGAAGTTGGAATCTGGTTCCATACCCTAACACCAACACGGGAAAATGAGTTCTTTTGTAGATTTGTACGAGAATACTGAGTATATAAGTTCTTGGAGTAAGATGACCTAGTGTTATAAGAATGGATACTAGAATTAGAAGAAAATAATTTACAAATGTTTGAGGGTGCACTTTGATTAACAACGTCATACATTAATTTAGAAATGCATTCATAGAAAAATTTACTGGTAAAATATTGGTTTTGGAAAACAATGGAAGGGCACTTTCTCTATTCTCTACAAAATGGATTAATCTTAAAGCTCATTTTTGTAGGATTAATACTTTATTTATATGAGTTTTACAAGCCTGTCCCCAAGAACTAAGACCATATGTTAAATAAGGTTGAATCAGAGAGCGATATAATGTCATAAGGGTATGTAGTGGAATAAAATGTCTAAGATTGGCCAAAAGACCGACAACCTTGATTATTTTGTTGCAAATAAAATCAATATGAGGCTTCCAAAAAGATTGTCATCGATTATTAAACCCAAATATTTGACATACTTTTTATGTTCAAGTGAAACAAGTTTGTTTTGAGACACTGTTTTGAGAGTATGTTATGCACAACCTGTCAACCTCGATTACAATTTCCTATCTCTGTATTGGCCTAATTTAATGTTTTAAAGGAATTATTTTTTCGACTAAAACTGGACTAAAACCCTTTTAGTTTTCGTCGACTAAAACTAGAGCAAAACTGTCAAGGATTGAATTGACTAAAATGTGACTAAAACTAATAAGCATTTCATCCAAAAGACTAAGACTAAATCAAAAATGGCTGCCAAAAACAACACTGCTATTCACATGGTAATGGCATGATAATTACTTTCGCTCTTTCGGTATCGATTGGTTTCTCTTTCATGGTTGGGACAGCCCACCATAAACAGGGTAAAATGTCAGATATAGTTTAGGCTACCTGTTTGGAGGTAAAACTTTTTGCAAGATGGCACGCTGATTTGATGCTCAGGAGGCACTTCGGATGATTCTGGACAGCGATGACAATTTCAGCAGTTCATCGGATTTTGAGGACTATAACACTGATGATGAGCGGTGTCATTTCGAACTTCGACTCAATCAAACCGAAAATCAACTCAAGTAAGTGTAAATATTTCTTCTATTTCTGATGAGCATATAAGTTAATATGCATGCGGTGTAGTGCATAATCTTTGCATGTTTCTTGAGCAAATAAAAAGCGCAGTCACTTGTTTGCTCTATTTTCTTCTTCAGTTTTGCTGAATATGTTGCAATTCCTCAATACTCTGAGTACATGTAAATATTTCTTATGCCAAAAAAAATTCTACATGCAAAATATTTCACTGCTGTGTAGTGCAGATTCTTTGCAGTGCAAATACCGCTTAAGAAAACAAACAAGTGCACCATCACTTGAATTTGAATAGTTGTGTGTGTGTGTGTGTGTGTGTGTGTGTGTGTGTGTGTGTGTGTGTGTGGAGTTGGGCCTTTTGCTTCTTTGCTTTGTTAGGGCCTGAGAGCCGAGGTGCAGGCTGTACCGTAGATGCAAAGCCCTCTTGTTTTCAGCAGGTTTTTTTCTTATTAGGGCCCGAGCACCAGAGGTGCAAGGCCCCTGGTGTCCACGGCATGTTTTTTCTTCTTATTAATATATTAGGGCCTGAGCACTGAGGTGCAGGCCAAAGCCCTATTGTCTGTATACGCACAGACAATGTATACCCCTATTTGGCATGTTTTTTCTTATCATGATTAGGGCCCGAGCACTGAGGTGCAGGCACACCGTAGGTGCAAAGCCCTAATGTTTTCTGCATGTTTTTTCTCATTATTATTATTATTAGGGCCTGAGCACCGAGGTGCAGACCTATGGCCTGCACCATAGATGCAAAGCCCTATTGTTTTCATCATGTTTTTTAGGACCTGAGCACTGAGGTGCAGGCCATAGGCCTGCACTGTAGGTGCAAAGCCCCATTGTTTCTGTAACGATTATTATTATTAGAAGGCGCATGCGCGTTCTGTGTAACGTACTTCCTGGTTTCCAAGTTGTTTGTGATGAGTCTTTTTTCTGCGAGTGTTGGCGTTAATCACTAACCTTTTTTATTTTCTCTACAAATAATTTTTCCAGTATCCTTTTCATTTTTTACTGTACTTTCACTTTCCTTTTTCCACATTTTAAATTTTTTCAGAAGAACATCAAGACTGGAAGCTTTCTTTTTTTCTACTCCTGTGTAAAGACCACAAGCAGAGGCCATCCACATCGGATCTGCTTTAATACAAACAGATCCTCGATGAAGGTCCATGAATCCTTTCATCATGGCACACCTTTAGATTGTTCAGTCTGCTGAGTGCAGGATGTTTTGTCATTCTTCCTCTGTCACTAGTGACAGCTTTATTTGTTGTAATTGCAGATTAGTTAGCTCTCTGACGGAGAAGATTGCAGCTTTGGAGGTGCGTATACAGACTTTAGAGCGGGCTAGTGAGAATGAGAACAGTGTAGTTTCTGCAGGGGAAAGTCTGGATGCCATAGGTGGAGTTAGTAATTCCCCATTAGAGCCCTCACAGCGGGGTGAATGGGTGACAACTCAGCGGCATAAGTGTAGAGCCAAAGCTACCACTAAGGCTCGCCCACAGGAGCACCACTCCTCTGCACTTCACGTGTTGAACAGGTTTGCCCTCCTCAGTGATGCACCCACTAAGAAACCTGAAAGAGCTCTGGTTATAGGGGACTCTATTGAGCGGCAAGCGAAATTAGCTAGGCCTTGAGGAGCACCAGCAGCTAGAGTCAGGTGTATACCGGGAGCCAGGGTGCCAGACAGAGCAGGTAATCTTAGGGTCCTAGGCAAGCACAGGTTCACAAAGATAGTTATCCATGTAGGAGCTAATGATATCCGCCTTCGTCAGTCTGAGGTTACTAAGAGTAACTTTGTAGAGGTGTTTAAATTAGTGAAGGCTATGTCCAATGCTGTAGTATGCTCTGGCCTCATCCCAATGTGGTGTGGCGATATCATGGTATCCATTGGTATCATGGCGCCCCCGTGGTGAACGTGTTTGTGATGCACTCCTGACACTGATTGTCTTTATTGTTTATTTTAGTACTTTTGATTGTGACAAATGCTCAGTGCTTGTACACTAGGATCACCTACAGCAAAGACACACTTCTGGACATTGGCAAAATTCACCACGGGCCCAGTCCAGTCCTTCTGGACTGTAGCTTTCTTCTCCTCGCTGACACCATCCAGAGCCACACCAACACCATCCGGCAGGCCGCATCGTCACCAGACTCAAGTAGGCGAAACGGCCGACGATCCACACACCCAAAACGGAGGCGCGGTAAGAGAGGCGGGCTACATGCTAGGCTAAAGGCTAGAGCTACAAGACCACCACTACCTAGCCTTCTGCTAGCTAACGTTCGCTTGCTTGAGAATAAGATGGATGAGCTGAGAACCAGGATAACATCCCAACGTGAGATCAGAGAGTATTGTGCCCTGATTTTTACGGAAACCTGGACGACTGCAAGCCTGCCAGACCCGGTCATTGAACTACAAACCCACTCCATGCACCGCGGAGACTGCACATCTGCTTCCGGTAAAAACAAAGGTGGTGGTGTGTGTGTTTATGTTAACAACAGATGGTGTACGGACGTACAGGTGGTTGAAAAACACTGTTGTGCGGACATTGAAGTGCTGATGGTGAAGTGCAGACTCTTTTATCAACCAAGGGAGTTCAGTGCTGTGTTTATGCTGGCTGTTTACATCCCGTCGCAGGCCGGCCGCACTACAGCGCTAGGACTACTACATGACATCATCGGCAAACACGAGACCACACACCCAGATGCCGTGTTCATTGTGGCCGGGGATTTTAATCATTGCAACCTCAGGACTGTGCTACCAAAGTACCATCAACATGTGAGCTTTCCGACAAGGGACAACAACATCCTGGAACATATCTACAGCAACATGAGAAATGGCTACAAGGCTGTGCCCCGCCCCCACTTTGGACAGTCTGACCACATCTCTGTGTTCCTCTACCCAGCTTACAAGGCCCTTCTCAAACAAGCCCCCCCCAATGAGTAAAACTGTTAAAGTTTGGAATGAAGGGACTGATCTGGTGCTCCAGGACTGCTTCAGTTCTACAAACTGGGATGTGTTTAAGACTGCTGCTTTGAGAGAAGACTGTTCTGTGGATTTAGAGGAATATGCATCTGTGGTCACCAGCTACATCAGCACATGCATTAATGACATTGTCCCCACCAAGCGCTGCAAAATATATCCAAACCAAAAACCTTGGATTAACAGTGAAGTACGCTCCATGCTACATGCACGCTCCACTGCTTTTGCCTCTGGTGACACAGATGGATATAAAAAGGCCAGATATGACCTACGCAGATCCATCAGGGGAGCCAAGAGGCAGTACAGACTGAAGCTGGAAGGATATTACAACACCTCAGACTCCAGATGCATGTGGCAGGGCCTGCAACACATCACCAATTTCCAGCAGAAGAACAGCAGGGTCACAGCCAACCACAACACATCACCAGATGAGCTGAACAAGTTCTATGCTCGCTTCGACACCCTCAACACCAACCGATGCAGAAGGATTCTACCAGCAGAGGCAGCACAGAGCTCTTCACCTACTGTGACCATAACCGAGGTGAGGAAGGTCTTTAGGAGGACTAACCCCCGAAAGGCAGCCGGCCCTGACAACATCCCGGGCCATGCTTTGAGGGCCTGCTCCACACAGTTAGCAGAGGTCTTCACAGACATTTTCAACCTGTACCTTGCCATGTCGTCTGTGCCCACATACTTCAAGACCACCACCATAGTGCCCCTCCCAAAGAAAAACAATACAACATGCCTGAATGACTATCGCCCAATTGCACTCACTTCAGTTGTAATGAAGTGTTTTGAGAGGATAGTCATGTCACACATCAAAAAGGGCATCCAAGACACAATAGACCCCCTTCAATTTGCATATCATCAGAACCGTTCAACTGACGATGCCATCAATGCAGCCATCCACACAGCCTTGTCACACCTGGAACACAGGGACACCTATGTTCGAATGCTGTTTGCTGTTCAGGACCACAGTACCTGAGTGAACTTCTGCTCCTCTATGACCCGCCATGCCTACTTAGATCAAAAGGTGCAGGCTATCTGCTGGTGTCTCGTATAGTGAAAACTACATCAGGGGGCAGAGCCTTTTCTTACAAAGCCCCACAGTTATGGAACAGCCTTCCAAGTAATGTTCGGGAATCAGACATAGTCTCAGCGTTTAAGTCTAGGCTGAAAACATATCTGTTTAGTCAAGCCTTTTGTTAATGGAGTTTATGAGGTAAAGGTGTAGATCTGGAGGGTCCTCAGACATAGAGTGTTTTGGTAAGCTGGGATGTATGGATGCTGTCAGTCCCCACTCGCTTGCTCACTTGAGTTTGTTGACGGTGTAGTGGCTGGCTGCTTTATGTCCTGGGGCTCCCTCATGCCTGTGTTACCTTCTGGCTCTCCCCTTTTAGTTATGATGTCACAGTTAGTTGCCGGAGTCCCTGCTTGTACTCAGTGAAATATGTATACTGTTCCTACTTATTCAGGTGACATTGGGCATACCTAACAACCTGTGTTTTCGCTCCCTCTCTCTCTCCCCCCCAAATCTGTCCCTCTGAGTTACATGGAGTCAACAGGAAATCTTTTGGTGGAGAGGGTAGAGACCTCAACTGGCTCTCGTAGCCTGCATGGAATCGGCCATCAGACATTCTGTCACATGTCCCAGACCCGGTGAAATGTAACTGAATTGTCTTGGCCAGCCCTAAGGGTCCCATCTGCATCCCATCATTGCTGAGGAGTGTGCTCCCATCACCCAATCAAGCATCCAGCCAGAGCAGGTCATGATCTCATCTCATCTCATTATCTGTAGTCGCTTTACCCTGTTCTACAGGGTCGCAGGCAAGCTGGAGCCTATCCCAGCTGACTATGGGCAAAAGGCGAGGTACACCCTGGACAAGTCGCCAGGTCATCACAGGGCTGACACACAGACACAGACAACCATTCACACTCACATTCACACCTATGGTCAATTTAGAGTCACCAGTTAACCTAACCTGCATGTCTTTGGACTGTGGGGGAAACCGGAGCACCCGGAGGAAACCCACGCAGACATGGGGAGAACATGCAAACTCCGCACAGAAAGGCCCTTGCCGTCCACGGGGCTCGAACCCAGACCTTCTTGCTGTGAGGCGACAGTGCTAACCACTACACCACCGTGCCGCCAGCAGGTCATGATATTTAAAAAAAAAAAAATTTAAAGATATTTTTTGGGCTTTTTTCACCTTTATTGGATAGGACAGTGTAGAGACAGGAAATGAGCAGGAGAGAGAGACGGGGAGGGATGGGGAAATTACCTCGGGTCAGAATCAAACCCGGGTCCCCGGATTTATGGGATGGGGCCTTTTCCACCGGAGCCACGATGCACCAACCATGATATTTTTTAACCATATTAACATGCCATTGTTGTGTATTATGCCTGATGTCAAGACTCTCGTCTCTGCGAGCCTACCATACATACTTGTGTCATTTTTAGGGCATACCTCACAACCTGTGTTTTCTCTCCCCCCCCCCCCCCCAAATCTGTCCCTCTGAGTTACATGTCGGTCCTGGGATCGAGATGCTGACCTCTTCTGCTCCTCGGACCTGCTTGATCCATCCTGGTGCCCTGTGTCTGGTTGGAGTCTCATCGCATCGCTCCTGTGGAGGATGGCCCCATGAGGACAGTTGAAAGTTACACCTGGAGGAAGCGCTGGACTCTTACAGTAATGCTTTTATGGCTGAGGACTACACTTGACTTGCTAACTTTAGGACTGCAGTTGTCATGAACAGTTTTGCACTCAAGTTTCCATCAATGAAGAGTTACAACATCAACGAAACTGTCTTCATGTTAAAACTGCTAATATTATAGTCATGCTGTCTGTTGTTGCCCAAATGAGGATGGGTTCCCTTTTGAGTCTGGTTCCTCTTGAGGTTTCTTCCTCATGTCGTCTGAGGGAGTTTTTCCTTGCCAACGTCGCCACAGGCTTGCTCATTGTGGATAGATTAAGGATAAAATTAGCTCATGTTTTAAGTTGTTCAAATTCTGTAAAGCTGCTTTGCGACAATGTTTCTTGTTAAAAGCGCTATACAAATAAACTTGAAACTTGAAACTTGACTACAGTTCAGCCTTCAACACTGTCATCCCCAGCAGACTGACTGAGAAGCTCTCCGCCCTTGGACTGACATCCTTCCTCTGCTGCTGGGTCCTGGACTTTCTCACAAACAGACCCCAGGCTGTCAGAGTTGGTACCAAAACATCCAGCACCAAGACAGTGAGCACAGGGACCCCCCCAAGGCTGTGCACTCAGTCCACTCCTGTACAACCTCTTCACCTACGACTGCACCCCCTCCCAGAGTAACACTTCCAGCATCAAGTTTGCTGAAGACACCACTGTCATTGGGCTGATCACCGGCGGAGATGAGAGAGCCTACAGGGAGGAGGTGGCTTGGCTGGTCTCCTGGTGCCGGGAAAATAACCTGTCCTTGAATGCTGAGAAGACCAAGGAGATGATTATTGACCCAAAGAAGAGGAGGAGAGACCAGCATGCCTCGTTGCACATCGACGGGACACAGGTGAAGAGGGTGAAAACATTTAAATTCCTCGGAACTCACATCAGTGAGGATCTCACCTGGACATACAACACACAGCAGACCATCAAGAAGGCTCAACAGAGACTCTTCTTCCCGAGGAAGCTGAGGAAATTTGGACTGTCCACCAAACTTCTCAGCAACTTCTACAGGTGCACAGTGGAGAGTGTCCTGACAAATTCCATCACTGTGTGGTACAGGAACTGCACAACTCAGGACAGAAAGGCTCTCCAGCGTGTCATTAAAATGGCACAGTTCATCTGTGGAGCTGTCCTCCCCCCACTACAGGACATTTACAACACCCTGGTCACAAAAAGGGCACAGAGCATCATCAGGGACCAAACACATCCACAACACAGACTATTCACACTCCTACCATCTGGCAGACGCTACAGGAGTGTGAAAGCAAGGACTACTAGACTGACAAACAGTTTTTACCCCCAGGCCATCAGGCTTTTGAACCATGGATTATAATCACCATCAATCTCTATATTTCCATCAGGCTTTTGAACCACGGATTATAGTCACCATCTACCTCTATATTTGCAATTTTGCACAAGACATTGCACAGTATATCTACCTCTATGTTTGCATATTATTTGATTGCCTTTTTTATGTTCATTTATTTTCATTCTACTTTTATATTTTGCATTCCATATGCACTTTATATTTTATATTTCGTATTTTATATATATTTCTTTTTATATTAGTAAGCATAGTTTGGTGGGGCAGTTGAAAAATAAGAATTTAATTTCCCAATAATAAACCGATGTGTCTGTTATTGTGTACATGACAAATAAACATCTTGAATCTTGAATCTAGCTTACAGCAGGTTATGGTCACTGAACTGCTGGTTGTCCAGGTGGTGCTCTGAAAACAGTGTGAGCTTTATTGATAATTGAACTAATTTTGAGGGCACTGCTGGCCTGTTAGGGCGGGACGGTATCCATGCCACTTGGGAAGGTGCTGCTCTCATTTCTTGCAGCATAGCTCATAGTCTCAGAACAGGCTTAGTTAACTTCTGATGATGCAGTGCCAAGGCCAGGGAACAGATGAACAGGCTAAACCAACTGTCTGCTAGGTGCACAGAGTCATCACTCAGGGTCCACTACATTGAGACTGTGTCTGTTCCCCGAGCTAAACAAAAAAGTAGAAATACTCAGAGTTTGTTCCAGGAACCTAATCAATATAAAATTAGATCATACTGACTGTACAGCTGATGCCAGCACCTTTGATCTATAGGTAGGGGTGTTAAATATTAGATCTCTTACAATAGTGCTTGAAAGTTTGTGAATCCTTTAGAATTTTCTATATTTCTGCATAAATATGACCTAAAACAACATCAGATTTTCACACAAGTCCTAAAAGTAGATAAAGAGAACCCAGTTAAACAAATGAAACAAAAATATTATACTTGGTAATTTATTTATTGAGGAAAATGATCCAATATTACATATCTGCGAGTGGCAAAAGTATGTGAACCTCTAGGATTAGCAGTTAATTTGAAGGTGAAATTAGAGTCTGGTGTTTTCAATCAGTGGGATGACAATCAGGTGTGAGTGGGCACCCTGCTTTATTGAAAGAACAGGGATCTATCAAAGTCTGATCTTCACAACACGTTTGTGGAAGTGTATCATGGCATGAACAAAGGAGATTTCTGAGGACCTCAGAAAAAGCCTTGTTAATGCTCATCAGGCTGGAAAAGGTTACAAAACCATCTCTAAAGGTTTTGGACTCCACCAATCCACAGTCAGACAGATTGTGTACAAAGGGAGGAAATTCAAGACTATTGTTACCCTCCCCAGGAGTGGTCGACCAACAAAGATCACTCCAAGAGCAAGGTGTGGAATAGTCGGTGAGGTCACAAAGGACCCCAGGGTAACTTCTAAGCAACTGAAGGCCTCTCTCACATTGGCTAATGTTAATGTTCATGAGTCCACCATCAGGAGAACACTGAACAACAATGGTGTGCATGGCAGGGTTGCAAGGAGAAAGCCACTGCTCTCCAAAAATAACATTGCTGCTCATCTGCAGTTTGCTAAAGATCACGTGGACAAGCCAGAAGGCTATTGGAAGAATGTTTTGTGGACGGATGAGACCAAAATAGAACTTTTTGGTTTAAATGAGAAGCGTTATGTTTGGAGAAAGGAAAACACTGCATTCCAGCATAAGAACCTTATCCCATCTGTGAAACATGGCGGTGGTAATATCATGGTTTGGGCCTGTTTTACTGCATCTGGGCCAGGACGGCTTGCCGTCATTGATGGAACAATGAATTCTGATTTATACCAGCGAATTCTAAAGGAAAATGTCAGGACATGTGTCCATGAACTGAATCTCAAGAGAAGGTGGGTCATGCAGCAAGACAATGACCCTAAGCACAGAAGTCGTTCTACCAAAGAATGGTTAAAGAAGAATAAAGTTAATGTTTTGGAATGGGCAAGTCAAAGTCCTGACCTTAATCCAATCGAAATATTGTGGAAGGACCTGAAGCAAGCAGTTCATGTGAGGAAACCCACCAACATCCCAGAGTTGAAGCTGTTCTGTACAGAGGAATGGGCTAAAATTCCTCCAAGCCGGTGTGCAAGACTGATCAACAGTTACCGGAAATGTTTAGTTGCAGTTATTGCTGCACAAGGGGGTCACACCAGATACTGAAAGCAAAGGTTCACATACTTTTGCCACTCACAGATATGTAATATTGGATCATTTTCCTCAATAAATAAATGACCAAGTGTAATATTTTTTGTTTCATTTGCTTAACTGGATTCTTTTTATCTACTTTTAGGACTTTGTATGAAAATCTGATGATGTTTTAGGTCATATTTATGCAGAAATATAGAAAATTGTAAAGGGTTCACAAACTTTCAAGCACCACTGTACATCTAAAGCACTAATTGTTAATGAAATTATTACTGATCTGGAGTTTAATGTACTGTGTTTAATAGAAACATGGATTAAGTGAAAGGAACATATAGCATTAAATGAAGCTAGTCCTCCTGGATACAGTTCTATACACCGGCCTCGTCCAACTGGCAAAGGAGGAGGCATCACAGTTATTTATAATGATTATCTAGGTGTAACATAAAAACTTGGTTATAAATTTAATACATTCAAAGTTCTTCATACTAATATAATGTATGTAGCCTCAAAAAATAAATCTACCCAGTTAATTCCATTACTGGTTATTTACAGGCCAGAGTTTCTTTCTGAATTTGCAGATTTTATCTCAGACCTGTTCATTTCCTTAGACAAAGCTTTAATTGTTGGAGATTTTAATATTCACTTCGATAACCCAGAAGACCCTTTGAAAATAGCATTCATGTCCAGTTTAGATTCAGTAGGGATTAATCAGAATGTCATAGGGCTGACCATAATGGTGGTCACACTCTCGATCTAATATTAACTTTTAGGTTAAACATAGAAAATATAGTCACACTTCCACAGTCTGAAGTTATCTCAGATCATTATCTCATTCAAAATATGTCTGAGTAATAATATATGCACCTCACCACACTACTGTATTAACATACATTCACGTCAACTACTGCACAGAGTTTTATAAATTATCTCCCAGAGTTATCAACTTTGATTGGGTCACTGTCAGCCCCTGCAGAACTTGATCAGGCAACTGAATGCTTAGAGTCAGTGTTTCGCTATACTTTAGATAATGTAGCTCCACTTAAAAGGAAAATGATCAGAGAGAAAAAGTTAGCACCCTAGTCTAACGATGACACTCACACTTTAAAACAAACCACTCGAAAATTGGACCGTAAGTGGTGTCAAACAAAATTGGTAGTGTTCAAATTAGCTTGGAAGCAGAGCTTCCTGAAGTATAGAAAAGCTCTTAGTGCTGCTAGATCAACATATCTCTCCTCCCTAATAGAAGATCTCATCTCATCTCATTATCTCTAGCCACTTTATCCTGTTCTACAGGGTCGCAGGCAAGCTGGAGCCTATCCCAGCTGACTACGGGCGAAAGGCAGAGTACACCCTGGACAAGTCGCCAGGTCATCACAGGGCTGACACATAGACACAGACAACCATTCACACTCACATTCACACCTACGGTCAATTTAGAATCACCAGTTAACCTAACCTGCATTTCTTTGGACTGTGGGGGAAACCGGAGCACCCGGAGGAAACCCATGTGGACACGGGGAGAACATGCAAACCCCGCACAGAAAGGCCCTTGCCAGCCACGGGGCTCGAACCCGGACCTTCTTGCTGTGAGGCGACAGTGCTAACCACTACACCACCGTGCCACCCCTAATAGAAGATAACAAAAATAATCCTAGATTCCTATTTAATACTGTAGCAAAATTAACCAGGAAAAAGACCACTATAGACACATGCGCACCTGCAGTTTGTAGTTGCAACGACTTCATGAATTTTTTCAATGACAAAATTGAAAATATCTGACAAAAAATGTCAAACTACTAATTTAAGGCCAGACAATTTAAGTGACAATTTAAGTAACCCTTTAGTTAACAATATAACTATATCAGATCAGCAATTAGAATGTTTTACTCCCCTTAGAGAAATCAAACTACTTTCATTAATCTCCGTATCAAAATCCTCAACTTGTGTATGAGATCCCTTACCTACACATCTATTCAAACAGATAATACCTGAAGTACTTGAACCACTTCTAAAAATAATAAACTATTCTCTTAGGATTGGTTATGGACCCAAATCCTTTAAACTTGTAGTTATCAAACCCCTGATTAAAAAAACCTGACCTTGATCCCTGCCAGCTGTCCAATTATCGGCCAATATCAAACCTCCCCTTTATCTCCAAGATCCTAGAAAAAGCTGTGGCACAGCAGTTATGCTTATATTTACATAGGAATAACATCCATGAAATGTATCAGTCAGGATTTCGACCTCATCATAGCACTGAGACAGCACTGGTTAAAGTCGTAAATTATCTACTGTTGGCGTCTGATCAGGGCTGCACCTAGCTGCTTGTGTTGCTTGACCTTAGTGCAGCATTTGAGACCATTGATCATTCCATTATTTTGGCTAGACTAGAAAATGTTGTGGGAGTTAAGGGAAGGGCCCTCTCCTGGCTCAGCTCTTATTTAACTGATCGCTATCAGTATGTAATATGTAAATGGTGATTTTTCTAGACATACTGAGGTAAAGTTTGGTGTTCCACAAGGTTCTGTCTTAGGCCCACTGCTTTTTTCTTTATATGTGTTACCTCTGGGTGATATTATTCGTAAGCATGGAATTAGTTTCCACTGTTATGCTGATGACTCGCAGTTGTATGTTTCTAGTAGAAAATTTCTACAAAACCAGATGAGAGACAGCAGCTTAATAGAATTGAGGAATGTGTAAAGAACATTAGACACTGGATGCTTATTAACTTATTTCTGCTTAACTCTGACAAGACTGAAGTACTAGTACTAGGAACACATGCAGCTAGTATTAGGTTTTCTGATTACATAGTAACTCTGGATTGCCTTTCTGTTTCTTCATGTGCAACAGTAAAAGACCTCGGGGTGATTACTGACTCCAGTCTTTCATTTGAAAGTCATATCAATAACATTACCTGGGGGGCGCTGTAGGACACCGAGCATGTAGGACGTGTCTCCCTTTTGCTCCACGAGTTTGTGTTTATTTTAACTTATTAACACAGTTTATTTTCACTAGTTTGGCTGGTGCACAATTTTGATAAGTACTTGGTCAGTTTCTGTGTGGGTTTTTTGGGTGAATTTCCACCGACAATGGCAGCTGCACGTGCAAGCTCGGCTTGTGCAGGCCATGCTATGGTTTCTCTCTCGACTGAGCCTACTTCTCCACCGAAGGTGGTCTCGGACCCCGAGTGTGTGCCCAATTTGCATCACCTCCAGGCAATGTTGGACCAGTTGAAGGGGGACATTTGCAGCAAAATAGACTCATTGTCTGGTGAACTTCGAGCGGACATTTCTTCGGTAAGAGAGGAGCTTAGGCACGCAATTGAACTGATGCAACAAAAGCTTAGCTCCCATGATCAAGCTATCACTGAGTTGCAACACGCGTGCTCTGACCACAGTGACCTGCTAACTTCACTGGATTCAACAGTTTCCATGCTGAAAACCGAAGTTAAACTGCTGGCCAATAAATGCGAGGACCTGGAGGGTAGAGCGAGGAGGAACAACATACGTAGGTGTGCTGGAGGGGGCCGAAGGTGTGCGCCCAACCCAGTTGCTGATGGAATCCCTCGGCCTGGACGAGTTGCCCCTGCTTGACCGTGTGCATCATTCTCTCCGACCCAAGCCCAATGATGATAAACCACCCCGACCCTTCGTGATTCGTGTGCACTTCTTTCATGTGAGGAATGCCATTTTATGCCGAGCCGGGGAGGCTTCAAGGAACTCTCCTTTTCTCTTCCAAGGCAAAAGATTGTTCCTTTTCCCTGACTATAATTCATCGGTTGCGAAGAAACGTGCTGCATTTATGGACGTTAAACATCTGTTACATTCGTGTCCTGGAGTGAAGTTTGGATTGAGGTTTCCCGTGACTTTGAGGATCACTCTTCCTGGTGGAGCTATACACACCTTTGAAGACCCGGCCGCTGCAATGAGTTTTGTCAAGGTGAACTTAAAGTCTGGTGTCTCTTCTGGAGCTACAGCTTGAAAGCAGCTGACAGTTTGTTTGGTAAGCTGGGGGTAAAGTTAACCCATTTTCTGTTGGTAAGCCATCCTGCTTTAAGTTTGTGATACCTGGACTTGAGTCACTTGTCATATTTTGCTACTGTGTTTGTTTTCATGTTTATACTATACTTTATTACAAACTCGGATGAGCACTACTGGTTTGTGCTGTTAACGGAGCGTGTTAGGATGTTTTTGGTAGTTTGTGGGTTTTGCTTGCATCTTGTTTGGGAAGACGCTTCAGCTCATGGGGTGGTGGGGGTGTATATGAGAAGTTCTACCTTTTTCTTTTGTTTTGTGTTTTGTTAAGTCAGGTCGCCCATGTTTCATTTTATCTCTGTGACTTATACATTCCACGCTGCAGTGTACACTAATACTTGATTAGCATGCATCGGTCTAGGATGCCACAACAATCAGGGACAGGATTAAAATTTGTTAGTTGGAACTGTAATGGTCTAAATCAGCCTATTAAACGTAGCAAGGTTCTTCACCACCTTCAACAATTAGGTGTCCATATTGTTTTCCTTCAAGAGACTCATTTAAAATCTTCCAGTCATATCAGATTAAAGGGGAGGTGGGTAAGTCAAGTTTTTCATTCTAGCTTTAACGGTAAATCTAGGGGTGTTGCAATTTTGATTCACAAATCGGTTCCTTTTGTGTGCTCTAATGTTATAGTTGACCCCAATGGAAGATACATGTTTGTAACGGGGCAGCTATATAGTAATAATGTGATTCTGGCCAATGTGTATGGTCCAAACTGGGATGATGACAATTTTTTCCACCAGTTGTTTGCCAAGTTACCTGACATGTCCACACATCTACTCATTATGGGGGGTGACTTCAACTGTTGGCTTGATTCTATATTAGATCATTCTTCTACTAGACCAGGAGTGCCCTCAAAGTCTTCTAAGACCATTCGATCCTTTACGGATGAGTTCTTGGTCTCAGATCCATGGCGCTTTCTTAATCCATCTGGTAAAATGTATTCTTTTTTCTCTCATGTGCATCATTCCTTTTCTCGAATTGACTATTTTCTCCTGGACAACCAATTTCTCCATTCTGTTCAGTCTTGCTCTTATGATACTATTCTAATATCAGATCATGCTCCGACCACATTGGAGTTATTCATACAGGAGCATGAACGTACGTGCCCCCCCTTGGCATCTCAATACACGCTTGTTATCTAATGAGGACTTTGTTAAGTTTGTTTCTAAACAAATTGATTTTTTTCTTATTACCAACAGGACCCCAGGGATCTCAGCCTCCCTTCTTTGGGACACTTTGAAAGCATACATTAGAGGTGAAATTATTTCATACAGCAGCTATGAGAACAAACAAAGGAAAAAAAAATTAAAGAATTGAGGTTACGAATTTCTCAGCTTGATATTATTTATGCTTCCTCCCCATCCCCTAACATATATAAAGAACGTCTCTCTCTTCAGGCTGAGTTTGATGTTCTTTCTACTAAAGAGGTTGAGGAGCTCTTATTTAAGGCTAAATATTGTTATTATGAGTCGGAGGATGGGTGGCATAGTGGTTAGCGCTGTCGCCTCACAGCAAGAAGGTCCGGGTTCAAGCCCTGTGGCCGGCAAGGGCCTTTCTGTGTGGAGTTTGCATGTTCTCCCTGTGTCCGCATGGGTTTCCTCCGGGTGCTCCGGTTTCCCCCACAGTCCAAAGACATGCAGGTTAGGTTAACTGGTGACTCTAAATTGACTGTAGGTGTGAATGTGAGTGTGAATGGGTGTCTGTGTCTATGTGTCAGCCATGTGATGACCTGGCGACTTGTCCAGGGTCTACCCCGCCTCTCGCCCGCAGTCAGCTGGGATAGGCTCCAGCTTGCCTGCGACCCTGTAGAACAGGATAAAGCGGCTAGAGATAATGAGATGAGATGATGATGATGAGTCAGGGGATAAGGCGACCAAACTTTTGGCACATCAGCTTCGACAGGTTTCCGCCTCTCAGCAGATTCCACAAATTCGTACTCTTTCTGGTGTCACAACCAATCCTAAAAAAAATTAATAAACAGTTTTACTCCTCTCTATATGCTTCTGAGGTTGAGTCTGATTTGTCAGCCCTGGATAGTTTTTTTGACTCACTGGAGTTGGTTAGGGTAGATTCTGATACTGCTAAGAGGCTAGAGTGCCCAATCACCATGGATGATCTCAGACAGGCTATGTTTTCGATGCAGTCTGGAAAATGTCCAGGCCCGGACGGTTTTCCGACCGAGTTCTACAAGACCTTCTTTGACAAATTATCACCAGTTCTGATCGAAATGTTCAATGAATCTCTTACTCTTTCCAAATTACCTCAGACTCTAAATCAGGCCTCCATATCACTACTTTTAAAAAAGAATAAGGACCCTCTGTCCTGCTCAAGCTACTGCCCAATTAGTCTTTTTATCTGTAGATGTAAAACTTTTATCCAAATTATTAGCTCTGCGATTGGAATCAGTTTTGCCTTTGATAATCTCCCCTGATCAGACAGGTTTTGTCCGGAACAGGCATGGGTACTTTAACCTCAGGCGATGTCTCAATGTTGTTTATAATCCTTCTACATCAGTGGGGCCAGAGGCTGTAATTTCATAAGACGCGGAGAAGGCTTTTGATCGTGTAGAGTGGAATTACCTTTTTTACACTCTGGAGAAATTTGGTTTTGGCCAGGAGTTCATTTCTTGGATTAAGTTGCTCTATTCATCCCCTGTGGCTTCAGTCAGAACTAATGAAACACATTCAGATTATTTCCTTTTGTACTGTTCCACTCACCAGGGCTGTCCTCTAAGTCCTCTTCTATTTGCTGTTGCTATTGAACCTCTGGCTATTGCGCTTCGTTCAGAGCCACGCATCTCTGGAATTACAAGATATGGTCTTGAACAGAAGGTCTCTCTCTATGCTGATGACTTGTTACTATATGTTTCCAATCTCACTGTCTCAGTTCCAGCTGCTCTTAACATCCTTAGTTCATTTGGTCAGATTTCAGGCTATAAACTAAATTTGGACAAGAGTGAGTTGTTTCCTTTAAATCAAGAGGCCCAGAATGCTGCTTAGGGTTCACCATTCAAAATTGTTCCATTTGGCTTTAAATACTTGGTATCCAGATTAGAGACCGATTTGAAGATTTGTTTGAGAGTAATTTTGCCCCTTTGTTAGATCAGATACAGAAGGATTTTCAACAGTGGTCACTGTTGCCTCTTTCCCTTGTGGCCAGGGTTAATGCGGTTAAGATGAACATCCTCCCCAAATTGTCCTATCTTTTCCAGTGCCTACCTGTCTTTCTCCCTCAGTCTTTTTTTCATAAATTAGACATATCTATCACTGAGTTTATATGGAACAGGAAGGTCCCTCACTTGCGAAAGGAGCTGTTACAGAGACCTAAGACCATGCGGGGCCTGGCCCTCCCTAACTTGAGATTTTATTACTGGGCTTCCATCCTTAGAGTAATTCAGCTTTGGATCTCTCTGGAGGGGGCACCAGTTCCTCCTACATGGTTGTGTATGGAGATGTTTTCTGCTAAACCTGCCTCATTGATTGCTCTCATCCACGCTCCTCTTAGCTTTTCTCTCTCCCCTTTTTGCAATAACATCTTAATTAAATCCACTTTTAAAATTTGGAAGCAATTTCGATGCTACTTAGGTCTACAGTCCTTCTCTTTCCTAGCACCTTTATCAGCTAACCTTGTTTTTCATCCTTCCTTAATTGATGGGGCTTTGTCTTTGTGGTCTGACTACAGCATTAAGGCATTTAGGGACATGTAAGTTGCCGGTACATTTGCATCCTTCCAGCAACTCTCTGAAAATTTTCATTTGCCTAGACAGCATTTTTTCAGATATCTTCAAGTTCGTAGTTTCATCCGCACTCTTAGCCCCAGTTTCCCAAGTCTCCCAGAGGCCTCTCTTATTGACTCCTTTTTAATCCCATTTCCTACCATTAAGGGTGCTATTTCACGTTTATACAATCTTATTTATTCTTTGCAGCTGATCCCGCAGCATAAAATTAAAACCCAGTGGGAGGAGGATCTAGGGGAGATCTCGGAGGAGCTGTGGGATGCTATTTTGCATCAGGTTCACTCCTCATCTTTTTGTGCTAGGCATGGTCTGACCCAGTGCAAAATTCTATATCGTACTCATCTCACTCAAGTTAGGCTTTCTAAAATCTATAAGGATGTTAAGGATGTTGATCCCATGTGCATAAGATGTCATCAGGCTCCAGCTACCCAAAAATTTATTTATTCAACTCTATTTCTGTTTGTACAAAAGTTCAATTTGATCCAACAGCATGCATAAAAAGCATAAAATGCATACTGCTTTGTTTGGGGTTTTACCTCCTACTTTGCAGCTTCCTAAATATAAAGCTGACTTTGTAGCTTTTGTCTCCTTTTTGGCTAGACGTTTGATTTTATTGAGGTGGAAGTCCCCTGCACCCCCTTCTCACTCCCCTTGGATCAGGGACATCCTTCAGTTTGTGAAGTTGGAGAAAGTTAGGTGCACAATACATGGTTCTCTTGCAAAGTTTAATAAAACCTGGGGTCCATGTTTTGCACATTGTGGCAGCGGGGGTGTGGTCAAGCATCGGTCTGTGAATGGAGAGCGGAGTCAGGGAAGGTAAGTGGCAGAATCACTGCACCTGACGGGAATTAACCTGTGTTTGTGTGTCTTCCTCAGTGACCACGCCCTATAAGAGGAGAGAGAGAGAGCAGAGGAAGGGAGCTCTCCCTGAACGAAAACACGTGTGTGTGTGAGTACACGTGCATACGTGGGAGAAGAATTAAAGCTGAAAAGCTAAAATAAAAAGGGTTTTGTAAACTCAGTTCTGGCCTGCCATGCTTCTGTGCTCCACCCACCCTAACTATTTCTACAGTGGTGCTGAAACCCGGGACGGAGTACAGAAGGGAACAGCCTCATGGAGTCCTCCCCCCGCAAGGACCTGGCCCATGCCCTCGCCTCGGCCCAACAGAGCCAGCACCAGGCGCTGGTCGCCCTCCAGAAGGAGCAGGAACAACGGTTCGAAGCCCTGGTGCTGGCACAGCAGGAAGATCACCAGGCGTTCTGGCACCTGCTCGCATCGGCGGGGTCCACCATCACCACCGCGGCGGACCCTCCCCACCTCACCCTAACGAAGATGGGTCCGCGTGATGACCTCAAAGCCTTCCTCGCTCTCTTTGAGCAGGCGGCAGAGGCATGGGGTTGGCCGGTGGAACAGCGCGTGGTGCGCCTCCTCCCCCTGCTAATGGGTGAGGCGCAGCTGGCCACGCTACAGCTCCCCGCCGACAGCCGGCTGATCTACGCCAACCTCTGCAGGTCCGTCCTCCAACGTGTGGGGCACACCCCGGAGCAGCAGCGGCAGTGCTTCCGCGCGCTGCGCCTGGAGGAGGTTGGCCGGCTGTTTGCGTTTGGCCAGCAACTTCGGGACGCCTGCCAGCAGTGGCTGAGGGCCAACAACCACGATGCCGAGGAAATCATCAACCTGGTGGCGCTGGAACAATTCATTGCCCGACTTCCGGAAGGAACAGCGGAGTGGGTCCAGTGCCATCGCCCGGCGTCGCTGGATCAGGCCATCGAGCTGGCGGAGGACCATATGGTGGCTGTCCTGACGGCAGGACAGCATGTCTCCTCTTCTCCCCTCTCTCTCTTTATCTCTGTCTCCCCCTTCTGTTCCTCGTCCTCGCCCCATTCCCCCACCGCGGAGGCGAGGGCCGGCTCCACCCCAGCCGGCCTGCTGCATCCGCAGTGCCCTACCGTTTCCTACTTCTGTGTCTGTGTCTTCCCCCCCTCAGGTGAGTGAGCTCTGTAACACTGGTGCAGAGGGAAAGCCTGGGCCAGTATGCTGGCACTGCGGGGAGCCGGAGCACCTCCAGCATCAGTGCTCGGCGATGGAGGTGGGCGCAGTGGTCCAGATCCCCGATGTGCCAGGGACCGCCCTCGATCAGGCCGGAGCATATCGCATACTGGTGAGTATCCAAGGGGATACGTATCAGGCTTTGGTGGAATCTGGCTGTAATCAGACCTCAATCCACCAAAGCCTGGTGCAAGACGAAGCATTGGGGAGAGCACAATCGGTGAAGGTGTTGTGTGTGCACAGGGATGTTCACAACTACCCTTTAGTGTCGGTCCACATTCTATTTCGAGGGGAGAAATTTAGAGTAAAGGCGGTGGTTACTCCTCGCCTTACCCACTCGATAATTTTGGGGACTGATTGGACGGGACTCAGGGAATTAATGACACATTTTGTGAAGATTGGGGCCTGTCATAATTTAGCGGGGGGAGGTCCCGGTGTGGCTTTGGCGGGAGCAGCTGTCACAGAGCTGTCCACGTCATCACTGCGTTAGAGCGAGGAGCAGCAGGCTCCTCCTCCCTCTCTCGGGGAATTCCTCGCGGATTTCCCGTTAGAGCAGTCGTGAGACGAGATTCTGAGGCATGTGTTTGACCAAGTGAGAGTAATCGATGGTCAAACGCTCCAGCCAAACGCCACCCCGTCCTTCCCCTATTTCTCCACTATTAAGGATAGATTATACCGAGTGATGCAGGACACTCAGACTAAGGAACCTATAACTCAGCTTTTGATCCCAAAGAGCCGCCGGGAATTTATATTCCAGGTGGCTCACTTTAATCCCATGGCCGGATACTTAGGGCAGGATAAGACACTAGCCCGAATAATGGCCCAGTTCTATTGGCCAGGGATTCACGGCGACGTCCGTAGGTGGTGTACGGCATGCTGCGAATGCCAGTTAGTAAATCCAACGGCCATTCCAAAAGCACCTTTGCGCCCTCTGCCATTAATCGAGACCCTGTTTGAAAGAATTGGGATGGATCTCGTTGGGCCATTAGATCGGTCAACACGAGGATATCGCTTTCTTTTAGTTCTGGTGGACTATGCAACACAATATCCAGAAGCAGTGCCTCTTCACAATATCTCAGCATGCAGTATTGCGGAAGCACTCTTCCGCATCATCTCCCAAGTCGGAATCCCCAAAGAGATTCTGACTGATCAAGGCACTACGTTTATGTCATGCACACTGCACAAACTGTATGGGTTACTGGGAATTAAGCCTATCCGCACCAGTGTTTATCACCCACAAACGGATGGCTTAGTCGAACGGTTCAACCACAACCTCAAGAACATAATTCGAAAATATGTAAGCGAGGACGCATGCAGCTGGGATAAATGGCTCAAGCCCCTGTTATTTGCAGTGCGAGAGGTCCCACAAGCCTCCATGGGGTTCTCCCCATTCGAATTATTATACGGGCGTAAGCTGCGTGGCATTTTAGACGTGCTGCGTGAAAACTGGGAGGCACCTTCAATAAGCAAAAATGAAATTCAATACGTTATCGACCTGCGCGCAAAACTCCACACACTCGCACCTAACCCAGGAGAATTTGCGGCAGGCCCAAGAACGTCAAGTCCGTCTGTACGACAGGGGCACGTGCCTTAGGGAATTCACACCGGGAGATAAAGTACTCATATTGTTGCCCACGTCAAGCTCCAAATTTGCAAAGGGTCCTTGCTAGGTGGCAAGGACCCTTTGAGGTCACACGGCGAGTCGGGGACGTCGACTATGAGGTGAGGTGAATGGACAGGGGTGGGGCGTTACAGATTTACCACCTCAATCTGTTAAAACTTTGGAACGAGGAGGTCCCTGTGGCACTGGTGTCAGTGGTTCCAGAGAAGGCGGAGCTGGGGCCGGAGGTTCAAAAGGGAAAATTGACATCGCCCACTGCTCTGGTCCCCTGTGGAGACCACCTCTCCCCGACCCAGCTCACGGAGGTAGCCCAGTTGCAAACAGAATTTTCTGACGTGTTCTCGCCCCTGCCCAGCCGCACCCACCTCATAGAACACCATATTGACATGCCCCCGGGGGTAGTAGTGCGCAGCCGCCCTTACAGACTGCCCGAACACAAGAAAAAGGTGGTTCGGGAAGAACTCGAGGCCATGCTCGAAATGGGCATCGTCGAGGAGTCCCACAGTGACTGGAGCAGCCCGGTGGTCTTGGTTCCCAAGGCTGACGGGTCGGTCTGGTTCTGTGCGGACTATAGAAAAGTCAACACGGTGTCTAAATTTGACGCATACCCAATGCCTCATATTGACAAGTTGCTCGATTGACTAGGCACAGCTCGTTTTTATTCGACACTGGATTTGACAAAGGGATATTGGCAGATCCCCTTGACTCCATTATTCCGAGAAAAAAACAGCCTTTTCCACACTGTTTGGCTTACACCAGTTCGTCACACTTCCTTTTGGGCTGTTTGGGGCGCCCGCTACGTTCCAGCGGCTTATGGATAGGGTCCTCTACCCCCTTGCCACCTATGCGGCTGCATACCTGGACGACATTATTATTTATAGTAATGACTGGCTGCGGCACCTAGAACACCTAAGGGCCGTCCTTAGGTTGCTGAGGCGAGCGGGTCTCACAGCCAACCCGAAGAAGTGTGCAATTGCAATATATATGTGTATATAATATATATGTGTATGCAATATATATGTGTATGTACGGTATCTGGGCTTCCACTTGGGCAATGGGCAGGTGCGTCCCCAAATCAATAAGACAGCAGCAATTGCGGCCTGCCCAAGGCCCAAGACCTAAAAGGGGGTGAGACAGTTCCTGGGGCTGGCTGGCTACTATCATAGGTTTATACCTAATTATTCGGACGTCACCAGCCCGCTGACTGATCTCACTCAAAAGGGGGCACCAGATCCGGTCCAGTGGACGGAGCAATGCCAGCGGGCTTTCTCTAAGGTAAAGGCTGCACTGTGTGGGGGGCCACTGTTACACTCCCCTGACTTTTCTCTCCCCTTTGTTTTGCAGACGGACACATCGGACAGAGGGCTGGGGGCTGTTCTGTCCCAGGAGGTGGAGGGGGAGGACTGTCCAGTGCTATACATCAGCCGCAAGCTGTCGGTGCACGAGGGCAGGTACAGCACCCTAGAGAAGGAATGCCTTGCCATCAAGTGGGCAGTCCTCGCCCTTCACTACTACCTGCTGGGGCGCCCTTTCACCCTCTAGTCAGACCACGCGCCCCTGCAGTGGCTCCACCACATGAAGGATGCCAACGCGCGGATCACCCGTTGGTATCTGGCACTCCAGCCATTTAAGTTCGAGGAGGTCCACAGGCCGGGGGCACAGATGGTCATGGCGGATTTCCTCTCTCGTCGGGGGGGAGTCAGCTGCAGGCCGGACGGCTCCCCGGCCTGAGTCGGGCGGTGGGGGTATGTGGCAGCGGGGGCGTGGTCAAGCGTCGGTCTGTGAATGGAGGGCAGAGTCAGGGAAGGTAAGTGGCAGAATCACTGCACCTGACAGGAATTAACCTGTGTTTGTGTGTCTTCCCCAGTGACCGCGCTCTATAAGAGGAGAGGGAGAGCAGAGGAAGGGAGCTCTCCCCGAATGAAAACGTGTGTGTGTGTGTGTGTGTGTGTGTGAGCGTGCGCGTGTGCATGGGAGAAGAATTAAAGCTGAAAAGCTAAAATACAAAGGGTTTTGTAAACTCAGTTCTGGCCTGCCGTGCTTCTGTGCTCCACCCACCCTCACTATTTCTCCACACATGTTGAGGGATTGACTTTTACAGCTATTCCAGAGTAGCCACCCTGATTGTCTAATATCTGTGAGTTTTTCTTGTGTGAATTTGTAGCATGCTGGGAATGTTTTTATATATCTCTGTTTAAGTGGACATACCTGTATTGGGCTTTTTTATTTAACAGTGGGTGACCAATTTGTGTTTTTGTTTTGTGCTGTGCATTTGCTGTTGTTTTTTTTGGGGTTTTTTTTTTTGTAATATTTTAAAATTTATTATTAGTTACTCTTTATATGATTTCATGTTATCTTATTTTTTTACTTGTTATACCTGACGCTGTTTTGACTCTCGAAATGTCACCTCTTGACTTTGCTCTGTCACTGAAAAATCAATAAACAAATGTTATAAAATAAAAAATAATAATAATAACAACATTACCTGGATAGCTTTCTTTCATCTCAGAAATACTGCTAAGATAAGAAATTTAATGTTCCTACATGACACAGAAAAACTAGTTCATGCTTTTGTTACCTCCAGCTTAGATTATTGTAATGCCTTAGTGTCTGAATGTTCCAGTAAGTGCATAAACAAGCTCCAGTTAGTTCAAAATGTAGCAGCAAGAGTCCTTACTAGAACTAGAAAATATGACCACATCACCCCTGTCATATCCACACTGCATTGGCTCCCAATCAAAGTTCATATTGTTTATAAAATACTACTATTGACCTTTAAAGCACTGAATGGTCTTGCCCTACAGTACCCGTACCTGAGCAAACTTCTGGTCCTTCATGACCCACCACGTCTACTTAGATCAAAGGGTACAGGCTATCTGCTAGTACCTCATAAAGTGAAGGCTACATTAGGGGACAGAGCCTTTTCTTACAAAGCCCCACAGTTATGGAACAGCCTTCCAAGTTGTGTTCGGGAATCAGACACAGACTCAGGGTTTAAGTCTAGGCTGAAAACATATCTGTTTAGTCAAGCCTTTTGTTCATAGTGTTTATGAGGTAAAGGAGTAGATCTGGAGGGTACTCAGACATAGAGTGTTTCGGTAAACTGGGATGTATGGATGCTGTCAGTCCCCGACTCACTCGCTCGAGTTTGTTGACTGTGTAGTGGCTGGCTGCTTTATGTCCCGGGGGCCCTCATGCCTGTGTTACCTTCTGGCTCTCCCCTTTTAGTTGTCATAGTTAGTTTTGCCGGAGTCCCTGCTTGCACTCAGTGCAAAATGTATACTGTTTCTATTCATCAGGTGACATTGGGCATACCTAACAACCTGTGTTTTCTCTTTCTTTCTCCCCCCCCCAATCTGTCCCTCTGAGTTACATGTCAATCCTGAGATCGAGATGCTGACCTCTTCTGCTCCTCGGGGCTGCCTGATCCATCCTGATGCCCTGTGTCTGGCTAGAGTCTCATCACATCGCTTCTGTGGAGGACGGCCCCATATAGACAGTTAAAAGTCACACTTGGAAGATGCTCTGGACTCTTACAGTAATGCTTTATGGCTGAGGACTACAGTTGACTTGCTAACTTTAGGACTGCAGATGTCATGAACAGTTTTGCACTCAAGTTTCCATCAATGGAGAGTTATAACATCAATGAAACAGACTTAATGTTAAAAGTGATAAAAACGTTATTATCACGTTGTCTGTTATCACCCAAATTTGGATGGGTTCCCTTTTGAGTCCAGTTCCTCTCGAGGTTTCTTCCTGTTGTCTGAGGGAGTTTTCCTTGCCACTGTTGCGACAAGCTTGCTCATTGGGGATGGATTAGGGATAAAATTAGCTCATGTTTAAAGTCATTAAAATTCTGTAAAGCTGCTTTGTGACAATGTTGATTGTTAAAAGCACTATAAAAATAAACTTGACTTACAGTCAAGCCGGAAAGTCTGCACACCCCTTTCACCTTCTCCACGTTTTCTTACATTACAGACTTATTCGACAAAAGAGAGTTCATTTTTGTCACAAAATTTTTCACAAAATAGCCCATAATGACAAAGTGAAAGCAGGTTTTTAGACATTTGTGCTAATTTATTAAAAATCAAAATGTAAAATATCATATGAACACAAGTGTGCACAACCTATGATATGACACCTAAAAGTGAGCTGATGTGCATTTTGTTTCCACCGATACTGCTTGAGATGTTTCTACAACTTACTTGGAGTCCACCTGTGGTAAATTCAATTGATTGGACATGATTGGGTATTGCCAACACCTGCCTACAGTGGTGCTTGAAAGTTTGTGAACCCTTTAGAATTTTCTATATTTCTGCATAAATATGACCTAAAATGTCATTAGATTTTCACACAAGTCTTAAAAGTAGATAAAGAGAACCTGGTTAAACAAATGAGACAAAAATATTATACTTGGTAATTTATTTATTGAGGAAAATGATCCAATATTACATATCTGTGAGTGGCAAAAGTATGTGAACCTTTGCTTTCAGTATCTGGTGTGACCCCCTTGTGCAGCAATAACTGCAATTAAACATTTGCGGTAACTATTGATCAGTCCTGCACACCGGCTTGGAGGAATTTTAGACCATTCCTCCGTACAGAACAGCTTCAACTCTGGGATGTTGGTGGGTTTCCTCACATTAACTGCTTGCTTCAGGTCCTTCCACAACATTTCGATTGGATTAAGGTCAGGACTTTGACTTGGCCATTCCAAAACATTAACTTTATTCTTCTTTAACCATTCTTTGGTTGAGCGACTTGTGTGCTTAGGGTCGTTGTCTTGCTGCATGACCCACCTTCTCTTGAGATTCAGTTCATGGATAGATGTCCTGACATTTTCCTTTAGAATTCACTGGTATAATTCAGAATTCATTGTTCCATCAATGATGGCAAGCCGTCCTGGCCCAGATGCAGCAAAACAGACCCAAACCATGATATTACCACCACCATGTTTCACAGATGGGATAAGGTTCTTATGCTGGAATGCAGTGTTTTCCTTTCTCCAAACATAACGCTTCTCGTTTAAACAGAAAAGTTCTATTTTGGCCTCATCCGTCCACAAAACATTTTTCCAATAGCCTTCTGTCTCATCCACATGATCTTTAGCAAACTGCAGACGAGCAGCAATGTTCTTTTTGGAGGGCAGTGGCTTTCTCCTTGCAACCCTGCCATGCACACCATTGTTGTTCAGTGTTCTGCTGATGGTGGACTCATGAACATTAACATTAGCCAATGTGAGAGAGGCCTTCAGTTGCTTAGAAGTTACCTTGGGGACCTTTGTGACCTTGCTGACTATTACATGCCTTGCTCTTGGAGTGATCTTTGTTGGTCAACCACTCCTGAGGAGGGTAACAATGGTTTTGAATTTCCTCCATTTGTACACAATCTGTCTGACTGTGGATTGGTGGAGTCCAAACTCTTTAGAGATGGTTTTGTAACCTTTTCCAGCCTGATGAGCATCAACAACGCTTTTTCTGAGGTCCTCAGAAATCTCCTTTGTTCGTGCCATGATACACTTCCACAAACGTGTTGTGAAGATCAGACTTTGATAGATCCCTGTTCTTTAAATAAAACCGGGTGCCCACTCACCCCTGATCTTCATCCCATTGATTTGAAAACACCTGACTCTAATTTCACCTTCAAATTAACTGCTAATCCTAGAGGTTCACATACTTTTGCCACTCACAGATATGTAATATTGGATCATTTTCCTCAATAAATAAATGACCAAGTATAATATTTTTGACTCGTTTGTTTAACTGGGTTCTCTTTATCTACTTTTAAGACTTGTGTGAAAATCTGATGATGTTTTAGGTCATATTTATGAGAAATATAGAACATTCTAAAGGGTTCACAAACTTTCAAGCACCACTGTATATAAGGTCCCACAGTTGGCAGTGTATGTCAGAGCAAACTCCAAGCCATGGGGTCAAAGGAATTATCTGCAGACCTCAGAAACAGGATTGTGTCAAGGCATAGATCTGGAGAAGGGTACAGAAAAATTGCTGTAGCTTTACAGGTCCCAAAGAGCACAGTGGCCACCATCATTCGTAAATGGAAGAAGTTTGGAACCACCAAGAATCTTCCTCGACCTAGCTGCCTGGCCAAACTGAGCAATCAGGGAAGACGGGCCTTGGCCAGGGAGGTGAGCAGGCACCTGAAGGTCACTCTGGCAGAGCTCCAGCATGTACTTGTGGAAATGGGAGAACCTTTCAGAAGATCAACCATCCAGGCAGCATTCCACAAATCAAGCCTTTATGGTAGAGTGGCCAGATGGAAGTCACTCCTTAGTAAAAGGCACATGACAGCCCACTTTGAGTTTTCCAAAAGGCACCTAGAGGACTCTCAAACCATGAGAAACAAGATTCTCTGGTCTGATAAACACATTGTACATACAGCTGACACCTTGTACGTCCTTGAAAACTCATGAAATTTGGTAGACACATCCATGTGTACCAAAACTCAGCCAGGGGGGCTTGACCACACGTGTGTCCAGGGGACTCCATAGCGCCCCCATATGCCATGGAGACTCCTAGTAGCGATAGCTTCACCTATCCATGTCAAATTTGGTAGGTTTCTGGAGAGCCCCAAGATGAACAAAATTGCCTATACATTGCATCAGCCATACTCAACAGGAAGTGAAATTATTTTTGGTTTTGTGCTTTTTGACGTGTTACGTTTTAACAAACTCTTCCTTGGCGGTTTGTTGGATCCATGACATATTTGGTGTACTTAAGATGTTGCTGATGTTAAATTGTGAAGGGATTTGCGATATGTCACAAGATGTTGAAATAGTGAACCAATACATTTATGTTATGCCACACAAACAGGAAGTGTGTCATAAATTCACTGTGCATTGCTGGATATGGCTAAAAGTTTACAGGTTATTGGATCTGATGGTTCTGATGATATCCACATGCCCAGTTTGACCCTCTGGTATAGCGTCATCATTTGGACCTGGACAATAATGATTCCATTGCTTAAAAACTTTGACTCATGAAATTTAGTACACACATCATTCCTGGCCACTGCAACTCAGGGATAGCAGCTTGGCCTCGAGAGCGAGGGCCCGTTATTGCCGCTAGCGGCTATATTTATTTATTTATTCCCCCCCCCCATGAAAACTTATTTTTGAGGGACTTGCGATGCTCAAAAACTCACTAATTTTGGCATAATAATAAAATGTGAATAAAATCATGAATTTACATTGAACAAGGGACTGGGCATGGTCCCGGAGCTCTGTAGCACCCCCAAGAACAAGCTATAGTTGAGATGAAGTTGCTTGGATTGGCACGAGATTTGGTGTGATCAATACTTGTGTGATAAGGGACAAAGATCACTTAGTTTTATTTGACACTGCCTAACAGGAAGTCAACCATGTTGGATGGAATGTGGAATTTTGAAATTTTCCCACACTGTTTTGAGGGGCTTACAATTGCTAAAAACTCATGGAATTGTGTGCATACATTTGTCCTATGATACAATTTGAGGTCATATGGCTTCATTAACTCCAGAGCACCACCTAGTTCAAAAATACAGATTTGACACCCTGTAGGTATTCGAAAACTCATGAAATTTGATACATGAGTCATGCACACCGGTACTCAGCCATAGGGGCTTGACCCCAGGTGTGTCTGGGGGACTCCATAGCACCCACATATGTCATGGAGACTCCTGCCCAGTATATAGTTTCACCTATCCATGCCAAACTTGGTAGGTGCATGTAGTGCCCCGAGATGAACAAAATTGCTATATACATTGCATCAGCCAAACTCAACAGGAAGTGAGATATTTTTGGTTTTGTGCATTTTGACACGTGATACATTTTAATGAACTCCCCCTTGGCGGTTTGTTGGATCCATGCCATATTTGGTATACGTCATGTCAAGATGTTGCTGATGATAAGTTATGAAGGAATTTATGATATGTGACAAGATGTTGAAATGGTGAACCAATAAATTTATACATTATGCCATGCAAACAGGAAGTGTGTCATAAATTCACCAGGTTTTCCCTGATATAACTAAAACCTCACAGGTTATAAAGACATCAGGGTTCTGACGATATCCCCATGCCTAAAGTGAGCCTCTTGTGGAGCGCCACCATTTGGACCTGGACAGTAATGATTCCATTGCCGAAAAATTCTGACTCATGAAATTTGGTACACACAGTGGCAGGAGTCCTGGCCACTGTGACTCTGGGATAGAGGTTTGGCCCCGGGTGTAATGCCCTATTGTTTTTGGCATGTTCTCATGTGCGAGGGCCCTTAATTGCCGCCAGCAGCTATATTTATTATTTTTTTCTCCACACAAAAAATTAGTTTTTGATGCACTTGTGATGCTCGAAAACTCACGAATTTTGGTACACTGATCAAATATGCATAAAATCACAAATTTACATTGCACAAGGGACTGGGTGTGGTCCCAGAGCTCTATAGTGCCCCCGAGAACAAGCTATGACTGAAATGAAGTTGCTCAGATCGGCACGAGATTTGGTGTGATCAATATGCATGTGATACAGGACAAAGCTCACTTAGATGTATTTGACTGCTCCTAACAGGAAGTCAGCCATGCTGGATGGAATGTGGGATTTTAAAATTTTCCTGTGCTGTTTTGAGGGGCTTATCATGGATAAAAACTCATGAAATTTTGCACATTCATTTGCGCTATGATCTCATTTGAGGTGATATGGTGAATCAGTCTAGTTGGACTTCATTAACTCCATAGCACCCGCAAGTTCATAAATACAGATTTGACACCTTGTAAATATTCAAAAACTCATGAAATTTGATACACATATCAGTCATGCACACTGATACTCAGCCATAGGGGCTTGACCCCAGGTGTGTCTGGGGAACTGCATAGCGCCCCCATATGTCATTGAGGCTCCTGCCTGATATATAGTTTCACCTATGCATGTCAAATTTGGTAGTTGTATGGCATGCCCCTAGATGAACAAAACTGCCATATACATTTGCATCAGCCAAGCTCAACAGGAAGTGAGATATTTTTGTTTTTGTGCATTTTGACACGTGTTAGGTTTCAATGAACTTCTCCTAGGCGGTGTTTTGCATCCATGCCATATTTGGCAGATGTCATGTAAAGATGTTGCTGATGTTAAGTTGCGAAGGGATTTGTGATATGTGACAAGATGTTGAAATGGCGAACCAATAAATTTATATGTTACGCCACGCAAACAGGAAGTGAGTCATAAATTCACCATGCATTGCCTGACACGGCTCAAACGTCACAGGTTATAGGATACCATGGTTCTGAAGATATCCACATGCCCAAAGACGCCTTCTGGTATAGCGCCACCATTTGGACATGGACAGTAATGACTCCATTGCCAAAACACCTGTTACATTTTGATGTACTCTTCCTAGGCGGTTTGGTGGATTCGTGTCATATTTGGTCTACGTCATGTCAAGATGTTGCTGATTTTAAATTATGAAGGGATTGGGCTGTATTGTTTTCAGAATGTTTTTTTATTATTCTTATTATTTTTTCTATAATTACAGATTTGACATATTGGAAATATTCAAAAACTCAGGAAATTTTGTGCACCTCATTAAAATAGGGCAAAAGTTTATTATTCTTAGCTTATTTGCCTTGGATGAGGCTACAAGACATCGTAGTGTGCTTTAACATTTTGGATTCAAATTTATAACTTTGGATGCCACGATGTTCATCCGATGTTCATGAGTTTTGGAGAGAACATATTTCTTATTGGTTTGCCCAACAAGAAGTCCACCATTTTGGAATTTGTGATGTTTTAACCTATTTTTTGCATAATACTTCACACTTCTCCTCGGCAGTTCATCGGTCTTCCTTAAAACTTGGTAGGAATAAACTTCAGACACATGATGATAAATTGAGAAGTTATAGTGGATATCTCAAACGAAGATGTAATGGCGGCCAATGTTGGATGGAATATGGGATTTCGAAAATTTTCTGCGCTGTTCCGAGGGGCACTGTTGCCTCACAGCAAGAAGGTCCTGGGTTCAAGCCCAGTGGCCAACAAAGGCCATTCTGTGTGGAGTTTTCATGTTCTCCCCGTGTCTGCATGGGTTTCCTCTGGGTGCTCCAGTTTCCCCCACAGCCCAAAGACATGCAGGTTTGGCTAAATGGTGGCTCTAAATTGACTGGAGGTGTGAATGTGAGTGTGAATGGTTGTTTTTCTCTATGTGTCAGCCCTGAGAAGACCTGGCAACTTGTCTAAGGTGTACCCCACCTCTTGCCCATAATCAGCTGGGATAAGCTCCAGCTTGCCTGCAACCCTGTACAGGATAATGGCTACAGTTAATGGATGGATGGATGTTCTGAGGGGCTTACAATGGCTAAAATTGCATGGAACCTTCCTCCACTATTTTTTCTGGGATATCATTTGAGTTGATATTGTAAATTAGCATAGGTTGGCTTCATCAGCTACATAGTGCCCCCGTTTCAAATCTTTCAAATCTTGTTTTGATTGCCACACAGCTTGTTCAATGTTCATGAGTTTTGAGGGAACATTGTCCTCACTAAGGCAAACATATTTCCCTTTGATTTGCATTAGCTCCACCCAACAGGATGTTGGCCATTTTGGAATTTGTGATGTTTTAAGCTATTTTTACATACTCTTTCATGCTTCTCCGAGACAGTTTTTCAGTTTTTTCTTGAAAGTTGGTAGGAATAAACTTCAGACATATGGGATGATAAATTGTGAAGGAATAGTGGATGGCTCAAACTAGGACATAATGGCAGACCAATGTTGCATGGAATGTGGATATTGAAACTTTCCCGTGCTATTTTGAGGGGCTTATGATGGCTAAAAATGCACGGAACCTTCCTCTGACATTTGTTCTGGGATATCTTTTGAGATGATATTGTAAGTTAGCACAGGTTGGCCTCATGAGCTACATAGCGCCCCATTTCAAAATGTATTGCTTTGTTTGCCACACAGCTCATTCCCTGTTCATGAGTTTTGGAGGGAACATTGTCCTCACTATGGCAGACATATTTCCCATTCAATTGTATTAGCACTGCCCAACAGGAAGTCGGCCATTTTGGAATTTGTGTTGTTTTTCACTATTTTTTGCATGCTTTTTCACACTTCTCCTCAGCAGTTCATCAGTTTTCCATGAAAGTTGGTTGGTATAAACTTCAGACGTATGGGAGGATAAATTGTGAAGGAATAGTGGATACCTCAAACGAGAATGTTATGGTGTCCAATGTTAAATGGAATGTGGGACTTTCAAATTTTCCCACATTTTTTTGAGGGGCTTAAAGTGGCTGAAAACACATGGAACTTTACTCCAGCATTTGTTCTAGGATATCTTTTGAGCTGATATTGTAAATCAGCATAGGGTGGCCTCATGAGCTACATATCACCCCTTATATCAAAATTTATTGCTTTGGCTATCACTCAGTTCATCCAGCATTCATGAGTTTTTGAGGGAAGAACACATCTGATGTACCTGCATTTAACAAACACAATAGCTGATACTGCATTCTTTGATTACAAAATGTGATGGGCACAATTTAATGAGTGTGAGAGCCCTCTATCACTGCTAGTGGCTATATTTTTCTTATTGTTTTTACTGAATATGCTACATTTTCTCAATACTTTCTATTATAAGGTAGGGGTGAGGGGCATTTACCTGGGCTGACCTGTGAACAGCCCCTTTTGCTTATTCAATGAGAAGTGTGATTACACCTCCCAATGCCAACTCTTTATCCCAAAACAGTAGGACAATTTTTTTGATGGCCATTTAATTTTCCATATCAATGGAGCAGATGTAAATGTTTGTGCTTGACGCATTCTTTAGACTAAACAGAATCATCTCAAATAACCAAAGTGGTTTATCACAGTGGGTAAGTTAATGTTTTTTCACACATTCTAACATAGTTCTAAAACTGCTTCTTACAACATCTTCATTTATGTAACACGGCTGTGACAAACCAGACGTTTGCGGATTAAGAATAAACTCAAGGTTTTAATAGACACAGTGAGAGAAGACAATATACAATAACCAGGCCAGGTCAATACGGGGAAATCCAACAAAGTAATGAGGGCTAGACAAATCGAGGTCATGAAATGGGCAATAGTCCAAGAAACGGAAATCAGGAAAACACAGGCAAGACAAACACAAGGGCTAGGCAAATCGGAGTTGAGAAACAGGCAAAGCTCGAGAAACCGGGAAGCAAGAGAAATGAGCAGATAAACACAAGGGCTAGGCGAAACAGGAAGAAACCGGAAGGCAAAAAGGGTCATACACAGAAACACAATCAGAAAGATAAACACTCATTAGGCTCGCGGAAATGTGGAGGCAATACTGTACAAAGAACAAAACAAACAGAGGGGTATAAATAAACAAAAAGGTACAGGTGATGACAATTATAACTCAGGAGAGCCACTCCTTGGAAGTGGCTCCGGGTTGGCTAATGGAGTGCACATGGTAGTGTCAGGTGTGTGAGTGGGATTGTGGGAAGTGGAGTCCAGAGTGTTGGGTGAACCTGGGAGCGTGACAATTGATCTGTTATGTGTTTAAAAAAAGTACAATCATGACATACATACAACATAGATATTATTGTAGCTGAACTGGTGCTGAATACTAAAGTCATATGCCCTTGAAAATACTGCTTAGATTTGTTGAAATTTACATCAGAGCGTGCCAAAATCATAAGAGTGCCAGAAAATACCCTCAGACCCCAGAGGATTAACATGTTAGACGAGATCTAATCTAACATTAATATCCTGGATGAAGATTAATGATCAATTAACGCTATTAGTATTACAACCTCGATTCCAAAAAAGTTGGGACAAAGTACAAATTGTAAATAAAAACAGAATGCAATAATTGACAAATCTCAAAAACTGATATTGTATTCACAATAGAACATAGACAACATATCAAATGTCGAAAGTGAGACATTTTGAAATTTCATGCCAAATATTGGCTCATTTGAAATTTCATGACAGCAACACATCTCAGAAAAGTTGGGACAGGGGCAATAAGAGGCTGGAAAAGTTAAAGGTACAAAAAAGGAACAGCTGGAGGACCAAATTGCAACTCATTAGGTCAATTGGCAATAGGTCATTAACATGACTGGGTATAAAAAGAGCATCTTGGAGTGGCAGCGGCTCTCAGAAGTAAAGATGGGAAGAGGATCACCAATCCCCCTAATTCTGCGCCGACAAATAGTGGAGCAATATCAGAAAGGAGTTCGACAGTGTAAAATTGCAAAGAGTTTGAACATATCGTCATCTACAGTGCATAATATCATCAAAAGATTCAGAGAATCCAGAAGAATCTCTGTGCATAAGGGTCAAGGCCGGAAAACCATACTGGGTGCCCGTGATCTTCGGGCCCTTAGACGGCACTGCATCACATACAGGCGTGCTTCTGTATTGGAAATCACAAAATGGGCTCAGGAATATTTCCAGAGAACATTATCTGTGAACACAATTCACCGTGCCATCCGCCGTTGCCAGCTAAAACTCTATAGTTCAAAGAAGAAGCTGTATCTAAACACAATCCAGAAGCGCAGACGTCTTCTCTGGGCCAAGGCTCATTTAAAATGGACTGTGGCAAAGTGGAAAACTGTTCTGTGGTCAGACGAATCAAAATTTGAAGTTCTTTATGGAAATCAGGGACACCTTATCATTCAGACTAAAGAGGAGAAGGACGACCCAAGTTGTTATTAGCGCTCAGTTCAGAAGCCTGCATCTCTGATGGTATGAGGTTGCATTAGTGTGTGTGTCATGGGCAGCTTACACATCTGGAAAGACACCAGCAATGCTGAAAGGTATATCCAAGTTCTAGAGCAACATATGCTCCCATCCAGACGACGTTTCTTTCAGGGAAGACCTTGCATTTTCCAACATGACAATGCCAAACCACATACTGCATCAATTACAGCATCATGGCTGCGTAGAAGAAGGGTCCGGGTACTGAACTGGCCAGCCTGCAGTCCAGATCTTTCACCCATTGAAAACATTTGACGCATCATAAAATGGAAGATACAACAAAAAAGACCTAAGACAGTTGAGCAACTAGAATCCTACATTAGACAAGAATGGGTTAACATTCCTATCCCTAAACTTGAGCAACTTGTCTCCTCAGTCCCCAGACGTTTACAGACTGTTGTAAAGAGAAAAGGGGATGTCTCACAGTGGTAAACATGGCCTTGTCCCAACTTTTTTGAGATGTGTTCTTGTCATGAAATTTAAAATCACCTAATTTTTCTCTTTAAATAATACATTTTCTCAGTTTAAACATTTGATATGTCATCTATGTTCTATTCTGAATAAAATATGGAATTTTGAAACTTCCACATTATTGCATTCCTTTTTTATTTACAATTTGTACTTTGTCCCAACTTTTTTGGAATCGGGGTTGTACTATTAGTAGTAGTATTACCAAACATTAGATTGTCATATGTTAATGGGCGACAGACAATAGAAGTGCTGAAAGAGTGCAATTGAAAAGCATGCTGGCAAAAAATTCCAAAGTGACTTTGAGATATGTGCTGCTTGCTCAAAGCAAAAATGTGTGTGACAGTTCGAGATGCACCAAATGCGAAAATATGTAGACGTGACATGAAGCATTGTATTAAACTGGTTAACTAAGAAGTTTCAGATTCGCTTATTTTATTTTACAAAAGTAATCTACCTTGCATAGTTGCCCAGTATGGCTAATTTTGCATGATGGATACTTTGTCAATAGTGATGTGCGCAAAATTGCCCTGGATGCACAAAAAATTGCCCGCGATAATCACTGGCGCACTGCCCTCTTGGAAAGCTAGCTGGAACACAGGTCAGGATCCTGATCGAGATGCTGACTTACTAGTTCACTATGTCCATATCAAGGACACTACATGAGCTTTCTGAATTATTGACTTGACACCAGTATTTATCATCTGCAAATAGTTGGCCTGGTAGAGCAGTTTAATCAGATAGTAAAAAACATTATTTGTACATTCAGGGGCATTTCAAGACCAAGTACAATGCAATCAAGGAGTGTGTGACCATCAAGTGGGCAGTCCTTAACCTCCGGTACTACTGAAGCAGCCCTTTACCCTCTGTTCTGATCATGCCCCATGAAAAGAATGCCAATGTGTGGATTCCATCCATCCATCCATCCATCCATCCATCCATCCATGATCTGCTTATCCTGTGCAGGGTTGCAGGCAAGCTGGAGCCTATCCCAGCTGACTATGGGAGAGAGGCAGGGTACACCCTAGACAAGTTGCCAGCTTGTCACAGGGCTGATACAGAGACAACCAACTGGGGGAAACTGGAGCAACTAGAGCACCTGGAGGAAACCATCGCAGACACAGGGAGAACATGCATACTCCACACAGGAAGGCCTCCGTCGGCCACTGGGCTCGAACCCAGAACCTTTCTGCTGTGAGACGACAGTAACTAATCCGTGTATGGTTAGCAGTCAGTTAACCCTCGGGGGTTTGAGGGTATTTTCTGGCAATCTAATGATGTTGGTATAATCTGATTTTGTTGTCAATTTCAACAAATCTAAGCAGTATTTTCAAAAAGTCATACAACTTTTTTTTGTATTCAGCACAAGTTCAGCTACAATAATATCTAATATAGTATGTATGTCATGATTGTACTTTAAAAATAACAGATAAATGAAGATGTTGTAAAAAGTAGTTTTAGAACTGTGTTGGAATGTGTGAAAAAACATTACCTTACTCGTTGTGATGAACTATTTTGATCATGAGGTGATTCTGTTCAGTCTTAGGAATGTATTAAGCACAAAAACTTAAACCTGCTCCATTGATTTAGACAATTAACTAGCCATCAAAAATGTATGTCCTATTGTTTTGGGATAAAGGGTTGGCAGTGGGTGGGGTATTCGATGAGAAGAGGAAAAAAATGCCAATTCCATTCAAAATTCCATTCCATCCAACAATTTTACTCTCAAAATAGAGCAAAATTATTTTTGAGGAAAATACTTTTAACTCTGGAAAAACTGTTCAGTCATTTTTCCTGTGTATGCACGACAGTGCACGCATATCAACCGATCTGCTCATATAAAATAAAATAAATATTTACACTTACTCAAGTTGATCTTTGGCTGGATCAGATCGAAGTTAAAAAAAGCACTGCTAATCATCAGTGTCGCAGTTCACAAGACTGAATTGAATCACTGTCCTGAATCATGACTTAAATCATGAATTGATTCACTGTCCTGATATTGAATCATGGTGCTGATTCATCCAAAGGGCATAAAATTTGCGTGCCAGTTTTACCTCCAAATAGCCTGAACAATGGCTGACAGATTTTATCCTGTTTATGGTGGGCGTTCCCACCATGACAGAGAAACCAACTGAAACTGAAAGAGTGAAAGTGATCATCATTCCATTTCCATGTGAACAGTCTTTTATGAATGCATAAGTGGGTGCTCAGCGCTCCGACTCCAGTGTGAGGTACAACCCCGATTCCAAAAAAGTTGGGACAAAGTCTCATTATCTCGAGCTGCTTTATCCTGTTCTACAGGGTCGCAGGCAAGCTGGAGCCTATCCCAGCTGACTACGGGTGAAAGGCGGGGTACACCCTGGACAAGTCGCCAGGTCATCACAGGGCTGACACATAGACACAGACAACCATTCACACTCACATTCACACCTACGGTCAATTTAGAGTCACCAGTTAACCTAACCTGCATGTCTTTGGACTGTGGGGGAAACCGGAGCACCCGGAGGAAACCCACGTGGACACGGGGAGAACATGCAAACTCCGCACAGAAAGGCCCTCGCCGGCCACGGGGCTTGAACCCGGACCTTCTTGCTGTGAGGCGACAGCGCTAACCACTACACCACCGTGCCGCCCTAAGTTGGGACAAAGTAAAAATTGTAAATAAAAACGGAATGCAATGATGTGGAAGTTTCAAAATTCCATATTTTTTCAGAATAGAACATAGATGACATATCAAATGTTTAAACTGAGAAAATATATCATTTAAAGAGATATCTGTGAAGAAACTCAGTCGTCCAGGTACATAGTAATCTGTGGTTGGTTGAAGAGAGCAACTGGACTTGCTTGATGATTCTTGAAAACGTTTCGCCTCTCCTCTGAAAGACATCCTCAGTTCTGTCTGACTACTAGGGAGTATCCAGTATTTATTCTCTCATGGATCATCATAGAATCCGAATCAGAATGCTGATGGCTGCATTGTGGGCGGCTGATAAGATGTCATAGACACCCACCTCTGTTCAATGATGGTCGTTCCAGGTTGACAAAAATGAACGATCCACTCTGGCTAAGATGTCTGCCAGTTTTCTGGAAGTCCTCTCATACTCCCGCACCAGTCGAAGGGATCTCATCCCAAAGTGCGTAGAAACATATCTGTGAAGAAACTCAGTCGTCCAGGTACATAGTAATCTGTGGTTGGTTGAAGAGAGCAACTGGACTTGCTTGATGATTCTTGAAAACGTTTCGCCTCTCCTCCGAAAGGCATCCTCAGACTGGTGCGGGAGTATGAGAGGACTTCCAGAAACCTGGCAGACATCTTAGCCAGAGTGGATCGTTCATTTTTGTCAACCTGGAACGACCATCATTGAACAGATGTGGGTGTCTATGACATCTTATCAGCCACCCACAATGCAGCCATCAGCATTCTGATTCGGATTCTATGATGATCCATGAGAGAATAAATACTGGATACTCCCTAGTAGTCAGACAGAACTGAGGATGCCTTTCGGAGGAGAGGCGAAACGTTTTCAAGAATCATCAAGCAAGTCCAGTTGCTCTCTTCAACCAACCACAGATTATCATTTAAAGAGAAAAATTAGGTGATTTTAAATTTCATGACAACAACACATCTCACAAAAGTTGGGACAAGGCCATGTTTACCACTGTGAGACTTCCCCCCCTTTTCTCTTTACAACAGTCTGTAAATGTCTGGGGACTGAGGAGACAATTTGCTCAAGTTTAGGGATAGGAATGTTAACCCATTCTTGTCTAATGTAGGATTCTAGTTGCTCAACTGTCTTAGGTCTTTTTTGTCGTATCTTCCGTTTTATGATGCGCCAAATGTTTTCTATGGGTGAAAGATCTGGACTGCAGGCTGGCCAGTTCAGTACCCGGACCCTTCTTCTACGCAGCCATGATGCTGTAATTGATGCAGTATGTGGTTTGGCATTGTCATGTTGGAAAATGCAAGGTCTTCCCTGAAAGAGACGTCGTCTGGATGGGAGCATATGTTGCTCTAGAACCTGGATATACCTTTCAGCATTGATGGTGTCTTTCCAGATGTGTAAGCTGCCCATGCCACACGCACTAATGCAACCCCATACCATCAGAGATGCAGGCTTCTGAACTGAGCGCTAATAACAACTCGGGTTGTCCTTCTCCTCTTTAGTCCGAATGACACGGCGTCCCTGATTTCCATAAAGAACTTCAAATTTTGATTTGTCTGACCACAGAACAGTTTTCCACTTTGCCACAGTCCATTTTAAATGAGGCTTGGCCCAGAGAAGACGTCTGCACTTCTGGATCATGTTTAGATACGGCTTCTTCCTTGAACTATAGAGTTTTAGCTAGCAACGGCGGATGGCATGGTGAATTGTGTTCACAGATAATGTTCTCTGGAAATATTCCTGAGCCCATTTTGTGATTTCCAATACAGAAGCATGCCTGTATGTGATGCAGTGCTGTCTAAGGGCCCGAAGATCACGGGCACCCAGTATGGTTTTCCGGCCTTGACCCTTATGCACAGAGATTCTTCCAGATTCTCTGAATCTTTTGATGATATTATGCCCTGTAGATGATGATATGTTCAAACTCTTTGCAATTTTACACTGTCGAACTCCTTTCTGATATTGCTCCACTATTTGTCGGCACAGAATTAGGGGGATTGGTGATCATCTTCCCATCTTTACTTCTGAGAGCCACTGCCACTCCAAGATGCTCTTTTTATACCCAGTCATGTTAATGACCTATTGCCAATTGACCTAATGAGTTGCAATTTGGTCCTCCAGCTGTTCCTTTTTTGTACCTTTAACTTTTCCAGCCTCTTATTGCCCCTGTCCCAACTTTTCTGAGATGTGTTGCTGTCATGAAATTTCAAATGAGCCAATATTTGGCATGACATTTCAAAATGTCTCATTTTCGACATTTGATTTGTTGTCTATGTTCTATTGTGAATACAATATCAGTTTTTGAGATTTGTAAATTATTGCATTCCATTTTTATTTACAATTTGTACTTTGTCCCAACTTTGTTTTTGGAATCGGGGTTGTATAAGGTGAGAAGTTTTATGTTTCATCTAATTTAGGTAATTTAAAAAATATAGTAATATTTGGCAGTGGGCACATAGGAAAGTTGAAAGTATAAAGTTTTTGTCGATATGTTTATCATGCTTGTATGATAAAAATTCTCAAAGATATTTATCTAAATACATGACCTACTAATTCTAAACCTGCCAAGTTTTGCCGGTGAAGCTCTTGACCCCAGAGGGTTAATATCAGTTAATATTGGAGAGTTCAAAACACCTCTGCAAATGTCAGTCATCTCTGCTTCAAATGTATATTGACTCATCTGCCATTTTTATTGGGGGAAACAAGACTGCACCTTTTGTGTGTTTCTGAGGGATGTGTAAAGGTTGCATAAAGGTTGGCAGGTCTGTTAGTGCTTTCTAGAAAATCCAGCAGGCCATGTTATTGCATAGTAATATACTGTAACACACTGAAAAGGTCTTTCTGACAAATGTACTTAAAGCATATACGCAGAGCCATGGCCTCACTTTTGTTTATAAATGCCTTGAGACCTCAAGAATGGCACAGGAATAGTTTTAAGTGTTAACAATAAATATAATATAGTAATTTTTATGATTAAAGTGATTTATATAGGTAGCAGTCTGAGTGAATGACATTGAAGTCCGTAACGTCACATCAGGAAGTCTATCGGTCTCATCGCCATTTCCGCTATACTAAAACACAGAGCTGACTGCAACTCAGATCCTCCATTTTGAGCTAATTTATCACCATGCCACGTAGATGTGTTGCTGGCCAGTGCAGCAACATGACAGAAGCTGGATTTACATTGCATTCATGGCCCAAGAATGTTCAAACTGCAAAGATTTGGAGGCGTTTTGCGAGAAGTTAACGGGCACATTGGGTGGCTATGAAGTGGTCTCTCCTCTGCTCTGCACATTTTACTGAAGACTCGTACGAGACCTCTGATCTGTTGAGGAGCATTGGCTATAAGCCTGTATTGAAAGAGGGTGCAGTATCAACAATTAAAGAAAAAGAAAACTACAAGAAAAGGAAAGTATTTTATTTTTTTAAAGCAAAGTGAGTTCAGTTGCACCAGTCCTGCCAGAGTGAGCCGAGGGTTGTTGCTAAAACCCGGGACAGAACAGGACGGGACATATTGCTCGGGCAGTGACCTCCCTGCAGTTGTTGCTAAAACCGGTGACATCCCGTTCTGTCCCGGGTTTTAGTAATTGGCTGAGCTGAGCAGTAATGGTGGGTTACACAGTATGAAAACAGTGAATGAGTGGACCAGACATCTTATTTCTAAACTAGATATTGCTGCCATCTCTCCCTTATGTGGAAGAAACTAATGAACAGAGAATTGAACAAACAACTGAAAGTCAGATTTTTTCAAAAACAATCGGCCACAAGCTCGGCCTTCAAGAAGCGAGAACACAGACGGGTGAGCTCCGACTCTCATTTGGATAAAAAAAACAACACATTGTTTACCTGCATTTAGATTAATACATGTGACTTGTATTGTGTGTTTAAGTTACCGGTATAAGATTATTTAATTTGCTTCAGAATGTGATTGTCTCAGATCATCTGATTATTTAATTAGCCTTTTACATTTTATCAGTGAAAATGCATGCATGTACATGTATGTTGCATAAGTTATAACACCTATCCTGTTTTAATGAGAGTCAACCCACAATCAGTGAAGTCAAATCAGTCTTAGTTGAGCAAGTCAGTAATGGTATTTCTTACTTTCACCATAAATTTTTATTTATACGGTATAAGTTTGGTCTATAGCTGTAAAAAGCCTTGGCCTTAAAACCGGTTACCGCAGTGACGTCACGCACTCAGGCATGGCTAGCTCAGTAGGGCAGCTCAAATGCCAACTTTGCGGTAAATTCTCAAAAATAACTCTCAAAAATATATCTATTTTTTATTCCCATTTATGGAGCATACAAGAGTCAAGGATGGAGATACTATCCACTCAGAAATTTATTTAAAAATAAAGGTTCTGCATATCTGCTTTAAGCCACAGTGCTTAAATGAATTTTACAATAAGCACTGGTAAAATAAGCACTGGTATATTTAGCCCCAGAAGGACAAACAGGATTTCCAGTTAAGGATTAAATCATTAGTAAATTATATTCAGTGTCTCGCAAAAGTATTCATCCCCCTTGGTGTTTGTCCTGTTTTGTCGTATTACAAGCTGGAATTAAAATGGATTTTTGGGGGGTTAGCACCATTCGATTTACACAACATGCCTACCACTTTAAAGGTGCAAATTGTTGTTTTATTGTGACACAAACAATAATTAAGATGAAAAAACAGAAATCTGGAGTGTGCATAGGTATTCACCCCCCAAAGTACTTTGTACAGCCAGCTTTTGCTGCAGTTACAGCTGCAAGTCTCTTGGGATATGACTCTATTAGCTTAGCACATCTAGCCACTGGGATTTTTGCCCATTCCTCAAGGCAAAACTACTCCAACTTCTTCAAGTTAGATGGGTTGTGTTGGTGTACAGCAATCCTCAAATTATGCCACAGATTCTCAATTGGATTGAGGTCTGGGCTTGATTAGGCCATTCCAAGACATTTGAATGTTTCCCTTTAAACCATTAACATTAGCAGTATGTTTAGAATCATTGTCCTGCTGGAACGTGAACCTTCGTCCCAGTCTCAAACCTCTGGCTGACTCAAACAGATTTTCTCCAGGATTGCCTTGTATTTAGTGCCATCTATTGTTCCTTCAATCCTGACCAGCTTTCCTGTCCCTGCAACTGAATATCCCTATGCTTCACTGTAGGAATGGTGTTCTCAGGGTGATGGGTTTGCGCCACACATGGCATTTCCCATGATGGCAATTTTAGTCTCATTTGAGCAGAGAATCTTCTTCCATGTGTTTGGGGAGTCTGCCACATGCTGTTGGGCAAACTCCAAATGTGTTTTCTTAAGCAATGACTTTTTTCTGGCCACTCTTCCATAAAGCCCCACTCTGTGGGGTGCGCGACTTAAAGTGGTCCTATGGACAGATACTCCCATCTCCACTGTGGATCTTTGCAGCTCCTTCAGTGTTATCTTTGGTGTCTTTGTTGCATCTCTGATTAATGCCCTCTTTGCCTGGTCTGTGAGTTTTGATGGGTGGCATTCTCTTCTCAGGTTTGTAGTGGTGCCATATTCTTTCCATTTTGCTTTTATGGATTTAATGGTGCTACCTGGGATATTCAAAGTTTGGGATTTTTTTTTTTGTAACCCAACCCTGACCTATACTTCTCCACAGCTTTGTCTCTGACCTGTTTGGAGTGCTCCTTGGTTTCCATGTTGCTTGTTTAGTAGTGTTGCATAGCCAGGGTCCTTCCAGAACAGGTTGATTTATACAGACATCATGTGACAGATCATGTGACACTTTGATTGCACACAGGTGGATCTTAACCAACTAATTATGTGACTTATGAAGTTAATTGGTTGGACCTGCTCTTATTTAGGGGTTTCATACGAAAGGCTGTCACGGTCCTGGGGGCCTGCACCCCACCAAGATAAGGAGCTGTGTAACCTTGTTGAGGTGTGACAGCTTGTTCCCACCTGGTGTCTGCCTGGGTCTGGCGCATGGGAGACCTGTAACCTTGGGGGGGGCTTATGACACCAGGGAGGTATTAATTAACAGTTCCACCCAAACATCCCACCATAGCTGGTTAAGCGCAGGGTTATCAGCCCAACCCTGTAAAAATAACAAAATACTATGGAAACAGCAAGTGAAAATCAAAGAATTTGGCGCAAAGAAGAAAGTGATGGATGAAATCCTGTAATGACAGACCCTAAGGAAAGCCACAAGGAAGTTAGGGCCTCAAAGTGCCAGATTCTGAGCACCAAAAGGATAATGAAGATTGGAACCTGGAATGTGCAAACTCTAGACCAAAGTGGGAAGATGGCCCAATTGCTAAGGGAATTTGATGAGTACAAGCTAAACATCCTGGGAATCAGTGAAATAAGGTGGACAGGCAGTGGGAAGTTATGCAACAATGGCAGTAACATATTCTATTCAGGTCATGAAGCTCAACACTGCCATGGAGTCGGCATGGTGCTGGACAGAGAGGCCTCTAGCGCACTCATTGGATGGAAACCAGTTAGCGATCGCATCATTACAGCACATTTTCAGTCCAGTCATGTGAATACAACCATCATCCAAGTATATGCTCCAATGGAAACTGCTGATGATGAGGATGAGAAAGACGGATTCTACGAACAGCTGCAAGACACCTTCAACAATTTTCCCAGCCACGACTTAAAGAATCTTATAGGCGACCTAAATGCTCAAATTGACAATTGCAGGTTAGGTTTTGAAAGTGTAGTTGGACCTTACGGGACAGCACAGAAGACAAATGACATCAATAGCCTCAACATCGGCAACACTTACTTCCAACACAAGACCATCCACAAGAAAACCTGGAGATCGTCAGATGGGACAACCAACAATGAAATTGATTACATCTGTATCAGCCAACGCTGGAGATCAGCATTACTTGATGTCAGAGCATACAGGGATGTTCTTGTTGGCTCAGACCACCACCTACTGTGTGCCAAAGTGAAGCTGCAGCTGAAGAAACTCACAAGGAAAAAGAAAGTGAAACCCTGTGCAACTGAAAAGCTTAAAAGACCCTGCTGTCAGTCAACAATACCAACTAAAACTCCAAAATAGATTCCAACAGCTGCAAGAGATGGGACCTGATTTGAAAAACAAATAGGCACTCTTCAAGGAAGTGGTCACAAAAAGTGGTGATGAAACCATCGGGAGAAGGTGAGGATCACAGAAAGAACACGTGGTGTAGTGGTTAGCACTGTCACCTCACAGCAAGAAGGTTCGGGGTTCGAACCCAGCGGCCGGCAAGGGCCTTTCTGTGTGGAGTTTGCATGTTCTCCCTGTGTCTGCGTGGGTTTCCTCCGGGTGCTCCGGTTTCCCCCACAATCCACAGACATGCAGTTAGGTTGACGTGGGGCGGCCTTGGGCTGAGGTGCCCTTGAGCAAGGTACCTGACCCCTGACTGCTCCCTGGGTGCTCTGGTGTGGCTTCCCACTCCTCTAGGTGTGTGTGTGCATGTGTGTTCACTGCTTCAGATGGGTTAAATGCAGAGGATGAATTTCACTGTGCTTGAAGTGTGCATGTGATAAATAAAGGTTTCTTCTTCTTCTTAACAGTGGATACTGGAACCAACTTGGAAGATTATAGATGAAGGAAGAAGGTGAAAGGTTACAGAAGTAGGGCAAAAACGAAAGAAGAGAAGGAACAGACAGACAACCATTACCGGGCACTTGACCGTCAAGTAAAGAAGAGCTGCCGTGCAGATAAGAGGTGTTGGTTGGAAAAAAACGGTGCTGAAGCAGAGGAAGCAGCTACTGAAAATGATACAAAGACATTGTATCGTATCGTACGGGACCTAACAGGTACCAGGAGTAACTCAAATGTTCCTTTTAAGGACAAAAATGGGAAGACCCTGGTAACAACTGAAGAACAAGATCTACGTTGGATGGGATACTTCTGAGAAACGTTAAACCAGCCAACACCAACCACCCTGTATGATTTTGAGGCAGAAGAACCAGCAGAGACACTGGAGGTCTGCAAGGAACCAATCAGGGAGGAGGAGACTGCTGAAGCGATAAAAGCAATGAAGGTAGCCAGACTGGATGATGTTTCAGCAGAGATGCTAAAACATGGTGGACAGAGTACATTGGAAATGCTGACCAAGCTGTTCAACTATTGCTGGCAAAAAGAACAGGTCCCTCAAGACAGGCAAGATGGAGTGATTGTAAAACTCCCAAAGAAAGGCAACCTTTCAAACTGAAAGACTGGCAGACCTTGACTTCGCTGATGACATCACCCTGCTGTCTGAAAACAGAGATGACCTCCAAAGCCTCACGACAAAACTTGAACAGTTCTCTGGAAAGGTAGGGCTGTGTATGAGCATGGAGAAGACAAAGGCAATGAGGGTGGATAACAACAACAGCCAAGCCCCAGTCAGTATTAGTGTCAACAATAGTTGCATTGAAACTGTTGACCAGTTCACCTATCTTGGCAGCATGGTAGCCAATGATGGCAAAGTAGATCCTGATGTCAACTGCAGAATTGGTAAAGCAGCTACGGTATTTAAATGAATGAACACCATTTGGACAGCAAACACCAGTGTGACACAAAACTCCGACTCTACAACAGCATAGTTATCCCCACAGCTATCTATGCCAGTGAGACCTGGAAGCATACAGCCCGTGTAAGCAAAAAGCTGGATGTCTTTCACCAAAGAAGCCTGAGGAAGGTCCTAAAAGTGAGATGGCAGGACCATGTTACAAATGAGGAAATATTGTGGAGGGCCAGATCACAACCTTTGAGCGAAATTGTCGCGGAAAGAAGACTATGGCTCACAGGCCACATCTTATGCCTGCCAGACCACCGCCATGCAAAAACAGCCATAACATGGACACCACCAGTCAGCAAGAGAAGGAGGGGAAGGCCAAAGATCATATGGAGGAGGACTTTTCAAGAGCACTTAAAGAGAATGAACATCCCCTGGAAGAAGGCTGATGAAGCTACGGCTGACAAATCTAAGTGTAAGAAACTTGCTGCCCAATGTGCCAATAGGCACAGGAGGACCTAAGTCTAAGTAAGTAATATAAAAGGGGGTGAATACCTATGCACACTCCAGATTTTTGTTTTTTTCATCTTAATTATTGTTTATGTCACAATAAAACAATATTTTTCACGTTTAAAGTGGTAGGCATGTTGTGTAAATCAAATGGTACTAACCCTTCAAAAATCCATTTTAATTCCATCTTGTAATGCAACAAAATAGGACAAACACAAAGGGTGATGAATACTTTTTCAAGACACTGTACACATCTAGGCTGTACATCAGAGAGGGGTGTATCTCAGGCCTCACCGAGTTCCATAAGGCCAGTTGTCTCTCACTCATGCGGCTAAAGCCAGTGGTGAAGATGTTGCCATCAGCAAGAAAAATGGCCCTCATGGGCCGTGCACCCTCATGAGCTTTATCCTTCTCCTGTAAAAGACACATTAAAGAGGTAAAAACAAACTACAAGCTACACAAATTTCATAGTTTTCATCCTCACTGTTTATTGCCAGACACAGTAGTTCATCAAAGGATTGAATAGTTTATACAATCTCCGAAATAAAAAGTATAAATTGTAACTTTCATAGCTGGAATGGTACCATCAAGGGTTCATCTTATTTATCTTGTAATGGATACCTTTAAAAATAAGTTAATGTATATAATTGGACCTTAAGGATCACTGATGTACTGCAAAACCTTTATTCTAAAAGCAAATTAAAAAGGGACATGACAAACCATTCCTAGTTAAAATACACAACAGAGTATCGAAAAGATTTACTCTTGATGATGCAATCCTAACAACAAGAAAAAATAGTGTTTGGTACTTTTATTTCTGAGTGTGTATCTGTGGCAGTGGGGGCGTGGTCAAGCGCCGGTGTGTGTATTGAGAGCAAGGCCAGGGAAAGTGAATGGCAAAATGATTGGACACACCTGTGTCCAATTAACGGTGTGTGTACACATGCCTTTCAGTGACAGCTGAGGACTGATGAGGGGAGAGAGTGTAGAGGAAGTAATTCTCCCAACAGGAGCTTGTATAAGTTTATTCAAAGAAATAGGAACAAAAAACCTCCTATCCTGTGGTTTAGTGTTCCAGACATTCAGGGACTCTCACACTGGTGCTGAAACTGAGGAACGCTGAAGTGAACCCCCAAAATGGATTCCTCACCCTTTAAGGAGCTCATCCATGCCCTCACCACTGCCCAACAGAACCAGCACCAAATGTTAGTTGCCCTGTGCATCGAGCTGGAGCAGTGCTTCAAAGCCTTACTGCAGGCCCAACAGGAGGATTGACGGGTGTTCCAGAAACTACTTGCATTGGTGGGCACCCCAGCCACTATATCTGCAGGCTTCCCCCATGTCACCCTCATGAAGATGGGGCCCCGTGACAACCAGGAGACCTGTTTCAGCTGACCATACAACAATATCTTGGCTATCCTGGAGTCTTCCATGTGGATGATGTGTCCTGTCCAACGCAGCTGGCTCTGAACTAACAAGCTTTCTACAGTATGCAGAGCAGTCCACATCTCTCCAGGACCTCCAGGTTGGAGACCTTATCTTGCCATCTTATGTTCATGATTTTTCACAGGCATGTTCGAGCAGCTGGATGTGGTGACAATAGGTTGTCCAGGACTCTGAGCAGTACAATAAGGTGCTCAAAATGACAGCTCTATAGGTGGCTACTTTTGTACTGAGCTTGATGCCTTTGTCATTCCAGAGTCTGTTGTTAAGTCTGCCAAAGGCCTGTCTTGCTTTTGCAATGCACAGTGCCACTTCTGCATCAAGGGATCCATTGCTACAGATCATACTTCCCAGGTAACAGAATCTGTTGACAGAGTTGATTTCTGTGTTGTCAATCTTAATCACAGGAGGAGGTATGGCACGCATGTGTTGCGCAGGTGCTGCTTGGTACATGGACTCAGTTTTGCTGAGGCTGATTGTGAGTCCAAATCATTTACAGGTGACTGCAAATCTGTCTGTTGTGCACTGTATGTCCTCGTGTATGAGCAGCAAGGGTGCAGTCGTCAGCAAAGAGGAACTCTCGTAGGAGTGTCTCAAAAACTTTTGACCTGGCCTACAGCTGTCTTAAGTTAAAAAGCTTGCCATCTGTGTGAAACTGGATGTAGATGCCCCTGTCACCATCCTTGAAGGCGTCAGTCAACATTGCCACAAAATAGACTGAGAACAGGGTGGAGGCAAGACAGAGCCCTGTTTTACACCATTTTCCACTGGGAACGGGTCTACGATGTTGGCATTTTTGTGTACTCTGGCTTGCATGCCATCATGAAATGATGCAATGAGTTGGATGAGGCTCTCTGGGCATCCAAATTTATGGAGAACCTTCCACAAACCCTTCCTGTTTACTGAATCAAATGTCTTAGTCAGATCAACAAACACCATGTGAAGCTCTTTGTTTTGCTCTCAACACTTTTCCTGCATCTGATGGACAGCAATAACCATGTCACCTGTTCCCCTGCTTGAGCGGAAACCACATTGAGCTTCTGGGATAATGGTGCCCGAGATGTGGTCAAGAATCTTTCCCGCTATGCAGAGGAGTGAGATTACTTGATGGTTGTCGCAGGATGATTTGTCTCCCTTTCTCTTGTAGAGGTGAACAATTGATGCATCTTTGAAGTATTGAGGGACTTGACCTGTCTTCCAGATCAACTGAAACAGAGTGGCCAGTCTACTTTCCAGCACCTCTCCTCCAGCTTTGTAGATATCAGCCTGAATACCATCTGCTCCTGGTGCTTTGCCAGAAACAGTCTGTTTCAGGGCATTCTGGGTCTTGGCTTGACTGGGGGGGGGGGGGGGGGTAGGTGTAGCTAATGAGTCATTTACTGGTAACTGTGGGAGAGCTGTGATGGCCTCATCAGAAATGGTGGATTCCCTATTGAGGAGGGCATTGAAATGTTCTGCCCAGCGGGCAAGGATATCCTTTTTGTCAGTCAAGAGGGGTGATTTGTCCACAGTTCGTATTGGGATGGCGCCTGTGTTTTTGGGCCTGTATACAGCTCTGAGACCATCATGGAAGGTCTTCATGTTGTGGGCATCCACTGCAGCTTGTAGCTCTTCAGAGTTCCTCTTCCACCAAGCATTCTTCATCTCATGTAGCCTTTTCTGCACAAGTTGCTTTTGCTCTGCTACCAACATGTGCATTAAAGTCTCCTAGGATAATCAGCTTGTCCTTTCTGGGCACCCCAGTGATGATTCAGTTCAGCTCTTCAAGAAGGCCTCTTTGCTCTCATCTGGGTTCGTCATTGTTGGAGCATAGCAGCTGATCAAGGTTGCATAGTGCTTTTTGGAGATTCTGAGGTGTAGAGTCATTAATCTCTCATTTACTCCCTGAGGTAGGTTGTCTAGTTGCCTTACTAGGCATGTGCGGATTGCAAAGCTGACACCTCAGGTCCTTGGGGAGCTGTCCAGTTTCCCAATACAGTAGAAGGTATTACCTCCACTGACCTCCAATTGTGGCTCACCAGCAAGTCTGGTTTCACTCAAAGCCACTATGTGAACTTGGTATTGTGCCAGCATCCTGGCAAATGAGTGCTTGTACGGCATTCTGCTTTTCTTTGTTTGGGTCGCCCGTGGGATTGGATGACCAAGTAGGTGTGGGCCCCTACTAAGTGTTAGGTGAGGCAGGCTTTTTTTTAAGGATCCTTTTATCTCCCTTTCCCCATGCAGTGCTATCTCTTAAAAGAGCTGCTCTGACACTGTAGGAGGATATGGGCACTGCATCTGCTTCTGTTTACGGTGGACGACCATCACCCTACAGCCACCTCCATGCAGTGTTAAAGCTAGGGACTGCCAACAGCACCCTCTGCCTGTCCCCATCACTCCTTCCCAATTGCTGAAGGACTTGTGGTAGTTGCTGGTGGTTGTTGTTGAGACATGGGACATAGGACATGCCTAATACCTGACCAGCACAGGTGACTTTTTATGGTGAGAAGAGGTTGTGCAGCCCTCTTCCCACCCTCTTGCCAGCCGAGGCTTACAGGTCCCACAGGTGTTATAGTATGCCACGTGTGGAACAACCTCAGCTAGTGCAGCTTTATTTTCGGAGTATCTGTCTCTGAGAAGGACTTCTAACCAAGGATATAGAGCTCCTTCTACCCTTTCATGGGTTTGGAATCAAGGTTTACCTTCCCCTAGATTGACTGCCTGCCAAGGCTAAGGAGCTCTGTCTGCTCATGCTGTTTACCCAGAGCTGGGGGTCTGGTTCATGGGCATTGGGGCATATCCACACACCAGTGGGCCATGCATTCCACATGTCTGGGGGCTAGACCTCCTCCGAGCTCCCTGCAGTTTAGCCTGAGGCCTTGTGGTGCCCAGTTTCCATCTGCAGCCACTGCATAGGACTTGCTGTGGAGAGGCTATGTACTGGCAGGAGAGGCTTACGCACTCTGTTCTCTTTTCACAATGCTGTGCAGCAGCTCTGCTAGCCAGTGGTGAGGGCTGAAAGTGAGATGTGGCAAGCACACCAATGCGATGCCTACACACTAGACACATCACACATCCATTTACAGGATGGCATGTATGGCAGCTATTTCATTCCAGTGTCTATCCTGGAGTTCCAATACAAGCACACCTCATTTTACTTAATGAGGTACTGAGATTAGGTGATCACCTGAACCAAAACTTATTTAATGAGGAAAAGTCTAAAAACTGCTGCCATGGTCATGACTATCCTCTTGAAATAAGACCAGTTTGGATGGCAAAAACAGTGCTAGTAGTATCTTAAATTTACTTGGAATACAAAAATATCTACAGTATTCATCATGCCAAAAGAGATAAAAAGAAAAATGTTTTGAGTGAGAAAAAGAAGGGTTCAATTCTGGCTTTACTGGCAGAGGCATACAGTGAGTGTCACATTGCTTCCATCCTCAGAATTTCAAAGATGGCAGTTCATAAGAACAAGGTCAAGCAGCAGACATTGTGGACAACAAAGTTACAGACTGGGAGAGGGGTCATCTAAGGGTTGGACGGAGACCTGGAGAGGCCTATAGTGTCTCGCACCCATTGTGAAATTTGGTGGAGGAATGGTAATGATCTGGGGATGCTTCAGCAAGGCTGGAATGGGGCAGATTTTTGTTTGTGAAGGACACATGAATAAAGCTATGTACAAGGTTAACCTGGAAGAAAACTTGCTTCCTTCTGATCTGACAATGTTCCCCAACTCTGAGGATTGAGTTTTTCAGCAGGACAATGCTCCATGCCACACAGCCAGGTCAATCAAGGTGTGAATGGAGGACCACAAGATCAAGACCTTGTCATGGCCAGCCCAATCTCCAGACCTGAACCCCATTGAAAACCTCTGGAATGTGATCAAGAGGAATATGGATGGTCACAAGCCATCAAACAAAAGCCGAGCTAATTGAATTTTTGTGCCAAGAGTGGCATAAAGTCACCCAAGAGCAATGTGAAAGACTTGTGGAGAATGTTCCAAGATACATGAAAGTGGGAATTAATGTCAAGGTTATTCCACCCAATATTGATTTCTGAATTCATCCTAAGTTCAAACATTAGTATTGTGTTGTTTAAAATTGAATATGATCTTAATTTCTATGCATTATTCTCGGTCTGAAAACACTTAATCTTTTTTGTTATTTTGACCAGTTGTCATTCCCTGCAATTAAATGCTCCAAGTGACAATATTTTATGTGGAATTTGAGGGAAATATCAGTAGTTTATGGAATAAAAGAAAAATGTTCATGTTCCTCAAACACATACCTATAAATAGTAAAACCAGAGAAACTGATCATTTTGCAGTGGACTCTTAATATTTTCCACATATATACAGTAAAGCCAGAAAGTCTGCACACCCCTTTCACCTTCTCCATGTTTTATTACATGACAGACTTGTTCTACAATAGATTGAGCTCATTTTTTTGCCTCAAACATCTACACACAATCGCCAATAATTACGATGTGAAAACAGGTTTTTAGAAAATATGCAATTTTATTTTATGGACAAAAATAGGTTATTTAGGGGTTACATATCTGTGCACACCCTTAGCCTAATACTTGGTTGATGCACCTTTGCAGCAATTACAGCTTCAAGGTGTCTTGGGAAAGAAGCTATGAGCTTTACACACTTGTTTCAGGACATTTTTGTCCACTCTTCTTGGCATATCTTTGCAAACTCCATCAGGTTAGATGGGGAGCATCGGTACACAGCCATTTTAAGCTCCTTCCACATATGTTCAATTGGATGCAGGTCTGGGTTAGGGTTAGGGTCAGGTCTGGGCCACTCAAGGACATTCACAGACTTTCTCCAAAGCCACTCCTTTGTTCTCTTGGCTGTGTGCTTCAGGTCATTGTCATGTTGGAAGGTAAACCTTCACCCCAGTCTGAGGTCCAGAGCACTCTGAAGCAGGTTTTCTTCAAGGATCTCGGTGTACTTAGCTGCATTCATCTTTCCCTCTATCAGGATTAGTTGCCCCATTCTCGCTGCTGAAAAACATCCCCACATCATGGTGCTGCCATCGCCATGCTTCACTGTAGGGAAAGCATTAGCCAGGTGATGAGCGGTGTCTGGTTTCCTCCAGATGTGACACTTGGTATTCAGGCCAAAGAGTTCAATTTTGGTTTCATCAGACCAGAGAATCTTGTTTCTCATGGTTTGAGAGTCCTCTAGGTGCCTTTTGGCAAACACCAAGCGGGCGGTCATGTGCCTGTTACTAATTGGATTCCATCTGGCCACTCTACCATAAAGGCTGGATTTGTGGAGTGCTGCCTGGATAGTTGATCTTCTGAAAGGTTCTCCCATCTCCACAAGGATACGCTGGAGTTCTGTCAGAGTGACCCTCAGGTTCCTGCTCACCTCCCTGGCCAAGGCCCATCTTCCCCGATCGCTCAGTTTGGCCGGGCGGTCAGGTCTAGGAAGATTCTTGGTGGTTCCAAACTTCTTCCATTTACGAATGATGGTGGCCACTGTGCTCTTTGGGACCTGTAAAGCTGCAGCAATTTTTCTGTACCCTTCTCCAGATCTATGCCTTGACACAATCCTGTTTCTGAGGTCTGCAGATAATTCCTTTGACCCCATGGCTTGGAGTTTGCTCTGACATACACTGTCAACTGTGGGACCTTATATAGGCAGGTGTTGGCAATCCCCAATCATGTCCAATCAACTGAATTTACCACAGGTGGACAAGTAAGTTGTTGAAACATCTCAAGCAGTATCAGTGGAAACAAAATGCACCTCAGCTCACTTTTAGGTGTCATATCATAGGTTGTGCACACTTGTGTTCATATGATATTTTACATTTCAGTGTTTCCCGCAGAAAATTGCTTAGTCAAGGTGGTGAGTCTTCAGTGGGCATCACGCGTGGCACGGATAGTGGTCCGGGGGGGGGGTTGTCGGGCCGTAACGCGTCACACGTTGCACAGATAGTCCGGGGGGGGGGGGGGGGGGGGGGGGTTTAGTAGTACTACAATAATAACAAAGCTGTGTAGAACTGTAAAATAGGTATTTATTGAAATTAAATGTCACAACTACTTACAAAAACTGAGGTAAAATGGTTTCCTGTTAGGAAACCTGTTAGGTGACTGAGCACAGTCCGATTGAGTGGGTGAAGTCGAGCGACTCCTCGGCTGAAAGAAGCCCGATATTTTTTGTTGTTTCCCTGCCATTTACTGCACGCAAGAAAGGAAGCAACAAGTTAGCATCAATCATGCAATCATTGGGACAGATCGGGTTTTTTTTAACTATTATAATTTATTTACGGCCCATCAGAGGAATGTTGGTGTGCAACGGTGAAAAATGTATGGCTTTGCCATCTAGCCTATGATTACCCTCCCCTTTTGTTGAGGAGGAAAATGCATGACCCTCTCTCATAACATCCAGACTAAATAGTAAATATGGCCTCGAGGACATATGGCGTAGTAATATATCCAACCACTAGGTGCCGCAGTTTAGTCTAGCTGTCAGTCCCTGCGCTGAAATGCATTACCACTTCGGTTTTTTTTTTTTTTTTTTTGGACGCATTTTTTTTTTCTTGGAACCTTGCTAGGGCGGGCGGTCGAGTTACCCAGGGTGGCCGCCTTGCCTGGAAAGTGCTGGGGGAAACACTGCATTTTGATTTTAACAAATTAGCACAAATGTCTAAAAACCTGCTTTCACTTTGTCATTATGGGCTATTTTATGAAGAATTTTGTGACAAAAAAATGAACTCTCTTTTGTCGAATAAGTCTGTAATGTAAGAAAACATGGCAAAAAGGGGTGTGCAGACTTTCCAGCTTGACTGTAAAAAATATATATATGGAAAAATTAAGAGACCACTGCAAAATTATCAGTGTCTCTGGTTTTACTATTTATAGGTATGTTGTTGAGGAACATTTTTGTTTTATTCCATAAACTACTGACATGTCCCCCAAATTCCACATATAAATATTGTCACTTGGAGCATTTAATTGCAGGAAATGACAACTGGTCAAAATAAAAAAGATGACGTGTTTTTGTGTATATATATAAACAAACAAACAAACTCTCTAGTGGCTAAAAAGCCATTTATTAAAAGAAATGAGAATGAAAACCTTCCTGTTCTGTGCTTGAGTGTTCCAGACATTCAGGGACTCTCAATATCATACATCCTCAGTGTCATACATCATACATCCATCATATATCATACATCCTAACATACTGAAACAACACACTCCCAACATATTACTACAAAAATCCTACCATATTGGAACAAGGATCAACTGTGTGCTACTAACTGCAGTGATCTTGGCCTTGCGTGGGTCAATGACGCGCACTTTCTTGTCCTTGCATGTGGTGCAGATGAGGCTGCCATTGTGGTTCCAGCAGACGCTGAAGATCATGTCTGGGTGCAGGTCATCCAGGGTGATGAGGGTCTCACCAGTGCCCACGTTCCAGATCAAAATCACGTTATCACATCCTAAACAATGGAAAGATGGTCATGCTGCAATTGTAGGCTCTTAATGATCCTCCACATTTTATCGGCATGTATAATTTTAAAAGACACTCTGGATGTCACAGGATGTAAAAAAAAAGATCAATTATATTTCACAATGTGGCCCTGATTTAGTCTAGGTTTGTGCCTGTAATAACATACTCAGAAAAATGCAAACTGATTTACAAACAGGTTCGAACAGGTGAGTAAAATTTAAGCATGAGTAAAATTTAAAAAAAAAAGAAAAAAGTGTTACTTTTGCACATTGTTCTTAAAAAATGTATAAAATGGGGTGTTTCTAGCACACACAATTGCTTTAAGACTACACGGGAAGCCCAGTATTCCCAAGATTTTTTAAAAAATGTGGTTATGAAATGTTTACACAAGCGTCTACATTCTTCATAAATATTAGTAGATTTTAATTACTTAGCTAATCAAATGATCAAAAATCTCACCGTTATCACACTGTTCATTTCATTTAACTCAAAATCTTTTCAGCAGGCAGCACAGCCTGCATGAAAATATAATTTGAAGTCCCTGACACAGAGCTAACAGACACACAGTGAAGCCTGTGTTTTTGCATGGGGAAAAAAAATCAACCTTTATTGGACTGCACATAAACTGAACCTCATAACCAATTGCCAGTCACAGAAATGGGAGTGAACATGATTGACATCTCAAACTTACATGTAAACATATCAGCACCAGCTGGAATCACCTGGAACCTGCAGTGGTGGTGTAATTTTCCATCCATCCATTATTTATTATCTGTCAGGGTCATGGGGGAATTGAAGCCAATCCCAACTGACTTAAACTAAAGTTCACTTCAGCTGGAATTAGTAGGGTACACCCTGGACAGCTCTCCAATCTCTCACAGAGCTAACACAGAGATGAAAAAACAGTCACACTTATGGCCAATGTAGAGTAGTCAGTTGACCCAAGCCACATGTCTTTGGACCATGTGAAAAAAAAACATGCAGACATGAGGAGAACATGCAAACTCCACACAGAAAGGCCCCAGCTGGCCATGAGGGTCAAACCCAGAACCTTCTTGCTGTGAGGTGATGGTGTACCACCATGCCACCCCAAGTATAACATTTCACATGACAAAAGACATTAAGGTTTACCTATTTGAGACATGTTCACATTTTTAAGCAGTACACACAAAAATAGTCTTGCGTATACAATAGCATTTAGCCCCAGTCAGCCAGTAGGTTCAGATCTGGAACCTTATTGCTGTGAGGCAACAGTGCTAACCACCGTACCATTGTGCTGCCAGTGTAATTTGCAAATGTTATCAAACTGAGTAGTAAACTTAAATTTCTGTTTTATTATTTGCATTCATTTCTGAAATTTGTTTTTATAAGTCTAGCTTGCTAGACTTCCTTCTTCAGCTAGCAGCTTAAATGCTTTTTGGTACAATAGACCCCTTGCACTGACATCACACTTATGTTAGCAATTGTTGCTACCCTTGTCCTGGGAGACAAGCAAATTTTGTTTACATACTACAGACATGCAATGTTTCGAAGAAAACTACAGCTAAAAAAGCTTTACTACCAGATTACTTGGATAATCTAAGTCAGAAAGAAGCAAGGGATAGATATACATGGAAATTTGAGTTTATTAGTGGTTATGATCCATACAAAATTCCTTGAAACAACTGTAGTGAGGATGTAGATTTGTGGCTGAGTGTTATCTACATAGATGTTGGAATGTACCTTTTCACTACATTTTTTGCTTTCATAAAAAAATTAAAAAATGAAAAACCTTAGCATTTGCTGGAAAAGAAGAGCAGGGAGGATTAAGAAGTGAGCAGCTGTGTTTTGTTTACACCCGATACTAATACTTGTTGTATCCTAGCAACCACCACAAAGATGGGTACAAAAAGCCCCAAAATGCCTACTTACCTAGGCATAAACGATTCAGGGTTTATCTTTTGTCTTGATCCCCAGATCTTTAACCCAGCCACATATAAAAAGTTGTATGCCTCCATGCTCTTCCAGGTTTTCATCTGTTTGTCCATGTACAATGATGTCTGCAGCACCAGGTATTTTGAGGTGTCGGAGAACTCAACAGGTGGATAATTTTTGAAATCAGAAAAATCCTTCTTTACAAGCATGTAAGGATCTATCCCATCACAAAGAGCAACTTTCTCCAGGTATCGACTGTGCATTGGCATCTAAACTGCAAAAACAGTCGAAGACGGCTTCACTAGCTCTCTGGGTAATGGCAGGCAAATTGATTCGCCTGGCCACCACTTCATTCACCAGAAGTAAACTCGCAAGCAAAGCTTTATGTCAGGATAAACAGACGAGGACCCAAGAGTGCAAGTTAAATGTTGAGTTTTATTGATAGCAGGGGAAAGGGAGTTGGGAGGATGTGCGAAGTTCAGTGGCCGGAAAGGCAGGGATGGCTGGTGAGAGCATAGTGGTGATGTCTGCAGTCTCCCATCCAAGCACTAACCAGGCTTGACCCTGCTTAGCTTCTGAGATCAGACAAGATCAGGCGTTGTCAGAGTAGCATGGCTGTAAGCTGGCGGCACTTGGGTTTCAGGCAGTCGCCCAGCAAGCAGTCCCTCAGCAGGCAGACAGGACAGCACAACAGGCAGGAGTTAGGGAACAGGCTGGAACACAGAGTCACAGATCAGGTAGCAAGATTAGGGACAGAAATGCAGGGTCAGGTTACCAGGACTGAAGAGTTGATGGAGTCGATGCCTTGAAGACAATCTGACACTGAAGCTTGGGAGGACTGCAGTTTAAATACCCACAGAGGAGGAGCAGGTGATAGGCAACAGCCAATGACAGCTACTGAAAGTTAATAAGAGGAGGAGTATGTGGGCATGGCAGGTAATACTGAGTGGAGAGGAGTGGAAATGTTACCTGAAGAGAGGAAAACCACAGGTAGGACCATGACAGAACCCCCCCCCAAGGGACGGCTCCAGAAGTCCCTAGACAAAGACCCCCCAAGATGGGCAGGAGGAGGGGGAATACTGGTGGAGGGTCAGAATTCCTCTGACCGGTCAGTGTCCATAGCCTCCACACCATCTTCACTGTCGGAAGACTCGGACGCTGGAGCAGGGGTGGCGGCAGGGTCTGGAAGTGGCTCCATATGGTGAGAACCCCTACGTCGACCCCGTCGGATGGAGGGCTGGTCGGGGTGTAGGCGATGGAAGTCGGCGATGAGGGCCGGATCCAAAATCCTTCCAGTGGGGACCCATGCCCTCTCCTCAGGACCATAACCCTCCCAGTCTACCAAGTATTGGATGCCCCTACCCCTTCGTCGAGAGCGGAGCAGTCGCCGGACCGTGTAGACTGGTCCACCATCAATGAAGCGTGGAGGAGGAGGCGGCGGTGTTGCCGGGACCAGGGGGCTCTCGTGCACCGGTTTGAGTTTGGAGACGTGGAAGGTGGGATGTATCCTCATGGTCTTGGGCAGGAGCAGCCGAACTGCCGAGGGACTGATGACCTTCTGTACGGGAAAGGGTCCAATGTAGCGAGGCGCCAATTTGCGTGACTCCACCCATAGTGGTAGGTCTCGAGCAGACAACCATACCTTCTGGCCGACATGGTAAACGGGTGCAGGGGTCCTCCGCCGGTTAGCCCCAATAGCATAGCTGGTACTGGACTTCAGGAGTGCGGTGCGGGCCTGAGCCCACGTGTGGCGGCAGCGGTGGGCATAGGCGAGAGCAGACGGGCAGGTGGCTTCTCCCTCCTGGCTGGCAAACAGAGGTGGTTGATATCCATACACACACTGGAAGGAGGAGAGTCCGGTGGCAGAGCTGGTGAGGGAGTTGTGGGCATATTCCACCCAGAGCAGATGTTGAGCCCAGGCGTGGGGGTTGCATGAAGCCAGGTTTTTGTGGTCTGTCCAGACCACAAACGGAACCTTAGACCCCTCCAACCAGTGGCGCCACTCCTCGAGGGCGAGCTTGACAGCCAGTAGCTCGCGATTGCCGATGTCGTAGTTGCTTTCTGCTGAGGTCAGTCTTCAGGAGTAGAAGGCACAGGGGTGCATTTTTCCATCCTCTGCTGCTCGCTGGGAAAGCACTGCCCCGACTCCCACATCTGAAGCATCTACCTCCACCACAAACTGCCGCTCGGCGTCAGGCATCCGGAGGATGGGAGCTGAAGTGAAACGGGCCTTGAGGGTTTCGAAGGCTTTGTCAGCTGCTGCAGTCCATTAGAAGGGCTGTTTGATGCTGGTCAGCGCGGTGAGTGGGGCTGCCACGGTGCTGTAGCCCCGGATGAACCTCCTATAGAAGTTGGTGAACCCCAGGAACTGCTGCAGTTTCTTACGGCTCTCTGGAACTGGCCACGACGTCACTGCCGACACCTTCGCAGGGTCCATTTGAATGCTGCCCTCGGTCACCACATATCCCAGGAATGAGACAGACTGAGTGTGGAACTCGCACTTCTCTGCTTTCACAAACAACGAATTTTCAAGCAGGCGGTGCAGGACCAACTGGACGTGGTGGGTGTGTTCTGACAGGGTCTTTGAGAAGATCAAAATATCGTCCAAGTAAACGAAAACGAACTTATTGAGCATGTCTCTGAGGATGTCGTTTACCAGTGCCTGGAACACTGCTGGGGCATTGGTGAGACTGAATGGCATGACCAGATATTCATAATGTCCCGTTGGGGTGTTGAACGCAGTCTTCCACTCGTCGCCTTCTCTCACTTGCACCAGATGGTAAGCATTCCGGAGATCTAGCTTGGTGAACACTGTGGCCCCTTGCAGCAGTTCAAAGGCGGAGGAGAGTAGTGGCAGAGGGTAGCAGTTCTTAACCATAATGTCGTTCAAGCCCCGGTAATCTATGCATGGGCGAAGAGAACCATCTTTCTTTCCCACGAAGAAAAATCCAGCTCCGGCAGGAGAGGACAATGGATGGATTAGGCCAGCGGCCAGAGAGTCGTTTATGTAGTCTTCCATGGCCTTTCTTTCCGGGGCTGACAGGGAGTAGAGACGGCCCTTAGGGGGTGCGGTGCCTGGCAGGAGGTCGATGGCGCAGTCGTATGGTTGGTGTGGGGCAACGACGTGGCCTTGGACTTGTTGAACACCTCTCTCAGGTGGTGATAGCAGACAGGAACCTTGGATATGTTGGGGGTGGAGCTGGTCATCTCCTGGTTGGCTGGCAGGATGGCTCCCTTCAAGCAGGTCTGATGGCAGCCCCTTCCCCACTCTCGTATGGTGCCAGTCTCCCAGTCAAGTTGGGGGTTATGTAGACGGAGCCACGGGTACCCTAGGATGAGTGGTTGGCCGGGTGAGTGTAGGAGGTGGAACTGGATGGACTCCTGGTGGTTTCCTGACAGCAGCATTGTCATGGGGGTTGTGATGTGTGTAACTGTGCCGAGACGATGTCCACCCAGCGCTCGTACAGGAACGGGTGGAGTGAGATGGTGGTGACCCACACCCAGCTGCCGTGCGAACTCTGTATCCATGATGTTTGCTTCAGCTCCAGAGTCCACCAGGGTGGCCAGGGCACAAGTGGTGTCGGGAAGCTGAAGGCGGAGCTGAAGCAGGGGTTTACGGATGGAGGTTAGGTCGCACTGTTGTTCCTTGGGGGAGAGGGAGGCACGGCCGATCTCCATGGGCTGAGACTGATTATGTCAGCTTTGGGGCGTGACAGGCGGGAACTGGGCAGCGAAAGACTCCCCCCCGAGTGCGGGTGGCAGGTTGACTAGGATGCCCCTTCTTTCATCTACGATGATCGATGCGCACGGCAAGGGCAATGGCCTCATCGAGTGTCGGGGGTTGCTCATAGGAAACGAGCTCGTCCTTGACATAGTCTGCCAAACTGTGGAGGAAGGCGTCCACTAGCGCCGCCATGTTCCATGAACTGCGCCTCACCAGGGTATGAAAGTTGATGGAGTAGTCCGCCACCATCCGGTTGCCCTGACGGATACTCATCAGTGCTCGTGACACCTCTGTTTTTGACGAGCCCAGGTCGAACACCTTTAACATCTCCTCGGCGAAGGCACAGGCCGGGGTCTGCCACTCGAATTCTGCTGTCCCCCATAGCCGAGCCCGGCCGGTCAGGTGAGTGATGACGTACCCCACCTTGGCTCCCTCCGTCAAGAAGGTCCTGGGCTGCAGAGAGAACTGGATACAGCAGCTGGTCAGGAATGGCCGGACCTGGTTTGGGTCACCATTGAAACGTTCCGGATTACCGATCTTCGGTTCCAGGTCACCGGGAGCCAGAAGAACATGTGCAGATGGAGTGGTGAGGTTGGTGAGTACTTGCAGGACCTGGGTTAGCTGCTGCTGGTTAAGCTGGAGCAGAGATGCAATGTCGCCGGACATCCAGTTTATGTCTCCCTCTGTACGTTCCAGACGCTGCAGGGCAGTCATTTCAGGCTCAATCACCATGCTGGTCGGGGAGGGCACTGGGTCCATGATGGTCAGATCGTTCTGTCAGGATAAACAGACGAAGACCCAAGAGCGCAAGTTAAATGTTGAGTTTTATTGATAGCAGGGGAAAGGGAGTTGGGAGGATGTGCATGTGTGAAGTTCAGTGGCCAGAAGACTGAGAGGCAGGGATGGCTGGTGGGAGCATGGTGGTGATGTCTGTGATCTCCCATCCAAGCACTAACCAGGCTCAACCCTGCTTAGCTTCTGAGATCAGACAGGATCAGGCGTTGCCAGAGTAGCATGGCTGTAAGCTGACAGCACTTGGGTTTCAGGCAGTCTCCCAGCAAGCAGTCCCTCAGCAGGCAGACAGGACAGCACAACAGGCAGGAGTTAGCGAACAGGCTGGAACACAGAGTCACAGATCAGGTAGCAAGATTAGGGACAGAAATGCAGGGTCAGGTTACCAGGACTGAAGAGTTGACGGAGTCGATGCCTTGAAGACGATCTGACACTGAAGCTTGGGAGGACTGCAGTTTAAATACCCACAGAGGAGGAGCAGGTGATAGGCAACAGCCAATGACAGCTACTGAAAGTTAATAAGAGGAGGAGTATGCGGGCGTGACAGGTAATACTGAGTGGAGAGGAGTGGAAATGTTACCTGAAGAGAGGAAAACCACAGGTAGGACCATGACACTTTAGTTGTTGGAGACTTTAAAGTGCTAGTCTTACAACAATGACATCGCTCCTGGAAATTATACCTTATAAAACTAGACATGTTAAATAGTTTACTGTCTAAATTGTATTTTAATACAAGACCAGGAACATGTTCTCTTTAGTTGGTAAAGTTTGGCTCTTTGAGTCTGCCATTACATGAATGCATTCCTGGTAAGTTACTGTTAAGTCAAAGGAAGTGATGTCATACGCACAACGCTTGAAAGTTCACAGCATTTGTGGCTTCGTCTGCTTTGCAAAGTGTAGCACATTTTTTTTGTTTGTTTGTTAGTTTTTATCATCACCACCCCATGTTTATTTCCACACTGTGTGTTTGAGATGAGTTTAGGAGAACACAGTCCTCTGACACACAGCAGAACCTGTGGCTCAAGCCTGAACAGTCATGTAGTTTGGATAGAAGAGAGCTTCTCCATACAATTCCATGTAAACCATACATACTATGTACACACACACACACACGCACAGCTTATCCTTATATTGACCATAAGAGAACACAAGTATGAGTAGAACCTCGTATGTGAGCAGAAACATGTCCCGTATGAACTAGTCACAGTTCCACATGTCGCTCTGTGATCGCTCATCACCATCAGTGCATCAGAACATCTTCACATTAACATCTGATCCTGGTTCAGCTGCAGGTTTCCACTTCCCCTTCCCTTCTGGGGGGAGGATCACTGTGAGAAACACCATGACAATCGCACCACCTCAGGTTTTTCAGTGTTTATTAGGGGGAAAAAAGGAAAAGATAAAAAAGATCAGCAGTCCATTTGTTAAGCAAAACTTAGTCAGGTTGGGTCTCAGTGGGTCTCTATGTCCAAATAAAAATAAAGACTCTATCCATCTTGTGTTCCTGCTACTGTATGTCTGAGACTCCGCCTCCTGTGCGTTGGAGTCCCGCTCTGATTCTCTGATTGACAGGTTCTTCTCCTCTTCAGGATCATAGAAGTAGAATTTCCGTAAGTAGCCAATCAAAGGCATGGGCAGTGGGAGCTCCTCTATGTGGTCAATGCGGACGAGTTGTCTGATGCAGAAGTGACAGAGATGCTGCAGTGACTTCACACTGCTGAACCGAGACACTGGGTACAGGAGCTGCACCGGAGTCAGGGGAAGACCTGGAACTCGTGAACGCAGGAAGTACAGGAATTGTCCATTTTTGGAGTGCATGATGGCTCGCTGACAACGATCCTCAAACTTTGGGTAACACCACAGACTGAATGTTCCTCTGTAGTGCTCCATGCGGGTGTGGTGTGTGACCCCCTGTGATCTGAAGCTCAGGCTGAGGATGTATCGTGGGTCTGAACTGTCTCGCACCAGGAACGAGCAGTCTGCCTTCCCCTTCAGCTTCATCTCCGCATCCTCCCAGTTCATCGGCCCCCAATACCACCTGCACTTCTCCAGCTCTCGGAGGCTGGTGGCAAAGCTGCTGGTCAGGGGACACAACAGGGACCGCCGCTGCACCGGACCACTCGACTGGCTGTCACTCTGGAGGGGGCATGGCCTGGGCGGAACACTGCGGAGAGTCGTATCATTCAGGCTCAGGCTGTGGTGGATGTGTGTGTGTGAAGGCTGTAGTGATTGCACTGAGGAAAGTAACCGTCCGGGCTGAGGTGCTCCCAAATCATTGAGCAGGCTGAGACTTCTCCTGGGTGGAGGAGGAGGTGTGGGAGGATGGAGAGAGTTTACACTCCTTAGAGAAATGTCCACATTGACCAGAGACACAGTCTCACCAGTGAAGGGAATAGGAGAGTAGGAGCCACTGTGAGGCCTGACCATCTGAGACCTGGGGGCATCGGGATCACCGGAGCCAAACACATCGACAAGACTGCCTCCGGATGAAGTGGACAAAGCGAGGGACAGCCTCTTGTTGGTCATGTGATCTCCGTCGGTGCTGCCGGTGCTTTTAGTGCGGAACAGTTTGCTCAGACACACCTTGAGTGAGCCCTTCCTGGACTTCCTTCACTCCCTCTCTCTGCTCCCGCTGCTGCTGCCGCAGGCCGAGAGCTGCAGGGCCGAGCCCATGTGTTTTGGAGTGGGTGGGCGACTCGGAGGGGCCGGGGGACCGGCGGCATCCTGACAGCAGGGGTCAGAGGTCAGCTGGCGCACTAGCCCGCTCAGAGATGTCGAGTCGTTTAGAGTCTGAGTGAAACCCGTCTGCTGTTTTGCCCCCTTGTGTCCCACTTGGTTCGCACCCAAACCCTCCAACACCAACAGGGCATCACTGGTCTCACTCGGGTCCTCTCCGGGCTGACAGGAGCACACTGAGATGTCTCCGTTGTCCTTTCATGTCGTGTCCGAGCTCGGTCCGTTCTCACTCAGCTGCTGAGCCAGACTCAGGACAAGGTCCAGGGTGGACATCCCGGTCCCGGGTCTGAGGGAGTTACTGGGGGTGAAGTGACCTGATTTGTCTCCTATAGAGTGCTCCTTACGGTGTCTGTGACAGAGTCCTTCCTGAAGTTCCGGAGATTCCTCACTGTTCCCGAGCCTGAGCACAGGGAGCCACTGGCAGGTCGGAGTGTCTGCGCTGTAATTCGGCTCCTCTCCTCCTCCTGCTGGGATTGACCCGCTGCTCTTCTCCGCTCTCTGGTGAGAGGACAGTACCTCCTCACACTCTGGCTCCAGGTCATCATACTCTGCCGCAGAAACCAGGCGCATGAGCACGAAGTCCGGACTCCGTCCCTGCGCGTTCACGTTAACATTACTCATCAATCTCACAGGGTGTGCGTGCCTCTCTTTCTCTCTCTCTCTCTCCTTTCACATCTCACATCACTCTCCTTCTGCTCCTCAGCAGTGATGTGAGTGATGTAAACACCTCAGCGGTGATGAGTGGAAGTCATTTTCAGCAGATGATTTTTTTTCCCCAGATATTTTTATTGAAAAAATACAAAATACTTCCAATCACAGAAATACAATTTACCTTTTGTTTGTTTGTTTGTTTGTTTGTTTGTTTGTTTGTTTACCAACAACCAAAACAAAACACTCTGATAAGAACATAGAAGAAAATAAATCAATTTAAAGAAATTAAATTAAATTAAATTACAGAGTGCAGTGTAATAGACAATGAACAACCCCCCCACCCATGCCCCACTCAGCTCACCATGACCAACACAACTACTACTGGTTGTTCATGCGATATAAGAGGTACAACCATAGCAGGCACACATTCAATCGGGCAGTACCTCTAAATTAGTTAAATAAGAAAGAAAGGGTTGCCATTTGTGAAAGAATTTGGCCATACAGCCTCTCAATGTGTATTTAATCGTCTCAAGTTTAAAAAAAAAACATGATGTCTGTAAGCCACCGGGAGATAGAAGGATATTTAGCAGATTTCCAATGTAACAGTAATAAACGTCTTGCTAATAAGGATGTGAAAGCTATAATATCCTTCTGTGTAGAGTTAAGTGCAAGTGAGGGATCAGGAATCCCAAATATAGCAATCAGAGGGCAAGGTTGGAGATTTAACCCAAGAACAGTCGACAAATAGTAAAATAACCTGCCCAGAATCCTTTCAGAACAGGACAAAGAAAAAACATGTGGCTAAGGTGACAAGGAGAGCCATGACATTTATCACATTTGTCCTCGTGTAGCATGTTTTTAATGATTTTTTTTTATTCCACAACAAAACTAAAACCAAAGCATGTCTCCTAAGAGGTGTGTCGTTCAAGGCTGTTCAAGTGTAGCAGATAAAAAAAAGTGGAATTTTGATCCATTATAGCCCAAAGTCAGCAGGACACTTACGGAATGAATGGGTTCAATTTGTACGGACAAAGAGAGGTAACTTCAAGTGTTTAGACTGTTGCTTGAATTTATTAGTTGTCCTTAGTCTTTTATCCATTTAACTGATAGCAGTTTTGAAGTTTTATACAAGGCTAAATATTGGCAGTAATTAGGCACTTTCACTTGAGCTGGCAGGAGCGTGTTGTGCCATATGCATTGTGCACAGTGAGCGTGCAACAGCCAGGAATTTGTTAGGGTTCACCTCCAAAACTAAGTTGCTCATAAAACTACAACCTTTTCTGGTTCTAACAGTTCCATAAAACAATGGTGTACACCCTTTACATGTAGTCTACAGTGCAGTCTGGGAATACAGTATGTGTCAGGTGTGAGGTAGGAGGCGGATGTAAGTGCAGAAGTGATGTTTGTTTACAATGGTAACAAATACACACAGGCAAACAGTCCAAATCGGCAGGCAAACTCATTAAATGTGAAGTCTAGTGAAAGGTCGGGCAAAGCACAAACAGGATGTCACAGGCAGCGAGAAAACAGGAACAAGGAACAGGCACAGGAATCAGAAAACCAGGAAATCAGACACAGGAAATAAGGCTTGATAATGCGTACTGTCATAGCATAATAGCTCACACTGATCATGTGTCTAAACAGTCTTTATATAGGTGCACATATTGCTCCTTAATCATGCGCGGGTGTGCATCGTTAAGAGCGCGCGTGTATGAGTCCACCCTGGGCACGCCTGAAAGTTCTTGAGGTGCACACGCTAAAGCACACAGGACTGACAGAACCCCCCCCCCCCCCCCCCAAGAGCTCGGGCTCAAGCTCTGGACTTGGCTTGGGCTCTGGACTGGACTTGGGCTCGAGCTCAGGAGATGACTCAGGCTCCGGGCTGGACTCAGGCTCTGTAGATGACTCGAGTTATGGACTGGACTTAAGCTCGAGCTCTGGACTGGACTTGGACTCTGGGCTGGAAGTGTGCTTGAGCTCTGGACTGGACTTGAGCTCTGGAGATGACTTGGGCTCAGGACAGGAAGCGAGCTCAGACTCTGGACTTGACTCAGATTCAGGACTGGATGCTAGTTCAAACTTAGGACTTGGACTCTGGACTGGTTCTAGGTCAAACTCTGGAATTGACTTGGACTCTGGACTGTAAGAGGGCTCGAGCTCTCAACTTGACCTTGTACTGGAAGTGAGCTCTAGACTTGACTTTGATTCTGTTGAGATGCTCTCATTTCAAATTGTGTTTATTTTTGCTTTATACACAGGACAAGTAAAAATATTGTGTTCAGGAAATGCTCTGAATTTGTTTTTTGTTATTGGTATGATACCCCTATCTTAAGTTTCTTTGTAACCATTGGTCTGACCGTAACGAGGAGCTAAATTGCCTGCACGTGTGTTAATCAATAAAAGAGGTGTGCCCGTGAACGCGGAAGTGCTCTCAAACCAAAAGACTGTGTGGTGTGTGATGTTGATGGCGGACGGCCCAGAGCAGAAAACACTCTGTTAACAGGTTATGGGCCCAGAGAATCCCGCGTAGTTTTAGTAAAAAATGAGTAAGAGTAAAGAAACTGTAAGCGGTTGCTGGGCGAGGCTCGTTTTTGACGGCGACGAAAAGAATTATGAATTGTGGGAAGCCAAGTTCTTGGGACATCTTCGTCTGCAAGGATTGAAAGATACGATCCTAAATGAACCTGATGAAGCAAACGAAGAAGATGATGAGAAAAACGCCGAGGCCTACGCTGAGCTCATTCAGTTCCTGGATGACAAAAGCCTGTCGCTGGTGATGCATGACGCGGCAGATGATGGACGTGAGGCGCTGAGGATTCTCCGAGAGTACTACGCTGGAAAGAGAAAGCCCAGAATAATAAACTTGTACACAGAGTTGACCTCGCTACAAAAGTCACCAACTGAGAACGTAACCAAATACGTAATCAGGGCAGAGACTGCTATTACAGCCTTGAGAAGCACTGGTGAAACGTTAAGTGATGGACTCTTAATAGCCATGGTGTTAAAAGGATTGCCAGAGACATTTAAGCCTTTTGCCATACATGTTACCCAAATGGAAGACAAAATTACTTTTGCGGAGTTTAAGACAAAGCTTCGAAGTTATGAGGACGTTGAAAACATGTGCGCAGCTGCTTCTGAGGATAATGTCATGAAGGCAAAAGCACAGTTTGGAACAAGGCGCTCAGCTACCGCATCAAAAGCTGGTAAAACGGACGTTGTATGCTACAGGTGTGAAACAAGTGGCCATATAGCCAGATCCTGTACACACAAACTGTGGTGTCATCACTGCAGAAACGACATGCACAACAGTGTGAACTGCAGGCGGAACAAGCAGCGGGATGGCGTGCGGAAGGCAGCCGAAGAAACCAAGGCCAAAGAGTACGCATTCAGAGTGAGCGACACAGAGCCACCGGTGCAAGACGTCAGGAGGAGAGGTCTGATGGTCGATGCAGGTGCCACCTCCCACATCATTACGGACATCACGAAGTTTAAGAAGTTCGACAACAGTTTCCAAGCCAAGACTCATTGCGTGGAGCTAGCGGACGGCTCCAGGTGCAACGTCGCCAAGCGCAGAGGAGACGCAGAGGTGCGGCTAGTTGACAGTGGGGGCAGGAGCTTCCAAACAGTGCTGAGGGGTGCCTTGTACATCCCGACGTATCCACAGGATATCTTTTCTGTGAAGGCTGCTAGTTCCAGCGGGGCCACTGTGATCTTCAGTGAGAAGAAAAGTGTCCTGCTTCACAGAGACGGTACAGAATTTCCCATACACGTACACAACAAACTGTATTATTTACACACAACAGAGAACCAGTGTAATAGCAATGACCAATGTAAGAAAAGCCTTGATCTGCAGAGTTGGCATGAAATCCTAGGACATTGCAAATATGCAGATATAATGAAGCTGAGGAATGTTGTTGATGGGATGGAAATTAAGAATGAGGGTAACAAACCTGTCTCACCTTGTGACGTGTGCACACAGGGTAAATTTGTTCAGACTAGGAACAGGGGGGCAGATGCCAGAGCCAAAGCACCTCTGGACATGGTGCACACAGACCTTGCTGGTCCGATAGACCCAGTGTCTAAAGATGGTCACAAGTATGCCCTTTCTTTTACAGATGATTTCTCTAGTGCAGTTTTTGTTTATTTTCTGAAAAACAAGAGTGACACTGTACAAGCCACTGCCGAGTTTATTGCTGATGTGGCGCCTTATGGCAAAATAAAATGTATAAGATCAGACAATGGCACAGAGTACACATGTAAACATTATCAGGAATTGATGTGCAAGAATGGTATCAGGCATGAGACCTCTGCTCCGTACTCTCAACACCAAAATGGTACAGCTGAAAGTAATTGGAGAACACTCTTTGAGATGGCACGATGTATGCTAATAGAAAGTAAACTGCCAAAGATGCTGTGGACCTATGCTGTCCAGACAGCTGCTGTGGTCAGGAACAGGTGCTTTAATAATCGCACGAAACAGACACCTTTCTACATGTTGACGGGCAGAAAGCCAGATATTGCCAGAATGCAAAAGTCTGGACAACTGTGTTACGCTTACAAACAACAAAAGGGAAAGTTAGACTCTAAATGTGACAGAGGTATTTTCGTTGGATATGATAAAAATAGTCCTGCTTACCTAGTGTACTATCCCAGCACCAGGAAAATACAAAAACACAGACTCGTGGAGTTTGTAGTCAGAAAGAATGAAGAAGTGCTGGATGCTGAGGAAGATGATTATGAGATCCAAAATGAAAGAAAAATTGTGACAGTCCTAACTGCTAACCCACAGACAGACGAAGGCCAGAAAGTGTTTTCAAAAACTGAGACGGATGAAAAAGATGAGCACAATACTGAGATGGTGAAAGTAGACAATAAAGAAGTTGTTAATCAAGAACACAAACCTACTGAGAGACGGTACCCTGACAGAGAGAGAAAAAGGCCAGATTATTATGGTGATCATGCATGTGGTTTTGAAGAAGAGATTACCAGGTGGTTCGAGCATGTTGACTATTGTTACAGACTAGTGGGTAATATTCCTCAAACATACACAGAAGCAGTAGCCTCACTTAATGCCAAGCAATGGGTTGATGCCATGGGTGAGGAAATGCAGTCATTAAAGGACAATGCAACTTTTACCTTGACCACTCTTCCCAAGGGCAAGGATGTAGTGGGGGGTAAATGGGTCTATGCAATGAAAAAGAATGCTGACAGATCAGACAAATATAAAGCTAGATTCAGTCAGAAGAAGGGTGTAAACTATGATGAGACTTTCTCTCCAACAGCTAGCATGACAAGTATCCGGGTATTGGCACAGAAAGCGGCACAAGAGAACTTAGTTGTCCACCAGATGGATGTAAAAACCGCATACTTACATGCGCCAATCGAGTGTGAGATTTACAATGAGCAACCTGAGGGTTATGAAGTCGCATCAAAAGAAGGTGACAAACTAGTGTGCAGACTAAAGAAATCCCTGTATGGTCTAAAACAGTCAGGGCGTAACTGGAACAAAATGTTGCATGATTACTTGTGTGAAATGCAGTTTATACAAAATCCAGCTGATTACTGTGTTTATAGTAAAATCACTGAAAAAGAAAAAGTACACATGATTATATGGGTAGATGATCTAATCATTGCTGCCAGTGATCACAATGTCTTGAAAGAAGTGAAGGAAATGTTGAAGTTGAAGTTCAGAATGAAAGACCTAAGCAAGCTGACACATTTTCTGGGTGTTGACTTTGATCAATCTGCTGATTGTGTTAAGATGTCACAACGTAAATATGTACAGAAAATATTGGAGAAATTTGACATGTCAAACTGTAATCCTAGAACCACCCCTTGTGAACAAAAACTTGACTACAGTGATGATGCTGAACTTTTGAGTGATGTAAAGAAATACAGAGAGGCCGTTGGTAGCTTAATCTACCTGGCAACCTGTACAAGGCCTGACATTAGTTTTGTCATGAGTAAATTGTCTCAGTATTTCAGTAGACCAACCATTGAACAATGGGCAACTGTGAAACATGTATTGAGATACTTAAAAGGAACCCAAAACAAAGAACTTTGTTTCAGAAGACACAAGGATGTGAACGTGATCCATGCTTACAGTGATGCAAATTGGGCTGCTGATGTTAGTGATCGGAAGAGCACAACAGGGTATTGCATGAGTTTGAACTGTACTGGTCCTGTAGTGTCATGGAAAACCAAAAGACAGCCTACAGTAGCACTTTCCACCTGTGAAGCCGAGTATATGGCATTAGCTGCGACCATGCAGGAGTGCCTGTATTTAAGGCAGCTATTGCAGTACTTTGATGGACAAGTATACAAGTGTGTAATCTATGAAGACAACCAGGGCACTATAGCGTTAGCGAAAAACCCTGTACATAGGCAACGATGTAAACATGTGGACATTAAATACCACTTTGTGAGATCCATGTTGAATGATGAAATGACACTGCAGCACTGTCCAACCAATGAGATGGTTGCAGACATCCTAACGAAACCAGCAAGTAAGCTGAAGTTGATGGACTTTGAAATGTATATATTTGGTGTATGAACAGTGATGGATTTTGAAATGATGGACTTTGAAATTTGTGTTTGGTTTGTGAAAAAAAAGGGGATTGTGAAGATTTGTTAACAAATGTATTTTTGGTTTGTGAGAAAGAAAAAAGGAAGGATTTTTGTAAAATGTGAGCAAGTGGGGATGTTGAGATGCTCTCATTTCAAATTGTGTTTATTTTTGCTTTATACACAGGACAAGTAAAAATATTGTGTTCAGGAAATGCTCTGAATTTGTTTTTTTGTTATTGGTATGATGCCCCAATCTTAAGTTTCTTTGTAACCATTGGTCTGACCGTAACGAGGAGCTAAATTGCCTGCACGTGTGTTAATCAATAAAAGAGGTGTGCCCGTGAACGCGGAAGTGCTCTCAAACCAAAAGACTGTGTGTTGTGTGATGTTGATGGTGGACGGCGCAGAGCAGAAAACACTCTGTTAACAGATTCTAAACTGGACTCAGGCATGGGCTCGACCTCTGTCAGCTCATTGCTACAGTCTTGGTCAGAACCTGGCGGCAGGAAAATGACATCTTCATAGCCACCTGAGGCAGAGGGAACAGGCTCAGGTTCCAGCACAGGCACTAGAGCTGATGCAGGTGCTTGCTCTGACTCGGGCGCTAGCTCTGATGCTGGAACTGACACAGACACTGGCTCCAACTCAGGTACTGGAGCTGACTGACAATGGCACTAGTTCTGGAGTAGACACTGGCGCAGGCTCTGATGCTGGCTCTGGCATTGGCAGTGACTCTGGCTGGTGCTCTGGTTCAAATGCTGGCTCTGATGCAGGCTTAGGAGCTGGTTCAGGTTCAGGTGCTGGTTCTGGTTCTAGCTCAGGTTCAGGTGCTGGCTCTGACTGTGGAACAAGCTGTGGGACTGGCTTTGGAACAACAGCCTCTAGGAGGGGCTCTGGATCAGCGGCCTCCTCTACTGTTGCTGCATCAGCCACTGGAGGGAGTCCTGGAGCAATGGCTTCCTCAGCTGCATCGGCTACAGGCGTGATAGGCCCCCTCCCAAAAAATTTAATGGGGGTCTTCCTTTTCTAAAGATTCATAGATGACCTGGAGCATGGCGAAGAAAGTCCGTGAGCTCCACAGGCATGGGTGCTCTACTCTGATGAGGTACTTCACCCATTGGTGAGCTCATCCAGCTATCCAAGTTAGCATGAAGCTCACTCAGATTGGTTCTGGTGGCTTGGGTTCTTCAAGGTCCTCATAGAACAGATTACACTGCAGGCTGAAGCCCCTAGGGTGATATATTCCATAGTACGGTGCCAGGAGGTCCATTCCAAAACACTGCTGGAAATAAAAAGCTAGCGGCTGACATAAGGGAATCCGGTAGATGTGTGGAATGGCAAACTGGATAACTTCCGCTACATCCATTGTGTTGGCGAAGTATTCTGTCAGGACGTGGTGTAGGAGGCGGATGTAAGTGCAGAAATGATGTTTATTTATAGTGGTAACAAACACACAGGCAAATCAGCAGGCAAACTCATTAAAGTGAAGCCTAGCAAAAAGGTCGGGCAAGGCACAAACAGGATATCACAGGCAGTGAGAAAACAGGAATGAGGAACAGGCACAGGAATCAGAAAGCCAGGAAATCAGACACAGGAAATAAGGCTCGGTAATGCGTAATACTTCGTACTGATTGTGCGTCTAAACAGTCTTTATATAGATGCACATATTGCTCCTTAATCATGTGCAGGTGTGCGTAGTTAACACTGCATGTGCAAGAGTTCGCTCGACACATATGCAGCCCAGGGCGCACCTGAGAGTTCTTCAGGTGCACACGCCAAAGCACGCAGGACAGACATGTAGATGCACGAAGTTCCCATGCTCTGTTCAAATCCAACAGGACTCACCCAGCTTGCTTTTCACTGCATTCGTGTCACAAGCGAAAAAAAAAAAAAACCTAAGCTCAGATTTACTATTAAATATAAATTTATACCATAAACTCGTCAGCTCAATCCCACATAACAATTTATTTTGTTTATTTTTTAAACCTTATGAATTAAAAACGGTGAGTATTTTGGTATCTGCAATACAATGACTTCACAATTCCAAGTATTCATGTACTGAAACTATTTTTTTTTTTAATGGGGATTGTTGGGGTCAAATTTTATTATATGTAGATTATGATCAGAATATGAATCAGAATCAGTAGGTTGAATAAGGATACAGATATATGTAGGTATATGTAAGTTTAGTGAAATAGTAATTCTTAGCTTATTCTGTGTCAAAATTTAGTTTGAAATGACCTTAGGTCTGGCTGGACATTGGGAACATTTTGTTTATGAATGTGTATTTTGAACAGAGAAGTGTCTGAAGGTCTGTTTTAGTGTCAGATCGACTCATACCCACTTTGAAATAGTAGAATTAAAGTTCATGATCATGCTTATTCATTCAGTTGAATCTTAGGTCATGGCTTCATAAAGGCTATGAAATATACTGAAATATATTGAAATATACTATGGTAATGATTAATGTTAGTTTTATAGATCCCGTAATTAATGAATACATTCCGTGATTAATGTTAGTTTCATAGTTCTAGATTAGTTTCATAATGACATTATAATTAAGATCTTATGATTCTAAGGATTTTTAGTTTAAGAGCATTAACCTAATTTAGTTATAAGTTTAATCCTGTTAGTGGTTTAATTGTTCTCTCTCTTTCAGACATATTCTCATTGTTCTTGTGGTTAAGTTGTTCTTATTTTTTATGTTTATTCTCTTATAACATTCATTATTAACAGCATACTGTTATTTGTTATTTTACTTATGTTGATGGAATCAAGATAATCAAGATGTAATTTACTGACTGACCACACATTCATGTGTTAAGAATTATTCATGTTAATTATTAAGAATTAGTAAGATCCTTTCTGTGCAAACTAGTGTTTTTTGACCTTCTTCGTAGGCAAGACATTATCTATGTTTAACATTCCAAACTATTCCACGAAGAATCAGACATAATATTGATTATAAGCCAAAATTCTGATATCTATCTGTACCTTACTGTCAGCAAAAATATGTTATTATATTATTATGATTGATTCAAGATCATTACACACTTCTACATAGACACACACCCATAGACACACACACACACACGAAGACAAAACATAAACATAGCAACACTATAAGATATTCCCACAAATGTTTTCATTCTGACGAAGCGAGCGAATAAACTGGCATGTGAACAACCCACACGTGTTCTCCTGTCCGTTTCTGAGCGATTGACTCATCCTCGGGCCCGAAGGGAAGGCATCAGCACGAAGGAATCGGGGTCTCTTTCTGGGTGAACCCAACAATTTGGTGTCAGAAGTGGGATACTGCCAACCAGGTGAGTAAATTTAATTTTAATTTATAATTTGATTGGTTATTGATTGGTTGACCGCCTGGTTGGTAGTAATTTCAAAAAAATAGAGACCCATAATTCAGGTTGGTAATCCTCGTGTGGAGGCATGGGACGTAAGGACCCTCGTAGACTTTTTAGAGATTAGATTAGACCTTTTAGACTCTTGTTTACGGGACGAGACGGGGCTAGTAGAGCCACGGGATTGGGCTGGTAAACCTCGTAATTTTTTATTTACGGGACGGTGAGCCTCGTGAAGACGCTCCGAGGGGGAGAACTGTCACGAGAAGAGTGCGCTTTTAATCTTTGATTCCTTCGTGCGGCCATGGGGGGTAGTTGTGGTAGTAAAGAGGTACTCAGACCCGATTCTGAAGACACTCCACGGGATTGGATGAATCGATGTGATTTGGGATTCTATACTGCTCCTTGGCTGGACCTTTTAGCCGATTGGTCCACGAAACAATTTCAGTCTCGGTTAATTTATCCTCGTGCAGGGACTTTTAGACCAGAGTATCTCGTTTCGGCACACAAACAGATATATGAAGGATTTGGCAACCCAGAATGGGATTATGATTACATGACCAAAGGTTATTTAGAGTGGATTAGAATGAAGCCAATTTGGGATCATTTTCATAGAATTAAAGAGACGAAAGAACAAAAGAATTCAATACCACATCCCAAGCGTAATGCAGAGGTGAAACCTGCTTTATTTAGATCCCTAGCCTCTGCTCCTCCGCTGGTACTCGAGGAAACAAGAAACATTCCTGTAGATACACCGGCGAACGCTTCATGTCCCGCTGATAACGTTCCTAGCGTATCTCATAACACAGGCGCTAGAAGGAAAACTGTAATGAGCAGAAGAAACAAGACAAACGAATCTAATACGGATTCTGACGATGAAATAAACACAGCTTGTGTGTGGGCGCGAAGAGGAAGAGGATTTAAGATCCATCCGCCTTCAGCATCAGAATTAAAAGACATTATCAAGTTATTGCCTTTGATAAACAACCCAATCAATTTTGTAGACATGCTCGTAAGAATGTGCAGGCACAAACAAATGGTTGGTGCAGATTATCGTTTTCTCATGCATGCTGTTCTCGGTGATAAATATGATGAAGATGCATTACTAGCCGCGGTGCCTTGCTTGAAGCCGGAGAATGACGACTATGCCGTGACGGAGGTGAAGGAGGAAGAAAATGGTCAGACCACGACCAAACAAGTAATGAAGTTTTACTGGAAAGATACTGATAGAGCTATGAGAGAATTAAGGGAACAATTGACGCATTATCTGCTCTCACGAAGACAGGCTAGCCGTGATCTTTCACAGGTTACTAATTGTAAACAGGAGAAGGCTGAACTCACTTCCAAGTTTTTGACACGCTTTAGCGAGACGTGGACTTGTTTGGGAAATATGCCACTGAACCAGCAGCAAAGCAATCCTCTCTTTATCTCGACATTTCTGAATAATTGTCGTCCTGATGTACAGAAGGTGTTGAAACATCATTTGAGTGACCGGAGTAATATGGTAGTGAGAGCTCTAGGGGAGAAGATTAGAATTTTGGAGGGAGATGATCTTTTGGATACTAAGCAGGTGGCTTGTCTTTCCGTTGCTAGTGGTTACTCACAACAGAATTGGGGTGATCCACAAGGTAGGGCGGGGAATAAGGGATTCCCCGGTGATAGATTGTGCTATTATTGTGGTAAAGAAGGACATTGGAAGCGCGAGTGTAGAAAGAAACGGATAGATGAGGATAGGGCACGTCAAAGAGCTGCTTCTGCTTCTTCTTCTAATCTTCAGCGTGGTGTGTCTCTTCCTTCTCCTCCCCCTCCTCCTCTTGCTTTGCCTACAGCAAGCGTAGGCCCATATCGAGCATAGAGCTGCCTACAGAGCTGTGACCCCCTGATGTTACATTGTTCTTTCGACTCTTATCTAGCTAGTGATTTGCCTGTTGTAGAATTGGTTGTGGATGGAAAGGTGCTCCCTTTCTTAATTGACACTGGTGCTACAATGTCCTCAGTGGGAAAGTCATACGAGGGTCCGATGTCTAACAAAACCGTTCGCTCTGTGGGAATTGATGGGGTCCCTTTTTCTTCCCCTTGCACTCCTCCGTTACTGGTAACCTGTCCCGCTGACCCAGCACTTCATAAACATCACTCTTTTGTGTTGATGTCACAGTGTCCTTTTAACTTAATGGGACAGGATCTAATGAGTCTGTTACATTTATCCATTTCGTTTCAGGGATCCAAGATGACTATTTGCACTCCTGACTCGCTGCCTCCTGCTTTATCTTATCTTTCTTCACATGTGACTGTGCCAAATATTTCTGCTGTTTGCATGACTTCTGTAAACCCTGTTATTCCCTCTGCTGACCCTTCTACGGCTTTGGCTGAAATCCCCTCCTCTCTTTGGGCTGAACAGAAGGATGAGGTAGGCCTGGTTAATTGTGTTCCTTATGAAGCTAAGCTGAAACATCTGCTCCCTGTTTATGTTAACCAGTATCCTCTCTCTGAGGATAAAGTCAAAGGGATTGATGTCATCTTACAGTCTCTCCTTGAACAAGGCATGGTGAGAGAGTGTATCAGCCCGTACAATACACCTGTCAACCCCGTGCCCAAGCCAGACGGTACCTGGCGTTTTACGCAGGACTTGCGTAAGATTAATGAACTGATTGTTCCTGTAGCACCTATTGTACCTGATGTTTCCTCTGTAATATCACAAGTTCCTGCTGATCATTGCTGTTTCTCCGTCATTGATCTCTGCTCTGCTTTTTTCAGCGTTCCGGTTGGAGAAAACACACAGCCTTTGTTTGCGTTCACGCACAGACGGAAGCAGTATACTTGGACACGCCTACCACAAGGTTTTATTGATTCTCCAGCTGTGTTTTCAGCTGTAATTCGTAACGCACTTTGTGACCTCTCCCTCCCCCAGGGCTCTGTGATCCTGACCTACGCCGATGATCTTCTGATATCCGCTGAGTCCCCAGAAATCTGCCAAGACGCATCATTGCGCCTGCTCCAACATCTGGCGAAAAAGGGTTTCAAGGTTTCCAGAACCAAGCTCCAGTTCTGCAAGGACACTGTTAAGTATCTGGGCTTTGAACTCTCACAAGGTTGTCGTAAGCTGTCAGCTGATCGGGTGCAGGCGATTCTAGACACGAAACGCCCTGCCACTAAGCATGCCCTCATGTCTTTTCTGGGTCTTATCAATTATTGCAGACAATGGATCCCTGACTGCTCCTCATATGACAAGATTCTCCGTTCTGCAATCTCTCATCAAGACCCACAGCGACATCCTTTGACCTGGACTGACACTATGATTAACGCTTATCACTCCCTCAAAAGCGCTCTCTGCTCCGCCCCAGCTCTGGGTTTACCTGACTACTCCAAGCCCTTTCATCTCTACGCCTGTGAACAACAAGGTACAGCGTCTGGTGTTTTGGCTCAGGAGCATGGAGGGGGGATTCGTCCGTGTGCGTTCTTATCTAAAACATTAGACACTGTTGCTCAAGGCTTGCCTGCGTGTCTAAGGGCTGTCGCCGCCTGTGCTATGATGGTTTCAGATGCAGAGAAATTGGTTTTGTCTCACCCACTGATCTTGCACTCGTCACATCAAGTTAAACAGGTATTGCAAAATTTGCAGACTCAACATATGACTGCGCAGCGACGCTCCGGATATGAAACCATTCTCTTTTCTACTGACAATCTCGAAATTCGAGCCGCATCCTCTAATACTATAGGTCACGCTCTCGCACGCCTTCTTAACTCTCAGGACGACACCTTAGAGGACACTGATCATGATTGTCTATCTGAAATCTTGCATACTACCAGTATCAGGCCTGATCTTTCCTCCAGCCCTCTGGAGACTGGGGAAGTAATCTTTGTTGATGGCTCTTGTTCTAAACCTTCAGATAATGTTTTCCTCTGTGGCTATTCTGTGTGTTCCCTGCCTGACATTATACACGAGGCCTATGCTCTCCCGTTCTCTTCCGCTCAGGCAGCCGAATTGTATGCACTAATGCGTGCCTGTATTTTGTTTCAGGGCAAGGACGTCACAATCTACACAGACTCTCGTTATGCCTTTGGGGTGGCTCATGATTTTGGGAAGATTTGGCAGTCACGGGGCTTCCACGCCGCAGATGGGAAGCCCATTTCACACTCAACTTTAGTACAAAATCTTATTGATTCTTGTCATCTCCCTAGGTCACTCGCTATAGTCAAGACTAAAGCGCATGCCTCGGGAAACACCCCTGAACGCATGGGTAACTCTCTTGCTGATCGTATGGCAAAATTTGCTGCTGCTTCTGGTGTCATGTCTCCTGGTCTAGACTCTTCATCATGTAATACATCTTGTCTTGCTAGTAGTCTGATCCCAGATTTAGACCTTATCTCTTTACAGGCTTCAGCTTCTCCAAATGATTCTGCCTTTTGGCAGCTACAAGATGCTTATGTCGCCTCTGATGGCCTATGGTACAGCCAAGATGGCCGCCTTTGTCTTCCATCACATTGCCTTCCCTTCCTTGTGCGTGAATTTCATGGCGTAACACACCGTGCACGAAGGGGGGTAAAGGGGGACATGAACAAACTTTTCTGTATAGCCAATCTAAACAGTTTGGTGGATTCAATTCTCGAGAGATGCCTCATCTGCGCACAGAACAATCACTCCAAAGCAGTCGCGAAACACGAGTGTTTACCCATACCGACATCTCCATTCTTAGAATGGCAAATCGACTTCACACACATGCCTCCCTGTGGGCCATTTAAATATCTCCTGGTGATTGCGGATAAATTTTCTAAATGGGTAGAAGCCTTTCCGTGTTCTAGAGAGAATGCAAAGGTAGTGACTCGTACGCTGGCAAAAGAAATAATACCTCGTTATGGGGTTCCAGATGCCATAGACTCAGACAAAGGTACCCCTTTCGCCTCAAAGGTCACACAAGATCTGTGTAAGTATCTTTCACTAAACTGGCGCTTTCACATTCCATACCATCCTCAATCTTCTGGTATCGTAGAGCGTACTAATCGAACATTGAAAGACAAACTAACTAAGGCTATGCAGACCACGGGTTCCAGAAATTGGGTAGACCTATTGCCAGCCACACTGGCTGAAATTCGCATGACATCGAAGCCTAGTCTCGGCGGCTATTCCCCCTACGAGATCATTTTTGGGCGACCATTCCCTGTCCCCTGGAGAAAAGGGACTCCGGCTCTGGGTACCTCTGATTTGAAGACACATATGGATGAGTATTCTGCAGCCCTTATCGATAAATTGCATGAAATTTGTACTAAGGTCAATAGTACAATATCACTTCCACCATCGGCAAACACACACCCCTTCCAAGTGGGAGACAAAGTGCTGGTGCAATTTTTTAAACGATTTGGACAATTGGGAAAACCTCGATATAGTGAGCCTGCAGAAATAGTCGCCATTACTCGTACTGCTGTCTTAACTGACCTTTTTCCACAGTGGATCCATGTCACCCGACTGAAGAAGGCTCCATAATAAAGTTGTGTTACAATAATCAGTTGCTATTAATGCTTTTTGTGTCCCTATCTAGTCTCTCTCTCTCTCTCTCTCTCTCTCTCTCTCCCTTTCTCTGTGCTATAGAATTGACCTGTGTGCAAACGCTGACTGAGTTGTGCAGCCCGGCTGACTGAGAATCCATTACTGCCTGTGAGACGTTGTGAACGAAAAGGGGGAAGAGATCTTGCGCCCAGTCTGGAATCCGAACCGTGAACCGTTTGGAACCGAACCACCTCACTACAACCATGATGGTCCACATCGCGGGTCTCGTGACATCACTGCTCGGGGCAGGGCTACCCGCCCGAGCCTTCAGGATCACTTCCTTGCTCGGGGCAGGGTTACCCGCCCGAGCCTTCGTGGTTGCTGCATTTCTGCTCGGGGCAGGGTTACCCGCCCAAGCCCTCGTGACCATTCTCCTATTGCTCGGAGCAGGGTTACCCGCTGGAGCTGGACCTCGAGACAACATCTTCTGGCAATTTGCTAACTGGACTGCACGGGCTCACACAAATGAAAGTTATTATGTATGTCATTTGATGCCATCCTCCACTATTATTACACGCCCACCTTTGCCGTTATGCTCTGAAGCTTTATATTATGCTTGGGGGCCAAAAGGCCAACCTTCTAAATTTTGGGGCCCTTTCTGTAATTACTCTCCTCACCCTTCTGTGGTAGCAAAGTTAAACCAGACTTCTTCAGTACATGGCACAAATACCCCCGACATTATATTACAAGATTCTATTCTCACTACTCTAAAAGTAGATATGCCTTCTAATTTCACTTTCCCTCATTGTTTTAGAATGAATTACTCTCAAAAAAGTAACATTTATTTAGGACACATTCCTAAGTCTCAATGTAAGCAGATATATGATCAGAACTCCGTCACCTCTCTATGTCCTCGCTGGATCCCGAATTCATGTCGATGTAACCCTCCGCTAACCGATTGTACATTCAACAGTATCGGATATATCAAGAATACATGTAGGGCTCATCCTAATTGCGTTCCACCACACCCTAATAATTATCCTGGTGTTAAATTGGCATTAAACTGGTACTGGTACTGCGGTAATAGTAATCTCCTTGTTTCGTTTCCCACTAAGTGGTCAGGCATTTGCGCTCCCATACAACTCAAAAACGCTATCACTGCTATCCATCCTCTCTCTGCTCATCGCCCAAAATGAGATGTTATTCATAATTTTCCACCCCTGGAACATCATCTTACTACTAGGTGGCACAGGTTTTGGACATCAATGTTTCCTCATTTTGGTGTAGCTGATCTATGGAAGAATGTAGAATTAACACATTATCGCTTGGCCAGCTTTGTTAATGAAACCATTAAAGCTGTCGATGGTATTAGAACAGAATTAACCTCCCTGCGTCTAATGACTACTCAAAATCGTATGGCCCTTGATATTTTGTTAGCAGAAAAGGGGGGTGTTTGTGCTATGATTGGAGACAGCTGTTGCACTTTTATTCCCACTAATGATAACCCGGATGGTGAAATAGGTACAGCCGTACATCAAATGAGACAGATTGCTCAACAACTAGAACATGATGAACATGGGGATACGGCAGGGTGGGTGTGGTTTTCTGGACTGTTTGGTAATTGGTCTAGTTGGTCTGCTATTTTTTCTATGTGTATTCCTGTAGTGGTGATTGTTCTTTTGTTTATTTTCCTGGGACCTTGCATTTTGAGATGCTTGATGGACAGAATGCATAAAATGATAAATAGTCTTACCTGCAAACCTCTGCATAGAGAGAACAATGTATATTATCGTCCTGCTAGGGTGTAACACTAATCTTAATCATAATCTTACTTACATGTTTACTTAAAATCTAGTTAATACTATGATTAGTATTAAAGGGGGGGATTGTTGGGGTCAAATTTTATTATATGTAGATTATGATCAGAATATGAATCAGAATCAGTAGGTTGAATAAGGATACAGATATATGTAGGTATATGTAAGTTTAGTGAAATAGTAATTCTTAGCTTATTCTGTGTCAAAATTTAGTTTGAAATGACCTTAGGTCCGGCTGGACATTGTTTGGGAACATTTTGTTTATGAATGTGTATTTTGAACAGAGAAGTGTCTGAAGGTCTGTTTTAGTGTCAGATCGACTCATACCCACTTTGAAATAGTAGAATTAAAGTTCATGATCATGCTTATTCATTCAGTTGAATCTTAGGTCATGGCTTCATAAAGGCTATGAAATATACTGAAATATATTGAAATATACTATGGTAATGATTAATGTTAGTTTTATAGATCCCGTAATTAATGAATACATTCCGTGATTAATGTTAGTTTCATAGTTCTAGATTAGTTTCATAATGACATTATAATTATAATTAAGATCTTATGATTCTAAGGATTTTTAGTTTAAGAGCATTAACCTAATTTAGTTATAAGTTTAATCCTGTTAGTGGTTTAATTGTTCTCTCTCTTTCAGACATATTCTCATTGTTCTTGTGGTTAAGTTGTTCTTATTTTTTATGTTTATTCTCTTATAACATTCATTATTAACAGCATACTGTTATTTGTTATTTTACTTATGTTGATGGAATCAAGATAATCAAGATGTAATTTACTGACTGACCACACATTCATGTGTTAAGAATTATTCATGTTAATTATTAAGAATTAGTAAGATCCTTTCTGTGCAAACTAGTGTTTTTTGACCTTCTTCGTAGGCAAGACATTATCTATGTTTAACATTCCAAACTATTCCACGAAGAATCAGACATAATATTGATTATAAGCCAAAATTCTGATATCTATCTGTACCTTACTGTCAGCAAAAATATGTTATTATATTATTATGATTGATTCAAGATCATTACACACTTCTACATAGACACACACCCATAGACACACACACACACACGAAGACAAAACATAAACATAGCAACACTATAAGATATACACTATAAGGGTGCCCCTTAAATCCATGCTGGGAGGTCAACAGGCAATTACCCTTATTTATTTTTTACTAAAATTCTGATGCTGTAGTTGAAGGAGAGGGTGGAAAGACTGCTTCCGTTTGTGCCGATGATGTAGTATTCGAAGAAGGAATTGCTGCTATTTGTACTACAGTAGATACAGATACTTTGGCTGTTTTGGCTACAGGACACTCGGATGACATACCAAAAGGAGGAGAGAGTGGTTGTTTAGACAGTTTATTTTGTTTACAAGGAGTATTTGACGGAAGATGGATATGATGTGTTAATAGTACCTGAAGATACAGTATTAATTGAACAACATACATTCTGCTCATGTTGTGAAAATCTCTTTCAGAGCCTATAAATACAGAAAAAAAGATGTTAGTTAAGAGAGATAACAGGATGGCGTGCCCATTCATTTGATATTGAAATCATGTTTTTAGATGGAATATAAGGTCACACGTGTTTCAATGGACAAAAAGGTAATGACAAGATTCAGAAATACACAGGGAAGTTTATCATGTAGCGATAAATTATGAAATTAATCTTGCAATGGGGGCGGCACAGTGGTGTAGTGGTTAGCGCTGTCGCCTCACAAGAAGGTCCTGGGTTCGAGCCCCGGGGCCGGCGAGGGCCTTTCTGTGCGGAGTTTGCATGTTCTCCCCGTGTCCGCGTGGGTTTCCTCCGGGTGCTCCGGTTTCCCCCACAGTCCAAAGACATGCAGGTTAGGTTAACTGGTGACTCTAAATTGACCGTGAGTGTGAATGGTTGTCTGTGTCTATGTGTCAGCCCTGTGATGACCTGGCGACTTGTCCAGGGTGTACCCCGCCTCTCGCCCGTAGTCAGCTGGGATAGGCTCCAGCTTGCCTGCGACCCTGTAGAAGGATAAAGCGGCTAGAGATAATGAGATGAGATGAGATCTTGCAATGGCCTTTTCCTTCATTCCAATTTCATGATTATTGTAGGGACTTTACCTTAAAATTTCCAACAGGTTCAATTCACCTTAAAAATCAGCTCTCTATAAAGGGACACTGCAAGAAGATCATAGGGTTTTGGAATTTTGAAAAAAATATTTGATGATTGCAGAGATACAGTGATTTTAGTAAAAAAATAAATAACGGTAATTGCATGCTGAACCCCCCACAACACACACACACACACACACACACACACACCTCGATGTAACATTGTAGCACAAAATAGAAAGGGTGTATATGGTCCTAACTGGTACTGTTAGAAGCAGAAAAGGTTGTAGTTTTATGAGAAACTTAGTTTTGGAGGTAAATCCTAACAAATTCCTGGCTCCTGCGCACTCGCTGCACACAAAGCATATGGCACAAAAGTGAAAGTAAGTGCCTAACTGCTGCCATTATTTAGCCTTGTGCCTACCAAGTGAGGTTACAAAGATGACCGTTACAAAGAGACACTGCTATATCATAACTGTGAAAGTTGAACACCAAATCAGTAAAAAATAAAAATTAAAAATAACACCCCATCTTTAAGCAAACTATGACTGGTACCATATATTAACTTCCTGGGTTCTAGAAAACCACTCAAGCAGTTGCTGCTCTTTTTCCCAAGCAACTTGGCTTGTGTATTCATCCACCTCTTTCTCCATGCCTATAGGTTCTAAATCATCCTCAGACAACCAACCAAAGGTTGAGGTTGAATTTGAAGAGCTTTCATGTCTTTTTCAAAAGAATCGGGATCAAGAATGCCCGCCATTGTAGAGAATAGTATAGAATCTGTGTGGACACAAAAGAAGGCAGTGGCGCATATGACGTCACACATGCAGCACCACTGACCTGTAAATCGCTGCAATCTTATAATGGCAGACAAGCTTTCAGTGATTTTTGGAACAGAACTCAGACGCAACAAAATTATTTTTCGAACCAATTAATTAATCAGTGAACTTTACAACCTATTTGAACACATCACACACAGAAAACCTGGGATTTTATGATGAAATTTTAATTAGACTAGCACTTTAATATTCACTTTAATAACCCAGAAGATCTTCTGAAACAGCATTCGTGTCCATTCTAGATTCAGTATGGTGTCACGGTGCAGGCACTTACGGACGTATGTGCAGAAGAGGAGCGTAGAGCAAACAGTGAACAAGCCAAAATGTGAGACGTGAATCAGGGTCGAAGAACTAGCAATGGTCGGGCGAACGGCAAATGAGGACAGTCAAGAGAGTAAATGAGAGAGGAGAAGCTAAAGTCAAGAAAACATGCGTCAGTCAGAAATAAACAAGGCTTGGTATGTACTGGGAAAGGCAGAACAATACTTCGCAGTGAAGTGGTGTGAGAGTGGAGTTTAAATAGGCAGAGGGACTAATAGGGTGATGAGTGACAGCTGTGGTTAATAGTCGGGAGACAGAGGGCACTGTGAGTTCTGGGAAGTGTAGTGACTGCTGGTTTTGCTGTTGGCGCATGTGCATTTTGTGCTACACACTTCCTGGTTTCCGAGTTGTTTGCGACAAGTCTTTTTTCCACAAGTGTTGGCATTAATCACTAATCTTTTTTATTTTTTCTACAAATAATTTTCCAATATCCTCCTCATTTTTTATTGTACTTTCACATTCCTTTTTCTGTTTTTTTCCCATTTTTTCAGAAGAATGCCAAGACCAGAAGCTTTTTTTTTCTCCTCCTGCATAAAGACCACAAGCGGAGGCCATCCACATCGGATCTGCTTTAATATCAACAGATCTTCGATTAAGGTATGTGAATCTTTTCATCATGGCACACCTTCAGCCTATTCAGTGTGCTGAGTGCAGGATGTTTCGTCATTCTTCCTCCATCGGTAGTGATAGCTTTATTTGTGATAAGTGCAGATTAGTTAGCTCTCTGACGGAGAAGATTGCAGTCCTAGAAGCACGTATCCAGGCTTTAGTGAAGGCCAGTGAGAATGAGAACAGTGTAGTTTCTGTAGGGGAAAGTCTGGATGCCCTAGGTGGAGTTACTAATCCCCCAACTCCGGCATTAGAGCCCTTACAGTGAGGCGAATGGGTGACGGCTCGGCGGCATAAACGTAGAGCCAAAGCTACCGCTGAGGCTCACCCACGGGAGCACCACTCCTCTCCGCGTCATGTGTCGAACAGGTTTGCTCTCTTTAGTGATGCACCCACTGAGAAACCTGAAAGACCTCTGGTTATAGGGGACTCTATCATACAGCACGTGAAATTAGCTCAGCCTTTAGGGGCACCAGCAGCTTTAATCAGGTGTATACCAGGAGCTAGGGCACCGGACATAGCAGGTAATCTTAGGTTCTTAGGCAAGCACAAGTTCTCAAAGATAGTTATCCATGCAGGAGCTAATGATATACGCCTTCGTCAGTCTGAGGTTACTAAGAGTAACTTTGTAGAGGTGTTTAAATTAGCGAAGGTGATGTCCGATGCTGTAGTATGCTCTGGCCCCATCCCAATGCGGCATGGTGATGTAGCTTACAGTAGGTTCTAGTCGCTGAACTGCTGGTTGTCCAGGTGGTGCTCTGAAAACAGTGTGGGCTTTATAGACAATTGAGCTAATTTTGAGGGCACTGCTGGCCTGTTAGGGGGGGATGGTATCCATCCCACTCGGGAAGGTGCTGCTCTCATTTCTTCCAGCATAGGTCATAGTCTCAGAACAGGCCTAGTCAATTTCTGACAATCCAGAGCCAAGGCCAGGGAGCAGACGAACAGGCTAAACTGACTGTCTGCTAGCTGCACAGAGTCATCACTCAGGGTCCACTACATCGAGACAGTGTCTGTTCCCCGAGCTCAACAAAAAAGTAGAAATACTCAGAGAGTTTTTTCCAGTAACCTAATCAATATAAAATTAGATCATACTGACTGTACAGCTGCTGCCAGCACCTTTGATCTACAGGTGGGGCTATTAAATATTAGATCACTTACATCTAAAGCGCTAATGGTTAATGAGCTTATTACTGATCAGGAGTTTAATGTATTGTGTTTAACAGAAACATGGATTAAACCAAATGAATATATAGCATTAAATTAAGCTAGTCCTCCTGGATACAGTTACATACACCAGCCTCGTCTAACTGGCAGAGGAGGAGGTGTCGCAGTTATTTATAATGATTATCTAGGTGCAACACACAAACCTGGTTATAAATTTAATACATTTGAAGTTCTTCATACTAATATAATGTATGTAGCCTCGAAAATTAAGTCTACCCAGTTAATTCTGTTACTTATTTACAGGCCCCCGGGGCCATATTCTGAGTTTCTTTCTGAATTTGTAGATTTTATCTCAGACCTGTTCATTTCCTTAGACAAAGCTTTAGTTGTTGGACATTTTAATATTCACTTCGATAACCCAGAAGACCCTTTGAAAACAGTGTTTGTGTCAATTTTAGATTCAGTAGGGGTTAATCAGAGTGTCATAGCACCAACTCATAATGGTGGTCATACCCTCGATCTAATACTAACATTCGGGTTAAACATAGAAAATATAGTCACACTTCCACAGTCTGAAGTTATCTCAGATCATTATCTCATCTCATTCAAAATATGTCTGAGTAATAATATATGCACCTCACCACGCTACTGTATTAAACGTACATTCACATCAACTACTGCACAGAGCTTTACAAATGATCTCCCAGAGTTATTAACTTTGATTGGGTCACTGTCAGCCCCTGCAGAACTTGATCAGGCAACTAAATGCTTAGAGTCAATGTTCCACTATACTTTAGATAATGTAGCTCCTCTTAAAAGGAAAATGATCAGAGAGAAAAAAATTAGCACCTTGGTATAATGATTGCACTTACACTTTAAAACAGACCACTCAAAAATTGGAACGTAAATGGCATCAAACAAAATTGGTAGCGTTCAAATTAGCCTGGAAGGAGAGCTTCCTGATGTACAGAAAAGCTCCTAGTGCTGCTAGATCAACATATCTCTCCTCCCTAATAGAAGATAAAAATAATCCTAGATTCCTATTTAATACTGTAGCAAAATTAACCAGGAATAAGTCCACTATAGACACATGCACATCTGCAGTTTGTAGTAGCAATGACTTCATGAATTTTTTGAATGACATAATTTAGAATATCCAACAAAAAAATTCAAATTACTAATTTAAGGTCAGACAATGTAAGTGACCCTGTAGTTAACAATATAACTGTATCAGATCAGCAATTCTAATGTTTTACTCCCCTTAGAGAAATTGAATTACTTTCATTAATCTCTGCATCAAAATCCTCAACTTGTGTACTAGATCCCTTACCTACACGTCTATTCAAACAGATAATACCTTAAGTAATTGAACCACTTCTAAAAATAATAAATTCTTCTCTTAGGATTGGCTATGTACCCAAATCCTTTAAACTTGCAGTTATCAAAACCCTGATTAAAAAACCTGACCTTGATCCCTGTCAGCTGTCCAATTATCGGCCAATATCAAACCTCCCCTTTATCTCCAAAATCCTAGAAAAAGCTGCGGCACAGCAGTTATGCTTATATTTACATAGGAATAACATCCATGAAATGTATAAGTCAGAATTTAGACCTCGTGATAGCACAGAGACAGCACTAGTTAAAGTAGTAAATGACCTACTGTTGTCGTCTGATCAGGGCTGTGTCTCGCTGCTTGTGTTGCTTGACCTTAGTGCAGCGTTTGATACCATTGTTCATTTCATTCATCTGGATAGACTAGAAAATGTTGTGGGAATTAAGGGAATGGCCCTCTCCTGGCTCAGGTCTTATTTAACTGATCGCTATCAGTATGTTGATGTAAATTGTGATTTTTCGAGACATACTGAGGTAAAGTTTGGTGTTCCACAAAGTTCTGTCTTGGGTCCACTGCTTTTTTCTTTCTATATGTTACCTCGGGGCAGCACGGTGGTGTAGTGGTTAGCGCTGTCGCCTCACAGCAAGAAGGTCCAGTGAGGGCCTTTCTGTGCGGAGTTTGCATGTTCTCCCTGTGTCCGCATGGGTTTCCTCCGGGTGCTCCGGTTTCCCCCACAGTCCAAAGACATGCAGGTTAGGTTAACTGGTGACTCTAAATTGACTGTAGGTGTGAATGTGAGTGTGAATGGTTGTCTGTGTCTATGTGTCAGCCCTGTGATGACCTGATGACTTGTCCAGGGTGTACCCCACCTTTCACCCGTAGTCAGCTGGGATAGGCTCCAGCTTGCCTGCAACCCTGTAGAGAAGGATAAAGCAGCTAGAGATAATGAGATGAGATGAGATATGTTACCTCTGGGTGATATTATTCGTAAACATTGTATTAGTTTCTACCATTATGCTGATGACACACAGTTGTGTTTCAGCAAAACCAGATGAGAGACACCAGCTTAATAGAATTGAGGAGTGTGTAAAGAACATTAGACACTGGATGCTTATTAACTTCCTTCTGCTTAACTCTGAGAAGACTGAAGTACTTGTACTAGGACTACATGCAGCTAGAAGTAAGTTTTCTGATTACATAGTAACTCTGGATGGTTTTTCTGTTTCTTCACGTGCAGCAGTAAAAGACCTCGGGGTGATTATTGACCCCGGTCTTTCATTCAAAACTCACATTGATAACATTACCTGGATAGCTTTCTTTCATCTCAGAAATATTGCTAAGATAAGAAATTTAATGTCATTGCATGATGCAGAAAAACTAGTTCATGTTTTCGTTACCTCAAGGTTGGATTATTGTAATGCCTTACTGTCTGGATGTTCCAATAAGTGCATAAACAAGCTCCAGTTAGTTCAAAATGCAGCAGCAAGAGTCCTTAGTAGAACTAGAAAATATGACCACATCACCCCTGTCTTATCCACACAGCATTGGCTCCCAATCAAATTTCATATTGTTTATAAAATACTACTATTGACCTTTAAAGCACGGAATGGTCTCGCACCACAGTACCTGAGCGAACTTTTGATCCTTTATGACTTGTCAGGCCTACTTAGATCAAAAGGTGCAGGCTATCTGCTGGTACCTCGTATAGTGAAGGCTACATCAGGGGGCAGAGCCTTTTCTTACAAAGCCCCACAGTTATGGAACAGCCTTCCAAGTATTGTTCGGGAATCAGACACAGTCTCAGCATTTAAGTCTAGGCTGAAAACATATCTGTTTAATCATGCCTTTTGTTAATGGTGTTTATGAGGTAAAGGTGTAGACCTGGAGGGTCCACAGACAGAGAGTGTTTTAGTAAACTGGGATGTATGGATGCTGTCAGTCCCCCACTCGCTTGCTCACTCGAGTTTGTTGACGGTGTAGTGGCTGGCTGCTTTATGTCCTGGGGCTCCCTCATGCCTGTGTTACCTTCTGGCTCTCTCCTTTTAGTTTTGCTGTTATAGTTAGTTTTGCCAGAATCCCTGCTTGTACTCAGCACAAAATGCATACTGTACCTACTTATTCAGGTGACATTGGGCATACCTAACAACCTGTGTCCCCCCCCATCTCTCTGAGTTACATGTCAATCCTGGGATCAAGGTGCTGACCTCTTCTGCTCCTCGGACCTGCCTGATCCAACCTGATGCCCTATGTCTGGTTGGAGTCTTATCACATCGCTCCTGTGGAGGACATCCCCATATGGACAGTTGAAAGTCACACCTGGAAGACACTCTGGACACTTACAGTAAGGCTTTTGTGGCTGAGGACTACAGTTGGCTTGCTAACTTTGGGACTGCAGATGTCATGAGCAGTTTTGCACTCAAGTTTCCATTAATGAAGAGTTATAACATCAACAAAACTGACTTCATGTTAAAACTGTTAATGTTATAGTCATGTTGTCTGTTGTTGTCCAGGTGAGGATTGGTTCCCTTTTCAGTCTGTTTCCTCTCGAGGTTTCTTCCTCGTGTCTTCTGGGGGAGTTTTTCCTTGCCACCGTCGCCACGGGCTTGCTCATTGGGGATAGATTAGGGATAAAATTGGCTCATATCTTGGGTCATTCAGATTCTGTAAAGCTGCTTTGGGACAATGTCTATTGTTAAAAGCGCTATACAAACAAACTTGACTAGTTCATAGAGTCCATGTTTGTAGTTTGATCGAAATCAGCAGGTTTACTATAGCTCTGGGAGCTACAGATTTTCTAGGGTGACCCCTACCTCTGGGTGCAGGTTTGTCGGGATGTGTGGCTTGGAATTCTTGCTTGAGAAGTGGATCAAAAATGTCCTTGGCAGGACCCAGCTCTGTTCCTCGGGTCCGTAACCCTCCCAATCTACCAGGTACTCGATCTGCCCTCTTGTCTATAGCTGATGATCTTGTTGACCTGGTAGATAGGCTCATCCTCCAGGTCAAGGGCTGGGTGTTCCTGGCTGGATGTGTTTTCAGCGAGAGGGCCCAGGATAAGAGGTTTCAGACAGGATACGTGAGGGGGGAGCTCTAGCTGATACGACACTTCGTTGATGCGTTCTATGACTTTGAATGGCCCAATATAACTTGGCTGTAATTTCTTGCAGAAATTGGATTCTCAGAGATTTTTGGTTGCAATCCATACTCTATCCCCTGGGTTGTATATGGGTGTTTCTGCTCCATTTGTCAGCATAGTCTTTGTACTTGGCATTGACAGTTTCAATATGTTAGTGTACTTCTTCCCAAACTGTTTTGGTGTGTGAGACCCAGTCCTCTATGGCTTGAACCTGATTGGGCAAGTTGTCCCAAGGGAACAGGGGTAGCTGGCAGCTGAGTATGCACTGAAATGGTGTTAATTGGGTTGCCGAGTGCTTGAGGGAGTCCTGTGCATACTCGGCCCATGGAAGGAAACATGCCCAGTCCCCCTGGTTGTACATACAGAATATTCTTAAGAAACAGCCGGTCTCCTGATCTGCCCTTTCGACTTGGCCATTGGATTGAGGATGGTATCTAGATGTGAGACTCACCAACACTCCTAATCTCAGAATGAGTCTGAGGGCTTTGGAAAAACGGTCACTCTAAAACGAAGGGTTTGGTTGGATCTGGATGTTGCAAGATGGGAGCAGAGGTGAAGGTTTGCTTGAGGTGACTGAAAGCTTCTTCCACCATGGGGTTCCAGTGAAGACACTTGGGCCCCTTCTTAAATAGTGATGTTAGTGGGACAGTGATGGAGCTGAAACCCTGAATAAAATGGTGGTAGAAGTTGGCGAAACCTAGGAAACATTGGAGTTCCTTAACTGATGTGGGAGTGAGCCAAGACATGACCGCAGAGACCTTGGATGTATCCATGCTAACACATTCTGAGCTGATGATGTAGCCCAGGAATGATATATAATGCTGATGGAACTTGCACTTCTCTGCTTGACATAGAGGTGGTTATGGAGTAGACATTTGAGAACTGTCCTAACATGTTCGATGTGACTCTCTTCATCCAGGGAATATATTAAGATGTCATCAATGCAGGTGATTGCATATCTGCCTAGCATGTCCCGGAACACATCATTAATGAGGCACTGGAACACACTAGGCACCGAAGAGAGGCCATACGGCATTACCCAGTACTCAAAATGGCCGGAGGTCATACTAAACACTGTCTTCCACTTGTCACCTTTCTTTATTCGGATGAGGTTGTATGCACTGCGTAAGTCATGCTTGGAGAAGATTTTAGCTGACTTGAGTTGTTCTAAGGCTGCTGGGACCAGAGGAAGCGGATAAGGGTATTTGACTGACACTTGATTCAACCCTCTGTAGTCGATGCAGGGATGAAGACCACCACCACGTTTCTCCACAAAGATGAAGCCTGCTGAAGCAGGAGATTTTGATGGATGGATGTATCCCTGTTTGATGGCCTCTTGGATGTATTCCTCCATAGCAGATTGCTCCTTCTGAGAGAGAGGGTAGATGTGCCCTTTAGGTGGTGATGTGCCCAGTAGAAGGTTGATAGCACAGTTGTAAGGCCCATGAGGTGGTAACCCACAAGCTTTACCCTAACTAAAAACCTCCTTGAGGTCCAGATAACACTCAGGAACATTGTCTATGGAGTCAGGCTGGGGGCTCTCCACAGAAGTGGAAGCAAGCGTGATCTTGGGACAAGAGATGCAGCCTTGAAAACATGTGGGTGACCACTGCAGAATCTCCTTGTTCTGCCAAGAAATCAAGGGGTTATGGAGTTGCAGCCAAGGATGACCCAGAATTATGTCATGTCGGTCAGTGGAGGTGACAGAGTGAAATGAGCTCTGAATGAAGAATGCCTACTTGGACACGGATGGGAGTGGTGCACTGAGAGACTCGACCCTCCTCTATGGGTCCTCTGTCGATTGTGCTGATGTTGAGCAGACTTTGAAGTGGGGTTGTGGACAAGTTGAATTTCTGGATGACCACACTGCTGATAAAGTTCCCCTCTGCTCCTGAGTCTATGAAAGTAGAGAGGACATGGGTAGCAGAAGTCAACTTCAACAACACAGCAACTTGGAATGACTGGGAAGTAAACCTGTGAGTGGAACTTACGTGGCATGGAGGACATTTTACAGAAGATGAGTGAGGAGGACAAACGGGGTAGTGGTTGAACTGATGTTCCGAACTCCCACAGTAGAAATATAGTCCCTCCCTTCTCCTCCTAATGCGCTTGGAGCATGTTAACTGGGTGCAGGAGATTTCCATAGTGGAGCTCTCTTCCGGGGTATGAGCAGGCTTACCAGTCTCTTGTAGAGAGGGACGGTGAGTCAGAAAATTGCCCAAATGGATTGCAAGGTCAATGAGAGAATCCAGTGTCAACTGTTCATCCCGGCAGGCAAGCTCACTCAGTATTTCCGGGTGTAGCCCCTTGAGAAAGACTGCTTTAAGTGCAGGCTCATTCCATCCACTAGCAGCCACTAGTGTTCTGAATTCCAGCGCATACTCCGCCACACTTCTAGAATTTTGTGACATAGTGAGTAAACGTTCACCTACTTCAATGCCTTTGGGTTTGTGGTCGAAAACCTTCTTAAATTGGGCAAGAAACTGTTCATAGACTTTCATGGGTCCATTGCCGTTGTTCCAGATGGCAGTGGCCCATCTAAGGGCTTTACCCATGAGAAAGCAGAGAAATTTAGCTATCTTGTGCTCATCAGACAGGTTAGGCATGGTAGCAAAGTACATTGAGCACTAGCGAAGGAAACCCTTATATGTGAGCGGATCTCCGGTGAATTTCTCTGGGGCAGGGAGTTGTAGCGCTGGGCTCGGAGCTGGTTCGGAATGCGGTAGGAGGGCCTGTGACATCACAGTTGCTAGTTGTGACATCCTGGTGTTGAGGTCAGCTAGCATCTGCCGATGCTCTCCTAACAAGCATCCTTAAGTGATGAGAGCTGTCTGCTTCACCTCTTCTGCCACATCCATGATGGTGAAGTATCCTGTCACGGTGCAGGCACTTACGGACATATGCGCAGAAGAGGAGTGTAGAGCAAACAAACAGTGAACAAGCCAAAATGTGAGACACGAATCAGGGTCGAAGAACTAGCAATGGTCAGGCGACCGGCAAACAAGGCGAACAAGGACAGGCAAGAGAGTAAATGAGAGAGGAGAAGCTAAAGTCAAGAAAACATGTGTCAGTCAGAAATAAACAAGGCTCAGTATGTACTGGGAAAGGCAGACAGATACTTCAGAGTGAAGTGGTGTGAGAGCTGTGGTTAATAGTTGGGAGGCAGAGGGTGCTGTGAGTTCTGGGAATTGTAGTTCATAGCTTCCTGAGAACCAACCCACAGACTTGTGCCCTCTGTAGTTCACATTTGTTTTACGTGCACACCCTCTTACTCTTTCAAGCTTGAATTCACTTGAATCCTGGTGTCTTGTAAAGAGTACATCCTGGGCTTTCCAATGATATATCATGTGACTAGGTGGGTTGCTGGGAAATTCCTAGTAAGGAAATCACAACAAAAGAGAAATTGAGAGACACATTTTTTCGTGGTTCCCAGGAGGATAGAGAACATGTTTGTAGTTTGGTTGAAATCAGCAGGTTTACTGACATATGGGTTGATCAGAACATCATAGGACCTACTCATCATGATGGTCACACTCTTGATCTAATACTAACATTCAGATTAAATATAGAAAATATAGTCACAATTCCACAGTCTGAAGCTACCTCAGATCATTTTCTCACCTCATACAAAATATGCCTTAACAATAATATATGCACCATCCCACCCTACTGTGTCAAATGTATATTCACATCGATGATCACAAAGTTTTATCAACAGTTTCCCAGAGATGTCAACTTTGATTGGATCACCATCAGATCCCACAGAACAGGCACTGTTCTTTGCACTGATTATAAAATTCTACTGTTGACCTATAAAGCACTGAATGGCCTTGCACCACAGTACCTGAGCAAACTCCTTGTCTTTTATGACCCACCACACCTACTGAGATCAAAAGGTGCAGGCTATCTGTTGGTACCTCATATTAGGAAGGCTACATCAGGGGGCAGAGACTTTTCTTTCAAAGCACCACAGTTATGGAACAGCCTTCCAACTCGTGTTTGGGACTTGAACATAGTCTCAGTGTTTAAGTCTAGACTGAAAACATAGTCGAGTCTTTTGGTAATAGCTTATTAGGTAAAGGAGTAGATCTGGAGGGTCCTCGGGCATAGAGTGTTTTGGTAAACTGGGATGTATGGATGCTGTCAGGGACTCTCATGCATTAACTCAGGTTTTTTGATGGTGGAGTGGCTGGCTGCTTTATGTTCCAATGTTTGCTCATGTCAGTGTTACCTTCTGGCTCTTCCTTTTTGTTATTCTGTCATAGTTAGTCTTGCCGGAGTCCCCGCTTGTATTCAGCGCACAATGTATACTAGCCTTAACCAATAGGTGAAAGTTGTTGGGCATACCCAACAACCTGTGTTTTCTCTCTCCCTCTCTCTGTTGAGTTACATGTCAATCCTGAGATACCATTGATGCTGGCCTCTCTTGCTCTTTGGACGTGCCTGATCCATCCTGATGCCCTACTTCAAGTCGATCCTGTAGAGGATGGCCCCATAGGGACAGCTGAAAGTCACACTTGGAAGATGGCTCTGGACACTTACAATTTTGCTACGATGGTTTAGAACTACAATCGATATAATAACTTTAGGACTGCAGTTGTCATGAACAGTCTTGCACTCAAGTTTCCATCAATGAACAGTTGATAACTTCAAGATAGTAGACTTCATGCTAAAACTATAATGAATTTCCTGGTTACACAGTTGTACTTTGTGACTCTGTAGGACACAATTAAAGAAGCAAGTTATTTATAATCATGCTATCTGTTATCACCCAAATGAGGATGGGTTTCCTTTTGAGCCTGGTTCCTCTCAAGGCTTCTTCCTCATGTCATCTGAGGGCATTTTTCCTTGTCACCATCACCTCAGGCTTGCTCATCAGGGATAAATTAGTTCATATTTTGAAAGTTTTATTTTTCTGTAAAGCAGCTTTGCAACAATGTCCATTGTTAAAAGTGCAATAAAAATAAACTGACAACTTTAGAACATGGCTCTAGGGATTTGCCCATCCAGCCACAAGAGCATTAGTGAGGTCTGGTACTAATGTAAGAAGAGACCTGGGACATAGTTGGCATTCCATTTTATCCCAAATGTGTTCAGTGGGGTTGAGGTAAGGACTTTGTGTAGGCCACTAGAACTTTTCCACTTGAACCTTGTCAAATCTTGTCTTCATGGACCTTGCTTTGTACAAAGGGGTACTGTCATGCTGGAACAGGTTTGAGCTATAGTGGTGCTTGAAAGTTTATGAACCCTTTAGAATTTTCTATATTTTTGCATAAATATGACCTAAAATATCATCAGATGTTCACACAAGTCAATAAAGAGAACCCAGTTAAACAAATGTACTATATGTACAAAAATATTATACTATATGTACAAAAATATTATACTTGGTCATTTATTTATTGAGGAAAATGATCCAATATTACATATCTCTGAGTGGCAAAAGTATGTGAACCTCTAGGATTAGCAGTTAATTTGAAAGTGAAATTAGAGTCAGGTGTTTTCAATCAATGGGATGACAATCAGGTGTGAGTGGGCACCCTGTTTTATTTAAAGAATAGGGATCTATCAAAGTCTGATATTCACAACACGTTTGTGGAAGTGTATCATGGCATGAACAAAGGAGATGTCTGAGGACCTCAGAAAAAGCCTTGTTGATGCTCATCAGGTTGGAAAAGGTTGCAAAACCATCTCTACAGGAGTCACGTGGGTGCAGCGTCCAAGATGGCCGCAAGTTAGAGGAGCTCTCGCCCTGCACACGCTACTTTTTTGAGTTATTAATGTAAAAACACATAACTAAATAACCTAACGCTCTTTCTGAGTATTCTAACTGCTCAAACACAATATTTTCGGTCAAGAAAAGACTTAGAGGACATGGCGACATCGAAACACTTTAAAAGCTCTTCCCGCACGTCTACCCGGAAAAGCCCGGGACATGAGGATGAACAAGTGGTCGTTGACGCTCCCCCTGAGCCCATTAGTGTGCCGGACAGTTTGGGAAAATTATTTGCAGAAATTTCAAAGATGAACGGCACACTGCAGACCGTCGCAACTGATGTATTGTCCATCAAACAAACAATGGTGGAGTTGAATAATACGGTGAACGCCATGCAGGAGAGGCTGAGTGAGGCCGAGGCGCGTATCACACACCTGGAGGAGACCTCGGAGCAGCTGCTGAGTGACAAGGGGAGCAAGGATAACCAGATGGAGCAACTATGGAACCGGCTGCAAACTCTTGAAAACCAAAGCAGGCGAAATAATGTGAGGTTGGTGGGATTAAAAGAGACCTTTGGTACTAATGGGATGCTGCTTGATTGTGTCTGGAAGATCCTTGCGGAGGGCCTCGGTATTGAAATGGATGGGGAGTTGGAGATAGAGAGGGTGCACAGGCAACTGGCACCGTTGCCAAGTACAGATCGGCCCCCAAGACCGGTGCTGATCCGATTTCTGAGGCAATCTGCAAAGGACAAGGTGATCAATGCTGCTAAGGAAAAGCGAGGATTTGACTGGGGAAGATGTCGCCTGTCTGTGTTCCCAGATATGACCAGAGAGTTAGCGCAGAAGAGGAAAGCGTTTACACCGGTGAAGCACAAATTACACGAGTTGGATATTAGATACACGCTGGCCTTTCCTGCAACGCTTCACTTCAAGTGGAGAGGGAAAAACATGAGTTGCAACATCGTGGAGGCTGCGGAGAAAGTTATTAATGAGCAATGACCAGGATGAACTGTGGACTGAGAGGATATGAGCAAGGTGAGTTGCTGTTTACACCCAATGTAAGACTATGCGTTTTGTACTGAACTGAATGGACACACGTGCAGGCCAAGGAGAGGTGTCTCGACACGAGCCGGTTACGATGGGAGCGGCGTTAATCCCACGGACCTTATACGTGTTACTCTCTTTTCTTTTTTCTTTTTTATTTCCCTTTTTCTTTTTTCAACAGCGAGGAGCACTCAGCACTCAAGACACTGGCTGCATTGTAGCAGCTGGACATATTTTGTTTCACCTTTACGTGCAAGTTCAGTTTGCATTGTTATGTTGTGGTTTTGTTATACGTGTTCAAAAACAGGCAGGTACAGTATAATAAGTAATTATTACAAGGCACCAAAAATGGCATTCTTCATGGCAAATAGTTGCAGACAGACTGTGGCAGTGGGGGCGTGGTCAAGCGTCGGTCTGTGACCGGAGGGCGGAGTCAGGGAAGGTAAGTGGCAGAATCACTGCACCTGAGGTTAATTAATGTGTTTGTGTGTCTTCCCCAGTGACTGCGTCCTATTTAAGGAGAGAGAGCAAGAGCAGAGGGAGCTCTCTCCCCAACCAGACGACTGGAGTGTGTGCGTGCGTGTGTGGCTGAGAGAGTGAAAGTTTACTGGAAAGTAAAAATAAAAGAGTTTGTGAACTCAGTTCTGGCCTGCCGTCCTTCTGTGCTCCACCCACCCATACGAACTGCTACAGTGGTGCCGAAACCCAGGACTTGGAGCGCAGAAGCAGAACAGCCCCATGGAGTCCTCCCCGTTCGCCGACCTGGTCCACACACTCGCCATGGCCCAGCAAAGCCAGCACCAGGCACTAGTCGCCCTCTGGAAGGAACAGGAACAGCGGTTCGAGGCCCTGGTGCTGGCTCAGCAGGATGAGCGACAGGTGTTCCGGCACCTCCTCGTGTCAGCGGGGTCCACCGCCGCGGGCCCGTCCCCCTTCACCCTGATGAAGATGGGCCCGCAGGACGACCCTGAGGCCTTCCTCATGCTCTTTGAGCAGGTAGCAGAGACCTCGGGGTGGCTGGTGGAACAGCGCGCGGCGCACCTCCTCCCCCTGCTAACAGGAGAGGCGCAGCTGGCTGCGCTACAGCTCCCCGCCGACCGCTAGCTGGCCTACGCAGACCTTCGCCAGGCTGTCCTCCAGCGTGTGGGGCGCACCCCCGAGCAACAATGGCAGAGCTTCTGCGCTTTGCACTTGGAGGAAATCGGCCGACCATTCGCGTTTGGCCAGCAAATCCGGGACACCTGCGAGCGGTGGTTGAGGGCCGACAACCGCGACGCTGAGGGGATCATTGACCAGGTGGTGCTGGAGCAGGTCATCATACGCCTACCAGCCAGAACTGCAGAGTGGGTCCAGTGCCACCGCCCGGCGTCGCTGGATCAGGCAATCGAGCTGGCGGAGGACCATTTGGCGGCTGTCCCGACGGCAGGACAGCAGACAACCTCTCCTCTCCTCTCTCCCTCTCTCTCCTTCTCCTCCTGTGTCTCATCCTCGCCCCGTTCCCCCACCGCGGAAGCAGGGGCCGGCCCCACCCCAGCCAGGATCCCCGACGCGCCAGGAGCCGCCCTCGATCGGGCCAGAGCGTATCGCATACCGGTGAGTGTCCAAGGGGATACATATCAGGCGTTGGTGGATTCTGGTTGTAATCAGACCTCAATCCACCAAAACCTGGTGCAAGACGAGGCATTGGGGGGAGCACAATTGGTGAAGGTGTTGTGTGTGCACGGGGATGTTCACAACTACCCTTTAGTGTTGGTCCACATTTTTTTTCGAGGGGAAAAATTTATAGTGAAGGCAGCGATTAATCCTTGCCTTACCCACTCAATAATTTTGGGGAAGGATTGGCCGTGATTTGGGGAATTAATGAGTCACCTAGTGAAGAGTGGGTCCTGCTGTAGTTTAACAGGGAGAGGTCCCGGTGTCGCATTGGCGGGAGCAGCTGTCACAGAGCTGTCTACGTCATCTCCGCGTCAGAGTGAGGAGCCGCCGGCTCCTCCTCTCTCTCTTGGGGAATCCCTCGTGGATTTTCCATTAGAGCAGGCCCGAGACGAGACTCTGCGGCATGCATTTGACCAAGTGAGAGTAATCGATGGTCAAATGCTCCAGCCAAACGCCACCCCGTCCTTTCCCTACTTCGCAATTATGATGGATAGATAATACCGAGTGACGCAGGACACTCAGACAAAAGAGCAAGTCACGCAGCTTTTGATTCCGAAGAGCCACCGGGAATTGGTATTTCAGGTGGCTCACTTTAATCCCATGGCTGGACACTTAGGGCAGGATAAAACACTAGCCCGAATAATGGCCCGGTTCTATTGGCCATTCACGGCGATGTCCGTAGGTGGTGTACGGCGTGCCGCGAATGCCAGTTAGTAAATCCAGTGGCCATTCCAAAAGCGCCTTTGCGCCCTCTCCCATTAATCGAGACCCTGTTCGAAAGAATTGGGATGGATCTCGTCGGGCCATTCGATTGGTCAACACGAGGGTACCGCTTTATATTTGTTCTGGTGGACTATGCAACGCAATACCCAGAAGCAGTGCCTCTTCGCAATATCTTAGCACGCATTATTGCGAAAGTGCTCTTCCACGTTATCTCCCGAGTTGGAATCCAAAAAGAGATTCTGATTGACCAAGGCACCTCGTTTATGTCACGTACACTGAATGAACTGTATGGGTTGTTGGGTATTAAGCCAATCCGCACCAGAGTGTATCACCCACAAACGGACGGTTTAGTTGAACGGTTCAATCGCACCCTCAAGAATATAATTTAAAAATTCGTAAGTGAGGACGCACGTAATTGGGATAAGTGGCTCGAACCCTTGTTGTTTTCAGTGCGAGAGGTCCCACAAGCCTCCACGGGGTTCTCCCCGTTTGAATTGTTATATGGGCGTAAGCCACGTGGCATTCTAGATGTGCTGCGGGAAAATTGGGAGGAGGGACCAAGTAAAAATGAAATCCAATACGTTATTGACCTGCGCACAAAACTCCACACACTCACCCACCTAACCCAGGAGAATTTGTGGCAGGCCCAAGAACGACAAACCCACCTGTACGACAAGGGTACGCGCCTCAGGGAGTTCGCACCGGGAGATAAAGTACTCATACTGTTGCCCACATCGAGCTCCAAATTAGTCGCCAAGTGACAAGGACCCTTTGAGGTCACACGGCGAGTCGGGGATGTTGACTATGAGGTGAGGTGAGCGGACAGGGGTGGGGCGCTACAGATTTACCACCTCAATCTGCTCAAACTCTGGAACGAGGAGGTCCCTGTGGCGTTGGCATCAGTGGTTCCGGAGAAGGCAGAGCTGGGGCTGGAGGTTCAAACGGGAACATTGGCATCATGTACTTCTCCGGTCCCCTGTGGAGACCACCTCTCCCTGACCCAACTCGCGGAGGTTGCCCAGTTGCAGACCAAGTTTTCAGACATGTTCTCGCCCCTGCCCGGCCGCACTAACCTCATAGAGCACCACATTGAGATGCCCCCGGGAGTGGTAGTGCATAGCCGCCCTTATAGGCTACCCGAACACAAGAAAAAAGTGGTTCGGGAAGAACTCGAGGCCATGCTCGAAATGGGCATCATCGAGGAGTCCCACAGTGACTGGAGCAGCCCGGTGGTCTTGGTACCCAAGGCCGACGGGTCGGTCCGGTTCTGTGTAGACTATAGAAAGTCAACGCGGTGTCTAAATTCGATGCATACCCAATGCCTTGTATTGATGAGTTGCTCGATCGACTAGGCACGGCTTGCTTTTACTCAACACTGGATTTAACAAAGGGTTATTGGCAGATCCCTTTGACTCCATTATCCGGAGAAAAAATGGCCTTTTCCACACCGTTCGGCTTACACCAGTTTGTCACACTTCCTTTTGGGCTGTTTGGGGCACCCGCTACGTTTCAGTGGCTGATGGATAGGGTCCTCCGCCCCCACGCCACCTATGCGGCCGCCTACCTTGACGACATCATTATCTATAGTAATGACTGGCCGAGGTACCTCCAACATCTGAGGGCCATCCTCAGGTCGCTGAGGCGAGCGGGTCTCACAGTCAACCCGAAGAAGTGTGCGATTGGGCAGGTGGAAGTACGGTATCTGGGCTTCCACTTGGGCAATGGGCAGGTGCGTCCCCAAATTAAAAAGACAGCGGCAATTGCGGCCTGCCCGAGGCCCAAGACCAAAAAGGGGGTGAGACAGTTCCTGGAGCTGTCTGGCTATTATCATAGGTTTATACCTAATTATTCGGATGTCACCAGCCCACTGACTGATCTGACTAAAAAGGGGGCACCAGATCCGGTCCAGTGGACGGAGCCATGCCAGCGGGCTTTTTCTGAGGTAAAGGCTGCACTGTGTGGGGGGCCACTTTTACATTCCCCTGACTTTTCTCTCCCCTTTATGTTACAGACGGATGCGTCGGACAGATGGCTGGGGGCTGTTTTGTCCCAGGAGGTGGAGGGGGAGGACCGCCCAGTGTTGTATATCAGTAGGAAGCTGTCAGTGCGTGAGGGGCGCTACAGCACCATTGAAAAGGAGTGCCTAGTGATCAAGTGGACAGTCCTCGCCCTCTGTTACTACCTGCTGGGATGCCCTTTCACCCTCTGTTTGGATCACGCGCCCCTCCAGTGGCTCCACTGCATGAAGGATGCAAACGCGCGGATCACCCGTTGGTATCTGGCACTCCAACCCTTCAACTTCAAGGTGATCCACAGGCTGGGGGTGCAGATGGTCGTGGCGGACTTCCTCTCCGGTCAAGGGGGGGGGAGGCAGCTGCAGGCCGGACAGCTGCCCGGCCTGAGTCGGGCGGTGGGGGTATGTGGCAGCGGGGGCGTGGTCAAGCGTCGGTCTGTGACCGGAGGGCAGAGTCAGGGAAGGTAAGTGGCAGAATCACTGCACCTGATGTTAATTAATGTGTTTGTGTGTCTTCCCCAGTGACCGCGCCCTATTTAAGGAGAGAGAGCGAGAGCAGAGGGAGCTCTCTCCCCAACCAGACGACTGGAGTGTGTGCGTGCATGTGTGGCTGAGAGAGTGAAAGTTTACTGAAAAGTAAAAATAAAAGAGTTTGTGAACTCAGTTCTGGCCTGCCGTCCTTCTGTGCTCCACCCACCCATATGAACTGCTACACAGACATTTAAAAACATTTCATCTTCCTCCTTCCTTTTTTTTGTTTTATATCGACATTATTATTTTTAATACTATTATTATTTATCTTTAATCTAGGCGGCAGGGTGGTGTAGTGGTTAGCGCTGTCGCCTCACAGCAAGAAGGTCCTGGGTTCGAGCCCCGGGGCCGGCGAGGGCCTTTCTGTGCAGAGTTTGCATGTTCTCCCCGTGTCCGCGTGGGTTTCCTCCGGGTGCTCCGGTTTCCCCCACAGTCCAAAGACATGCAGGTTAGGTTAACTGGTGACTCTAAATTGACCATAGATGTGAGTGTGAATGGTTGTCTGTGTCTATGTGTCAGCCCTGTGATGACCTGGCGACTTGTCCAGGGTGTACCCCGCCTTTCGCCCGTAGTCAGCTGGGATAGGCTCCAGCTTGCCTGCGACCCTGTAGAAGGATAAAGCGGCTAGAGATAATGAGATGAGATGAGATAAATGGATGCAGTAGCCCTATTAAAAGGAGGAAGATAATATCATTTTTGAAAAGCAATCAGGCAAACATTGTTATGATACAGGAAACCCACATGCAAGGTTTAGAGGCAGAGAAGTTTAAAGTGGGATGGGTGGGACATCTATTTCATAGTTCATTTTCAAACAAACATAATGGTGTTATGATTCTGGTCCACAAGAATGTAAGCTTCATTTTACTAAAAGAAACTAAAGATGCAGAGGGAAGGATTATCTGTGTTGAAGCTGTGGTCGAAGGAGTGCCTCTTGTATTATGCAACATATATGCACCTAATAAGGGAGATCCCAATTTTTTTCACGAGGTAAATAAAATATTAGGAGACACTGAGGGTGAAATTGTTTTAGCTGGGGATTTTAATGAGGTTATGGACCCAATACTGGATAAGAGTTCATTTAGACCTCCTCTCATGACTAAGGAGAGAGAGGCCTTGCATATGTTGAATAGAGATGTGGGGCTAATTGATATATGGAGGCTGACAAACCCAAATGTGAAGGATTTCACCTTTTTCTCCCACTGCCATAAAACCTATTCTAGAATAGATCTTTTTCTAATAAGCAAATCACTAGCAGACAATGTGGCTGACTGTAACATAAAGACAATTTCCCTTACAGATCATGCACTAGTTGAGCTATTTATTAAGGCCAATCTGAAAACTGAAAGGAGAGGCAGATGGAGATTAAATACTGGATTATTGTCGGACTCAACCTTCAGAAAGACAATAGAAGAAGACCTAAAAACCTTTTTTGAGATTAACATCAGTAGCACTGAAGAAATGACCACTGTATGGGAGGCCTCAAAGGCATTTATCAGAGGAAAATTTATAGCACAAGCCGCCAAAAATAAAAGAGAGAATCTTACCAAGATTAACGATTTAGAAAAGGAAATAAAAGACAAGGAATTAGATTTGTCAAGACACTTTTCGGACGGGAAATTTCAAGACCTTTGTAAGCTTAAATACTCTTTACATGAGATCTATAATAAAAAAGTAGAATATGCACTTTTTAGATTAAAGACAAATTATTATGAAGGTGGGGAGAAAATGGATAAATTATTAGCCAGACAGTTAAAGGTCAACTAAGTTAAAAAATTAACTTTCATAATATGTTTATTCTTACCTAAAAACACAAAACCCGACTTGGAAGTAAAGCAAGAAAGCTGTTCTTCTCAAAATCGTATATTTTTAGTGAAGTTACAAAATATCCCTTTCTGATTGGACAACAGGTGATGACGTATGTTTCAGAATACAATGCAGAAAGTACCTGAAGAAGTCCCTGCAGTTTTTGTGGAAATGATCGATAAGGATCGAAATAAAAGGGACACATTGTGTTGTGCATTGTTTTCCATTGTGTCACGAAAGGTGTAGGCCTGTGTAGCAAATAAGATGTTATTTCAACGCCCTGATTTGTAGGTTGACTATTTTCATTCCGTGACACAGGTGCACATGCTCTGCCTGTGCGTCAATGCCGACTGCCGTCGAATCAGTGTGCTGCAGAGAGATCCCCGAAGTGGCTGCAAAAATACAAGCCTACAATGAGCAACAGAATGCACAACTAGAGTGCATCACGTCTCACCCAGGCTTTCAAACAGTCTGCCTGGATAGATGGGTACTGGAGACAGCACACTACCAGTATGTGCAGCAGTATGGTGCAGTGTTCGAACTATGCAGATATTTTCGGGGGGTCCCTTTTTTTCCCTTGGGGGGGTGCGCTTGCACTTGTCTCAGAGCGCGGATCTCCAAACGCATGAGAAGCCTATCTTACGCACATATCACGCGGACTCCACACCTCCACACACGCATCGCGTCTGAAGTCATAACTCATCAGGGGAAATCGTGTCCGCATTGGCATGTTCAAAAAACAACCACGCGTCAACAATGATACCACATGCAAGAAAAAAAAAAACAGTCAGGCTACTCAACACATCTGATCCACAGCAGCACCAAAGCATCACTGGAAATCATGTCAACAACCAATCTTCCACAACACTTCGGATATGCAAATGCTTCCCATTACACACGATTGCTATGTCAATAAACATCATTTTGCCAATATTTTAGAGACCCCCCCAACATTTCCCAAATCATGTTTTCAAGGGATCTCATGTCTGTTTCAGGGGATCTCGGATCCCCCGAGTACCCCCGTAGTTCAAACGGTGATGGTGGGCATGCAAGGCAGGATCCATCTGAAAATGAGTGAGTTGTCCCCCTAGAATTCTGATTGGTAACAAAAGTGCCGAGATTTCATGTATTGCTGCAGCTAAAGTCATCACTGCTGTAGTAAAATAATAATAATAAAACCACACACAAAGTAAATTCACAAAGTACATTGCATTCACAGGAAATTCAGACATACTGCATATCAGCAGCTGGCTAGATGGTGCTGGGAGTACCTAGGCCGTCATGTTCGCGTTCCACTGCCATCCTGTGCAGTCACAAAGATCCTGGAGACATTCCCATCCACTGAATATACAGGTTTCCAGGATGTGGTGTAATGGATTCCAGGATGTGGTGTTTCCAGGATGTGGTGGCAAATAAAGACGTTTGAATGTATACTTGAATCAGATTTATTTGTTCTAATGCATTTGTTAACCCTATAACAAAGACAAACCAGAGGTCCAAAGACCTGGGAAAAGGATTCACACAGCAATCCTTCCCAATCCAGTGTGGAAACATTATATGTCCATAATCAACACTAACACTTGCCTGAAATAACCTCAGCAATGATAACAAAAAAAAGTTGAAGAATAAATATGTATGGTGTTGAAACAGAACTGAAAAAGTTTTCAAAGACCCAAAAAGGCAAAAGATCATACATGACACACATTTGCCCATCAAAAGTTTCTCTGATGTGTACATACAGCACAATACAATCATTTTTTGGAAAATCGGCTGTGATGGCATCGGATTATCTCCTCTTTGGGGGGGTACACATGGCCGCTGCTCAAAGGTGGTGGTGATGGCTGCCTCTCTGGTGGTGAAGTGTCAAAGTCTTGCTCCGATACATCAGCCATGAGTTCCTCAACATAGGCTACACACATTAAAAAAACGTGTCAAACATTCAAAAGAAGATTACTGCTTTTAGTTTTGGTGGGCTGTCTGTTTTGTAACACTAGGTAAAGCGTTTTACAAATCAGTGCAAAGCCAATATGTGACAGATGTATGGGGGAAATCACAACCTACATAATGTGACATTTTCTACCTTTGACTTACAGTAGTTGCATGGTTCTTTGACTGGCTTAGCTGAAGCACTTCCTGGCTTGTACTTTGGTTTTCGAATACTATAGCGAAGGTCCCCTTTACTTGTCCTTGCCTGCTCTCTGTCACTGTTTGCGTTGTAGTGTAGTGCTGCCAAATGAATCCTGAGATAGAAATGACAGGAAAGAAACAATGATTTTGTTGATGCTGTTAATATTGATACTGAATGTGATGTTATCTATTATCAGCATGAAAACAGCAACATTCTGAGTTATCAAGATTAGCGAGAGGTATGAACTTACCTGCTGAGGATGCCATGATATCTGTACGACTTCATTTTTGGCGCAAATTTTTTGATGGTTTCATCTTTGGGGAAGCGATGAAAGCTTACCCCGTCTTTATATGTATTGCCACAACCTGCGATTATACACCGAGTAGGCATGGCTGGGGACTGTAGGCAAAAACTCTGGACTCAGTCTTTGTAAGTAACTAAATCAACTCAAATTACTTTTCGCACTTCAGTCCAGGTGCAATGACTATGCCACCGTGTTATTCTGAAACATACGTCACGAGGTCGCGTGACCTATCTCGTGCTCGTAAGTTTATTTTTTGAAGGGTGGAGCTTTGGGTCCTGAAAAACAGATGAAATACAGCTTTCCAGCAATTAGTGCACATTCACAAAATCACGCTCAGAAATGTAAGGTATCTCTCTGGATACACGAAAACACATTTGGATCACCGTGGAATTTTGTTTTTTTAACTTAGTTGACCTTTAAAGGAAAAAATCTCTGCTAACACCGTACCAGTTATAAAACAGGGGGACACGCAGTTTTTTGCTACTAAAGATATAAATAGAATATTCCAACAGTATTATGAGAAGCTATACACATCCTCCATGTCTCCTGATGCCTCACAAGAAGATATAAAACAGTTCCTCCTAAATATAGATGTGCCCAAGCTCTCACCTCTTGAAGCAGCAGGTCTGGAATCACCCATAACTGAGGCTGAAATAAGGAATGCAATTTCTTCAATGAAAAACGGGAAGTCTCCAGGTTATGACGGACTCCCTGTGGAATATTATAAAGCCTTTGCCGATATTGTTGTTCCAGTACTAGAGAGGGTGTACCAGGAGATTTTTGATAAGGGTTGTGTGGCCCTGACTTTTAATGAAGCGGTAATCTCATTAATTCCTAAAACAGGTAGAGAGGTAACAGATCCCTCCAATTTTAGACCTATAAGTCTCCTTAATCTTGATTGTAGGATTCTCACAAAAATTTTAGCGACACGTTTACAATTGGTCTTACCAAGTATCATCCACCCAAACCAGGTAGGCTTCATGAAAAATAGGACCTCAACCGATAATGTTAGACTTCTGTTACATCTAATGTGGCTGAGTCGATCCCAAAATGTCCCCATAGCTGCCATTTCTTTAGATGCAGAGAAGGCCTTTGATAGGGTGGAATGGCAGTTTCTGTTCTCCACCCTATCTCATTTTGGCTTCCACTCTAACTTCATCAAATGGGTAAAAATGCTGTATAAAGAACCCAAAGCAGCAGTGATGGCAGATGGAATAATCTCCCCCTTCTTTAATTTGACCCGAGGAACTAGACAGGGATGCTCGTTGAGCCCGTTATTGTTCATTATCTTTTTGGAGGTTCTGGCAGTGTTTGTAAGAGCACACCCTGGAATAAGAGGAGTAAGGGGAGGAGGCAATGAACATAAATTATTGTTATATGCCGATGACATTCTGGCAGTGGTATCTGAGCCTTTAAGTTCTCTGCCACATCTGATGGACACTATGCAATCCTTTTCAAAATTCTCGGGCTACTCCATCAATTGGAGCAAATCTGAGGCAATGCCTCTCTCCAAGCTATGCATTTCATCTATGGTGGAGAAGTTTAATTTTAGGTGGGTACGAGAGGGGATGAAGTATCTTGGCATCAAACTTTGAGGATATAGACAAAATAATGGTGCTGAACTTTAACCCCTTACTCCAGAAGATAAAAACAAACCTTGACAAGTGGGGAAAACTAAAACTGACTTTAATGGGAAAAATTAATATCATAAAAATGATAGTTGCCCCACAGTTTAGCTATGTGGCAATGATGTTACCAATTAATATACCATCCACTAATTTAAAACAACTGGACGATGTAATAAAAAAATTTTTGTGGGGTGGAAAAAGACCACGAATTAAACTGAAAAAGTTATGTGCGCATAAAGAGGAGGGAGGGTTAGGCCTCCCAGATTTCAGGTTGTATTATTTATCTTTTGAGATGGCCAAAATAGCAAAATATTGGCACACTGCTGAGAATGAAGCAGCCTGGATGGAGGTAGAAAAGGAGATATGCTTACCTTTCCAACCCATTCAAGTATTCTCACAAAAAAGAACTAACATTACAAATCCAATACTTATACACTCAAAAGATGTTTGGACCAGAGTACATAAATTGTTTAAACTTACACACACTCTACAAAGTTATTCATCATTGTGGTATAATCCTAATGTATGTATTGGGAAGAAACCTATATACTAGAAACAGTGGCACTCTAAAGGTTTAAGCACCATTAATGATTTATTTGAAGAGGGGGTGTTTTCATCATATGAAAAGATGTTACAGAAATTCAATCTGGAGGGAAACGATAACTTTTGGAAATTTCTGCAAATGAGAAGTTGTATTACCTCAAAATCATACAATATTACTGATAATGTGGTGACAGATTATATGAAACTCCCACCTAGAAAAAGGAAAGCTTCACAATTTTACAAAATTACTAACTCTTCTCTTAACAATGACTCTAACCACTTAAAGATGATCTGGCAGAGGGACCTTGGTGGAGAGATCGAAAGTGATAGATGGGCAATAATTGTGGCTGATTGTGGTAAATATGTGAGAGAGGCAAGGGGTAAACTTACACAGTACAACGTATTGCACAGGTATTATTACACACCATCCAGACTGTATAGGATGAAATTACAAGGTGATGACTTATGTTGGAAATGCAAAGAGTATACTGGAACCCTCCTTCACTGTATGTGGGAATGTGTCTTAATCAGAACTTTTTGGACTAAGATCCTAATTATTTTAAGTAACTGGCTCGGAGCAGAAGTCCCCTCATGTCCAGGGCTGTGCTTATTGGGGGACAGATCTCAGCGACCTAAAATAACTAAATGTAATTTCTCTGTAATCTCAGCTGGTACAACAACAGCATGTCGGATCATTTTAAGACATTGGAAGACGTCAAAAATTCCACAGGTGAAAGAATGGGTCTGTGCAATGACTGAAACTGCATCCTATGAATGTATGCTTAGCAGATTGAGTGATGATGGGAAAGAGGGGGGGACCCCGTGGGAAGGGTTTTGGGATTACATAAAGATAAATGATGACCCCCACGAAGAATCAATTTTTTTTTTGAGATCTTATGATACTGTACACCACAGTAACATGCCTATATGAAATATGTGAGTGTATGAGGTACCTGTGCTCATCATCTTAGTTTTCTGCTACCTGTTTTCTCTTCTTTTTGTCTGTTTGTTTATTTATTTATTTTATATGATGTGCTAAGTCTGTTGCTAGAATCGTTTCTTGATTATATATACACATGTATGTATATACACATATACATATATATATATATATACTGTATATATATATATATATATATATATATATATATATATATATAGCCCTTTTTTGTATGGAGAAAAATGTCATGTACCAAGCCTGTGAAAAGTTTAATAAAAACTTGAATTCAAAAAAAAAAAAACATCTCTAAAGAGTTTGGACTCCACCAATCCACAGTCAGACAGATTGTGTACAAATGGAGGAAATTCAAGACCATTGTTACCCTCCCCAGGAGTGGTCAACCAACAAAGATCATTCCAAGAGCAAGGTGTGGAATAGTCAGCAAGGTCACAAAGGGTAACTTCTAAGCAACTGAAGGCCTCTCTCACATTGGCTAATGTTAATGTTCATGAGTCCACCATCAGGAGAACACTGAACAACAATGGTGTGCATGGCAGGGTTGCAAGGAGAAAGCCACTGCTCTCCAAAAAGAACATTGCTGCTCATCTGCAGTTTGCTAAAGATCACATGGACAAGCCAGAAGGCTATTGGAAAAATTTTTTGTGGACAGATGAGACCAAAATATAACTTTTTGGTTTAAATTAGAAGCGTTATGTTTGGAGAAAGGAAAACAGTGCATTCTAGCATAAGAACCTTATCCCATCTGTGAAACATGGTGGTGGTAATATCATGGTTTGGGCCTGTTTTGTTGCATCTGGGCCAGGACAGCTTGCCGTCATTGATGGAACAATAAATTCTGAATTATACCAGATAATTCTAAAAGAAAATGTCAGGACATCTGTCCATGAACTGAATTTCAATAGAAGGTGGGTCATGCAGCAAGACAACGACCCTAAGGACAGAAGTCGTTCTACCAAAGAATGGTTAAAGAAGAATAAAGTTAATGTTTTGGAATGGCCAAGTCAAAGTCCTGACCTTAATCGAATTGAAATGTTGTGGAAAGACCTGAAGCGAGCAGTTCATGTGAGGAAACCCACCAACATCCCAGAGTTGAAGCTGTTCTGTATGGAGGAATGGGCTAAAATTCCTCCAAGCCGGTGTGCAGGACTGATCAACAGTTACCAGAAACGTTTAGTTGCAGTTATTGCTCCACAAGGGGGTCAACACCAGATACTGAAAGCAAAGGTTCACATACTTTTGCCACTCACAGATATGTAACATTGGATAATTTTCCTCGATAAATAAATGACCAAGTATAATATTCTCGTCTTGTTTGTTTAACTGGGTTCTTTTTATCTACTTTTAGGACTTGTGTGAAAATCTGATTTTGTTTTAGGTCATATTTATGCAGAAATATAGATAACTCTAAAGGGTTCACAAACTTTCAAGCACCACTGTAGGCTCCTTACTTTCAGTGAAGGAAAATTGTAATGCTACAGCATAAAAAGACATCCCATACAATTGTGTGCTTTCAACCTTGTAGCAATAGTTTGGGGTAGGTCCACATGAGTATGATGATCAGTTGTTCACAAACTGTTGACCTTATGGAATACTAATTTATTAAGTTTGCAAAGAACAACTAGAATGCATCAGAAAATTTATTTATTTTTTGTACTTGCACAGCTGTGAACAATGGATGTTGAATGCCACAGATTCTAAGTTTCTTTGCATAGCCATACTCGTTTGCATAAAGAAATACTCCCAAAATCATCATATATGTCAACAACTTGCCTTTAAAAAGCCCAGTAGCCTGCTTATGGTACTCCATGTTACAGACAACATGGACTACAAAGAAGTAGTAATATTGTAGCACAAAGTACAGTAAAACAAAGTTTGCTGTTCCATGGGCTAGAGAGACACCATAGAACAATATAATCAATAGAGTCATTAGAATTTGCTCCAACAGACAACTAATTTCATATGAAGTCATCTACTTTTGGACTAGAATGCTTATCTACGCATTTCCTTCAACAAGTACTGCCAGATGAGAACCCTTAAGCTGTCAAAGTATAGAACCTCCCTTTTATCTGTAAGTTCCTAGGAAAGTTTGCACAACAATCAGACTTATTTGCATAGACTTCACATTTGCATTCAGGAGTTTATACATATAATCATGGGTTTGAATATTCTGGTAATATTGGGCTTTCAAGGATTTCTTTGAACTGATCTTTTACTGGAGAAGAATCATACATCTTCAAAAGGGGGGGAAAAAGTGTTTTCTGAAATCAACACCTGGTCAAAATTATACATACCCTCACTTAGATTATTAAATCAGTGGTGCTGGAAGTTGCTAAGGCCAAGGCCTGTTAGTTATCATGATTGACTATCACTGGTAGATTCTCTGTGCCAACATATAAAATGGTTTATTTGACAAGTACAAGGTATTGGGAGGTGTAGCCACTTTGCCAAGGTCTGGAAGAAGACCTAAACTATCACTCCACTGAAAGGAAATTGGTTCGAATGGTCAGGAACAACCCAGGAACCACCAAGGCTATGAACTGGAAGCTGCTGAAACACTGTCTACACACATTGAGAAAGAATGTGCAGAACATTTTCACAAATTATGTGAAACACTCTAGTTTGCACATTGTACCAATATGTCAGCTGTTTGAAACACATTTGTGTCATTTTAAAATGAACACAACATGTATTTGTTCACAGCATTCAACACAATGTGTGCAAACTGCTTTGCTTTAAACAGCACATAATGTGCTTAATATTACACACATATACACATCTTTGTGTTAACCTTCCTGACATTCACTGAGTGCGTTTACATGCACATAGAGAAAATCGAATTTCTGCCGTAGCTCGACTGAAACTGAAGTTCTAAATGCCATGGAAACACCTTAGCTCGGCTGAAATCGAACCGAACTGGGTTTCTCGTAATCGAGCTACGCGACCTAGATTATGCGATTGTAGCCGAGCTACTTAGTGCATGTAAACCCTACCGAGCTACGTAGTCGAGCTACTTACTTCAGCACTGCCCCTTCCGGAAGTGACGAGTGACGAGACCACAAGCGGGAAACACAACAGCCTAGGTCGGCATGACACTTCACCTTAGCCGCCACTTTATTAGGAACACTTGTGTCTGGGCATGTACGCACCCATTTCCAATTAGTTGGTAAGTTATTAGCATGTTAGCAGGCTAACAATTAATATGTTCACCATTACAGATCAACTTCAACTTAGTGGCCATTTTATTAGGAACACTTCTGTTCGTACATACAAACACTCTTCTTGTGAACACGGAACTGATAACTTTGTTTATACTCTTGAATAGCTCTTCTTCATGACGACAACCAGAAGGGTACCAACACGATGGGGCGTGTAGCGCCACCTGTGGCTCAGGTGCACAATGTACCTCACATTTCCTTGTGTGCACACCTCGATTTCCTTGTGTGCATGTAGGATTGGATTTCTCTGGCACCCCTGCTGGGACCCTTAGCTCGATTACCGACAGTAGCTCGATTTGGATGTGCATGTAAACGCACTGACTGTGTTAAAATCATTCACATAGTGAATGTGTCAAAATTAACACAAGCTTTGTCCTAAAATTCACCCATTAATGTGTAAGTATTTAACACAGTTTGTGTCAGTTTTCCTTTCTAAGAGTACAGTCAAGTGAGTTGTACATCACCATTGACTAAGAGGCTGCCCTCCAAGAAAAAAGTCCCTACTCCAAAATTGACACCTGCAAGCTCAACTAAAGATTGCAGCTGACCACATGGACAAAGAAAAAGCCTTTTCTGGAGGAAAGCTTTATGGTCAGATAAGATGAAGTTTGAGTTGTTTTGCCACCATGAGCAGAGGTATGTTTGGAGGAGTAAAGGTGAGGTATTCAACCCCAAGAACACTGTACCAACTGTTTAGCAACTGTTAAGCATGATTAAATGGATGGAATAATGATGATTGAAACTTGGACACAATCAGGTGCTCCAAGAGGACAAATGACCCCAAACACATCAAAGCTGGTTGTGGAATAGATAAAGCAGGTTAACGTTCAGCTTTTGGAATTGCCTTCCCAAAATCCTGACCTCAACCTGACCAAAAGTATGCTTGCTTAAAAGGTGGGTCCATGCCAGGAAAACAACTAATTTAACTGAACTCTACTAATCCTGCCAATAAGATTGGTAAAATATACAATGAGAATTCTGCCAGAAGCTTATTGATTGCTACTAAAAGCATCTCAAAGTGAAACTTGCTATGGGACATTTAATCAAATATTAGGTGCACTGTATGTATAAATTAGTCTGTTGGACGGCACGGTGGTGCAGTGGTTAGAAATGTCACCACATAGCAAGAAGGTTCCAGGTTCAAATCTCATAGTTGACAGGGGCCTTTCTATGTGGAGTTTGCATGTTCTCCCCATGTCTGGGTCGGTTCCCTCCAGGTGCTCTGGTTTCCTCCCACAGTTCAAAGACATGCAATAAAATACCCAGGAACTGGGGTTGCACAATCCAGTGCATACTTAGTGCCGGTCCTAAGCCCAGATAAATTGGGGAGAGTTGTGTCAGGAAGGGCATCCGGTGTAAAAACCTATGCAAAATCAAATATGCAGATCATGACGATCTGCTGTGGCGCAATCGGAAAAAGATGCATAATTTTGCATAATTTTGATCCTGTATTGATTTTCGATAACCCAAAACTTGTGCACCAAATTATTTTTCCCTCTATTCAAGATATATATTACGCAATCATTCTTCTCGAAAAAAAAGGACAGTTCAGAGAAATCATTGAAGCCCAATGTTGTCATGACATGTCTATAATGAGTGTATGTAAACATCTGACAGCAACAGTGGCATGGAAACTGGCAAAAGTATTTGAATATAAATATTGCATTCTTTAATTTATACACAACGTTGAATAAATTTTCCCTGTGTTGTATTTAAGAAATTTACATTTTTTTATCTGTACTTTTAAATAGGTAGGGGTAAGAGTTCCAGTTAAAAAACCTCATAACCAAGATTTTAGATTTTAAAATTTGAGAACCCCATGAGTAAGCAGGGGGTACAGGTGTCCCATTAACGCTGCTAGTGAGTTAAAATTGGCAATTTGAGGTTGTAATACTACGAAAGTTCAAAGGGGTGAAAATTTATGAAATCAGGACAGCTTTTCAATATTTTGATGCAAAGTCTTTATTATTGCTACACTGAAACTATTAGTTCCTGTCCTTTGTGTCTTTTGTAAACCTTTTGTATCTACCAACTACCTGTAAAAAAAAAGAAACATTTAAGTATGCCCAGAAGGTTGCCTACCAGCACTGAGGAGGACATTATGGACTGTGGGGTGCCATGACACGATGCCAACCCGCTTGGAGTGCCCCTCTAACACTACCATGGGCTCTGAGAGTGGAGCAGTGAGTCCATTCTCTGGGATCTGCCACACCTGAGGAGGCAATAAAAAAAATGCAGTGCAGCACCTTAAATCAGTTTACTCTGTACAGCCTGGATTGTGCCTACAGAGCTTTTTTCTGTGTTCAAATCACAACCCTGATTCCAAAAACATTAGGACACTGTAGAATGTAAATAAAAACAAAATGCAACGATTTGAAAGTCCTTTTCAACATATACTTAATTGAATACAATACTAAACAAGACATTTAACATACAAACTGATAACATTCATTATTTTTGTAAATATACAGTGGTGCTTGAAAGTTTGTGAACCCTTTACAATTTTCTATATTTCTGCATAAATATGACCTAAAACATCATCAGATTTTCATACAAAGTCCTAAAAGTAGATAAAGAGAATCCAGTTAAGCAAATGAGACAAAAAATATTGCACTTGGTCATTTATTTATTGAGGAAAAGGATCCAATATTACATATCTGTGAGTGGCAAAAGTATGTGAACCTTTGCTTTCAGTATCTGGTGTGACCCCCTTGTGCAGCAATAACCGCAACTAAACATTTCCGGTAACTGTTGATCAGTCTTGCACACCGGCTTGGAGGAATTTTAGCCCATTCCTCTGTACAGAGCAGCTTCAACTCTAGGATGTTGGTGGGTTTCCTCACATGAACTGCTCGCTTCAGGTCCTTCCACAATATTTTAATTGGATTAAGGTCAGGACTTTGACTTGGCCATTCCAAAACATTAACTTTATTCTTCTTTAACCATTCTTTGGTAGAACGACTTCTGTGCTTAGGGTCATTCTCTTGCTGAATGACCCACCTTCTCTTGAGATTCAGTTCATGGACACATGTCCTGACATTTTCCTTTAGAATTCACTGGTATAAATCAGAATTCATTGTTCCATCAATGACGACAAGCCGTCCTGGCCCAGATGCAGTAAAACAGGCCCAAACCATGATATTACCACCACCATGTTTCACAGATGGGATAAGGTTCTTATGCTGGAATGCAGTGTTTTCCTTTCTCTAAACATAACGCTTCTCATTTAAATCAAAAAGTTCTATTTTGGTCTCATACGTCCACAAAACATTCTTCCAATAGCCTTCTGGCTTGTCCACGTGATCTTTAGCAAACTGCAGATGAGCAGCAATGTTCTTTTTGGAGAGCAGTGGCTTTCTCCTTTCAACCCTGCCATGCACACCATTGTTGTTCAGTGTTTTCCTGATGGTGGACTCATGAACATTAACATTAGCCAATGTGAGAGAGGCCTTCAGTTGCTTAGAAGTTACTCTGGCGTCCTTTGTGACCTCACCGACTATTCCACACCTTGCTCTTGGAGTGATCTTTGTTGGTCGACCACTCCTGGGGAGGGTAACAATGGTCTTGAATTTCCTCCCTTTGTACACAATCTGTATGACTGTGGATTGGTGGAGTCCAAAACCTTTAGAGATGGTTTTGTAACCTTTTCCAGCCTGATGAGCATCAACAAGGCTTTTTCTGAGGTCCTCAGAAATCTCCTTTGTTCATGCCATGATACACTTCCACAAACGTGTTGTGAAGATCAGACTTTGATAGATCCCTGTTCTTTCAATAAAGCAGGGTGCCCACTCACACCTGATTGTCATCCCACTGATTGAAAACACCTGACTCTAATTTCACCTTCAAATTAACTGCTAATCCTAGAGGTTCACATACTTTTGCCACTCGCAGATATGTAATATTGGATCATTTTCCTCAATAAATAAATTACCAAGTATAATATTTTTGACTCATTTGTTTAACTGGGTTCTCTTTATCTACTTTTAAGACTTGTGTGAAAATCTGATGATGTTTTAGGTCATATTTATGCAGAAATATAGAAAATTCTAAAAGATTCACAAACTTTCAAGCACTACTGTACACTCATTCTCAATTTGATGCCTGCAACATGTTCCAAAAAAAGTTGTGACGGGGCAACAAAAGACTGGGAAAGTTGTGGAATGCTCAAAACAAACCTGTTTGGAGCATTCTACAGCTAAACAGTTTAACTGGTGTTTGGAAAGGCTCAGCTGCTCACAACAAAGATGGGGAAGCTTCATCACATTGTGAACAAGAATGCTCTCACAGCACAATGTCCCCCGTTGGCAACTAGACCATATCTCTGGTAAAATGCAACTGAATTGAACCAAATTGCAATATGCGCATTACTGACATTATAACAAAGAATCCTGTCAAGTTTTGTGAAATTCCTCCAAAAACTGTGACAGGAGTTGAGTTCAGAAAGTGAGTACCCTTCCCGGGATGGACAGATGGATGGACATCGCCACAACATAATCCCCCCTTCGGGTCTTTCAGCCAGCGGGGAGTAAAAATTGTGAGGGAAGTTGATTTCAGAAAGCAAGCGCACCTTGATGAAATTGCCAAAGTACAAGTTTGTTAATAATCAACGGCATAACTCTGGTAAAATTTGCCCAAATTAAACAAAATTTCAACATGTGTATAGCTATCATATAACAAAGCCTTTTGCCAAGTTTGGTGAAATTCCTCCACAAATTGTGAGAGAAGTTGATTTCAGAAAAACGTGCACCCTCATGAAATTGTCAAAGTACAAGTTATTTAATCAAGGGTCAAAACTCTGGTAAAATTTTCACAAACGAAATTAAATCAACATGTGTATTACCGTCATATAACAAGGCCTTTTGCCAAGTTTCATGAAATTCCTCGAACAATTGTGAGAGAAGTTGAGTTCAGAAGGAAAAACACACTCATGAAATTGTCAAATTATAATTTTGTTAATCAAGGGCTGTAACTCTGGTAAAATGTGACCAACTTTAACGAAATTAAAGTATGCGTATTACTGACATGTAACAAAGAATCCTGGCAAGTTTTGTGAAATTCCTCTAAAAATTGTGAGAGGAGTTGATTTCAGAAGGTGAGCGCCCTTCTTGGGATGGACGGACAGACGGACATCGCCACGACAGAATCCCTCTTCAGGCCTTTTGGCCAGCAGGGGATAAAAACTGCATGGGCAAATAGTCCATTTGGGGATTAGTGCAATTTTGGGATTTCATGCGAGACAATCCATATCATCAAAAGATTCAGAGAATTCAGAGAAATCTCTGCATGTAAGGGGAAAGGCCAAAAACTAACACTGAAAACCCGTCACCTTTGATCCCCCAGGTGGCACTGCATTAAAAACTGACATGATTGTATCAAAGGATATTACTACCTGGACTCAGGAATACTTTGGAAGACTGTCAGAGTGAGCACAGTTCATTGACTCATCTCCAAATGGAAAGTGAAAGCCAACTATGAACAACATCCAGAAAAGGCACCAAATTCTCTGGGCCCCGAGCTCATTTGAGCAGGACTGATCCAAAGTGGAAAAGGTGTGCTGTGGTCTGAGGCAGTCTACATTTTGAACCATTTTTGAAAATCATGGACATCATGTCCTCCAGGCTAAAGAGGAAAAGGACCATCCAGATTGTTACCAGTACAAAGATCAAAAGCTTAGGAGACGGACCTAAGTTACGGGTTACGGACCGGTTATGTCACTTCCTCTGGCAGGAAATTTCGGAAAGGCAGTGAGGTGAGGAAAGGACTCTTCAAACATTTTTCCGAATTGGATGGATTTTTTGGTGAATTATGCCACCAAAAAAGAACTTTACAGCCGAGGAAGGTGAGGACATTAAAAAAAGTCACTCGACTTTCTGGCAGAAGAAGTTTCTGTTATTAAACAGCAACAGAAAACCATCATGGACCTGGTAACGGAAGTAAAGTCGCTCAGGCTGCAGAACGCCAAGAAGGAGCAGCGTCTCGCCTACCTAGAAAGCAGAGTTGCTGAATTAGAACAGTACACCAGGATGAACGACGTCATCGTCACTGGGATTCAGATTAAACCCCGGTCATATGCAAAAGCAATGACAAGGGAGGGAGAATCTGACGAACTGGGCAGCAACTCCGTGGAGCAACAAGTGTCGGCATTCCTACATTCGAAGGGAATTGATATTGATTGCAACAACGTTGAGGCCTGCCACATTCTACCCAGGAGAGACAAGGAAAACACTGCCATCATCATGAGATTCATCAGCCGGAAACATAATGCTACACTGCTGAAACAAGGAAGGAAACTGAAAGGTACAAACGTCTACATCAACGAGCACCTGACAAAATGCAATGCTGACATCGCCAGAAAAGCATGACATCTGAAGAAGGAAAATAAAATTCAATCTACATGGATCACCAACTGCAAAGTATTCATCAAGCTGAACGGTACACCAGAGGATGCGAGAGTTCTGGTCATACGGAACAGCGAGGACTTGGACAAATACCAGTGATGCTATCGGGACTGTACGGTAATCAATACCGATGTGACACTACACCAAACTCAACCATGACACACACCGAAATAACTCCTTCATCCATTACCCGGAACACTACTCGGCTCACGCAATTGCTTGTTGATTATAAAAACCTGGAACTGAAACCACATGAATTCACCGACCATAAACTATTGGATACAGAAAATGACATAGACCCGGACAATAACTTTTCTCAACCATTAATGACAATTGCCACTATTACACAGAGGAACAGTACAATCAGTCCACTAAGGCTGTAGGAAAATTATCAATAATACACTTCAACAGCAGAAGCATGTACGCTAATTTCAAACACATCAAGAAATACTTAAGTCAGTTTACTCATCCATTCAGCATAATTGCCATATCAGAGACCTGGATTGACCTGGAGAAAGGAGTAGATTTTGAACTGGCTGGATATGAATTTAATTATATAAATAGGAAAAATAAAGGTGGAGGAGGAGTGGTGGTGTATGTGGAATGTAATTTGAATTATAAGTTAATAGATGGCATGACAGCAGTGATTGATAACTTATTAGAATGTTTAACAATCGAAATTAATATTGAAAAAAGTAGAAATGTATTAATTAGCTGTATTATAGTGCGCCAGAAACTAGTATAGAGGCGTTTAAGGACTGGGTAGAAAAGACATTTACAGTAGATAATAAAGTTATCTTCATTTGTGGGGATACTAATATTGATCTGTTGAACCCTAATAAGCACAGTATGACTGAGGAATTTATTAATACCATGTACAGTATGAGTCTCCACCCAAAAATTACCAGACCCACCAGAATTACTGACCATAGTGCTACCTTAATAGATAATATATTTACCAATGATATAGATAATAACATTATAAGTGGAATATTAATCAATGATATTAGTGATCATCTACCAGTTTTTACAATTTATGACTGTAATCATAAGAGAAATGTGACAGACCATAAACTTAAGTATAGAAGAGTTAGGACTGAGGAAGCCATGTTTGCATTAAATAATGATTTATTAATACAAGACTGGGAATCAGTTTATATAGAGAATAGCATTGATAGAGCATATGATAACTTTTTAAGTATATTCAAATTATTATATGATAAAAATTGCCCACTGAAGCAATATAGTACAAAACAAAACTATAATGACCACCCTTGGATTACTAAGGGATTACAAAATGCCTGTAAGAAGAAAAACACTCTATATAGAGAATTTATTAAATTAAGAATCAAAGAGGCAGAAAATAAATAAAAAAATATAAAAACAAGTTAACGAGTATCATAAGGAGATGTAGGAAGGATTATTATGGTAAATTAATATATAATAGCAAAAATAATATGAAAGGAATATGGAATATATTAAATAGTATTATTAAAGATGGCTCTGGACAAATACATTACCCTAAATACTTTAATGACAAAGGTATCGAAAATTATAACATGGATGTAGTTGCTAATAGTTTTAATAATTTTTTTGTTAGGCGGCACGGTGGTGTAGTGGTTAGCGCTGTCGCCTCACAGCAAGAAGGTCCGGGTTCGAGCCCCGTGGCCGGCGAGGGCCTTTCTGTGCGGAGTTTGCATGTTCTCCCCGGGTCCGCGTGGGTTTCCTCTGGGTGCTCCGGTTTCCCCCACAGTCCAAAGACATGCAGGTTAGGTTAACTGGTGACTCTAAATTGACCGTAGGTGTGAACGTGAGTGCGAATGGTTGTCTGTGTCTATGTGTCGGCCCTGTGATGACCTGGCGACTTGTCCAGGGTGTACCCCGCCTTTCGCCCGTAGTCAGCTGGGATAGGCTCCAGCTTGCCTGCGACCCTGTAGAACAGGATAAAGCAGCTAGAGATAATGAGAATGAGAATTTTTTTGTTAATGTTGGACCAAGATTAGCTCAAAATATCTCTGATCCGGTAACAAATGATGATTGTATAGATAATATTATAAAGAGGAATTATTGTTCTATGTTTCTTACACCAGTAGATGAGAAGGAAATTATTGATATAGTTAATAAATGTAGTAATAAAATATCCACAGATTGTAATGATATTGATATGAAACTAGTGAAAACTATTATTGGGGGGATTTCTAAACCATTAACATACATCTGTAACTTGTCATTTCAAACCGGTACATTTCCAAGTAATATGAAAATAGCAAAAGTAATTCCATTGTATAAATCTGGGGACAAACACAACTTCACAAATTACAGACCTGTTTCTTTACTTCCTCAATCCTCCAAAATTCTTGAAAAACTATTCAATAACAGATTAGATAAATTCATTGAAAAATACAAACTACTCAGTGATAATAATATGGATTTAGAGCAAATAGATCAACAGAGATGGCATTAATGGAGTCAATTGAAGAAATCAGTAACTCTATAGATGATAAGAAATATGTCGCTGGGATATTTATTGACCTTCAAAAAGCTTTTGATACTATTAATCATGATATATTAATTAATAAGATGGAACAATACGGGATAAGGGGAGTTGTATTAAATTGGATAAGAAGTTATTTGAGCAACAGGACACAATTTGTGAAGTTGGATGACTCTGTCTCAGCTCGTTTGAATATTGATTGTGGTGTCCCTCAGGGGTCAGTATTGGGTCCTAAACTGTTTATTCTTTATATAAATGATATGTGCAATGTATCAAAGATATTTAAGATGGTATTATTTGCAGATGACACAAATATATTTTGTTCTGGAACAAATTTACATGAGTTAGAAAACAATCTCTTCAGAATTGTGCAGGTTAAAAAGTTGGTTTGATTGAAATAAATTATCGTTAAATCTGTCTAAAACAAAAATCATGTCATTTAATAATTATAAAATAAATAGGGCAATAAATGTACATGTAGATGGTGTTGATATTGAAAGAGTTTCTAATAATAAATGATGATAGAATTAATTGGAAATCACATATAAAATACATACTAATTAAACTATCAAGAAGCATATCTGTGTTGAGTATAGCTAAGCACTTCCTGGACTATAATTCACTCCGCGTTCTTTACTGTTCCCTGGTTTTACCATACTTAAATTACTGCTCAGTGGTGTGGGGAAATACGTATAAATGTTCACTTCATGCAATAACTATACTTCAAAAAAGAGCTATAAGAATAATTCATAGTGCTGGTTACCGAGATCATACTAATTCACTATTCTTAAATTCAAAATGTTTAAAATTCAGGGATATTATAGAATATAAGACTGCCTTAATAATGTACAAAGTAAGGAATTATAAAGTACCAAGGAATATCCAAATAATGTTCTCGGATAGAGAGGGGGGCTATAATTTTAGGGGGAAATTGAAATTTAAAATTCGCAGTGCTAGGACAATGTTAAAAATGTTCAGTATTTCTATTTGTGAAGTAAAGCTATGGAACAGTTTGAATGTGGAGCTCATGAAATGTACAACTATAAACCAGTTCAAAAAAAGGTATAAGGAACAGATCTTTATGAGTTATAGGAAGGAGGAATTACAATAACATTCTATTGATAATATAAGTGTATATATGTGGGTATGGGTACATACGGATATATATATTATATAAAATGTGAGTATTTTTGTGTATATATATATATATATATATATATATATATATATATATATATATATATATGTGCATATTTGTATATAATATATAAGCATAATATGCATAATTATGATATGGGTGTCTGTGTACGTATGGATGTGTATAGTTATAGGTATGTGTATATGTATGTATTGTATATATGTATTGTATGTGTGTATGCATAACATAAGTATCTGTATATATGATTTGATTTGGTCGATATTATACCATGTTGGTACGGTATGTCTTGGTATGTTGGTATGTTTTCTTTTTTTGTTGATTTTGTTTTCTTTTATATATATAGTTTATTATGGTGGAAAGTGACGTTTGATTAGCAGTGGTATAGAGGGTTAGGATTTGATAAGTTATTTACTTCTTCCTAATCCTTTCCAAACATTATGTTACTGCCTTGTGGCTACACTATTCTGTTTGTTTATGATGATGTTTTGATGATTGCATTTTTTATTTTTATTTTTTATTTTTGTTTTTTATATCTTCTTTACTGTTCGGAACAAAGCAACCAATCAATCAATCAAAAAAAAAAAAGTCAGCATCTGTGATGGCATGGGTGTGTGTTATAATGCTGAAAGGTATTATGTGTTTTGGCGCAACACATGCTGCTATCCCGATGACATCTTTTTTTTCAGGGACATTCCTGCTTATTCCAGCAAGTCAATGCCAAGCCATATTCTGCACGCATTACTGCACTGCTTTGTAGTAAGAGAGCGCAGGTGCTAAACTGGCCTGCCTGCTTCCCATTGAAAATGTGTGGCACATTATGAAACACAAAATACAACACTGGAGACCCCAGACTCTTTAACAACTGAAGTTGCATATCAAGTAAGAAGTTCATCAATTAATATGTCCTCAGTTCCCAAATGCTTATCGAGTGATGATAAAATGTAATTTCACACAGAAGTAAACATGGCCCTGTCAACATTTTTGGAGCATGTTGCAGGCATCAAATTCAGAAGCGTGTATATTTACCAAAAAAACAAAGTTTATCAGTTTGAACATTAAATATCTTGTCTTTGTATTGCATTCAAATGACTATAGGTCATAAAGAATTTGCTAATGTGGTGATTTTATATGCACATATGTAAACACACACACACACACACACACACACACACACACACGCACGTATCCTTAATGTAACCACACACATGTAACCACGCACACATATGCCTTGATGTCATCATATAAGCAATAATTTGGTTTATGATGATTGTATTTTGATTCATATGTAACCACACACACACACACACACACACACACACACACACACACGTTGTAACCACACACGTATTTTGATTCATATGTAACCACACACATACCTTAATGTAACCACATAAGCAATAATTTGGTTTATGATGAATGTATTTTGATTCAAAGCCAGTCATGTTGATTTTCAGTCAAGAGTTAATAAAGTTGATAGTACAAATAGACTGGTCAAAGCATTATATTGGGAGAGACCCTGAAGCATGTGTTGAACCAGAATAACCTTAAACCAGAATCAAGCCTTGTTTGGATGCATGTTACTAAAATAACCTTAAAAGCCTTGTTTGGATACATACAGCGGATATAAAAAAGTGTACACACCCCATTAAAATGATAGGTTTTGCTGATGTAAAAAAAAACAACACAATAAATAATTTCAAAACTTTTCCCACCTTTAATGTGACCTATAACCTGTACAATTCAATTGAAAAACAAATCTGTTCGAGGGAAAAATATAAAAAATAAAAAACACAATAAGCTGGTTGCATAACTGTGCACACCCTTAAACTAATACTTTGTTGAAGCACCTTTTGATTTATTTACAGCATTCAGTCTTTTGGGGTAGGAGTCTATCAGCCTGCCGCATCTAGACTTGGCAATATTTGCCCACTCTTCCTTGCAAAAGTGCTCCAAATCTGTCAGATTGCGAGGGCATCTCTTGTGCACAGCCCTCTTCAGGTCACCCCACATATTTTCAATTGGATTTAGGTCTGGGCTTTGGCTGGGCTGTTCCAAAACTTTAATTTTCTTATGGCGAAGCCATTCTTTTGTTGATTTTGATGTATGCTTGGGGTCATTGTTGTGCTGAAAGATAAAATTCCTCTTCATCTTCAGCTTTCTAGCAGACACCTGAAGGTTTTGGGCCAAAATTGACTGGTATTTAGAACTGTTCATAATTCCCTCCACCTTGACTAAAGCCCCTGTTCCAGCTAAAGAAAAACAACCCCAAAACATGATGCTGCCAACACCATGCTTCACTGTGCGTATGGTGTTCTTTTGGTGATGTGCAGTGTTGTTTTTGCGCCAAACATACCTTTTGAAATTGTGGCCAAAAAGTTCAACCTTGGTTTCATCAGACCAGAACACATTTTCCCACATGCTTTTGGGAGAGTTGATGTATTTTTATGCAAAATTTAGCCAGGCCTGGATGTTTTTCTTTGTAAGAAAAGGCTTCTGTCTTGCGACCCTACCCCACAGTCCAGACATATGGAGAATACAGGAGATTGTTGTCACATGTCATACACAACCAGTACTTACCAGAAATACCTGCAGTTCCTTCAGTGTTGCTATAGGCCTCATGACAGCCTCCCTGGCCAGTTTTCATCTTGTCTTTTCATCAATTTTGGACGGACGTCCAACTCTTGGTAATGTCACTGTTGTCCCATATTTTCTCCACTTCTTGATGACTGTCTTCACTGTGCTCCATGGTATATGTAATGCCATGGAAATGTTTTTGTACTCTTCTCCTGACTGATACCTGTCAACAATGAGACCCCTTTGATGCTTTGTAAGCTCTCTGTGAACCATGGCTTTTGCTGGAGAATGCAACTGAGTAAATGTCAGGAAAATCCTACTAAGACAGCTGAACTTTATTTGGGGTTAATCAGGGTCATTTTAACTGATGACAGGTGTGTACCCAAAATGACTGAATGCTATAATTAAATCAACAAAGGATTAGTTTAAGGGTGTGCACACTTATGCAACCAGCTTATTGTATGTTTTTTTAATGTTTTCCCCCCTAACAGATTTGTTTTTCAATTGAATTATACAGGTTATAGGTCACATTAAAGATGGGAAAAAGTATTTAAATTATTTATCGTGGTCTCATTTTTTTTACATCAGAAAACCCTATCATTTTAATGGGGTGTGTACACTTTTTATATCCACTGTATTTTCAGTTAGCACAGGTGGTCTGTTTTTGTATTAAGAACAATCAGGTAGGTCAGTCCTTAAATTAAGAACAGTGCAGTCTGCTTTGGACATATTGGGAGAGTGAGGCTGAAATGTATCCTTGTCTAGCAAGTCTAGCATTGGTGGAACACTATCAAATGGATGATTTGAGATTTGGAACCAGTTCACTCTGCAGACTGACTTGGCTTTTATTAATTGAGTTAATAAAGGTAATAAACTTTTCTGCAACCTCTTTGACTTTGAATTAGTTTTACTTGGGAGAGTTTCCATGACACTAATTATTGCATTCTGTTTTTTAATTTATTTATGTTTTACACAGCATCCCAACTTTTTTGGACTCAGGGTTGTACACTTGTAATGTTTTAAAAAATCATACCATTATCGTACAATCTTCAGACCCGCTGGCAATGACATGATCATTGTGAGGGCACCAATTGATATCCAGTACAGGGGCTGTGTGTCCACAGACAGTTGGGTAGGTCTTATCAATACGACCTGTCTGCAAAAGAAAGTGAGGAAAATTATATTCCAGCAAGCAAACAAGATTTCAAACTAAGCAGAGAAAAGAACATGCAACATGCAGGACAAGTGATCTCATCAGGACGAAAGGGATGCAGGGTGACATCCTCAGTGGAGTGGGGAGGAAGCAGCATGATGTCAATGGAGCAGAGAGGTGGAGCAACCTTCTTTCAGAAATCAGAAAGTGGAACAAAACACTCTGCAAAGTTGGTAGGTGGAGCAACACTTTTTTTCTTTTCTTTTCTTTTTTTTTTAACTGGGAGGCAGGCACAGGACAGCCAGGCAGAATGGCTCAGGAAACCAGTATGCCAGCTTGTCAGGATCAAAGTCAAGAGTTCGGGTGGTGATGTAACCTGCAAAGTCAGTAGGTATGTGGCCAGACATCCTCCTCCTCCTCCTCGTCAAAGTCAGCAGGAGCTATGATGACATCTTACACAATATCAACCTCAGGCTTGGGTCAAGAGACTGCCTTGTCGACCTCATGGTTGGACTTGGCTGGGGAAACCATTATATCAGCTTCATGCTTGAGCTTGGCTGGAGCCTTCTTTCCCTCTGTGTCTCTAGTTGTTTCTTCAGTGAAATAGCCCATGTTATGCAGACTATAGCCAAACCCCTCCAAATTTCTAGAGGAGGCTCATACATAGACAGCAGGAGCATCTTTCTCAGAAGACTGGAAGACTCACCTTTGAAATCCAGATTGTGCTGTCCTTGGGTGACAAGTTCAATGGTGAGCTGCAATAAAATGAACCTCACCCTCTCATCAGGCTGAGGGTCTACCAGTGTTGAATTCTCACTCCATCAGAATTCTACTCCCCTCATGTAAACCTCAAGTGTTACTGCTGCTGCATGACACTGTATTCTCAATTTCTACTATCCTTTCACAGATAAATCCTTGGCTGTTTTGATAACAATTGAGTTTCACTTCAGAGAACCAAGACAAACATATTGCAAATGTATTCTGCATGATATTCAGAAGTTTGAATTAATTTCAGTCAGGATACAGGAAAGCCTGCTGCCATTGAGAATGCCAGACATGTTATGGTTTGCATGCAAATGTGGAAAATAATGTTTTATTAACAAATATCAAAATGAGGTATAATTCTACCACACTCATCAAAAAACACATTATTTGAAGCAATTTTTTAAATATCCTTCAGAAAGATTTCTCAGCAGTGAAAAAGCTACTTTTTGCACAACATGAAATATGCAATTGGGAATCATTGCATAAGTCAGGGTGGCATGGTGGTGTAGTGGTTAGCACTGTCGCCTCACAGCAAGAAGGTCCTGGGCTCGAGCCCAGAGGCCAGCAAGGGCCTTTCTGTGTGGAGTTTGCATGTTCTCCCCAAGTTACACCCAGTGGCCTTCTTCTCCAGAAAATTTGCACCAGCTGAACGAAATTGGTAATTGGGAGCTCTTAGCGGTTACACTGGTGCTGGAAGAGTGGAGGCACTGGCTTGAAAAGCCACACGCCCCTTCAAAATATATACAGAGCACAAGAATTTTGAATATATTCAATTTGGTAAACATCTGAACTTTCATCAGGCACACTGATCCCTCTTCTTCACCAGGTTTCATTTCATGATTGCATACAGACCCAGATCCAAGAACACAAAGGCTGTCTAGAATGTACACCCCCATAACCTCAACTCAGGAACCCACAACCATGCTGCCCCCTGAATGCTTCATCAATACCCTCACATGGGACATCAACAAGGAAATAGCACAGGCCCCACCCCAGAAGAATGCCCTCCCAACCATAAATTTGTACCATCATGACTCTGGGGCTGACTCATCACCTGGGCTCACTCCTCACCTAGCCGTGGGGCACCCCAGCGGCCAGTGCACCCATCAACTCATCAAGGCCAAATATTGGTGTCAAAACATGCAAACTGGAATCAACCATTTCATCACCTCTTGCTCTGCTTGTGTCCAGGCCAAAAACTACTCTGTGCACTGCTATTCAGTAGTATTTTTGAATGCCAGCTGGTGAACCCAGTGGCCATTCTAAAAGTGCCATTGTGCCCATTCCCATTAATTGATATCCTGTTCAAAAGAATTGGCATGGATCTCCTTGGGCCATTAGAACAAACTGTACAAGGGTATCACTTTGTGTGCATCATAGTGGATTATGCAATGCAATACCTGGAAGCAGTGCCTTTTTGCAATCTGTCTGCATGTAGTGTTGCAGAGTCACTCTTCCGCATTATCTTTCAAGGCAGGATTATGAAAGAAATCCTGACTGATCATGGCACTACTTTCATGCCACACACACTATGCAAACTATACAAATTATTGGGGATTAAATCAATTCATACCAGTGTTTACCATCAGTAAACAGATGGGCTGGTCAAACAAGTTAATCAAATGCTGAAAATCATGATTCACAACTTCGTTCATGGAGACACTAGAAACAGGGATAAGTCACTTGATTCTCTCTGTTGTTTGCCTTGCTTGAGGTCCTCCACCAGATTTTCCCCATTTGAATTGTTATATGGGCACAAGCCTCATGGCATCTTAGATGTCATTAGAGAAAATTGACAGGAGGGACCTTCTCAAAGCAAAAATGAAATTCAGTATGCTCTTCACCTGAGCGCAAACCTATATGCACTGAGTCACATAACACAGGAGAAATGTGCTACAGGTGCAAGAACATCAATCACGCCTGTACAACAGAGGGACATGTCTAAGGGAATTTGCACCGGGAGATGAAGTGCTCATTTTACTGCCCGTGATGAGCTCAAAATGACTTGCCAAGTGGCAAGGGCACATTGAGGTCACACAGTAAATTGGGGAATTCAATTATAAGGCCGGGGGCACAGTGGTGTAGTGGTCAGCACTATAGCCTCACAGCAAGAAGGTTCTGGGTTTGAGCCCAGCAGTCGAGAGGGCCCTTTCTGTGTGGAATTTGCATGTTCTCCCCATGTCTGTGTGGGTTTCCTCTGGGTGCTCCAGTTTCCCCCACAGTCCGAATACATGCATGTTAGGTTAATTGGTGTCTCTAAATTGACCGTAGGTGTGAATGTGAGTGTGAATGGTTGTTTCTGTGTCAACCCTGCAATGACTTGGTGACTTGTCCAGGGTGTACCCCGCCTCTCACCCATAGTCAGCTGGGATAGGCTCCAGCTTGCCTGCGACCCTGTAGAACAGGATAAGTGGCTACAGATAATGGATGGATGGATGGATGGATGGATGGATGGATGGATGAGTCAGTTCCTGCTAGTGACTGGTGAGCACATGAATCAGCCATAAAATTAAGCCATCTAAGACAAATAAACTATCCAATTAAATCCATGTAATAGTATTAAAACCTGTCCAATATTGTGTAGGTCCCTGTGGCAGTGGGGGTGTGGCCAAGCATCATTTTGTGAATGGAGAGTGGGGCCAGGGAAGGTGAGCGGCAAAGTCAGTACACCTGTTGTCAATTGATGTGGTGTGTGCGCAATTGTTGCAGTGATGATGGAGGATAGAAAAGGAGGGAGAAAGCAAAGAGACAGGATCTCTCCCGACCAGAGCACACTGTGTGCATGAGCAAGTGAAGGATAATAGTATAGCTAAAAAGCAAGCAACCAGTAAAATTAAAGATTTCTGTCAACATCATTTCCTGCCTGTTGTGCCTCAGTTTTCCACCCATATCAGGGATTTGCAACAGTGATGCCAAATGCTGGGATCCTGAAGGGAGCTGCCCCATGGAGTCCTCCCCACTGAAAAATCTAATTCATGCCCTCACCACCACCCAACAGAGCCAGCACCAAGCACTGACCACCCTCCGGAAGAAGCAGGAGCAATGATTCAAAGCCTTGTCGCTAGCCCAATAAGATCACCAGGCATTCCAGCACCTGTTCGCATCAGCAGGGTTCTTGACTGCCACCACAGCAGACCCACCCCATGTCACCCTGACCAAGATGGGACCACACAATGACCCAGAAGCATTCAGCGCCCTTTTCAAACAAATGGCCAAAACATGGGGGTGGCCAGTTGAGCAATGCACAGTGCGCCTACTCCCGCTACTAACTGGGGAGGCGCAGCTCACCACACAGCAGCTCCCCGCTGACAGCTGGCTCATCTACACCAACATGAAGTGAGCCATCTTGCAGCGTATCGGCCACTCTCTGGAGCAATATTGCCAACGCTTCTGCAAGCTGATGTTGGAGGAAGTCGGCTGGCCGGTCATGTTCAGCCAACAGCTCTGGCACACCTGCCGGCAGTGGCTGAGAGCAGAGGACCACGATGCCAAGAGGATCATTGACCTGGTGACACAAACAGTTTGTCACCTGGCTCCCAGAAGGAACAGCGGAGTGGGTCCAGTGCCACCGCCTGGCATCGCTGGATCAGGCCATCGAGCTGGCAGAGGACCATTTGGCAAAGGTTCTGGCAGCAGGCGGACATTCTGCCTCTTCTCCCCCTCCCACACACACTTCTTCCTCCCCTCTCTTCTCTTCCCAACCTCACCCCATTCCCCCACTGTGGAGGCAGGGGCCAGCCTGCTGCACCCATGGTGTTCTACTCATGACTTCTCCTTTTGTGCCTTCGTCTTCTCCCCCCTCCACATGAGTGACTCATATTGCCAGTGCAGAGGTGAAGCCTGGGCCGGTATGCTGGTGCTGCAGGGAGCCCGGGCATCTCCAGGGCCAGTCCTCTGCGATGGAGGTGGAAGCTATGGTCCGGATCCCCGATGCGCCAGAGACCGCCCTTGATCAGGCCGGAGCGTATCATATACTGGTGAGTGTTCAAGGGGATACACATCATACGTTGGTGGATTCCGGCTGTAATCAGACCTCAATCCACCAAAGTCTGGTGCAAGGTGAGGTGTTGGGGAGAGGACAAGTGGTTCAGGTTTTGTGTGTGCACGAGGATGTTCATGAATATCTACTAGTGTCCATCTACATTCTATTTCTGGGGAAAAGCATAACGTAAAGGTGGTGCTTAACCCGCATCTCACCCACCCGCTGATTCTGAGAACTGATTGTCTGGGGTTTAGAGGCTTAATAGAATGTATTGTAGTGGGTCCTGCGATAATATGTCATGGGGGGATCCCAGTGTGGCATTGACTGGGGAAGCTGTCACAGAGCCATCTACATCAGGCACCACATCAGGGTGATACGAGGAGTGGGGAGCAGCTCACCCCTCCACCCTCCCTCAGGGATTCCCATTAGAACAGATGTGAGATGAGACTCTGCATCACACATTTGACCACCTGAGAGTAAATAGATGGTCAACCCCTCCAGCCAAATGTGACACCCTCCTTCCCATACTTCGCTGTTTTTAAAGATAAGCTGTACCACTCGGTACAGGACACTCAAACCAGTGAACAGTTAACCCAGTTATTAATCCCAAAGAGCCATAGGGAACTCATATTCCACATGGCTCACTTTAATCAAATGGTTATCCTATCATTTAGGATAGGATAAACCACTAGCCCGAATAATGGCCCAGTCCGATTGGCCAGGGATTCGTAGGGATGTCCATTGGCAAAGTGCAGCATGCCGCAAATGCCAACTAGTAAATCCAGCAGCCACCACAAAAGTGCCTTTGCACCCTCTCCCTCTAATAGAGACCCCCTTTGAGAGACTTGGCATGGATCTCATCGGGCCATTAGATCAGTCACCACGGGGATATCGCTTTATTTTAGATCTGGTGGACTATGCAATGTGATATCTGGAAGGGGTGCCTCTCCACAATATTTCAGCATGCAGTATTGTGGAGGCGCTCTTCCATGTTATCTCCTGAGTCAGGATTCCCAAAGAAATCCTGACTGACCAAGGCACTATGTTTATGTCATGCACACTTCATGAACTGTATGGGTTGTTGGGGATTAAATCGATCCACACCAGTGTCCATCACCCACAAACAGATGGCTTGGTGGAATGATTCAATCAGACACTTAAAAATTTAATGCAGAAGTTTGTAAATGAAGATGCATGTAATTGGGATAAATGGCTCGAGCCCCTGTTATTCGCAATACAAGAGGTCCCATAAGCCTCCACGGAATTCTTCCTGTTCAAATTATTATATGGGCATAAGCCTCGCGGCATTTTGGACATGCTGCAGGAAAATTGAGAGGAAGGACCTTCACCTAGTAAAAATGAAATTCAATATGTTCTCGACCTGCGCGCAAAGCTCCACACCTTCACACACTTAACCCAGGAGAATTTGCAGCAGGCATAAGAATGCCAAACCCAGCTGTACAACAGGGGTGCATGCCTTAGAGAGTTCACCCCAGGAGATAAAGTATTCATGTTATTGCCTACTTCAAGCTCCAAACTAGACAGGGACACTCTAACGAGTGCAAACCCCGCCTTTTCCCTATTAAAATACATTGGGCGAAAATTTCGAAGTTCTGCCATGACCTTGACCTTTGACCTTTGACCTCCAAAATTTAATGGTTTCCTTCCTGGGTGATTGGCAACACATGTACAAAATTTGGTCCAAATCGATCCATTGGTTCTTGAGATATCTTGCAGACACACAGACAGACAGACAGATACACACACACAGACTGACGCAGGTGAAAATAATAACCCCTCCAACTACTGTCGGCGGGGTTAATTAGTCGCCAAGTGGCAAGGGCCCTTCAAGGTCACGTGGTGAAGTGAATGAATAGGGGTGAGGCACTGTAAATATAACACCTCAACCTGCTAAAACATTGTAATGAGGGGGTCCCCATGGGGCTGGCATCGGTAGTTCCAGAGAAGGCAGAGCTGGGGCCGGAGGTAAAAATTAAAGTAACAACTCCGACCACTCTGGTCCCTTGTGAAGACCACCTCTCATCGGCCCAACTCACAGAGGTTGCCAGGTTGCAAAAGGAATTTTCCGACATGTTCTTGCCCCTTCCCGGCCACACCCACCTCATAGAACACTACACTGAAACATCTCAGGAGTGGTGGTGCGTAGCCCACCCTTACCGTTTGCCCGAACACAAAAATGGTGGTTCGGGATGAACTCAAAGCCATGCTTGAAAAGTGCATAATCGAGGAGTCCCACAGTGACTGGAGCAGCCTGGTGGTCCTGGTTCCCAAGACCAACAGGTCAGTCTGGTTCTGTGTGGAATACAGAAAAGTGCCTTGCATTGATGAGTTGCTCGACCGATTAGGTGCTGCTCATTTTTATTCGACACTGGACTTGAAAAAGGGATATTGGCAGAGCTCCTTCTCCATCCCAAGAGAAAATGGCCTTTTCCACACCATTCAGATTACACCAATTTATCACACTTCCTTTTGGGTTATTTGGGGCTCCCGCTATGTTCCAGCGGCTCATGGACAAGATCCTCTGCCCCCACACTGGCTATTCGGTGGCTTATCTCAATGACATATACAGCAACAATTGGCCATGGCACTGACATCATCTTAGGGCCATCCTAGAGTCGCTGAGGTGGGCGGGTCTCATGGCTAACCCAGAAAAGTGTGCAATTGGGCAAGTGGAAGTATGGTATCTGGGTTTCCACCAGGCAGGTGCGTCCTCAAATTAACAAGATTGCAGTGATTGTGGCCTGCCTGTGGCCCAAGACTAAAAAGGGAGTGAAACAGTTCCTGGTGCTGGCTGGCTACTACCATACAGTAGGTTCATACCTAATTATTCAGATGTCACCAGCCCACTGACTGATCTCACTAAAAAGGTAGCCAGCATTAACTTTCTCAGTAATTTGTGTTACAGTAGCACTTCTGTAGGATAGGACCAGAGAATTCTGTAGGCTATTCTGTAGGATAGGCATCTGCTTCCCATGTGCATCAATGAGCCTTGGGCTCCCATGAACCTGTTGCCAGTTCACCAGATGTCTTTCTTTGGACACTTTTGGTAAGTATTAATCAATGACTACCTGGAACACCCCATAAGACCACAAGACACAAGTTTTGGAGATGCTCAGACCCAGTTGTCCAGCAATCTCAATTTGGCCCTTGTCACAGTTGCTCAGATCCTTAAGCTTATCATGATTGCAACTGCCACAAACAACCTTGCACTCAAGTCTTCATCAGTGAACAGTTGAGAATTTCATCAAAATAGACTTCAAGTGAAAACGATAATGAATTTCCTGGTGACACAACTGCAATTTTTGACCATATAGTACACAGTTATAGAAGCAAGTTAGTTATAAATCACACAATCTGGTGGCACCCAGATGAGGATAGGTTCCATTTTGAGTCTGGTCCATTTGGAGTTTTTCCTAGCAACCCAAGCCTCCGTTTTGCTCATTTGGGACAAATTTATTAATACAAATACGTAAAATTTATTTCTGAAATTAATACATTTCTGTAAAGCCGCTTTGTGAGAATGTCCATTGGCAAAAACCCTATACAAATAAAGTTAAACTGAATTGCCCATTTTTCCTGCATCCAACGCATTAACTCTGAGAACTGACTGTTCACTTATTGTCTAAAATACACTTTTTTGGCAGGGCAGTCACCCACTCTAATAATTTGGTTGGACCACCTTTAGCATTGAATACAGCATGCATTCACTGTGGCACTGTTTCGATAAACTTATGCAATGTCAACATTTATTTCATTCCAGAGTTGTATCAATTTTTCACTGAGATCTTGTGTTGAGAATGGGAGAGTTGAACCACTGTGTGAAGTCTTCTCCAGCACATCTCAAATGGGGCTTTTCCACTACCAACGCAGCTGAGTTGGGCTGAGCCGTGCGGTGCTGAGTTGGGCTGAGTTGAGCTGAGTGGGGCTGTTGGGGTTGCATTTCGACTACAACCGCACTGAACCATGCTGGCTAGAAGTGGGTGGACACATTGGGTGGAGTTAGCGAAAGTGGGTGGACGTCACGTGATGTCGTTAGGCGGCGCAAACAGTGACATCAGTGACCTTTTAAGCAGTAGTCTCACGGGGTGTGTGTGGGCATGTGAGGACACTCCTCCTCACTAATCAGTGCACAGGGGAGTTTCTCCTCATGCCTCTAGCCCCACTCGGCTCGGTTGGGCTCACTTCAGCCCCACTCCAAAACCGTGCGAGTTTTGGGTGCTGAGTAAGGCTGAAGTGAGCTCAGTCGTGCTGCTCTGAGGTAGTCGAAACGCAAGCCGTGTTGGGCTGAAGTGAGCTGAAGTGAGCTGAAAAAGGGTAGTGGAAAAGGCCCAAAAGATTCTCAATGGGGTGAAGGTCAGGACTCTGTAGTGGCCAATTCATGTGTGATAATGATTCCACATGCTTACTGAACCACTCTTTCACAATCTGAGCCCTAATTTTATGCTTGTGCCATCAGTGAAGAAAAAATCCATTGATGTGATAACCTGGTCATTCAGGATATTCAGATCATCAGCGGACTTCATTTTATTGCCCCACAATGTTGCTGAGCCTCAACCTGACCAACTGAAGCAACGACATATCATAACACTGCCTCCAAAGGCTTGTGCAGTGACCACTATACATGATGGATGCATCATTTCATGCACTTCCCTTCTTACCCTAACACACCTCAGGAATAGGATATATCTGGACTTATCAAACCACACAACCTTTTTCCATTGTTCCAGAGTCCAGTCTCTTGAGCAAATTGAAGCCTTTTCTCCCGATTAGTTTTAAGGACAAGTGGTTTTCTTATGGCCACACAGCTGTGTTATACCAATCCTGTGATTTTTCTTCACATTGTGAGTGTGGAAATGCTCTTAATTTCACTATTAAACATAGCCGTGAGTTCTACTGTCAATTTTTTTCATGATTTGACTTCAAACATTTAAGTAATCTCTGATCATGGTCAGTCAAGATCTTTTCCCAACCACATTTTTTCCATGAAGTTAATGGTTCACCACTATCCTTCCAGGTTTTAATAATCTGTGGGACAGCTCTTAAACCAATTTCAGTCAGCAATCTGCTTCATTGTTTTCTTTGCTTGATGCAGGCCAATAATTTGAAAGCTCTTTTTCTGAGCATGGAATACGACTTCTGACATGTTTAAGAAACGAGAAGCTACTCACTGCATCAGTTAGGGTTAAAAGAACTGCTGCCAGCTGAAACACATTAATCACTGCAGTAATTATCCAATCAAAGGCTCTAATGTATTTGCTTATTTAAAACCAAATGGTGACTTTATTTTTGGCCAGGCAGTGTATTCCACCCCTTGACAGGTGTCAATTTAACAAGATAATCAATGTTATTCACTTGACCTCTCAGTGGTTTTAATGTCATGTCTGAGATTTATTTATTTATTTATTTATTTATTAATTATCTATCTATCTATCTATCTATCTATCTATCTATCTATCTATCTATCTATCTGTCTGTCTGTCTGTCTGTGTGTGTGTGTGTGTGTGTGTGAAGTCAAGTCAACTTTATTGTCAAATATGCTATACATGCTCGACATACAGCACAGATGAAATTTCAGTCCTCTCTGGCCCACGGTGCAAACAGGCAATGCAATAAATAAAAACAGAATAATTGAAATAAACAATATAAAAAGTATAAACACTCCAGATAAGAAACAGACATAAACTAAACACTAAACACCTATAAATTGGAGCAAAAGGACATAAAATAAACAGTCAAGGGCACTTGAGGTATAGCAGGTAAACATGAAATAAGCAATATAAACAATAAATTAATAGCTGTTAAGGTGAGGTAGTGTGGAATAGTGCAAATGAGCAAGGTAAAGTGAAATGTGCAGTCCCTGAGTTCAGTGTGCGAAAGAATGTTGAGAGTATGTGCGTGTGTTGGGGGGAGGGAACTGTGAGGGTGACATGATGTCAGATGCTGAAGGGGGGGCAGAGGGGGGAGGAGTGTACGGGTAGAATCTGTGGCAGGGGGCAGAGGGGGGAGGAGGGGCAGAACAGGGAGGGAGTTGAGCCTCCTGACTGCCTGGTGAAAGAAACTGTCCTTGAGCCTGCTGGTTTTGGCCCAGAGACTCCGCAGTCTCCTCCCCGACGGCAGCAGGCTGAAGAGGCCGTGAGATGGGTGGGTGGGGTCACCTGCAATCCTGATGGCTTTGTGGGTGAGGCGGGAGTTATAGATATCCATAAGAGAAGGGAGAGAGACACCAATGATCCTCTCAGCTGCTCTCATGATGCACTGCAGAGTCTTGCAGCAGTACACGGTGCAGGCGCCGTACCACACGGTGATGCAGCTGGTCAGGATGTTCTCGATGGTGCCTCTGTAGAATGTGTGCATGATGGGGGCTCTTGCTCTCCTCAGTTTGCGGAGGAAGTACAGACGCTGTTGGGCTTTTTTGGCCAGTGATGCGGTGTTGTTGCTCCAGGACAGGTCTTCAGAGATGTGCACACCCAGAAACTTGGTGCTGCTCACCCTCTCCACTGCAGCACCGTCGATAGTTAGTGGAGCATGCTGGGTGTGCGCTCTCCTGAAGTCCACAACAATCTCCTTCATCTTCTCCACGTTCAGGCGGAGATTGTTGTCCTTGCACCACATGGCCAAACGGCTCACCTCACTCTTGTAGATTGTCTCATCGCCATTGTTGATTAGACCCATATTTTTTTTTTCCCAGTAAAACACTCGTGCCCACATATATATATATATATATATATATATATATATATATATATATATATATATATATATGGACACGAGTGTTTTACTGGGAAAATATGGCACTTGTATTTTTCATACAAGTTACATCCAGGACATGGCGATCTAAAACCATGACACATTCCTCCACATGTCACTCATGAGGAAATCAATGAATTGTTTTGATAAATTTGGGTATTTTTTTATTTGTGAATGTGTCTTTATAATAAAAAAATCACACGTTGGCTTGAAGATATGAAGTTTATCTTCTTGTGTTGAAAAACTTGCATTTTTCATATGAAATACATCCAGGATCTGAGTGACATATTTGCCAGTATTTCACTCCAATGACAGCACTCTCAATGGTTTCCTACTGACCTGACGCATGTTGTCAAAATGGCAAACTGGTTCAAAATTAAAATTCGTTTGATTAATTTGCATATTTTTCTTGTGGATGTGTCCATATAATATCAAGAACATCACACAGTGGCACAAACCTATGAAGGTTAATCTTCTCATGTTGAAAAATATATCACCCATTCACTTTGCTCATTCATGATATATACATTCACCACTCAAAGATAAACTTATATATGTTTCTTTTTTCCTCTCTCTCTCCCAAGAAATACCAGTTTACCTTCTGAAGAGGGAGAACAATAAAGGATCCACCTCCGCTGGCCTCCACAATAATGGCAAGAAATTTGGGATTGACCGCACAGAAGGTACTGTCCCAGGTGACCCTTGACACCCTGATGTCATCATAGCACTGATCATTTTTCACCGCCTGCCCAAAAACATGCCGGAACTTGCTTTGCCGAACCACACGCCTGATCATCTCTAATGGAAAACAGATCAGAGAAAGTAATTTAGCAGTCATTATTGTTGATTCTTGCTCATATTTGTTCACCCCTTACTTTCTTTAGGTAAAACTAAACACTCAATTAGACACAATGCAAATAGTTTCCTGTCAAAACTGTGACAGATTGGTGAAATCTGTTAGTTAGAAATCTGAAGTGTTCTATCAAAGAGTTCTCTCACTACATGAGGGGTGTCCAAAATTAGCTGCAGGTTTTTAATTCAGAACAAGAGACACCGGATTCCACCCACTTAATCAGTTGCTCTTGACCATCAGTTGCCAATTAGATGTGACTCCTGTTTAGATAAAAAAAAACAGTCATTCACAGATAATGTTGGACACTCCTGCTCCAAGTCAAATAGATCTCTGTGACATGTTACATGTGTATAATGACTAAATTAATTTTTAATCATAATTTTGATTCCCAAAAAGAACATAGCATCACAGCTTACTAATACACTCATATACAGTCAAGTATTTTCTACCGTTACAATTTTCATAATTTTGCCTCTGTACTTTACCCCAGTGGATTTGAAACAACGCAATTAAGATGTGATTGAAGTGGAGACTTTCAGCTTTAATTCAGGGGTTTAATAAAAAATATTGCATGAACAGTTTAGGAATTCCAGCCATTTTCCATATCATCTGTCCATTTTCACAGATTCAAAAGTATTTGGACAACTGACTAATACGCATCTTCATGGCCAGGTGTGGCCTGTTCCCTCATTATTTCATGACAAATTAAGGACAAAAAGGTAGCTGCTCATGGGAGCTCAATATTCAGTCCAAATAGGTATTGATACAAGCAAAGGTGGTCATTATTAGGCTGAAAAAGCATTCCCATCATTGAGAATGCAGAAACTAGGAGTGTCCAAATCAACAATCTGGTACAACCCAAAAGCCTCTTATGGCAAAGAAATGGCAGAGTCATTCACCCAACTTCAATTGAGCATGCTTTTCACTTACTGAAGACAAAACTGAAGGCAAAAAGACCCACAAACAAGCAGCAACTGAAGGCACCTCAATTAAAGGCATGGCAAAGCATCTCAAGGGATGACACTCAGCATTTGATGATATCCAAGGGTTCCAGGCTTCAGGCAGTGTTTGACTAAAGATTTTGCATCCAAGTATTAAAAATAAGTATTACTCTTATTATTGTTAGTTTGTCCAAATACATTTGGCTGTACCTCCTAAACAGTTAATGCAATATTGTGGTTAAACCCTTTGAATTAAAGCTGAAAGTCTACACTTTTATATAGAATAAAAAAAATCACAGCTTGATTGATTTGTACATCATCACAATGGATTTGAAACAGAGGGAAATTAAAATTATGAAGTGTGACTGTCAAAATACTTATGGACCCTACTGTATCTGTGCAATTTAGACCTTAACCACATCAAAAGACCACAAATAAAAAGTATTTAATCCATGACCCACCATGCTGCACTGTGAGTGGAACAATATAAAAATTCATGGAATGATAATCGCAAAAACACAATAATATTTAGTATGTCAGGGCATCTAGGTAAAACTTCATTTTCTGTTTTGGCCAGTTGCAGTGCAAGGACTTAAACATGATTACAAGTATCTTATTTTGTAGTTTATGAAACTAGTAGTTTATATTTATTGAATGCAAACATTTAAATCACAATAGGAATTACTCTTAGTCACAATAAAGATAAATGAATCAATAAAAATGAGTCATTCTATAATTTGGGGTACATTTCATGCCAGTTGATAGATTTATTCTAACTATTTTCTTCAAAAACACTTTCCATTAATTGGTAAAATATGTTATAATGCCACACAAACATTATGTGCATCCTATACTTCATTTAACTGAAAAATTGTCATGATGTTCCAAATTCGACTGTTTTTCCAGTTGAGGGGGTATTGTTTTCAAAATGATGAATAAAAATCATTCAAGTCAACAGTTTTTTTTTATTTAAAAAACCTAAAGAAAAATATTTTAAATTGATTCTCATGTAAATATCTTAATTTATTAATGTCAGCAAAAGTTCTATCAACTTTGTTACCAACAGAACTCCCCCCTGCAATTCAAAAATGGTTTGTCCCATCACCATGTGACCAGAAGCACATGATGTCATTTTCTTCTGTGGCAGACATGTTGAACAGACTGTGGAGAGTGTCCTCACATTTTATCTATATTAACACAATTGTCAATGAGTATATTAATTGACCCTCAACAATGTTATGTACATTGTGATGGTGTACAAATTTTTAATGATATTAATTAAATTACATGTTCACATCTGACCATAACCAGTACAAGAAAATGATGTGGTCAGCAAGGCAAGGCCTGCCATTGTCAACTATGTTATCCATCAATCAAGTTACCCAGTAGTCTATATTATTCATAATTACCATTATCAGTCTACATGTCACAACACACATTCATATGGGCACAATCTCCCTTTCTATTGCAACACATTTTTTTTTAAAAATCCAATTGTTTGAAAGAGATATCAGCAGCTGAAAAACAGGGGAGATAAAGGGCTCATCAGGATTCTGATACTGCAACAAGTGCAGCATATTTGGAGAAGCAGAGGGAGGCATGGCATTAACTCTTTGACCTTCATTCAGTATGGTTACATGCACATGCATATTCCCCCATTATTCAGAATTTGATACAGGTCATGTAAACAGCATATTCACTTTGGATATTCCAAATTTGCCCTGATGCCGAATTTAGTATTTACTAAATTCTGAAATTCACAGATTAGGCCACACCAATTCAATTCAATTCTTGGAATTGCCGCTTGAAGAAAATGCAAAATGAAAAAAAAAATCGAAATCAAACTCCCACCAACAGAAAAGGTCACGTGACGTGAGGTCACGTGACATCGAAAACCAATCAAATCGCCCCTTTCACTTTCGATAAAGACTTGTGGAAGAAACATGCCTGTGGAGGGGAGTCCTGCAAAGCCTGTGTCTGTGATTGTTAGGATATTCAATGAACAAAAGCGTAAAATCTTTGACAGGTGTGTTGAAATTCTGTTTACTGGTTTGCCTGTATTGTTTGGTCTATTTCCACCGCTAATTTTACCATCGGAGCATTTTTTTAATTTTATTTTTATTTCGCCCGCTCGCTTCATATTTTCCCTGAAAAAATCTGAGAACCAACTAATTAAATTGGTGTGGCCTTAGTATAACTATTGTCTTTTTGGAATAAGAGCAAAAAGCAAAATATTTTGTGCATTTAAATGTAGTGATTTTCAACTATGTTACACCTCATTTTTTCACATTTAATAAGTTAGAGTTTTGCATGGCATCTCTTAAAACTATCAGAAATGACTTGTGTGGTAGTTATATATACTGTAATAGCCACTCACTTTTTTCATATGAACTACATCCAGGACATTGAGAACTACAATCGTGAAATATTTTTCAATATCCTCACAAGTGAGGATATTGATGAATTATTTTGATAAATTTGCGTACTTTTTTGTGAATGTGTCAATATAATAAAAAGAAAAATCACATGATAGCTTGAAGACATGAAGTTTATCTTCTTATGTTGAAAAACTTGCATTTTTTATACAAAATACATTGGCGGTTCTGAATGACATTTTCCGATATTTCACTCCAATGACGTCACTTCTAATGTTTTCCCGCTGACTTCACGCGTTTTGTCAAAATGGCGAACCAGTTCAAAATTTAAATTATTTTGATTAACTTGTTTTTGTGGATGTGTCTATATAATATAAAGAACATTACATGGTGACGTGAAGATATGAAGTTTATCTTCTCATTTTGAAAAATATCTAACTCGCTCACTTCACTCACTCAAGAAATATACAGTCACCACTTGAAGATAAACTTCATATCTTCACAGGACCGAGTAATATCCTCATTTTACACACACACACACACACACACACACACACACACACACACACACACACACACACACACCTGTCCTTAATGACAGAACTGAACACATCATGTATACCTGAAAAAAACATCAATTCTTAAAATTATTTTTAAAACATCAGAATATATATATGGCAGAATAGACTCAAGAGCCCTTAAAATTGTATTTTTACTTGAAGTACAGAATTTAGTCAAATGACCAATGTCAGTAACGCGATAGAGAGCGCCACTTCCAGTCAGACTACAAACATGGCCTATCTGAACTATGAACTATAACACCCAAGAACCACAGTGCCCTCTATCGCCTGTCTATTAATTACACCTGTCACTCCTTTTCTGGTTAATCAGCCCACGCTATATAAACACCTCTCCTCCTCTCGATGCGAAGTATAGTTCAGTGTCTTACCAAGCCTTGTTATTATACCTGCCGTATCGTGTTCTCGGCCTTCGTTTTCGTTACTCTAGTCTAGCCCTAGCCTGGGAAATCCCATGCTGCTTTGCACAATCGTTCCGATCTGAAAAGACAGCATGGAAACTATGGTCTAAAGCAGGGGTGTCAAACCTGATCCATAAAGGGCCTTGTGGCTGCAGGTTTTCATTCCAGCCATGCAGCAGCACACCTGACTTGGCTCATTCAATCAACTGAACTGTCTTCACACAGTCAAATACTTGCAGCCACACCCACCCTTGATTAAAGGGTGGGTGTGTCAGTTGATTGAATAAGCCAAATCAGGGTGCTGCTGCATGGCTGGAATGAAAACCTGCAGCCACACGGCCCTTTATGGATCAGGTTTGACACCCCTGGTCTAAAGGCTCGCCTGAGTTAGGGAGCCAATCAGAGAGTGGGGAGGCGTGGAAAGACGGTGACGCATACTACTCGACAAACGGAAGCTTGTAGTTTATTTGGGACTGTTTACGGATCACATTTAACATGGCGGCGAGTGATATGAACCAAACTTTCGATCAAGCTTTAGACACTTCTGAATAGTTTAGAGCGAAAGTTTGTTTTAAAAAAAGAACAGCGTTTGGCGTTTCAGTCTTTCTTCACCTCTTCGTCTTCTTTGTCGCTCTAACTACGTCACCGGGTACAACTGCCATGATTGGCCATGGGCTACGTATACGCTAAATGATAGACATTCGCAACGTCCAATAAACGGCCGTTGACAATCGTAAACCACACCTCCCCTACGAGAAATTCAATAGGCGGATTCCAGACCATATTTCACTTGTGATATGGTCTGGTGTTAACCAGACTAGTCTAGCCCAGGGGTTCTCAAGCATTTGCGATCTGCCCCCCCACTGTAGCAAGTGTACTTTGAGGTGCCCCCCCAAAAAAAAAGATAGATAAGCTATTATTATTAGGCTGTTTTTTATTGTATTACTGTATTATGACAATGTTAGACAACAGTCCGAGACTGAAAATGTTAAATTTTGTCCTATATCCTTTTTAATTTTTTTTGGATCCAGACAAGGTTCCGGATCACCTCCAAAATTTAAGTTCTTCATTGGGCCAAGACACATATCTAGTAAAATTTTCATGAAAATCCATCCGTACATTTTTTTTTTTCTGCAAAGTTGCTAACAAACAAACTCTACCGGAGTACCGGTAGTGTTAACGAATGTCTCAGTGTGACACATGAGCCTGCTTTGTTTGGCAGAGTTCTCGAATTCTCAGCTCAATTTTAGTTAAACGCAGCCTCAGGTCATCCTCAATCTATGCATGATTGCGGTACTTAGTTTTGAGCGCGGTCAGTTTTGAAAAGCCTGCCTCACACAAATATGTTGATGCGAAAGGAAGGAGAATTTTTAAAGCAATGTCACAGAGCTGGGGGTACTCCTGCATCAGTGTTACCCAGAAGGATGTGAAAACTGCAATGGTACAAGCTCGACTCGATTGCACAGTGGTGTGTTTCCGATGTCTGTGATCTCTTATGTACTTGAGGTGTGTCTATAAAAGTTCCTTGCTGAGATTTCAAATAATAACTCCCCGTTTTCATTGGCTGGACTGAAGATGAAGATGTTTGTTATTTGTTGGTGCAGCTGTAAACCAGCTCCTTGCATTTGCCACTGAGCAGTCTGTGACCACACGCCCCACTCGCCGAGTGTGCGCGCCCCCCAGTTTGAGAACCACTGGTCTAGCCCTTATTACTCTGTCTGCCGATCGATTGATCCCTGCCTGTCCCTCAATTTCGTCTAGCGTTTTGGATTGTCTGCCAGTCTGCATTCTCCGCTCTCATACGGTACATGTCAAGTTATACGGTTTCCCCAGGGGCGTCAGAAGCATTTTTAATGTGGGGGGGACACACTGGCGGGGGGTCCTCCGCCAGAAAATTTTTAATTAATTTTCAACAATAAGTCCTTATTCAACTAGTCCATATATTCATCAGCCTGTTTTTAAACCCACCGCTATGCCTAAGATAATGAGATGAATGTGACACAATTTATCACCAACAATGACTTTATGGGTGCATTTTACTTTTTATTTTGTGTTTTCTATTTAGTTTTAGATGTAACACAACATGCCACTGGGCCAAGCAATAGTGACACTCAACTGTATGTTTAAAAATAAGAATATTCATAATCTCACACAATGAACAGGCATGACATGGCATCATGCAAACTTCATAACACAAAATCACACTGTGTCAAGCAACGGTGACATAAAAAATAACTTCACACAATGAACAGGTGCAATTTTGTTCACCACCAACAGTGACTTTAGTGGGTGCATTTTACTTTTTTCCGATTTAGCGATACTCATAACAAAAATGGCATGGCATCATGCAGTCTTCATAACACAAAATTACACTGGGTCAAGCAATGACATAAAAGATAACTTCACACAATGAACAAGTGCAGTTTTATCAACCTACATGCAATGGTGGTACTACAGTAGCATTTACAGATTAGTATAACAAATAGATTTATAGATATAACTCCTTCTTATATTGGTGCCACCACAATTTCTACCACTTCATAACTTTTATCCCCCTTTCCTTCACAATCCACCTGGAATAACATCCATCTCTCTCCATCGCTTTCCTCTCTACTATTCCTTCCCCATACACTGATTTCCCATCTTACTTTCCAGAAAACTGCCAAAGACCAGACAAAACAAGGAATCAATAAATATCATCAGAGCAGACTTGACCTCATTCTTGGCATTACAGTAAGGCAGGCCTACTGGGTTTGAATTAAATGATAGCTAACGTTAAGCTAGCTGATACATCTCCTAACATTGACTAGCCAGCTCACTGCACTAACATTTCCACTGGGACAAAAAAACCCTGTCCTGTGGAGAACTTTTGACTGACTTTCCGCTTCTTTGTAAAGAATGTCCTTATGTCCATTGTGTCTGGGGAGGAGCAAATACTGCAAACAATTCACCATCAACCAAGAATACCCCATTAGGCTAAGCTTATTTCACTGTTTAGTTGAATATTAATTTAACGTGTCCTAGGGTTAATTTTGAGGGCATATAACAAAAGAATAAGGTTTTAGCAAAAGCTAGACATTGTGAGGTTGCAATGGGGCTGACGTCACCTCCTCCACTTTCCAGCAGCTGCACCAACATTTCTCTGCTCGCGCTGAGATTCACTTCACTCGCGCGCAGTGAGCTGTTGTAGGGAACGCCCAGAAAACCCGGAGTGGATTTTCAGTGGTATGTGTATTCTCTTATCGATCAAGTGGAATGGATTCTTTCACGAAGCAATAGAAACGGCGCTGGGTGAACTAATATTTTATGTTAAATGTGGGGGGGGCCCAGAAAACCCGGAGTGGATTTTCAGTGGTATGTGTATTCTCTTATCGATCAAGTGGAATGGATTCTTTCACGAAGCAATAGAAACGGCGCTGGGTGAACTAATATTTTATGTTAAATGTGGGGGGGTCCAAACGAAGAATTATGAAATGTGAGGGGGACATGTCCCCTTCACATTCAATGGTGGCGACGCCCATGGGTTTCCCTATATTTCGTACGGGAAAATGCAATTTTTTGGCTAATACGGCGTACACTGATTTTTATACGGGAAAATTATGTTTTGTATCAGAAATTTTTTCCGTTACTCCAAAAAAATGTTCTTAGCATCCACCATTTATTTTTTCAAACACGCATGCCCAATGAAACGGAACTATTTTCAATTTATGTGGTTTTATAGTTGCACGTGCTTTTCGCGGTCATTTGTAGTTGAGCAGTCCTCGTGTGCACATCAAATTTGACAAGTTTTATCTTTTAAAAATGGCATCTGGAAATGCAAAGAGAAAACGTGCTGGAACTGGAAAACATCTGAAGGAATGGGAAACTCTGGATGGAGAGTACAAGGATGGATCCAGGCATCTTCGAATGGCCCCCAATATTCATTCTGTGTTCCGTGCAGAGAGCACATTATAGTGGCAGCTTCAGGTTTTTATGACCTGAAATTGCATTTCCAAACCAAGGCACATAAAGACTGCGTCATTAAATGCAGGACCTTCAAGTCTATGGAGCAGCATTTTGGCGCAAGTACGTCGGCTCAGACTGCCCAGACTTCTGTGACGGCTGCAGAAGTTATGTTCTGCCAATTTCTCGTGGAACACAACACCCCCCTGACTGTGGCAGACCATTTTTCGCAGCTAGCGAAAAAAATGTTTCCCGATTCAAAAACTGCACAGGTAAGCATTTGTGTTTTTTTTTTTTTTTTAAGTTTTTACTGTTTACATGTAGGAAAGCTACATATACCAATAGATGTATATTGGGGAAAGGTCTTCGATGTAAAAACTGCTCTGGGTGTTGCCAGGTTTCCAATGCTGAAACAACTTTTTACTGCTTTGCCGTGCCTCCCACATAGCAATGCAGATAGTGAGAGGGCTTTTTCATTGGTTAGGAAAATTCATACTGAGTACAGAAAAAATATGGCTGCAGACACATTAACTGCACATCTGCAAATTAAAATGAAGTGTGATGAGGAGTGCTACAACTGCTACCCAAGCAGTGATATTATAGCTAGTGCCAAATCTGCAACATCTTTGTACAACAAAGAGCACGCCAAAAAGGAATAAAATTTAAATTCTTGTTATAAATTACTGGGAAGATTTTCAATTTAACTTCATAATTTATTAATATTTTTACTTATCCTTGTTTACATAATATACTTGATGTGGTTCAGTCATCTTTAGTTGGATCTAACGCTGCTTGTGGTGTCAACACTTTTTTCTCTCAAATGGAACTTTTACTAGCCTTCATTTACTGTTTAACATGATTATATATCATTTATTACATGTAACCTACTATTTTAATTAACATACCTACTAGTTCTGCTGTTATATTTCAAGTAATTTTCTTTGGTGAAATGTAATATTGTAGGTGATGTCAACACTGTCAAATACAACTTTGTGTAATTTTTATGAACTATTTAATATTAATACATTTTATTTGCAAAATTTACATCAATAATTCTGGTATTACTGATACAATGTATATTAAATAATTAAGTTTATAGTTCAGTCAGTCATTCTCTTTAGTAGATAATTGTTTACTTGACTGTACATATAGTCCTTTTTAATTCAGTTGTTTTCTCTGGGATCTAAAATTTATTTTTATTCAGTACATGCTTATTTGATCCCTTTAACTTGATGCAGTGTGATAAATATGCCTATTACAATAGGAGTGTATAATGTGGAATAAAACAATCAGTGCTTTGGATTATATATTGGAATTGTTTCTTGTGTATAAGGGCTCATGGGTGTATGGAAGGGAAAAGTACAGATTTTGTCAGGGCATGGGTAACTAAAGGTTGACATGTATGCGCTCTCCCCTGCACATACATCTGTAACTGCCTGTAACCTGACAACCGATATCCAGTTTGTCGGTAACGAACTGAATAATGAAAATATCCTTTCAGTAAATATAAATAAAACAAACAATTAAATTAAAAAACTGAAAATGTTTCAGTTTTGCAACTAACAACTATGGTACACTGAAGGAATATACTACTGACCAATCTATTGAGAAAGAACTCTTTTTTTTTTTTTTTACTTTTATTGATGCGAAATGCCTGTGATGACCTGGCGACTTGTCCAGGGTGTACCCCGCCTTTCGCCCGTAGTCAGCTGGGATAGGCTCCAGCTTGCCTGCGACCCTGTAGAACAGGATAAAGCGGCTAGAGATAATGAGATGAGATGAGATGAGATGAGATGAGATGAGATGAGATGATGCCATATGTACCCCAAATTATAGAATGACTCATTCTCTCTCTCTCTCTCTCTCTCTCTCTCTCTCTCTCTCTCTCTCTCTATCTCACACACACACACTCATCTACCTCCACTCTATGAAACAAAAATGAATGAATAAATAAATAAAGCCTTGTTTTACCTTGTGATTTTAATCAAATAAATAAAAACTATATGTAACATTTGCCAAGTAGCTATATTGCAGTTGAATGTGATGAATTAACAGAGGAAAATTTCTGATCATGATTTTTAAAAAGGACCATAGTCAAGCATGTTTAGTTCCAAACAGCATCAATCATGAAAAATCACTAAAAACTTTACATGATTCGACCTTATATTTTATAGATGTCTTCATGGCATTAAAGCTATGAAATTTTAAAAAAAAAATCCAATTTTCTGCTGTTTGAACAAAAACCTACAAATTCGTTATGCTTGGCACAATCAAAGTATGATGGTGTTCTTGATGATTTAAACTTAGCCCAGTTAGCTTAATGATACAACAGTTGCATGTTTAAAAATGTGTCGCTAAATGCCATCGAACTGCAATTACAAAGTGATGGGCTAAATAATGCTAATTATGATGTCGTAGTAAGATTGTGTAACTTAAAGATGTATTTGCAAATGTGTCTCAAAGTTTTATATATAAACTTTGAATTATTTAGTTAAACGATGCATCTTTTTTGCCGACACGCTGAAACCTGTTCAGTGTTATCTTTGTGCTGAAAGTACCGTAATCTTACACTGCAGCATCTCCCCCGTCCATTTTATCAAATTCTAAGGCTGTAGTTAACCTGCGGATCAGCCTTTGCCTCCGTATTCTGATGACCCTCTGCGTTAATAATGCGTATCGCGCGATTTTAAAAAAATCTGCATAATTCCTGTCTAAAAAATAAATCCAATGAATGTACTGTTGAATCCAAAAAATCCAGTGAATGCACTGGGCTACTGTTGTGACCGCGCGTCCTGGGTGAACTCATATCTTTCTGCTATGAACAAACAAATGGATACGAGTTCAGAATTATAAACGATATGAATCAACTTGACAATACTTGTGTTTTTTTTGTCCAATGGCTAGTTGTTAAATGTTGATTTAATTTTGGAATGCTAGCTTAGCTAATGATGCTTCGCTACAACCAGGATGAGATGATGGAGGAAAACAATCATTAATGCGGCAACATACAAAGTTTTAAATAACAGTGTGCAATGAAAACGTGAAATTATTGTTGCTTTCCCTTGAGCACAAAATGCTCTTAATGCTTTGAATGGTAAAGACCGGTTGGCATAACTGGAGCCTGTATTGCCAAACAAAGACCCTAGTAATAATCTCTTACCTTTTATAGAAATGGTATACTTGTTCCGTAGCAGGTAATCAAAACATGGATGTTTATCACCCCCAGCACCAAATATTTCACTGTATTGATGTTAGGTACAAAAGCATTCCCCTTTCTCCTTTATCTGAATAAAATAGAGCAACGCCCTCCTTGCTTCTTTACCCTTCCTCGCCTCCACAATGACAATTACTTCACCTCAGTTCTCATTCTTTTCACACCTTTCACTGGCAGGACCATAATATTCTCAGATCTTCGGAACAGGAAATGTTAGGCCACTTAAAAGCTATAGCTGATGAATCTGGTGAACCATAATCAAGTAGCAGGCCCATTGCTGGCAGATATACTCTGAGCAGATGAAAAAAAAAAGTTTCATTCGTACATTCTTCTGTTTGTCCTTCTGGGGGACTCTTTAAGGCTGTACAGTGCCCTACAGAACGACGAAAATTATCAAAAGTAATTAATCAATTAATCAATCAGTCAATTAATTAATTAATTTTCAGTAATCTTTATCCTGGTCAGAGCACAAGGTGGGAGAATTCACCCCAGATGAGGTGCCAGTCTATTGCAAACGCGCGCGCGCACACACACACTTTGTGGCTTGTGAACATTGGCATTGAAACACTTGTGTTGAACTTAACTTTGGGTGCTGAAAATATTTTAACTGAACTACAAGACAGTCGTTACCGTAATCTAAGCTGTCATTAAAGAGCAAATGTAACACACTCAATCTCCGGTTTCCCCCACAGTCCAAAGACATGCAGGTTAGGTTAACTGGTGACTCTAAATTGACTGTAGGTGTGAATGTGAGTATGAATGGTTGTCTGTGTCTATGTGTCAGCCCTGTGATGACCTGGCGACTTGTCCAGGGTGTACCCCGCCTTTCGCCCGTAGTCAGCTGGGATAGGCTCCAGCTTGCCTGCGACCCTGTAGAACAGGATAAAGCGGCATGAGATGAGATTTGTAATCTTATTATTTACGTTAACTGTGACGGGTTATTTTTAATCTGATGTACTTTTCAATGACAATCTATTCTTTGCTTCTTCATGTCAGTCTTTTTCTATGGAGTCACAGGAGTGCCATAAAAAGGAATAAATCTGCAAAAGATTAAAAGAAATGTTGAAAAAGAATAAGAAAAAAAACTTTAAAAAATAAGAAGAAAATAAATGCTAAATGCCTGTAATGTACTGAAAATAAATGCAGAAATAAAAATAAAATAAGACAAAAAATAAAAGAATAAGAAAATAAATGCTTTTCGTTATTGTTTTTCCTATTGATTTTTTCCTTATTCCTTTCTCTTTTTCACTGTTGTATTTTTTTTTCTTTTCCCTATTGTTTTTTTCATTTGCTTGAGTAGCCAAGCTGTCAATCAACTGGCTTTGGGCAGGCCTTCCTGACCAGGCTGAGTAATCAATTCCTGCACACATGCATCCTGCTTTGCACAGTGTGAAAATGGTAGTGGTTTGAATCAGGGAGGGAAGGAGAGGTTTTACTACCTAGATGCTATCATTGAATGCTAAAGACTTGTATGACACCCCAGGATGATGCTGAAGCATACCTGGAAATGTCTGAGGGTACCATCTGAGGGTCTGGATAGCCAAGTGGAGAGTAGGAGCTGCACAATGAAGCCATTCTAATAGATGATGTCCAGTTGTATTACACAGCCATGCAGACAGTCATGCTTGAGTGGGTCAGACTGTGGTCAAGGTGTTAGAGGAAGGGGATCACTCCTGTAAATGCTGGCTGCGACTGGACCCTACCCACCCCAAAAAAGCATGGCTGGAACAGTTCATCACCCAGTTGGTGATTGACACATCTGAGTCAAAATTAACCTTTTTCATTGACCAATACTGTCCAGAATAAATCGCTGCCACCTGCAATTATCAAGAATGCAGTCAGCCAACTTCCTGGGTATGCTGTCCTAGTCCCGGTGCTGGTTCGGGTGCCAGGCATAGAAGTACTGGCATCCCTGGGCCACACAGGCCAATGCAATCCCCAGAAAGTTAGGACAGTCCTCGGGGAGGTCTGTTATGGCTGCAGAGAACCAGGGCACCACGACGCATGCCCAGAGATGGACATGGGTCAGGTGCTCCAGATTTCCATGGTGCCACAGCCCTCCCCCAATCCAGAGCAGACCTTCCAAGTGCCAGGTAGTACTCAAAGGGGTATACATCAGGCCTTGATGGGTTTGGGCAGTGTGTAGATCCTGATCCACCAAAGTCTGATTCATGGCAAGGCACTGGACATATGCTGGAAGGTGAACATGAGGTGTATACATGGGACATGCACACATCCTATGGTGCCTCTCACAATTAAATACAAAGGATAAAAAAAAAACTTATATGCATATCTCATCACTTGGCAGCCATGTTGGTAATGCACACAGGGAGTTGTTATTTCTGGCTAACAAGCTGAGGCGATCAGGCCTCTATCTAAGTGAATGGTGAAAAAGCCATAACTGTCACTCGCCACCAGGACATAAAACCTGCATGTGTAGAATCGTCAGTCAAATCTGATTACAAAATATAAATAAATAAAAATAAATAAAAATTTAAAAATGCTGAAAAAGTTTTGTGACTTTGCCACAAAATAAGGTTTTAAAAAGCCCCCCCCCCCCCCCCCCCCAGGTTATACTACTATTACTGTGCATGTATAAACTTGCTACAAGGTTGCTATACTTCTAATATATATTGCACTTGTGTTAGTGCAATAACAAGATTGGCTTTATATGTTTCCCAGTTCAACAGACGATTCGCTTTTTCAGGAAAGGGGTGGGATATGTGCATACAAACACAATCTTTGGCTCCCTTATAATGTGTGGCATGACATCAGGGTGGTGGTTATTCCCCATCTTTCCCACCCAGTAATGTTGGGAATGGACTGGTCAGGGTTTGGGCAATTGCAAGGGATTTAGGAGTGAGTAGGTCTGCATGTCATGTGACTGACCAGATAGGGGTGAGTGACAAGATGGTAGGACCTCCAGCTGGCAAGGCCCAAGCCTAAATACATGAACAAAGGGTATGGCCTTAGGAAATGCTAAACTTTCGACACGTTGTTATTGTTAAAGAGCACCTACACCAAATGGGTTGAGACACTGAAATAGGCAAGTCAGTTATACAGTTGTTAATACTGAAAGGCTGCAGGGAAATGCTTTTCCATGCAAATTACAACCCTGATTACAAAAAAGTCAGGACGCTGTGTAAAATATAATGTTTGCAAATCCTGAACATAATACAAAGACAAGGTATTTAATGTTCAAACTGATAAATATGTGTATATTTACAACAAAACCTTCATTCTAAATTTGATGCCTTCAAAACATTCCAAAAAAATTGGAAAAGGGGCATGTTTACCACTGTGTTAAAGCACATTTTATTTTAACAACACTCAGTAAGTGTTTGGGAACTGAGAAAAGTAATTGTTGAAGTTATAAACATAAAATTCTTTCCTGTTCATTTTTTTGTGAACTTTTTATTGAATTTTTTTTTTAGAAAAAGGATGAACAAACAAACAGCAATGCCTTGGGAGTGTGTGTGTGGGGGGGGGACAGAAAGGGGGCACATACAACTTGCATATAGATATCATTTTCACACATTGTACACAGCTTAAAGTGAATACACACTTACTTCATCAAATCTTTCACAAACCCTATAGCAGCTGGCCAGGTATTTATTGCTCTAAATGTTGCCTTGTGAAATTTGTCTGTGGCACGCTCCAACATTAAAATATCTCAGAAGTAGGAATGCCAAATGGAAGACAGGTGAATATTTGGGTCAAACCAACTTTTTAAAATGGTCTATTAATGCCCCCATTACTATCTTTTTCTGCTGTAAACTTAATGGTATATCAGCATTATCTACAAGTAAAAGTAAACCTGGGCATAAGGGGATATTCATCAGTAATAGTGCTGAAAATCCAAGTTCGGAGCAGCCTCCAAATATGGCTGGCGCGGACTACATTTCCCAAGTTCCACAGTGCCCTTCATCTTCCGAATACTAGGAAGTGCACCTGTTTCCCATTATCCCAGTTATCACCCCTCTATATAAGCTCAGCAAAACCTCACTCCAGTTGTGAAGTATTGTTCTGTATCCTCGTGCCTGATCGTACCAAGCCTTGTTTATTGTTTCTGACTCCCAGTAACTTTGACCCTGCTTTCCGTTGTTCATTTGACTTTGTATTCTGACCTCTGTAATATTGTTTGCACATTGACCAACCCTTGCCCAACCCTATATCTTTAGTTTGCCAATTTGGATTTGGTTTCCAGTTTGCAATGCACCCGCTCCCCTCTGCTCCTGCATCCATAAGTGTCTGCACCCTGACAGGATACTTCGCCATTATGGATTCAGCAGAGGAGGTGAAGCAGACTGCTCTCAGTGCTCAGGGATGATTGTTAGGAGAACACCAACAGATGTTAAGTGAATTAAACACCAGAATGTCACAACTAACAGCTGTTTTCTCACAGGCCATCCTGACACGCTCCTCGTCCTCTGCTAGTGCAGCCACAATGGTGCCTTGACCACAGAAGTACTCCAGGGAGGTTTCTGAGTGCCAGGGTTTTCTTCTTCAGTGTTTATTATACTGCATGACCCTTATGAGATGTGAGATAGGGGCTTCTCCACCCCCCCCAACTCACGTCAGGACTGGCCCTCACCAATAACAAAATGAAGAAAGACAAAACTAGGCAACTGAAAATATATAGTGAATATGGGTGCGGATTTATTTACAGTGCAGAAGTGAGTATACAACATAGGAAACCAAAAACTGAATAAACGCAAAAGAAAACCGGCCTCAATCAGGCAAATAAAATCACAAACTACAACACAATATTTTCTAAATACACACTTCTTAGCACTTACTTATCGCAACACAGCCTCACAGCAAGCGTGTGCTCACCTACCCCTCTCTTCCCAGAATGAAAAAGACCGGCCCTTTTTAAAGGGTTCACAGACTCCACATCACTGCTGATTGGTCCCGTAATCAAACAATAAGAAAAATTATGTCACAAAAAGTATTAAAACACACATTTAAAGTCCAATACAAAATACCACCATACTCCCCAACCCACATTAAAAATAAAAGAAATGACACAGAACACTTTGACAGACTTACATGTTGGAAATAAAGCTGCACAATACAATTTCCCCAAAACCCTACACTTCCATGTGGAAAAGTTCTCTCCACTGCCCCAGATCAGTGTATAAGAACTTAGGTTCCGAGAGGCTCTGGTTTCCCCCCGGACCCGATGGCTGACGCACAGAAAGTGAGATGAGTGAAATGTTTGCTTGTCGCGTGAAGTTGGAGTGCATATGGATTATGGAGCTGAGACAACGGGTACCACGCTGCTCACTAAGATGGTAAGTAAACGAATGTTCCAACAGAATATACATGATATTGTGTGTGGGTGTCATTTCGCGCTGGCCACGATAAAAAGTAACTTACCCCGAATGCTAAATGAGTGCTTGCAAAAGCTAACCGGTGTCTCGGCTACATGCGCATGCGTATGTGTATGTGCATTTGTTAGTGCATGAAAGAGAGTGTCTGAGTGGCGGGCGGTATCTGTGAGTGTAGGCGAACACATGTATAAGATGTAGTGGCGTTCTGTGAAAAATGTAATGACCACCGCTCACCATTTTTCACATAGGAGCTACAGAGGAGCAGAAAATCACATAGTTCATCAATCTCACTGGCAAGGCTAGCACGGTTTATGAGCTTGGTGGTGAGCACACTTCTTCCTATGATTGTTTTATTGAACTTTTTAAGAGAATATTTGATCATCAACCTGAGGGTGTTGAAGTAGGTGAGAAACTACTCACAATCCTACAGGGGGATAGGAGAGTGGCAAAGTACACCCTGGAGTTCTGCATGCTAGTGGCTAGAAGTGGGTGGAACAAACCCATTCTGAAGGTGACCTTCTGACAGGGATTATGTCCAGAAGTACTCACAGAGCTGGCATGTTGCAATGAGCAGCTCATTCTCAACTCCCTTATTGACCTGGCTATCCAACTGGATCATCTGCTTAGCAACAGACTCTCATTACAGCACTCTCCAGTCAGTCCACAATCCCCACAGTCCCCAACTCCTATGAAGATTGCCCATACTCGTTTGCGATGCTCTGAAAGGGACAGATGGCATCATGAGGGTTTGTGCTTCTACTGTGCCAAACAAGGCTATCTTCTAGCTAAGTGCCCAGTCCATCCACCTAATCCCAGAAGGGAGGGTCTCCCCAGGAGAGAATCAAGTCCCTCCAACCCAGTGAGTCCTGAACCCACTTCAAAACTACACTCACTGAGGATTCAAGTACTGCTAAAGCTCCCAAACATGATCCATGTTCTCTCTGCCCTCATAGACTCACAGGCAGAAAGCAATTTCATCAATCTCAAGGTTGTCTAGAGGTACAACCTGCCTATGGAGGAACTCCAATGACCTGTTTAACTCAAAGCCATTGACAGGGGTCTCATTGGTGAAGGGCTTGTCATGACCCACACTACACCACTTGAAATCCAGGTTGGAAGCCTTCACATAGAACACCTCAACTTGTTAGTCACCCACACATCACAGCATGCCATAGTTTTAGGTTTTCCTTATCCACTTCCCCAGTACCCTCTGCTCTAGAGCGATTAAGGACAGCTTGAGTGTTCACCAAATTAGACCTGAGAAGTGCACATAATTTGGTAAGAATTTGTGAGGGAATGGAAGACCACTTTTAGCGATACATCAGGGCACTTTGAATACTGTGTAATGCTATATGGACTTTCTTGCGCTCCCAGCATCTTCCAGTGCCTTATTAATGACGTCCTCAGAGACATGCTAGGATGGTATGTGAAAGCATAAATAGATAGTATCCTGATTTACTCCCCAGATGAAACTACCCACCACGAGCATGTCTGATCAGTGCTCCTGTAGCCGGAACACTCTGCTGCCCCGGCTACCCCTGCGTTGTGTTCCGGTGCACGATGAAGAAGTGACGCTGATGCCATTCCTTATCAAGGCCACTTTATTCTTTTAAAATGAAAAAGAGCACAAGTGTTGGGAGAAAGCACTTCATTATGTCCAGCAAGCCTCTCCCAGCCGAGTAGAATACAGACTGGCAACAAAATACAATATCAAACTATTTTAGAAAAAAAATAAAACTGTTATATGAAAATAATGCTCTGTGGATCATACTATGCTAAAACTCAAATCTCAGGTCAGAAATCCTGTACTAATAAAGTACACACTACTAGTACATTAAGTACATATCCTACATACTAAAGTACACAAACTACTACATAAACAAAACGCATGGTCTTTCATAAAAATACTATTTCAACAAGTCAACATACTAAACAACTCATGGTATTGGGAGTACATACCTTTTAAAATGAAAAAGAGCACAAGTGTTGGGAGAAAGCACTTCATTATGTCCAGCAAGCCTAACATGAGGAAAACATAAACTGAAATACACAGGCTCCGACATGAGGACAAAAGGCTAGTGCTTACACAAAACGAGGTGATTAGCTTGTTAGCTACCTTGTGCTCTCAAAATTCACTTCTCAAACAAAACAAGACACAAATACCAACAGTTTTCACATACACTAATTGTAATATTCATGTGAGAGACGGAAAATGCAACTCGAGTGCCATTACTTCACATGGATTACTTTTTTTTTTACATCGGAGCTGCGTGAAATACATACCTCTCCCAGCCAAGTAGAATACAGACTGGAGAGAGAGAACACAAATAATGCAAGACGCATCCTTCACATGCCACAGAGGGCGCTATAACACAAAAATACAACAAAGCTCCCAATAGCATTCCCAATACCAATGAATTTAAAACTACATACAAGAGAAAGATTTTGGTGAAACAAACACCACCAGAAAAGAAAAAGTCACACATGACTAAAAAAAATAATAAAATAAAATAAAAAAGTCAGGTTTTTCTCTTCACTGCTACATTCACCCCTCTTTGATTTCACCAAAATCTTGAATACTAAGAAGGTGAACTAGTAAAATAACCCAACGCTTAAGAGTACCATGTTCATATTCACTCTGCCCAAGGTAACCACGGGACTGTATTCCCCATTCACAGCATATTTAGCTACTTAATATAAGTTCGAAGTAAACAATAGTTGATCAGGCTATTATTTCTTCTAGTTAGTAAGGTGCCTTTTTACACCATACCCAAACCTTGGCATGTAAACTTATCAACATGCATAAAAACATACTACAACATTCCTGTTGCTACTCTACTTCTTACTGTTTAAAATAATGAAAGTAAAGACAGTGACCTGTTAGATCCCATAAGATCTTTTGTAAAGGGTTTTTGAGCCATAGTCTCAATCAGACGGTTAACTGCTCTAACAACTCTGCCTGTGCGGGTACATCTCTCAGGCCCTAAGTGTAGTGTTGTGTGTGTCTGGCTATCAGTTACTGGGGTGGGTGGAATAATGTTGGGGGACCCTGTGTTATCTAAGTCAGTAGTGTCAACAGGGTGAGGGTCAATGTCAGTTGGGCGTGAACTGGGAGACACACAGGGACTGGGCACATCTCTTGAAGATAGGGGAGTCATCAGCTGATCAGAGGTACCAGGCAGGGGGTGTGGCATCTCAGCCTCCATCTCTGAGCCAACAGCATCTTCTCCAGACAGAGAGTCGGCATCGGTCGTCTCATTTATTCATGAACAGGTACGGTCCTCAGAAGCATCCACTGCCAGGCCGCTCACAGCATCAATGGACAAAGAGTCGCACTCACTGACCGCATCCAAGGCACTTGCCTCTAAGTCTTCACTGGCCGGTTGGGCGATAGGCAAGAAGCTGACATCCAGCATCAAATTACAGTGGACAACTTTAGTTCTCCCGCTTTCATCCCTGACTTTGTACACATGAGTCTGAGGGTTGCGATCTGTGACAGTATAGATGGTGGGTTCCCATTTATCTGCTAATTTCCACTTCCCTCGTTCTGCCTTATTTGCCAGCAGGACTCTGTCACCGACATTCAGGTGAGTGCCACAGGCTCTTTTGTTGTACCCATTGGCTTGACGCTGTTGCTGTTTCCTTGCATGCTGTTGAGCAATGGTAGCAGCTACATTGAGGCTCGCCATCAGCTTGCCTGCATAGGTGTTGTAGTTAGAGACGACTGGGTCCTTCAGGACTTGGTTGAAGACCATATCCACGGGGAGTCTTGGAACTCGACCGTACATCAAATAGAACGGGGCATATCCAGTCGTTTCATGAATGGTAGCATTGTAAGCAAAGGTCAAAGTCTGTATCTGCTGAGCCCAGTGTTGTTTAGATGCCAGAGGGAGAGCGCGCAACATACTGCCGAGTGTTCTATTAAACCTTTCGGTTTGCCCATTTCTCATGGGATGATATGCAGTCGTGTGTGACTTTGCAACCCCTGCGAGGCTGAGGAGCTCAGAGATGAGTTTGCTTTCAAAATTGGCTCCTTGATTGGAATGTATTCTTTCTGGAAAACCATATATACAGAACACATTATCCCATAGTTTCTTCGCAACTTGCTTTGCAGTTTGGTTGACACAGGGGAATGCATGAGCCAACTTCGTGAAGTGGTCGGTTATGACCAAAACATCCACTGATCTCTGCTTACTGTCCTCAGCACTCCAAAAGTCAATGCACACCAACTCCAAGGGTGCGGACGTGCGGATGCTCTCTAATGGAGCTCGGGCAGCTGGTTCAGGCATCTTTGCAAGGATACATCTTTGGCAGCACTTTACATGGTCCTTGATGTCTCTTTCCATCCGCGGCCAGAAAAAACACTGTTTGGCAAGGTGCATAGTTCTGGCTTGACCCTGGTGCCCAGCGTGATCATGGACACCTGAGAGAGCCTTTGCTCTCAGGCTGGTGGGCAGAACAAACTGGAACCTCTTCTGGTGGGTTGAGGGATCTTTAGTGACCCGACAGAGGACCCCATCCTGGACTTTCAATTGATGCCACTGCTTGCAAAGTATCTGGGCAGTTGGAGCTAGTTTGTTTCTCTCCCGTCTAGGTGGCGGCCGACCACCCAGGATAAATGGCAGGACACTCTGAATGACCAAGTCTTCCTCCTGACTGTACCGCAGCTCATCAGTGGACAGGGCTGCAGACGTGTCTTGCTCTGAAAGCGTGGCCTGAGGTAGAGCCTTAAAATACTGCATTGCTCGCAGCTCTGCACCACTTTCCCACTCAGTATGAGAGTCACAGGCAGACTTCACCTCGGAGGAATCCAGACAGCCAGATGGTGCATTCTGAGAAGCACCTGTAGTCACACGGCCTGCCTGAAGGCACTGGACCTTGCAGCGGAAAATGTCCTGCACTCTGTCCTCTTTTGTTCCGTTAGCCTCTGCCAATAGATTCTCATATGGCTTATTGATTAGCCTCTGGCTCACTGACTTCGCAAAAGGATCTCTGCTTAGAGCATCTGCCACAATGTTCTTTGGCCCAGGGATGTGCTTAAGACTGAATGTGTATGGGGACAGCTTCGCAACCCACTGCTGCTCGCAAGCATCAAGTTTTGGCTTTGTCATAATATAAGTTAAAGGATTATTGTCGGTCCACACCGTAAAACAATGACCTTTTAGCCAATGACTGAATTTTTCACAAACACTCCATTTAAGTGCTAAGAATTCTAGACGGTGGGCAGGGTATCTCTTCTGTGACCCAGACAGAGTCTTGCTTGTGAAAGTGATTGGACGTGCTCTACTTTCTCCTTCCGGCACCTGAGATAAAACTGCCCTGAGACCGTCGAGAGAGGCATCAATTGACAAGATCAGTGGCCTAGAGACGTCTGGGTGAGTAAGGACTGCACAGTTCAGGAGCTTCTCTTTGAGACTGAGGAAGGCAGCATCACAGTCCTCTGTCCAGTCTGCAGGCTTGAGCTTTCTGAAGACGCCAGGATTCTGACCGACTTTGCTCGTCTTCCCCTTACGTTTCTGCCCAGCTGTAAGGGCAAATAGCAGCTTGGCTATGGCAGAGCAGTGAGGTATGAAGTGCTGGTAATAGAATACCATCCCCAGAAAGGACTTCACCCTGCAGACTGAAGGAGTGCAGCCGTCATCTTCCATCAAGTCAGTCTTCGACATCTTAACAATGACTTCAACTTTCTCAGGGTCAACAGCAACACCACCACCATCAATGATATGCTCAAGGAACTTTACAGAACACCGCAGCAGATGGCACTTTTTGGGACTCAACTTCAAATTGTTCTCTCTGAGCCGCTGGAAGACAACCTCCAGTCTTTTGAGGGCCTCTTGTTCGGACGGGGCAAGGACCAATAAGTCATCCAGGTAGCACAGCAGACTACTGAAGTTTAAATCACCGAAGATGCTCAAAATCATCCTCATGAACGAGGCTGGGCTGTTGCAAAGCTCCTGTGGCATTCTGTTATATTCATGGAGGCCTAGAGGTGTTATGAAGGCTGTGTATTTTTTATCGTCCTTGTGCATAGGTAAGTTATAAAAACCTGAGGTGAGATCCATGGTGCTGAAGACCGTATTTCCACCCAGAGCGGCCAGACAGTCTGACTGGTGAGGCAGAGGGTGAGCGTCCTTGATGGTTCTTGCATTTAGCCATCGGAAATCTGTGCATATGCGAAGGTCACCATTTTTCTTCCAGACCATTACAAGGGGGGAAGCGTACTCACTCATAGACTTGCGTATTATTCCCTGCTTCTCGATCTCAGTGAGAACTTGCCGCAGCTTTTGGTAGTGTGCTGGTGGCACTCTGCGATATGGAAGGCGGAAAGGGCGGTCATCTGTGAGTTGGATCCTATGCACAAAGTCTTTGGCTTCTCCACAGTTCAGATGATGCTTTGGGAAGACGTCATGATACTGTTCCAACAGTGTAACCAGCTGGGTCTTTGTGGACGGGCTCACCTCACAGTGGTCAACATCAACATCTCCCAAACCACACTTCTGAAGTCACTGTTTGAGATTGGAGTTGTTGCTGTGCTTGACTTGAGTAATTTTAACTGTCATTCTGTCTCTGGCAATTGCCTTGAAACAGTGAAACATCTTCAACTGCCACACATGGAGACACATCTGCCAACTTGGAGTTCTTTCTCAGGGTGAGTGGTTTGTCTGTGATGTTGGTCACTTTCATCGGAGTCCAGCCATCCCCCCACAGAGGCGTGATCACTCTGCCGACCATAATTCCTCGAGGCACACACCTGGATGTAGATGACTCCACCATGACTGTGCTCCCGGGTGACATCGGCACGTTACTGGGCAGTCTGCCCCATATTAGGTACTCTTGTCTGGGGAGGAGAGTCACGGCTTGGGTCAGCTTCACCATACCCACTTTTTCTGGTACATCTGCACCCCTCCACCTCGTGAGACTGGCCATCATCTTCAAAAACTGCTCACATTCAGAAGACTCCCGTGTGTTTCGTGAGATGAGCCTCCAGTAGTTATTGTCATTTTTCAGCTGACATAGCACACACTTCAACATGTTAGTCCCTACGATGATCTCATCTTTCTGGCCAGGCACCACCAAGACCAGGACCATGCACCTCATGCCATACAGACTCAGTTCCATGTCGTACATGCCTTTGGGGCTCACCTGTACTCCTCCACAGCCTACAAGGATGATGCATTCTGTTGGTTCTTGCTGCTGAGTTAGGACGTTCTCTGATATGAGTCTCTGCTCTGCTTCTTCACTGATCGTGCAGGCCAATGACCCCGTATCCAGTAATCCTTTTAGCTGGGCAGAACCGTTGATCATCACTGGGGCATGGAACAATTCACCGTACGGCTCAACAGTCTGAATGTTCTGTACAATTACTTTACAATTATCTGGCATTACTTTACAAACGTTCACATACTTTTAATTCTTCATTTCCTTCGAGGGTTGATATCTCAACGCCCACACACCCCCTCGCCAAATGCGGGCCACCTAGTTTAAATGTGCTCCATTTTGCTGACCTTGGTGCTGTGCCTGGACCTGCTGTGGTGTGCCATTGAATCTAGGCCTGCGCTGCTGGCAGTCTTTCTTCCAGTGACCTGGCTTGTAACAGCCCATGCACAGATTCTCCTGCCTACAGTACGCCGTTGTTGAATGCTCAATGGACTGACACACTCTGCACTTCCTCTGGAAAATGTTCACTGGCCCCTTGTAGGATGATTCAGCTGCCGCTGTCTGAGCCTTCTGCTCCAGCACACGATCCAACAGACTAATCAAAGACTGAATGTAAACACTCTCTGTCTGAGAAGAGGATGGCGGCCCGGGTGTAGTGTGGTGAGTGGAGGACTCACCGGTGTTCTGAACAGCGATGGCTTCTGTTGTGGATGTCTGGGCATGAGCACCAATGTGCTTTGGTCGAACTGGCCTGACCTGGGACTTGGTTCGAGCCTCCCTCTGGTGTTCAGTGAGGTGCTCCTGAAACTCATTTGCTGTCCACTTTTCTGCCGTTTTACACTTCAGGACACTTGCAAGGGCTGGGTTAGGACAATGTTTCACCAACATCATTGTGACTTCGTGAGAGGGATCTTCAATGTTTCACCCCTGTCTCCTCAGACACTCATCTGCGACATCTACAGCTTTGTTCAAGCAGATCCAGTAGTCCATTGGGCTTTCTCCATTCAGAGGGAGTGTGTTATAAAAATCTGATAGAGGCATTGAGGAGTAAGTTACTTCACTGAAATGCTGCTTGAGTATATCAAAGACAAGCTTAGGATTCTCAGCAGACCTTAAGGATGGAATATTACGCAGTGTAACTTTAACAATGTCTCTGGCCTTTCCCATGAGTCTGGACATTATTTCTTGAGAGTACTCTTGTGGTGGAACACCCCTCTTTTTCAGGTAGACATCCATGATTTCTTCCCACTCATGCACCGTGTGCTTGTCAGTCCCATCACCCCTGAAGTACGGTGGCTCTCTGACATCTGTCTTCATCACTAACTTGACTACAGTCATGTTTAAGTCAGGATGTCCCTGGCCCATGTTCAGACTAGGTGTGGGAGTGGGCTGGCTATGTTGACTACCGACAGATTTATTCAGTTGACTTGCGATGTTCTCACCTATTTGGTGTGCTAACTGTGTAATGAGATGTCCTATGTCTGTAGTGTTTACACCTGGACTAGGGGGTTCATCAGTGTGCATGTGGGTGAATGAAGATACAGGACGACCTACTGTACTAACACCCCTCCCTATGCCTGGAAAATTCCTCAGACTAGGCATGTGCTGTGTGGGTGTGGATGAATCAGTTACCAGGTATGTAGAGGATGATACAGGGTTTCCTATTTCATGACCACCCCTAACCGGAGTTGATTCCATGTCTCCCAATAGCTTACCCCTGCCTACACCCATTACATTACCACCTTCATCCCAGTTAAGAGGTACAGCCATGTCATTACCCTCAGCCATGTTGAAATTGTCTTTACCAATGTAACTGACCAACATTATGTCTTATGTTGTGTGATGTATTATGCTGTATGTTATATGTCTTAACCAGCGTTATGTAGGCAAACACTTAGAACAAGTGTAGGCCAAGTTGAAAATAAATTGTCGTAAACCACACTATGTCTGCAATGATATTAATACTTGGAACAATGTCAACGCTTCTGCGATGTTCTGCAGCAACCACCGGCGATCACTCTGGCGATGATCTGAAGCGAAATCATCCGGGTCACGGCACCATTGTAGCCAGAACACTCTGCTGCCCCGGCTACCCCTGCGTTGTGTTCCGGTGCACGACGAAGTGACGCTGACGCCGTTCCTTATCAAGGCCACTTTATTCTTTTAAAATGAAAAAGAGCACAAGTGTTGGGAGAAAGCACTTCATTATGTCCAGCAAGCCTCTCCCAGCCGAGTAGAATACAGACTGGCAACAAAATACAATATCAAACTATTTTAGAAAAAAAATAAAACTGTTATATGAAAATAATGCTCTGTGGATCATACTATGCTAAAACTCAAATCTCAGGTCAGAAATCCTGTACTAATAAAGTACACACTACTAGTACATTAAGTACATATCCTACATACTAAAGTACACAAACTACTACATAAACAAAACGCATGGTCTTTCATAAAAATACTATTTCAACAAGTCAACATACTAAACAACTCGTGGTATTGGGAGTACATACCTTTTAAAATGAAAAAGAGCACAAGTGTTGGGAGAAAGCACTTCATTATGTCCAGCAAGCCTAACATGAGGAAAACATAAACTGAAATACACAGGCTCCGACATGAGGACAAAAGGCTAGTGCTTACACAAAACAAGGTGATTAGCTTGTTAGCTACCTTGTGCTCTCAAAATTCACTTCTCAAACAAAACAAGACACAAATACCAACAGTTTTCACATACACTAATTGTAATATTCATGTGAGAGACGGAAAATGCAACTCGAGTGCCATTACTTCACATGGATTACTTTTTTTTTTACATCGGAGCTGCGTGAAATACATACCTCTCCCAGCTGAGTAGAATACAGACTGGAGAGAGAGAACACAAATAATGCAAGACGCATCCTTCACATGCCACAGAGGGCGCTATAACACAAAAATACAACAAAGCTCCCAATAGCATTCCCAATACCAACGAATTTAAAACCACATACAAGAGAAGGATTTTGGTGAAACAAACACCACCAGAAAGGAAAAAGTCACACATGACTAAAAAAAATAATAATAATAAAAAAGTCAGGTTTTTCTCTTCACTGCTACACTCACCAGGCTCCTAGAGAACCATCGATATGTCAAAGTGGAAAAATGCAAATTTCACATCACCCAGATCTCATTCCTTGGTCATATCATCAGTTCGGATGGTGTAAGCATAGATACCACAAAGGTCTCCACAGTCACCTCCTGGCCCACACTCACTACAGTCAAAGAACTGCAATGCTTCCTGGGGTTCACAAATATCTACCGTTGCTTCATCAGAGGTTTCAGCATGATAGCATCACCTCTCACCGCCCTGCTTAAGAAGAGTCCCAAACATCTCCAATGGAACCAAACCACTGAAAAGGCTTTTAAAGCATATACGCAGAGCCTTGGCCTCACTTTCGTTTATAAATTCCTTGAGACCTCAAGAATAGGAATAGTTTTAAGTATTAACAATAAATCTAATATAGTAATTTTTACGATTAAAGTGATTCATATAGGTAGTGATCCGAGTGACTGACATTGACGTCCGTAATGTCACAGCAGGAAGTCTATCGGTCTCATTGCCATTTCTGCTATACTAAAACACAGATCTGACTGCAACTCCGATCCTCCATTTTGAGCTAATTTATCACTATGCCACATAGATGTGTTGCTGGCCGATGCAACAACACAACAGAAGGTGGATTTATGTTGCATTCATGGCCCAAGAATGTTCAAACTGCAAAGATTTGGAGGCGTTTTGCGAGAAGTTCACAGGCACATTATGAAGTGGTCTCTCCTCTGCTCCGCACATTTTACTGAAGAATCGTATGAGACCTCTGATCTGTTGAGGAGCATTGGCTATAAGCTCGTATTGAAAGAAGGTGCAGTACCAACAATTAAAAAAAAGAAAACAAAAAAGGAAAGTATTTATTTTATTTTTAATTTTTTTTTAAAAGAAAGTGAGTTCAGTTGCACCAGTTCTCCCAGAGTGATGGTATTTCTTACTTTCACCATGAACACCCTGCAGTTGTTGCTAAAACCAGTGACATCCCGTTCCGTCCCGGGTTTTAGTAATTGCCTGAGCTGAGCAGTAATGGCGGAGTACTCAGTAATGGAGAAAATGGAGAATAAGTGGGTTGCCATCTTATTTCTAAACTGGATATTGCTGCCATCTCGCCCTTACATGAAAGAAGCGAATGAACGGAGAACTGAATGAACAACTGAAAGTCAGATTGTTTCAAAACAATCGGCCACAAGGTCGGCCTTCAAGAAGCGAGAACACGGACAGGTAAGCTCCGACTCTTATTTGGATACAAAACAACAAAAATGACATACGTTGTTTACCTGCATTTACAACCCTGATTCCATAAAAGTTGGGACAAAATATAAATTGTAAATAAAAACGGAATGCAATGATGTGGAAGTTTCAAAATTCCATATTTTATTCAGAATAGAACATAGATGACATATCAAATGATTAAACTGAGAAAATGTATCATTTAAAGAGAAAAATTAGGTGATTTAAAATTTCATGATAACAACACATCTCACAAAAGTTGGGACAAGGCCATGTTTACCACTGTGAGACATCCCCTTTTCTCTTTACAACAGTCTGTAAATGTCTGGGGACTGAGGAGACAAGTTGCTCAAGTTTAGGGATAGGAATGTTAACCCATTCTTGTCTAATGTAGGATTCTAGTTGCTCAACTGTCTTAGGTCTTTTTTGTCGTATCTTCCATTTTATGATGCGCCAAATGTTTTCTATGGGTGAAAGATCTGGACTGAAGGCTGGCCAGTTCAGTACCCGGACCCTTCTCCTACGCAGCCATGATGCTGTAATTGATGCAGTATGTGGTTTGGCATTGTCATGTTGGAAAATGCAAGGTCTTCCCTGAAAGAGACGTCGTCTGGATGGGAGCATATGTTGCTCTAGAACCTGGATATACCTTTCAGCATTGATGGTGTCTTTCCAGATGTGTAAGCTGCCCATGCCACATGCACTAATGCAACCCCATACCATCAGAGATGCAGGCTTCTGAACTGAGTGCTGATAACAACTTGGGTTGTCCTTCTCCTCTTTAGTCCGAATGACATGGCGTCCCTGATTTCCATAAAGAACTTCAAATTTTGATTTGTCTGACCACAGAACAGTTTTCCACTTTGCCACAGTCCATTTTAAATGAGCCTTGGCCCAGAGAAAACGTCTGCACTTCTGGATCATGTTTAGATACGGCTTCTTCTTTGAACTATAGAGTTTTAGCTGGCAATGGCAGATGGCACGATGAATTGTGTTCACAGATAATTTTCTCTGGAAATATTCCTGAGCCCATTTTGTGATTTCCAATACAGAAGCATGCCTGTATATGATGCAGTGCCGTCTAAGGGCCCGAAGATCATGGGCACCCAGTATGGTTTTCCGGCCTTGACCCTTACGCACAGGGATTCTTCCAGATTCTCTGAATCTTTTGATGATATTATGCACTGGAGATGTTCAAACTCTTTGCAATTTTACACTGTCGAACTCCTTTCTGATATTGCTCCACTATTTGTCAGTGCAGAATTAGGGGGATTGGTGATCCTCTTCCCATCTTTACTTCTGAGAGCCGCTGCCACTCCAAGATGCTCTTTTTATACCCAGTCATGTTAATGACCTATTGCCAATTGACCTAATGAGTTGCAATTTGGTCCTCCAGCTGTTTCTTATTTGTACCTTAAACTTTTCCAGCCTCTTCTTGCCCCTGTCCCAACTTTTTTGAGATGTGTTGCTGTCCTGAAATTTCAAATGAGCCAATATTTGGCATGAAATTTCAAAATGTCTCATTTTTGACATTTGATATGTTGTCTATGTTCTATTGTGAATACAATATCAGTTTTTGAGATTTGTAAATTATTGCATTCCATTTTTATTTACAATTTGTACTTTGTCCCAACTTTTTTGGAATCGGGGTTGTAGATTAATACATGTAACTTGTATTGTGTGTTTAAGTTACCGGTATAAGATTATTTAATTTGCTTCAGAATGTGATTGTCTCAGATCATCTGATTATTTAATTAGCCTTTATGTTTTATCAGTGAAAATGCATGCATGTACATGTATGTTGCATAAGTTGTAACACCTATCCTGTTTTAATGAGAGTCAACCCACAATCAATGAAGTCAAATCAGTCTTAGTTGAGCAAGTCGGTAATGGCATTTCTTACTTTCACCATGAATTTTTATTTATATGCCTTTGGTCTATAGCTGTAAAAGGCCCCGGCCTTAAAATCGGTTACCGCTGTGACGTCACGCACTCAGGGCTGGCTGGCTCAGTGGGGCAGCTCAAATGCCAACTTTGCGGTCGATTTTAACTCTCAAATATATATATATTTTTTTAATTCCCATTTATGCAGCATACAAGAGTCAAGGATGGAGACGCTATCCACTCAGAAATTTGCTCTCTGTATTCTCTTTAAGCAGCTTAAGGCAACCTTCACATCAGCTCCCATTCTCAGGCACCCAGATCTGACCAAATCCTTCACAGTGGAAGTTGACACCCCAGAAACTGGAGTGGGAGGGGTATTATCACAGCACTTTGGAGAAAAAACCCAAGTTACACCCAGTGGCCACCTTTTCAAAAAAACTCACCCCAGCCAAGCAAAATTATGACATTGGGTGCCGAGAACTTCAAGCCATCAAACTAGCCCCCAAAGACTAGAGACATTGGCTTGAGAGGGCTATATGCCCTTTCGTGATCCTCACAGACCATAAAAACTTGGAGTACCTGAAAACAGCAAAACGACTGAATCCCCGTCAGGCTAGGTGGGTGCTCTTCTTTACCCAGTTCCAATTCACTATCTCGTCATCCAGGGTCAAGAAACACTAAGGCCGATGCCCTCTCCAGAATCCACACTACCTCTAGCAACAATACAGAGCCCACTCCAATCCTGCCACCTGATTGCTGTCATGCTCCGCCCCGGACTTCCACTCTGGAGATCACTTATCTCTCAGGTCAGCACTTATCTGGATCCGGGATGGGAATTCCATCTTGCCTGCATTCACTTCCTGTTTTTTTCTATTGTGTATATAAACGCTGTACTCAGACAGGGACCTTGCCAGAACGTCTCGCTTGTTACTCTAGCCGCTTCTGTGCCTCTTATGCTTCTCATGGTTTTTCTCTCTAGCGTTTGTTCTTGTTTATGGTTTTTTGCACTAAGCATTTTTTCTTGTTCATGGTTTTTTGCACTAGTGTTTTTTGTCCTTGCCTGCCTCATTGTTTTGTCAAAGTTTTCTGTTTCTTTGTACCTGGACTATTTTGCTATTTGTTTTTTCATCCTGTTTATTTACCTTTTTGCCATGCCCTTTTCCCTGGATTAAATCACCTTATTTATTGGATTACTGTCTGTGTTCTGCTTCTGGATCCTAATCTCGCACCTCATCTCGCCACCCTTAACAGTATGTTCTGGCCAACATGGATCCAACAGAACTGACCCAGCTGAGAACAGCTATACAGCAGCAAGGAGCTATCCTCGGGACCCACCAATAGGCGCTCCAACAGATTACCCAGAACCTCTCCACCCTGTCCAAGTCACTCAACCTTCTAGCCACGCAACTCCAGCACTCCCAAGCCATGCCTACCCCTGCCCAGCCGCCTCCTTCTTCACCTCCTGCCACCGCTGCTCTCCATGAACCGAGACTCCCTTCTCCTCAGCCCTACAGTGGAGAACCAGGTACCTGCAGATCTTTTCTGTCTCAATGTTCACTGATCTTGGAGCTACAACCTCTGGCCTTCCCCACAGAACGCTCCCGGGTAGCCTATACCATTACGCTCCTCACCGGTAAGGCCAGGGAATGGGGAACAGCGGTCTGGGATGCTGATGCATCCTTTTGTTCCAGCTTCAAAGAATTCTCCGAGGAAATGAGGCGAACATTTGATTGCTCTCTGTCTGGCTGGGAGGCGGCTAGGGAGCTCATGGAGCTGAGGCAAGGGTTCCGATCTACCTTGGATTATGCCACTGAGTTCCAGACGTTGCCAGTGTTATGCGGTTGGAACAAGAGTGCCCAGGTCGACGCATTTCTACATGGCCTGTCCGACACCATTAAAGATGAACCAGTCTCTTGGGAACTGCCGTCGGATCTCTCCAGCCTCATGGACCTTGCCAATAGCATTGACACTCAGATTCAACAATGGAGGAGAGAGAAGAACCACCCCAGCTTCACCTCCTCTCTACCTTCCGCCTCGTCCATCGAACCCATGCAGGTAGTTCGGGTACGGATGTCAGCGGAGGAACGACTGCGCCGGCAGAGCATGGGAGCCTGCTTCTACTGCAGTCAGCAAGGACACATCTGCCGAGCCTGCATGCTAAAAGGACGAACCCACCAGTGAATTGAGGGGCCCTGGTGGGCAATGCTTGGAACCAGTACCCTGCTGACCAACTGTTGCTCCTTGTTATCATCGCCCACAACAACCGGCATCACCATCTTCAGGCACTCGTTGACTCAGGGGCGGACAGGAACCTGATCTTCTCCACCACCGCCAAGGATCTGGGAATCCCATTACTCACCCTCAAGGTCCCTCTCACCGTCCTGACACTCAATGGTACTGGCTTGACCACCATCACTCACCTTACCACCCCGCTCACCTTAAGGATTTCAGGCAATCACTCCAAAACTATTCAATTTCACATCATGAACGACCCTCACGTTCCCGTCATTCTAGGACTACCTTGGCTGACGCAGCACAACCTTCACTTAAGTTGGACTAATAACACCATCCTAGGCTGGAGTCCTTCCTGCCTGGCCTCCTGCCTGAACTCCGTTCTGCCTCCTGCCAAACCATCACAGCCTTCAGCCAGCAAGTTTCCTGACCTCTCTCATGTGCCTCCGGAATATCTGTACCTTAAACTAGTTTTCAGTAAGACCCGAGCAGTGTCCCTCCCTCCTCACAGACCCTACAGCTGTGGTACTGACCTCCTGCCCAGGACAGCACCACCCAAGGGATGCCTCTACTCTCTTTCTCCCGCCGAAAGACAAGCCATGGAAAAATACATCACCAAGTCACTGGCAGCTGGGATCATCCACCCTTCCTCCTTCCCAACAGGGGTGGGGTTCTTCTTTGTTGAAAAGAAGGACAAGTCACTCCACCCCTGCATTGACTATCGGGGTCTCAATGCTATCACAATCAAGAATTATTATCCACTACCGCTCATGACCACAGCCTTCGAACTACTCCAGGGAGCCAAAGTGTTTACTAAACCGGACTTACACAATGGTAGCATCTCATTAGGATCAGGGAAGGGGACGAGTGGAAGACAGCCTTTAACACCACCACAGGCCACTACGAGTACCTCATGGTCCCTTTCGGCCTGACCAACGTGCCTGCGGTCTTCCAGGTACTAGTTAACGACATCTTGAGGGACTTCCTTAAAGTGCATATTCTGGACCAATTTCATGTTTTTTTTAATATGAAAGTCTGTCCCTTTACACACTCATCCAGAAGGGTAATTTTGCACAAATCCATCTGTCTCCAGCAGAAAAAAATAAAATAACAAAACACATCTGGAAAAATCCCAAGGGAATCTGGAGCCAGATTTGTGACATTATCTGCGGAAGCGCCAGCAGGCTGCTTGAGCTTTGCACGGTTTAAGTGCACAGCCTGTGTAGACCAAGCACTCCCATTTCTCCCACATTGTCCGGTCTTTTGGAAAATGATGAGTATTAATCCCATCAAGATTGGTGTTGCTACACCCTCCTATGATACATCTGTTAACCATTTTAATAATTGCATGATAACGTTGAAGAAATTTGCAGAAAACCACCAGGTCATTTTCTCATAAACAAACCAGTGCTGACATATTCAGAGGGAGGCGTCCTGCAGATGATGTCATGAAAATCAATGTTTACTGGAAAATTCAAATGGCAAGTTTTTTCAGAGGTGGACCAATTCACCTCAAATGGCTTGATTTCAACTGAATTTTTCTGGTATTGCGCAAGGTAAAACAATTGCAGAGAATGCAGAATGTTACAGATATTTGACCAAAGTTTAATATAAAATAGGAGAATTACATTGATCTTGCTACTGAATTTACCCATGATATGCACTTTAACACCTTTGTCTTCGTGTACCTGGATGACATGCTGATCTTCTCTCGCTCCCTGGAGGAACATTGGGGTCACGTCTGGCATGTCCAACACCTGCTAGAAAACAAGCTGTTCATCAAGGCGGAGAAAAGCGAGTTCCACCAAAGCTCTGTCTCATTCCTGGGGTTCATCATCTCTCCAGCGAAGATTCAGATGGACCCCCTCAAGCTGGAGACAGTTGCTGACTGGCCCACCCCATCTTCGAGACAAGAGCTCCAGTGCTTCCTGGGGTTCTCCAACTTCTACAGGTGCTTCATCCGTGACTTCAGCACAGTGGCCGGACCTCTCTCAGCCCTGACCTCAACCAAGACCCAGTTCAAGTGGGGGGAGGAAGTGGAGAAAGCCTTTTCCATGCTTAAGCGAAGGTTTACCACAGCACCCATTCTCACCATACCCGATCCAACCAAGCAGTTTATCGTCGAGGTCGACACTTCTGAGTCAGGGGTTGGAGCCATTCTCTCCCAGAAAGCCAGTGGCAACAAGGTCCACCCATGTTCCTTCTTCTCCTGCCGGCTGTCCCCGGCCAAACATAACTATGACATCGGCGACAGAGAGCTAATGGCTGTGAAACTAGCCTTGGAGGAGTGGAGGCACTGGCTCGAGGGGTCTGATCTTCTCTTCCTAGTCTGGACCGACCATAAAAACCTGGAGTACCTCAAGTCTGCCAAATGCCTCAATTCTTGACAAGCCCGATGGCCTCCCTTCTTCTCCCGGTTCAAATTCACGCTCTCCTACCGCCCAGGCTCCAAGAACAGCAAACCCGACGCCCTGTCCAGGATGTTGTCTTCCCGCCAGGAGGAGTCCAAAATGCCCGTAACCATCCTCCCTCCACACTGCCTGGTGGGGGCCGCATACTTGAGGTTGAGACACTAGTGCAGAAGGCCCTGGAGCAGGACACCAGAGAAGGTAACTCCAACGACATTCAACGTAATCATCTGTTTGTTCCCTGTCCTGTGCGAACCCAGGTGCTGCAGTGGGGTCATGGCTCCAAGCTGGCCTGTCATCCGGGAGCTGTCCGAACCCTGGCACTCATCCAGCAGTGCTTCTGGTGGCCATCCGTCAAGGAAGACTTTCAGGAGTTTGTGGCAGCCTGCGACACATGCTCCCAGAACAAGACAGCCAATCAACCCCCTGCCGGCTTGCTAAGACCCCTCCCGGACTCCTCATTGATCTTGGTCTCACATCACCCTGGACTTCGTCACAGGACTCGCCAACTCAGGTGGCAACACATGCATCCTCACTGTTATTGACCGTTTCTCTAAGACCGTTCATTTCATCCCTCTGCCCAAGCTCTCTTCAGCCAAAGAAACCACTGAACTACTGATCCAGCACATTTTCCATCTACATGGACTGCCCACTGACATTGTTTCTGACCAGGGTCCTCAGTTTACTGTGCAATTCTGGAGGGCCTTCTGCAAAATCACTGGGGCCACCTGTAGTCTCTCCTCAGGCTTCCACCCACAAACCAACAGCCAGGCAGAATGGGCAAACCAAGCTTTGGAGGTAGCACTCAGGTGCATGGCGTCCAGGGATGCCAGTTCTTGGAGTAAGTACCTACCTTGTATCGAATATGCTCATAACACTCTCCCTTCCTCTGCCACAGGTCTCTCTCCATTCCAGTGCTCCCTAGGCTACCAACCACCACTGTTCCCCAGCCAAGAGGAGGAGGTCACTGTACCCTCAGCCCAGCTCTTTATATGTCACTGCAGGAGGACGTGGGCATTGGCCCAGAGAAGACTCATTTGCTCTGCCCTTGCATCCAAGAGGCAGGCCGACAAACACTGCTCCAAGGCACCCACCTACCGGGTAGGACAACGAGTCATGCTCTCCACGTGCCACCTGCCACTTAGAACCGTCTCCCGCAAGCTAGCACCCAGGTTCCTTGGAGCCTTTCCCATCAAGAAGGTAATCAACCCATGTTCCATTAGATTGGCATTACCACTCACCATGCAACATGTTCACCCCACCTTTCATGTATCACAGCTCAAACCTCTGGTCTCTAGTCCTTATCTTGCCACCCTTAACAATTGCTTTGTTCATGCTATTACATTGGAGGTGAACAGCGCACAAGCCCAGCCTCACAATCCTCCTGAAGCCACACACTGGAAAGTGCTACTTGCTCCCAGTACCCCAAAAACTTTGGTCAGATATTGCCATCGACTTCATCACTGACCTGCCCAAGTCTCAGGGCAATACGATCATCCTAGTAGTTATTGATCACTTCTCCAAGGCATTAAAACTCAGTCCCTTGTCTGGCCTGCCCACAGCCTTTGAGACTGCTGAACTCCTGTTCACTCATGTTTTCTGATACTGTGTAATCCCAGAGGACATTATTAGTGACCAGGGTCCTCAGTTCACATCCGGGGTTTAGACCAAGTTTATGGACAAGCTGGGGGTTTCCGTAAGCCAGGGTATCATCCACAGTCTAACAGCCAAGTGGAACGTTCCAACCAGGAAGTCGGATGTTTCCTCAGAGTATACTGTATGGAAAACTGGAAGGCTTGGGTGGCTTCCACCTTCCCTGGGTGGAAATAAACTCCATGATAGATGGGCATTCCCAAAACATATGTATATAATCCCTGATAGAGCCTGCACCATATTTATTACAGATTTTGTCATTAGAGTTGTTCATTAAATAAGCTGTGCATGGTGTTATGTAAACTCTGTGAGCAAACTTAAGATGTATTAACTGATGACACAGATTTTTTGAAGACACGAAAATATTGTGCCAAAGAGTCTCCCAATCAAGTTCCACATTAAGTCTACCAAGCTCCCTGCTGAAGGAGGATCAATAACTGGATCCTTATATGTAGTAAATAAATTATACAAATAAGAAACCAAACCCCGGGTTGATATAAATTTCTGTAGATGTTCAAGCAGAAGATGATTATCTAAATGGGTATTCCAGAGAACATGTCCTTAGTGCAGAATGTAACCTAAGTATAAGAAATAGGATGTACTGGGAAGAGAAAAGGAGTTGCAAAGGTCCTGAAAACAATGTACAGTGGATATAAAAAGTGTACACACCCCGTTAAAATGATAGGTTTTTCTGATGTAAAAAAAGACAAGACCACGATAAATAATATCAAAACTTTTCACACCTTTAATGTGACCTATAACCTGTACAATTCAATTGAAAAACAAACAAATCTATTAGGGGGAAAAACATTAAAAAAGTACAATAAGCTGGTTGCACAAGTGTGCACACCCTAAAACTAATACTTTGTTGAAGCACCTTTTGATTTAATTACAGCCTTCGGTCTTTTTGGGTAGTAGTCTATCAGCTTGCCACATCTAGACTTGGCAATATTTGCCCACTCCTCCTTGCAAAAGCATTCCAAATCTGTCAGATTGTGAGGGCATCTATTGTGTTCAGCCTTCTTCAGGTTACCTCACAAATTTTCAATTGGATTTAGGTCTGGGCTCTGGCCGAGCCATTCTTTTGTTGATTTTGATGTATGCTTGGGGTTATTGTCATGCTGAAAGATGAAATTCCTCTTCATCTTCATCTTTCTAGCAGACGCCTGAAGGTTTTGGCCCAAAATTGACTGGTATCTAGAACCGTTCATAATTCCCTCCACCTTGATTAAAGCCCCTGTTCTAGCTGAAGAAAACCAACCCCAAATCATGATGCTGCCACCATCATGCTTCATCATGGGTATGGTGTTCTTTTGGTGATGTGCAGTGTTGTTTTGCACCAAACATACCTTTTGAAATTGTGGCCAAAAAGTCAAACCTTGGTTTCATCAGACCATAACACATCAGACCATATACCAACCTTGGTTTCATCAGACCATAACACATCAGACCATACATCAACTCTCCCACATGCTTTTGGGAGAGTTGATGTATTTTTTTGCAAAATTTAGCCAGGCCTGGATGTATTTCTTTGACCCTACCCCACAGTCCAGACATATGGAAAATATGGGAGATTGTTGTCACATATAGTACACAACCAATACTTGCCAGAAATTCCTGCAGCTCCTTCAGTGTTGCTGTAGGCCTCTTGGCAGCCTCCCTGACTAGTTTTCATCTTGTCTTTTTATCAATTTTGGAGGGACATCCAGTTCTCGGTAATGTCACTGTTGTCCCATATTTTCTCCTCTTCTTGATGACTGTCTTCACTGTGCTCCATGGTATATCTAATACTGTGGAAATTTTTTCTACTCTTCTCCTGACTGATACCTTTCAACAGTGAGATCCCTTTGATGCTTTGTGAGCTTTCTGTGAACCACGGCTTTTGCTGGAGGACGCAACTGAGTAAATGTCTGAAATTTTTGGGGGGCTAATCAGAGTCATTTTAATTGATGGCAGGTGTGTACTCAAAAAGACTAAATGCTGTAATTAAATCAAAAGGTGCTTCAACAAAGTATTAGTTTAAGCGTGTGCACACTTATGCAACCAGCTTATTGTACATTTTTTTTTTATGTTTTTTCCCCTAACAGATTTGTTTGGTTTTCAGTTGAATTGTACAGGTTATAGGTCACATTAAAGGTGGGAAAAGTTTTGAAATGATTTATCGTGGTCTCTTTTTTTACATCAGAAAAACCTATCATTTTAACGGGGTATGTATACTTTTTATCTCATTTCATCTCATTATCTCTAGCCACTTTATCCTGTTCTACAGGGTTGCAGGCAAGCTGGAGCCTATCCCAGCTGACTACGGGTGAAAGGCAGGGTACACCCTGGACAAGTCACCACTGTAAACCATCCAAGTTGAAAATATAATTTAGGGTATGGCCATTTCTATTTGACCAAGAAGGAAAAACAAAGGGTTTAGAGCCTGTCAAGAGATGATTGTTGTGCCAGATAGGAGAGGATCTATGAAATTTGCAGTTATAACCAAAGAACTTGCAGGACTGTTTCCCTGCTTCGAGAGAGCAGGTTATAATGGGACCCAGTTAAAGTAGTGAACTACATAAATAATAATAATACATTTTATTTATAAGCGCCTTTCAAGGTACCCAAAGACACTGAACAGTAGAAAACGAGCAATAAAAGAAGAACAATAAAATAACAATAATAAAATAATAAGAAATCAATAATAACAACAATAACAATGTTATTAAAAAGCCAAGCTAAAGAGATGTGTTTTTAGCTGTTTTTTAAAAGAAGACAGTGTTTAGCATTGGCGTAACGCTAGTGGCAGGGCATTCCACAGCTTTGGGCCATTTACACTGAAAGCTCTGTCACCCATAGAACAGAGCTGAGAGTAAGGGACTGCTAATAGGTGGGCATCTGTAGAGCGAAGATTTAAAGGTAACTGATATGGAGTTAGGAGATTTGATAAATAGGGAGGGGCCAGGTTATGTAGGGATTTGTAAACAAGTAAAATAATTTTGTACTGAATGCGGTATTTAACTGGGAGCCAATGCAGGTTGTATAGAACAGGCGTGATATGATCCCAGGGCCTGGTATGAGTGAGTACCCTAGCGGCTGAGTTTTGGACATATTGCAGCCTATTTAGTCGCTTGGCTGGAATGCCATCGAGCAGGGCATTGCAGTAGTCCAGTCTTGAGGTGACAAAAGCATGTATAAGTGTTTCAGCTGCAGATGAAGTCAAGGAGGGACGGAGTTTGGAGAGACTTTTCAGGTGAAAAAAAGCTGTTTTAGTGATACTTTTAATATGTGAATCAAAAGAGAGAGTACAGTCCAGAATAACACCCAAATTTCTTAATTCAACAGTAGTGGAAGTGAAATAACCAGGAATAGATAGCTGTGAGTGCTCCAGTTTTTTCAAGATAGAAGGGGTGGAAATGAGGATGGCTTCTGTTTTGTCTTGATTTAATTTAAGAAAATTCTGCACCATCCAGTTGTTAACAGCATTTAGACAGTTGACGAGATTAGACGGAGGGAGTGAGTGAGAGGGTTTGGTATGAATATAAATTTGGGTGTCATCTGCATAACAGTGAAAGTTAAGCCCATAATGCTGTATTATGTGGCCAAGAGGAAGGATGTATATTACAAATAATAAGGGTCCCAAGGCAGAGCCCTGAGGGACACCATGAAGGAGGAGTGATTTCAGGGATCTAAATTCTCCAATTGACACAAACTGTTCTCTCATGGTAACATAAGATTTAAACCAGGCTAAAGAAGAACCAGTGATACCAAGCAGAGTTTCTAAGCAGCTCAACAAAAGATTGTGACATACAGTGTCAAAAGCTGCTGTAAGGTCGAGGAGAACAAGTATACTGACATGGCCAGTGTCAGCAGCTAACAGCAAATCATTGACAACCTTGACCAGGGCAGTCTCGGTGCTGTGCATGGCCCTAAACCCAGACTGAAACTTCTCCCAAAGATTTTATTGAGTTAAATGCTCTTGGAGGTGATTGGCAACAATACGCTCAAGGACTTTTGCAATGAAGGGAAGATTGGAAATGGGGCGATAATTTTTAAAATCATCAATAGCTGCTCCAGGTTTTTTCAAGACAGGAGTGATAGCTGCTGTTTTGAGAGCCTGAGGGACTAATCCAGTTGAAAGGGATGAGTTTATTACCTTAACCAGCAGGGGACAGAGAACTGGCAGGCAAATCTTGACCAAAGAGGTGGGCATAGGGTCGAGGAGGCAGGTGGTAGGCCTGGATTTAGATACTAAGCCAAAGACATACTGCTCATCAACTAATGAAAAAAACAGAGAAAGATCCAACTGGTGGTGGACAGGAAAAGGGGACATTAGAGGGAGTGATGGAAGTGGATTTGATCTGCTTGTATATAGAGTTGATTTTATTTTGGAAAAATTCAAGAAATTTACAGCAAATATCAGTGGAAGGAGTAAGAGGAAAGTTTTTAGCAGGCAAAAGAAGTTTGTTTACAGTAGAAAAAAGCACTCTGGGGTTTCCTTGGCCTCTGGAAATAATGGTGGTGTAATAGCTGGTCTTGGCATCAATTAGAAACTCTTTATAGGCAGAGACATGGTTCCTATATGCTAGTGCATGAACTGTCAGGCCAGTTTTACGACTTAGTCTCTCCAGCTGCCGACCAGCAGCCTTCATTTTACGAAGCTAAGGTGTAAACCATGGAGCAGAGTGAGAGAAAGAGACAGTACGCGTCTTCAGGGGGGCAAGGTGATTGAGAGAGTCAGCAAGGTGAGAGTTATAGAGCATGACTAACTCCTCAGGGGATGAGTTTAATGATTTAGTGGTCAGAATAGGATGTAGTGTGTCAAATAAATCAGCTGTAGCTATGTTTTTTGTGTTCCTGTATGTGATGGTGCGAAATTCACACCTATGATGGAAAGGCTCAGGGACAGCAATATTAAAAAAAAATAGCCAAGTGATCAGAAACACAGAAATCTCTGGAATATAAATTTGATGGTGTAATGCCAGAGGTACAAACAAGAGCTAAGATATGACCCTTTGAATGGGTGGGAAAATCTACATGTTGGGTGAAATCAAAACAATCAAGGACAGCCACAAAGTTTTTAGCAAAATCACAGTTATCTGAGTCAACATGAATGTTCAAATCACCAAGCACCAGTACAGATGGACACAGAGCACTGACAGATGAAAGCAGCTCAGACAATTCATTAATAAAAACAGAGGAAACTCTGGGAGGCCGGTAAATGAGCAAAAGCAGTAGAGGTAGACCACCAGTAAACTTCAGAGCAAGACATTCAAATGATGAAAAATCCTGCAAGGGCATAGATACAATCCTGTAACTGGAGCGATAGATCACAGCAAGACCCCCCCCGCCCAGTTAAACGTAGCTTCTCCATATACTCATAACCTACAGGAGTAGCTTCATTTAGAGCCAGAAAATCATTTGGTATTTGCCACGTTTCAGTTAAACATAATACATCTATGCCAACATCAGTGATCAAATCATTAATATAGGGTGCTTTTTTATTAAGAGATCGCACATTTAATAAAGTAAACTGCGCATTTCTTGAGGATGTCAGGATAAACAGACGAGGACCCAAGATCGCAAGTTAAATGCCGAGTTTTATTGATAGCAGGGGAAAGGGAGTTGGGAGGATGTGCGTGTGAAGTTCAGTGGCTGGAGGACTGAAAGGCAGGGATGGCTGGTGGGAGCATGGTGGTGGTGTCTGCAGTCTCCCATCCAAGTACTAACCAGGGTTGGCCCTACTTAGCTTCTGAGATCAGACGGGATCAGGCGTTGTCAGAGTAGCATGGCTGTAAGCTGACAGCACTTGGGTTTCAGGCAGTCTCCCAGCAAGCAGTCCCTCAGCAGACAGACAGGACAGCACAACAGGCAGGAGTAGGGAACAGGCTGGAACACAGAGTCACAGATCAGGTAGCAAGATTAGGGACAGAAATGCAGGGTCAGGTTACCAGGACTGAAGAGTTGATGGAGTCGATGCCTTGAAGACAATCTGACACTGAAGCTTGGGAGGACTGCAGTTTAAATACCCACAGAGGAGGAGCAGGTGATAGGCAACAGCCAATGACAGCTACTGAAAGTTAATAAGAGGAGGAGTATGCGGGCGTGGCAGGTAATACTGAGTGGAGAGGAGTGGAAATGTTACTTGAAGAGAGGAAAACCACAGGTAGGACCATGACAGAACCCCCCCTCAAAGGACGGCTCCAGAAGTCCCTAAGCGCAGACCCCCCCAAGACGGGCGGGAGGAGGGGGAATACCGGTGGAGGGTCAGAATTCCTCTGACCGGTCAGTGTCCATAGCCTCCACACCATCTTCACTGTCGGAAGACTCGGACGCTGGAGCAGGGGTGGCGGCAGGGTCCGGAAGTGGCTCCGTATGGTGAGAACCCCTACGTCGATCCCGTCGGATGGAGGGCTGGTCGAGGTGTAGGCGATGGAAGTCGGTGATGAGGGCTGGATCCAAAATCCTTCCAGCGGGGACCCATGCCCTCTCCTCAGGACCATAACCCTCCCAGTCTACCAAGTATTGGATGCCCCTACCCCTTCGTTGAGAGCGGAGCAGTCGCCGGACCGTGTAGACTGGTCCACCATCAATGAAGCATGGAGGAGGAGGCGGCGGTGTTGCCGGGACCAGGGGGCTCTCGTGCACCGGTTTGAGTTTGGAGACATGGAAGGTGGGATGTATCCTCATGGTCTTGGGCAGCAGCAGCCGAACTGCCGTGGGACTGATGACCTTCTGTACGGGAAAGGGTCCGATGTAGCGAGGCGCCAATTTGTGTGACTCCACCCATAGTGGTAGGTCTCGAGCAGACAACCATACCTTCTGGCCGACGTGGCAAACGGGTGCAGGGGTCCTCCGCTGGTTAGCCCCAATAGCATAGCTGGTACTGGACTTCAGGAGTGCGGTGCAGGCCTGGGCCCACGTGCGGTGGCAGCGGCAGGCATAGGCGAGAGCAGACGGGCAGGTGGCTTCTCCCTCCTGGCTGGCAAACAGAGGTGGTTGATAGCCATACACACACTGGAAGGGGGAGAATCCGGTGGCAGAGCTGGTGAGGGAGTTGTGGGCATATTCCAACCAGAGCAGATGTTGAGCCCAGGCGTGGGGGTTGCGTGAAGCCACACACCTAAGTGCCTTCTCCAGTTCCTGATTCATGCTCTCCGTTTGGCCATTTGACTGTGGGTGAAACCAAGACAACAGACTGGCAGTGGCCCCGAGGAGGTGGCAGAATTCCCTCCAGAAACTGGCAGAGAACTGCAGTCCCCGGTCAGAAACGATATCCCTGGGCAGGCCGTGGACCCGAAAGACGTGTTCTAAGATGACCCGGGCAGTCTCCTTCGCAGTTGGCAGTTTTGGGAGAGGCACAAAGTGGGTCATCTTACTGAAGCGGTCCACAATGGTGAGGATGACTGTATTACCTTCCGATGGAGGAAGACCAGTAACAAAGTCTAGGGAGACATGGGACCAGGGACTCATGGGTACTGGCAGGGGCTGGAGTAACCCAGCTGGGGGCTGACTGGGGGACTTGTGCTGGTTGCAAGTGGGGCAGGCTCTCACAAAATCCTGGATGTCCTTCCTCATCGACGGCCACCAGAATCATTGAGACAGCAGATGGAGGGAGCGTGTGACCCCGGGGTGACAGGCCAGGCGGGAGTCATGTCCCCATTGAATCACCTGAGACCTCAGGTTGGCTGGAACATAGAGACGGTTGGAGGAGCAAGCGCTGGGGCCTGGCTGGTCCCTGATGGCCTCTCAAGCCTGCTCCTTGATGTCCCAGGTCAGGGCAGCAACGACACAGGGGCTTGGGAGGATGGGTGTTAATTCCTCCTTGGATGCCTCATCCCTCTGAAACATCCGGGAGGGGGCATCAGGCTTGATGTTGCGGGAGCCAGGACGGTAGGAAAGGACAAAGTTGAATCGGGTGAAGAATAGTGACCACCGGCGCTGGCGGGAGTTTAGCCTCCTGGCTGTCTGAATATATTCCAGGTTTTTGTGGTCTGTCCAGACCACAAACGGAACCTTAGACCCCTCCAACCAGTGGCACCACTCCTCGAGGGCGAGCTTGACAGCCAGTAGCTCGCGATTGCCGATGTCATAGTTGCTTTCTGCTGGGGTCAGTCTTCGGGAGTAGAAGGCACAGGGGTGCATTTTTCCATCCTCTGCTGCTCGCTGGGAAAGCACTGCCCCGACTCCCACATCTGAAGCGTCTACCTCCACCACAAACTGCCGCTCGGCATCAGGCATCCGGAGGATGGGAGCTGAAGTGAAACGGGCCTTGAGGGTTTCGAAGGCTTTGTCAGCTGCTGCAGTCCATTGGAAGGGCTGTTTGATGCTGGTCAGTGCGGTGAGTGGGGCTGCCACGGTGCTGTAGCCCCGGATGAACCTCCTATAGAAGTTGGCGAACCCCAGGAACTGCTGCAGTTTCTTACGGCTCTCTGGAACCAGCCACGACGTCACTGCCGACACCTTCGCAGGGTCCATTTGAATGCTGCCCTCGGTCACCACATATCCCAGGAACGAGACAGACTGAGCATGGAACTCGCACTTCTCTGCTTTCACAAACAACAAATTTTCAAGCAGGCGGCACAGGACCAACTGGACATGGTGGGTGTGTTCAGACAGGATTTTTGAGAAGATCAAAATATCGTCCAAGTAAACAAAAACGAACTTATTGAGCATGTCTCTAAGGATGTCGTTTACCAGTGCCTGGAACACTGCTGGGGCATTGGTGAGACCGAATGGCATGACCAGATATTCATAATGTCCCGTCAGGGTGTTGAACGCAGTCTTCCACTCGTCGCCTTCTCTTACTCGCACCAGATGGTAAGCGTTCCGGAGATCTAGCTTGGTGAACACTGTGGCCCCTTGCAGCAGTTCAAAGGCAGAGGAGAGTAGTGGCAGAGCGTAGCGGTTCTTAACCGTAATGTCGTTCAAGCCCCGGTAATCTATGCATGGGCGAAGAGAACCATCCTTCTTTCCCACGAAGAAAAATCCAGCTCCGGCAGGAGAGGACGATGGACGGATTAGGCCAGCGGCCAGAGAGTCGTTTATGTAGTCCTCCATGGCCTTTCTTTCCGGGGCTGACAGGGAGTAGAGACGGCCCTTAGGGGGTGCGGTGCCTGGCAGGAGGTCAATGGCGCAGTCGTATGGTCAGTGTGGGGGCAATGACGTGGCCTTGGACTTGTTGAACACCTCTCTCAGGTGGTGATAGCAGACAGGAACCTTGGATATGTCGGGGGTGGAGCTGGTGGTCTCCTGGTTGGCTGGCAGGACGGCTCCCTTCAAGCAGGTCTGATGGCAGCCCCTTCCCCACTCTCCTATGGTGCCAGTCTCCCAGTCAATTTGGGAGTTGTGTAGACAGAGCCACGGGTACCCTAGGATGAGTGGTTGGCCGGGTGAGTGTAGGAGGTGGAACTGGATGGACTCCTGGTGGTTTCCTGACAGCAACATGGTCACGGGGGTTGTGATGTGTGTAACTGTGCTGAGACGATGTCCACCCAGCGCTCGTACAGGAACGGGTGGAGTGAGATGGTGGCGACCCACACCCAACTGCCGTGTGAACTCTGTATCCATGATGTTGGCTTCGGCTCCAGAGTCCACCAGGGCGGTCATGGCACAAGTGGTGTCTGAAGGCGGAGCTGAAGCAGGGGTTTATGGATGGAGGTTAGGCGGCGCTGTCGTTCCTCAGGGGAGAGGGAGGCACAGCCGATCTCCATGGGCTCAGACTGATTATGTCGGCTCTGGGGCATAACAGGCGGGAACTGGGCAGCGGAAGACTCCCCCCGAGTGTGGGTGGCAGGTTGACTAGGACGCCCCTTCTCTCGTCTACGGATCTGGATATGATGATCGATGCGCACAGCAAGGGCAATGGCCTCATCGAGTGTTGCTCATGGGAAACTAGCTCGTCCTTGACGTAGTCCGCCAAACTGTGGAGGAAGGCGTCCACTAGCGCCACCATGTTCCACGAACTGCGCCTCACCAGGGTACGAAAGTCGATGGAGTAGTCCTCCACCGTCCGGTTGCCCTGATGGATACTCATCAGTGCTCGTGATGCCTCTGTTTTTGACAAGCCCAGGTCAAACACCTTTAACATCTCCTCTGCGAAGGCACTGAAGGAGGCACAGGCCGGGGTCTGCCGGTCGAATTCTGCTGTCCCCCACAGCCGAGCCTGGCCGGTCAGGTGAGTGATGACGTACCCCACCTTGGCTCCCTCCGTCAAGAAGGTCTTGGGCTGCAGAGAGAACTGGATACAGCAGCTGGTCAGGAATGGCCGGACCTGGTTTGGGTCACCATTGAAACGTTCCGGATTACCAATCTTCGGTTCCGGGTCACCGGGGGCCAGAGCAGGAGGAACATGCGCGGATGGAGTGGTGAAGTTGGTGAGTACTTGCAGGACCTGGGTTAGCTGATGCTGCTGGAGCTGCTGCTGGTTGAACTGCTGTTGTTGTTGGTGGTCAAGCTGGAGCAAAGATGCAATATCGCCAGACATCCAGTTTATGTTTCCCTCTGTACATTCCAGTCACTGCAGGGCAGTCATTTCGGGCTCAATCACCATGCTGGTCGGGGAGGGCACTGGGTCCATGATGGTCAGATCGTTCTGTCAGAATAAACAGACAAGGACCCAAGAGTGCAAGTTAAATGTTGAGTTTTATTGATAGCAGGGGAAAGGGAGTTGGGAGTGTGTGAAGTTCAGTGGCTGGAAGACTGAGAGGCAGGGATGGCTGGTGGAAGCATGGTGGTCTGTGGTCTCCCATCCAAGTACTAACCAGGCTCAGCCCTACTTAGCTTCTGAGATCAGATAGGATCAGGCGTTGTCAAAGTAGCGTGGCTGTAAATTGACAGCACTTGGGTTTCAGGCAGTCTCCCAGCAAGCAGTCCCTCAGCAGACAGACAGGACAGCACAACAGGCAGGAGTAGGGAACAGGCTGGAACACAGAGTCACAGATCAGGTAGCAAGATTAGGGACAGAAATGCAGGGTCAGGTTACCAGGACTGAAGAGTTGACGGAGTCGATGCCTTGAAGACGATCTGACACTGAAGCTTGGGAGGACTGCAGTTTAAATACCCACAGAGGAGGAGCAGGTGATAGGCAACAGCCAATGACAGCTACTGAAAGTTAATAAGAGGAGGAGTATGCGGGCATGGCAGGTAATACTGAGTGGAGAGGAGTGGAAATGTTACCTGAAGAGAGGAAAACCACAGGTAGGACCATGACAGAGGAAGGGCAATTCTGTGAAGTTTTAACGAAATTTATGGGACACAAGTTCGTAAAGTCAACAGAGAGCCTCTCAACGACAGTCCGCTTGATGTTACGATTCCAGCTCCAAAACAAATCAACGTTGTTTGGATGTTGATGGCGAGCAAACGTCCGTCCAGAGCCCCTGTGTCTATATTTAGGCTGACACAGGAACCCAAGATGTTTGTGCGCAAGCAGAGTGTCAGGGAACTTATATGTTTTATTCCCCAAATAGTGGAGATAGGCAGACGAATATTTAAGCGCCATGGAGAAGTCCCAGGAAAGCTGATGCAAAAGTTTTGGCTCACTGTAAAGCCGGTGTCAGTGGCTTAGATCAAGAACAAGGAGCCAGAGTAGAATCACTGTTGTACGCACCATCCAAGCGAGCAAACGTAGGCTACACATAGAACAGCTAGACAAACACCTGTGCCCTTAACATGTTAGCCAACAGGATACTCACTTGACACTCCAGAGGGCAGGCAACTGAAATAGCCAGCCCTAGGGAGAGCAGTAGTTCATTCAAACAAAAAACTTACCCTCATAGCGAGTAAGAGACTTACCCAAAAGAACAGGTAAGGCGGACACAGGGTAGTCAGCGTTAGAAGTAGCCTAGTCCATTAGTTTGACCAACAGTTCAGTAAACTCCTGTTAAAGTCCAGACAGGTAGATAAGATGAATCCCCAGTCAGTACACAGTCTATCTCCTGATTTCAACAGTAGCAGATGGCTTATCTTAGGATGTCAAGAGCAAAACAGGTTTCTGAGGGCGTTGGAAGTCTGACACAGGTAGTCCTGGAATCCGCTCAACAGGTAACGTTACTGTTTAGGCAAGTATTTGCAGATGACATTCAAGGAAGCGCGAGATAAGAAACCCATCTCCAAAGAAGATTAGGGGAAAATAAAAACACACAGATAGCATGAAAGTAAAATGCTAAAAATAATAATAAACAAACAAATACAGGACCGAAGAGTAGCGGCAGCCAAAAGCGCCAGTGTTCACTCAAAACCGGAAACCAGAAGTGACATTATGTAATAACTGCAAATGGTAGATCCTGTAGTCTTGGTCTTGAACAAGAATTGGTCACACCAATTCTTGTGCAGTAGATCAACAGGAAATTTTAGGGGAAAGTTTAAACCATGGTTTGACAAATCTTAATTGAAAAGCCCAAAAATAAAGATTGAAATTAAGAAGAGCTAGGCCCACAGAAAGTTTAGGATACTGCAGTGTTGTCAGATGAATTTTAGACCTTTTATTCTTCCATATGAACCTCATACATAGCTTGTCAATATCTTTAAAAAACTGTAGTGGGGGTCAGAGGTATAGTAGAAAACACAAAGTTAACCCAAGGAGAATACTTATTTTCAGTACCGAAATCCTGCCACAGAGAGATATTTGAAGCGGGGACCAGCTGTCCAGGTCATTCTTAAACTTTTGTAGCATTACATTAAAATTATGCTTGCAGATTAGGCTAAGAGTGGGATGAATACTCATGCCTAAATAGGTGAAGCTAGTTGTCCAAATTTGAATTGATTAAGTAACAGGGAGGACAGGTTTAGGAGAAGTTGAATCAAGAGGCATTAATATAGATTTACGCCAATTTATTTTATAACCTGAAAAAGACCCAAATCTTTGAAATAATGCTCAGGCTTGAGAATAAAATCAAGAAAGAATTTTGACTCGAGGCGAAGCCATTTTTGAGATTATTACAGCACCATTTTGAAGTCAATGTACTGTATGTAATTTTATGTGAAATTATTGGGTGAAATTTACACACACACACACACACACACACACACACACACACACACACACCATCTTGGTGTTTCTAGGCCTTCTGGTTTTTGCTGCACAAACACTTTTAGTGAATAAAGAGAAGAAGAAGAAGAACTAGGGTTCCAGCACCTTCAGTATTATAATAATACTAATTATTATAGTATTGTAATCATATAATAATAATTATTGGTATAATAATAATAATAATAATAATAATAATAATAATAATAGCAAAATAATAGGGTTCCTGCAGCTTCACTGCTTGAACCCTAAATAATCAGAACAAACACAATAGGGTTCATGTACTTTTACTGCTTGGACCCATAAATATACCTTCAGAACTCTCACAGTAGGCAGCAGTTGTAGGAGTTTCCAGTCCTAAGAACCTAGAACCCAAGCAGATTGTTCACACTCAAATCACCCTTGCAGAACACACATGATGCAAAGACAGATGACTGAATTTATACTGTGGCAAGATCAATCAAGAGGCTATTGCCTAGTCCTAACAGCATCTTCAATCTTGCATCAAACACCCCTTGAGTACTTAAGCATCCACTACTATTTATAGCCCTAAGAAGACTAAACATAAAAAAAAATCCCTCTGGTTACTCATAATATTCAGAGGAATCCATGGTATGTGCACTTCCTTCAAACTACCTATATGACTGTCTCATAGACCTGCTGTCTCTACACTACAATATTATACACTGTAATCTTGCTATAACAAATTATTTTACTATGAACTTTCAAATGTAATGCACTAAGTTCAAGGCCCATTCTTTAATGACAGTGAGTCGGAGTCTTTAAAAAATCACCATATCTTGTCCATGTGTGTTTGCGCTGCACGCACTGTGCGCTCCGAGTGCCATTAGGACTAATTACAGTACTATACACCTGTTCCAGATTAGAGTGCAATCACTGCACATGCTTGTAAGGACTCTCTAAACACACAGACCTGGCAAAGTATATCAAGTCAAGTCAAGTTTATTTCTATAGCGCTTTTAACAATAAACATTGTCGCAAAGCAGCTTTACAGAATTTGAATGACTTAAAACATGAGCTAATTTTATCCCTCATCTAGCCCCAATGAGCAAGCCTGTGGCAACGGTGGCAAGGAAAACTCCCTCAGATGACATGAGGAAGAAACCTCGAGAGGAACCAGACTCAAAAGGGAACCCATCCTCATTTGGGCAACAACAGACAGCATGGCTATAATATTAACAGTTTTAACATGAAGTCAGTTTCGTTGATGTTATAAACTCTTTATTGATGGAAACTTGAGTGCAAAACTGTTCATGACAACTGCAGTCCTAAAGTTAGCAAGTCAACTGTAGTCCTCAGCCATAAAAGCATTACTGTAAGCATCCAGAGCATCCTCCAGGTGTGACTTTCGACTGTCCTCATGGGGCCGTCCTCCACAGGAGCAATGCAATGAGACTCCAACCAGACACAGGGCACCAGGATGGATCAAGCAGGTCCAAGGAGCAGAAGAGGTATAGGCAAAGTATATGCACTGTTGATGTTTTTATGCACATATAACCACACACAGATACACTGAAGTAATCATACACATACACTGATTTGTCTTATGCTGATTATACTGTATATGGTGTTTTTATGGGCGGCACGGTGGTGTAGTGGTTAGCGCTGTCGCCTCACAGCAAGAAAGTCCGGGTTCAAGCCCCGTGGCCGGCGAGGGCCTTTCTGTGCGGAGTTTGCATGTTCTCCCAGTGTCCGCGTGGGGTTCTCCCAGTGTCCGCGTGGGTTTCCTCCGGGTGCTCCGGTTTCCCCCACAGTCCAAAGACATGCAGGTTAGGTTAACTGGTGACTCTAAATTGACCATAGATGTGAATGTGAGTGTGAATGGTTGTCTGTGTCTATGTGTCAGCCCTGTGATGACCTGGCGACTTGTCCAGTGTGTACCCCGCCATTCGCCCGTAGTCAGCTGGGATAGGCTCCAGCTTGCCTGCGACCCTGTAGAACAGGATAAAGCGGTTAGAGATAATGAGATGAGATGGTGTTTTTATGCAGATGTAACCACACATATATTGAGGTATTTCACCCACGTGACCAAGTCATGTGATGCTGCCATTTTGGACGGCATGGCTCGAATCAGTTTGAATGCGAGGAAGGCGACAAACGAAAAACATAAAAGAAAAAGGAGCGAGATGCAGAAAACACCTTCACTATCCAGCGACGTAGGGCATTTCCAGGGCGAGCAGAGGGAGAGATATTTGCAAAAATTGAGGTTAGCAGGCTTAGAGAACGATGTTTACCTGCTTCCACCAGGATTGTTCACTGACGTACGGAAGTACACGAAGCCCTCGTCTTTACCTGACTTCGGCCCACATGATCTGTATACCTATGTCGTTAAAAACCCATCGCCATACACAGGTATTGATCTGAAAGCGTATAAGAGTTTGGATACCTACAAATATTTTGTGTCAGGCTGGGTAACATGCCTACATCAGCGGGTCGTCCCTGGAGCCGGTGGTCGCCATCTTATTACAGCTAAGGTTTGTTCACATTTTCATTTACTTTCGGTCCTCAGGATAAACAAAATGTTATTAAATGTCATTGAAATAACTTCTTAGTCTGTTGAGACATGGCCCGTTATAAATTTGCTGTTACCAGGCAATGACCAAGAACTGTATTATTAGGGTCGGTGTAGTTGTAGCAGTGTATTAGCAGCTAGCTGTTAGCACTAGCTAATGTCAACAACATCATAGCTGGTATGTTACTGTAGCAATGTTTACATTCAGTCATTTGGATGACTGTTAAAACCTTTCAGTCTCAAGTTTTTCCTTTACTGGATTTACTAGTTTACTGAACTAGCGCGCTCGGGCAAGCTGGGAGCTAGCGCACGCTAGCCTGCCGGCGGCCGGCGCAAGCTAGCCTGCCAGCGGCCGGCGCGCTAGCTCAGTAAACTAGTAAATCCAGTAAAGGAAAAACTTGAGACTGAAAGGTTTTAACAGTCATCCAAATGACTGAACGTAAACATTGCTACAGTAACATACCAGCTACTGTTGTTGACATTAGCTAGCTTGACGTTCAAAATGGCGGACACCGGGGCGTCACGTGACCCTGTGACGTCAGGTGAAATACCTCAATACATTGATGTAATCACACATATACACTGATTCATCTTATGCTGATTATATATTGATTCAAAGCCAAGGATTTTAATTTTCAGTAAAGAGTAAAATGAAGTTGATTCTATTAAAAGTAATAATTGATATATGAATGATGAAAATTACAGTACACAAGTAAATATAGTAAAGACATTGAGATTGCTTGTACTGAAAGATTGTTTTCTGCTAAATCGTATGCCTATTTAAAAAGTGCATTATTCTAACTCCAGCACCTGCAGTGTTATCATATGTTGTTATGAGCTAGCCAAGGCCATGCGGAATCAAGCAATTGTACATTCTGAATCATGCGAATCATGTCTCAGAGTGTTTTGCACGTTAATGTAACACATTTTATCAAGTGTTGCAAGTCATTCTGAGTGGTGTATTGTTCTTATATTGTGCTAGTTTGTACCTACAGCCTGTATGAATCTTTAAGCTGATTTGATTCCAGTCATTTTGAATCATGTATTGTACACTCTGAACACTGATACGTTCACTGATATGTTCATGACGTATCACTTCTTATCATATGTTTTGATTCTTTCTGAATTGACCATTAAAGGTTAAAAATAATTGTTCATGACTCTATATTCCATAGTTGATTATTATGCTGGTTCAACTCACACATTTTAATTGCATTTTATTCAGAATTATATTGTTGAATTGTTTTAAATGTATTCCTGTTCATATGAAAACTGACTAATCAAGTTTTTGGTCAGGGATCAGGAGGGGAAGAAGAAGAGATGTGGGGGAAGAGGTGGAGTTTGGTAGCATAGGAGAAAGAAAACCTGTTTTCACACTATGGTTGACTGTCTGGCATAAGAGATTGATGGAATATTAATCTAGTTTAAGTGCTAGCAGAGTGGAATTGGTCATTTGTTCACTGTGGCAATGGGGGCATGGTTGAGTGCTAGTTTGTGAATGGTGGGCAAGGCCAGAGAATGTGAGTGACAAAATGAACACACCTGTGTCTAATTAATGGTATGTGGCTCTCTTTCAGTGACAGCCGAGGGCTAATAAGAAGGGAAGCAAAGAGGAAGAGAGCTCTTTGAGGAGCAGAATCATGTGTGTGTGTGTGTGTGTGTGTGTGTGTGTAGTGAAGCCGAAAAGCTGAAAGAATAAACACGCAGAAGCAAGTACCCTGCCTATCCCAGTGATTCAGTGTCCCACCACTTCCAAAGAAAGTGTTACACTGGTACCAAAACCTGGGAGCACTGAAGCCAGTCGACTCCCTCACAGCCAGCTCACCGAGCCCGTGGTCTCCCCCTCCTCTCCTTCCCTTGTGTTTCTCCGTCTCCTCCCTCTCAGGTGAGTGATCCCTGTGCTGCCAGTGCAGAGTTGAGGCCTGGGCCAGTGTGCTGGTGCTGCGGGGAGCCTAGTCATTTCCCAGACCAGTCCCACACAATGGAGGTGGAGCAGTGGCCCAGATCCCCAATGCGCCAGAGACCGTACCTGATCAAGCTGGAGTGTACCACATACAAGTGAGTATCCAAGGGGGTATCTACCCTGCATTAGTGGATTCAGGCTATAATCAGAATGCCATCCACCAAAGCTTGGTGCAAGGTGAAGCACTGGATACAGCACATTTGGGGATGTGCATTTGTGGATGTACCAGGTGGGGATGGGTTCCCTTCTGGGTCTGTTTCCTTTCAAGGTTTCTTCCTCGTGTCATATGAGTGAGTTTTTCCTTGCGACCATCACAACAGACTTGCTCATCAGGGATAAATTAGGGATAAAATTAGCTCATGTTTAAAGTATTTAATTTTCTGTAAAGCTGCTTTGCCAAAATGCCTGTGGTTAAAAACTTATAAACTTCACTTGACATTTGGCAAAGGTTCTGTATGTGCACGGGGATGTTCATGAATACCCACTGATATCTGTTTGAATTCAATTTCGGGAAACAAATCATAGTGTGCAGGCAGCAGTTAGTCCACACCTCACCCACTCACTAATTCTAGGAACAAATTGGCCAGGCTTTAAGTATTTAATGGAGCAAGTAGTGGTGGGAGGATCCTGCAGTAATGCATCATGGGGGATCCTAGCATAGCGTTGGCTGAGGAGGCTATCTCAGAGCCATCTATGTCAGCTCCATGTCATAGCAACATGGAAAGTGGGGAGAGTCTTGGCCCTCCTGTCTCTCTCTCTTCTGCTCTCTCAGGAATTCCCAAGAGGATTTCCCTCTTGAGCAGGTGCGAAATGAGTCTCTGTGACATGCTTTTGACCAAACCCTCCAGCCCAGTGTTGCACTCATCTGCCCATACTTTTCAGTAATTAAGGATAGGTTGTATTGAGTGATGCAGGACACTTAGACCAGCGAAAAAGTGGCACAGTTGTTGGTCCCAAAGAGCCGTAAGGAACTCATATTCCATGTGACTCACTATAACCCTATGGCAGGACACCTAGGGCAGGATAAAACACTGACCCATCTCATGGCCCACTTCTATTGGCCAGGGATTTGTGGGGATGTCCGCAGGTGGTGTGCAGCATATCACAAATGCCAACTGATGAATCCAGCAGTCACCTTGAAAGCACTGTGGTGCCCACTTCCCCTAATTGAGACCCCCTTCCAATGAATTGGGATGGATCTTGTTGGGCCATTAGATTGTTCTGCATGAGGGCATCACTTTATTTTCGTACTAGTGAACTACACAATGCAAGACCCAGAAGTAGTCCTGCTGTGTAACATTTCCTCATGTAATGTCACAGAGGCACTTTTTAAAATTATCTCCTGAGTCAGGATTTTGAAAGAAATCCTGACTGATAAGGGCACTACATTTATGTCATGCACCTTTCACAAATGAGTTAAATCAATCTACACAAGTGTTTATCACCCACAGACAGACAGCTTGGCCGAGTGTTTTAACCAAATCCTTAAAAACTTAATTCGTAAGTTTGTGCACAAAGACACACATAACTGGAATAAATGGCTCAAACCCCTGTTATTAGCAGTACAAGAGGTTTCACAAGACTCCACTGGGATTTCCCCATTTGAATTATTGTATGGGTGCAAGCCTCATGGCGTCCTAGGCATCATCTGGGAAAATTGGGAAGAGGGACCTTCTACTAGTAAAAGCAAAATTCAATATGTTCATGAGATGTGCACAAAACTCCACATATAATGCAGGAGAACTTGCAGTAGGCACAATAACATCAGTCCCAACTGTAGAACAGGAGGGCATGCCTGCAAGAATTCACACCAGGAGATAAAGTACTCATGTTATTACCCACATCGAGCACTAAACTGCTCGTCAAGTGGCAAAGGCCGTTTAAAGTCACACGGTGAATTGGGGATGTCGATGATGAGGTGAAGCGAATGGATAGGGGCAGGGCGGTACAGATATACCACCCCAATCTACTTAATCTATGGAATGTATAGGTCCCTGTGGCATTGACAATGGTAGTTCCAGAGAGGGAAGAGCTGAGGCCAGAGGTAAAAATGAATGTAGCTACACAACTTACCCCAGTCCCCTTTGGAGACCACCTCTCACCATCCCAACTCACAGAGGTAGCCAAGTTGCAAGCGGAGTTTTCCAATGTATTATTGCTCCTTCCTGGTTGCACCCACCTCACAGAACACCACATCAAGATGCCCCCAGGGGTGATGGTGCATAGCCGCCCATAACGCTTACCCAAACACAAAAAAACTGTAGTTCAGAATGAACTCAAGGCCATGCTCAAAATGGGAATAATCAAGGAGTCGCACAGCAACTGGAGCAGCCTGGTGGTCTTGGTGCCCAAGGCCAACAGGTCAGTTTGGTTCTTTGTGGACTACAGAAAGGTCAATGCGGTGTCTAAATCTGACGCATACCCAATGCCTTGGTACACGTCAAATTTAGACGCATTGCTTAATGAGTTGCTTGATTGGTTAGGCATGGCTCATTTTTATTCAACACTGGATTTAACAAAGGGATACTGGCAGATTCCCTTGACTCCCCCATCCCATGAAAAAAACAGCCTTTTCCAACCCAGTCGGTTTACATCAGTTCATCACCCTTCTGTTTGGGTTATTAGGGACCCCAACGATGTTTCAATGTTTCAACTGCAAAATCCTTTGCCTGCACACTGTGCCACAGCCTATCTCGATTACATCATTATATATAGCAACAATTGGCCATGGCATGTAAAACACCTTAGGGTAGTTCTGAAGTTGTTGAGGCATGCAAGGCTCATGGCTAACCCAAGGATGTGTGCAATTGGGTGGGTGGAAGCACAGTATCTGGGCTTCTAATTGGGTCATGGGCAGGTGCGTCCCCAAATTGACAAGACTGCAGTAATTGAAACCTGCCCAAGGCCCAAAACCAAAAAAGGGGTGAGACAGTTTCTGGAGATGGCTGGCTACTGTCATAGGTTTGTGCCTAACTGTTTGGACATCACCAGCCTGTTGACTGATCACACTAAAAAGGGGGCACCAGATCTGGTCCAGTGGATGGAGCTATGCCAATGAGCTTTCACCCAAATGTTATGTGGCTAAGGTTTGTTGTGTATTTACATATATGAACTTATGAACAGTTGAGGAACTATATTTTATTAGGAGTTTAATGTATTTGGAAGTGAAGGGCAGTGCAGTTTGTTGTACTTATTTCTGATAAAGCATTGCAGTATTTTTATTTATTATTGGATGCTGCATTTGAATTATTTCATCTGAGTGAAACTCCAGTAAATTGAATACATTATGTTTTAATAACTTGGTGTTTCTTGTAGAATAAGAATTATACATACATACATACATACATACATACATACATACATACATACATACATACATACAGTAGTGCTTGAAAGTTTGTGAATCCTTTAGAATTTTCTATATTTCTGCATAAATATGAGCTAAAACATCATCAGATTTTCACACAAGTCCTAAAAGTAGATAAAGAGAACCCAGTTAAACAAATGAAACAAAAATATTATACTTGGTAATTTATTTATTGAGGAAAATGATCCAATATTACATATCTGCGAGTGGCAAAAGTATGTGAACCTCTAGGATTAGCAGTTAATTTGAAGGTGAAATTAGAGTCTGGTGTTTTCAATCAGTGGAATGACAATCAGGTGTGAGTGGGCACCCTGCTTTATTGAAAGAACAGGGATCTATCAAAGTCTGATCTTCACAACACATGTTTGTGGAAGTGTATCATGGCATGAACAAAGGAGATTTCTAAGGACCTCAGAAAAATCCTTGTTAATGCTCATCAGGCTGGAAAAGGTTACAAAACCATCTCTAAAGGTTTTGGACTCCACCAATCCACAGTCATACAGATTGTGTACAAAGGGAGGAAATTCAAGACCATTGTTACCCTCCCCAGGAGTGGTCGACCAACAAAGATCACTCCAAGAGCAAGGTGTGGAATAGTCGGTGAGGTCACAAAGGACCCCAGGGTAACTTCTAAGCAACTGAAGGCCTCTCTCACATTGACTAATGTTAATGTTCATGAGTCCACCATCAGGAGAACACTGAACAACAATGGTGTGCATGGCAGGGTTGCAAGGAGAAAGCCACTGCTTTCCAAAAAGAACATTGCTGCTCATCTGCAGTTTGCTAAAGATCACATGGACAAGCCAGAAGGCTATTGGAAGAATGTTTTGTGGATGGATGAGACCAAAATAGAACTTTTTGGTTTAAATGAGAAGCATTATGTTTGGAGAAAGGAAAACACTGCATTCCAGCATAAGAACCTTATCCCATCTGTGAAACATGATGGTGGTAATATCATGGTTTGGGCCTGTTTTACTGCATCTGGGCCAGGACGGCTTGCCATCATTGATGGAACAATGAATTCTGATTTATACCAGCGAATTCTAAAGGAAAATGTCAGGACATCTGTCCATGAACTGAATCTCAAGAGAAGGTGGGTCATGTACTGTAGCAAGACAATGACCCTAAGCACAGAAGTCGTTCTACCAAAGAATGGTTAAAGAAGAATAAAGTTAATGTTTTGGAATGGGCAAGTCAAAGTCCTGACCTTAATCCAATCGAAATATTGTGGAAGGACCTGAAGCGAGCAGTTCATGTGAGGAAACCCACCAACATCCCAGAGTTGAAGCTGCTCTGTACAGAGGAATGGGCTAAAATTCCTCCAAGCCGGTGTGCAAGACTGATCAACAGTTACCGGAAATGTTTAGTTGCAGTTATTGCTGCACAAGGGGGTCACACCAGATACTGAAAGCAAAGGTTCATATACTTTTCACATACTCACAGATATGTAATATTGGATCATTTTCCTCAATAAATAAATGACCAAGTATAATATTTTTGTCTCATTTGTTTAACTGGGTTCTCTTTATCTAATTTTAGGACTTGTGTGAAAATCTGATGATGTTTTAGGTCATATTTATGCAGAAATATAGAAAATTGTAAAGGGTTCACAAACTTTCAAGCACCACCGTACATACATACATACATACATACATACATACATACATACATACATAACAGTTAACAGTGTTAAATACAAAAGACATTGACAAAGTTAGCATAAGATTTTAAATTGGGAACCTCTCTATAATAATACAGTTGTTAGTTAAGGGTTAGTAGTTTGTTTGTTTGTTTGTTTGTTTGTTTGTTTGTTTGTTTGTTTGTTTGTTTAACTCAGAGTCCTCCCTCATTCATTATCTTAGGGTAAATGGGCTACATACTCATCACAATAAGACCCCTTTTTAATACAATGATAACCTGTTTTGTCTCTCTCTGTTGAGCTGTATTTGTATTCCTGCTGTCTGATGTGATGCCGATGCCAGATCCTGACACAGTTCTACTGCTGTGGCTTCCACAATCTGATGTCACCCAGAAGAGGTTGGGTTCCCCTTTGAGTCCGGTTCCTCTCAAAAATTCCTTTCTAATGTTGTCTCGGGGAGATTTTTCCAGAGGTGACAATGATAATGAAAAATTCTGACAAGAGCAAACTTTGAGATGAATCAGACTTAAAAGAGAACACATTCTCTTCTGGGTGATATCATCGTAGAATTTTAAATCATTTCAGTATACTGTTTAACAGTTCTCATGGACAAATCTAAGAATAAAATAGTGCATTCACATATACAAATCTGAAATTGATACTTTTGGTTTGGAAACAGATACACAAACCCCTGCAAAGTGTTTATGGATATTTAGATTGGCAAACAAAAAGAGAAGATACAATTTACAAAATGTTTTCCATTTACTGTATATACAGTAATTTTAGTTACATAACCAACTATCATGTATTTAGCACTGACTCTCTCTTCTCTATGCTCGGGTGATTACTGTGATTAATACTCATACATGGCAAAGTTTTGTTTGCATTTTTCTGTTGGCATATTTCTGACAAATTAATTAAAGAAATCAGTGATTCCCTATAACATACCCCTCAGCATTTTTTTAATGAGACATAGAAAATTCAAAGGACGAACTCACCTTTCTTTGGTGATAGTCTCCTCTCCATTTGACATGAAAAAGGTTTCTTGACATCAAATACATTTTTTGACATAATTTCCAATACTTTATTACACTGGCTTCCAACATTGACTCTGCTGCTTTGTTGTGTCCTTTTCAAAGTATTTGTGTTACTATGAGTAACTAGAAAATTGCCTCTGTCTGTAGCAAAAATAGTTTTTGGTTCCTCCTCATGGACAGTTCTGTGTATATATGGTTTGTAGCTACAACTTTCATCTGTTAAAATGCCTGATGTGTCTTTTGAAATTGAAACATTTACTGGTAAGATATTTCTCTCAATGGCAATGAATGGATTTGGTGGCTTTTTTGGTATTGGTGGTGGAGGGCCTTTCATTTTTGCCTTTTTTTCTAATATATGTCTTATCTGAGATATGTCCAACTCTTCTGGTTCAGGGATAATGTCCACTATTTTTGTCCAGAGGTCCATGTCTTCACCACCTAAATCTGAATCAATTGTAGGAGCATATACTTCAGGCTGAAAACCAGGGTCAAAACCTCCTGCTATGCACATGTAGGAAGGTGAGCCTAATGTGCCTGGACAAAAAGACAACATGTCTAGATCTGGAAGGGACTTGTCAAAGTCCTCAGTGACATATTGTAATGCTGACTCTCTTCTTCCCATTTTGATGTTTTTCTGTAGAAGATCAGAATATGGCCGATGCTTGTCTATTGCATATGCAACATCTTTAGCAAAAGGATTTTTTGGCTTCTTCGGAACAGGTGGAGGTGGTCCTTTACTTTTAGCTGATTTTTGTTTTGGGGTATCTCTAACCAAGCTCTCTGAAATCATGCTCTGGATCTTTGTTTCTGGGACAGGCAATATGTGAATTTGGGCTGTGGGTGTAATGACAGCAGTGAAATAGGAAGGATCTTTTTCTTGTATCAAGGAAGCTGTCATTATCTCTGTCTCAACAACATTATCTGGAAAAGAAATAGATTTTAAGTGAGTTACTTACATGTTACCTCAAGAAATGAAAGTTGTGTAATGAAGGCACATCTGCTTTTCTTGTATATTTTCTCTTTAAGTATTTTTTTATTTAGTCAAGTTTTACCTGTGTTGTCATCATTCATTTCTTTTTTTGTCTCAAGTCTTCTTTTCTTGAGTGCCTCTCCTACTCCAACTTTTGACTCTATGCTATGGTTACTTGATAGCTCTTGCAATGGGGAACTATTGCTTTCCTGATGTAGGACTCTATCAGGGGTTATCTTAATCTCTGCTGAAGGAGAACAGACAGCTGTTTGATAAACTATTTCAGTCTCTTTTCCCACACAACCATAGTCCTTCAAACAATTGCACTTTGGCTATTTGAGGTTTCAATGTAACTGACACTTTATCCCTCAGTTCATCTAGATGCCCAGGTGATATGATCATAGAGTAGTTTTCCATAAATGTTTGTCCCTTTTTCATGTTTAAACATGATCATTTCATGATCAGTTAAAACATTGTTTTGATTCAGATCTGATTGGAATGTGCTTGACCCTTTTAGCTCAAAGTCTTCCTGAATTTTTAACTGGACCAGAACTTCATCTGAACTGGTGAGATATGTATTAGCCTCAGGGTCAGAGTTTGTCAAGTCAAATTACATAGATGGCGCTTGTTGTGAACAGCTATATTTGTTTGAATAGTCTCTATGATTTATCCTACACACTTACAGTAACACACAATGCTTTTGCCTTACCTTTGCCTAAAGTGGAGCCTTGGTTTTCTGACGCATCCAAGACTGTTATATGGAGAGCTTCATCCCTCTTTCTTTTCTCAGTGTCATTCATATTGTCTCTTCTTCCTTCATTCCTGTTTATGTTGCTGCTCTGTCTGGGAGATATTGATGAGATGGCATTGGTCTCAGGAAGCACACAGTCATTCTCTCTTGAACTGACTAGACATTCTGATATGTTGGGAGGATCTATGAAATCAGACAGAGTTAAGTTGGTCATCAACTTTGTACTGTCAGTTTCTTGCATTTCCATTGTGTTAAATGAGGTGTGGTTCTTTGACACATAAGTGCCCTTTGTGTGTTCCTGACTCCAAGCTACACAGACCTTGTACTGGGGTCAGTTGTGTATTTGTTTTCCAAACATTTCCAAATACATTCCAGTCCTCTCTGTCAATGACTGCATTTCCAGTTTGGTTGGACAAAAGCTTACCTTTTTCATGAGCAAAAGATTTAATTCATTCTTGAACAGAACAGACATCCAGTGGGGACTTCTGTGCTTAAATATATGCCTGGTCAGTTTTGGAGGGATTGGAGCAGTCTCTGTCCTGTATAAGTTTCTTGTATTAAACTTCCTCCTCTTCCTTGTTTAACAGCTCGTAGTAATCCTCTGTGTTAGCAAAAGCTGTGTCTGTTACCAGAATTTTGTCCCACAGCCTCTGTGGAGAAAACAAATCAGTCCCTGTTACTGAGCTTGACATACTAGATGAGTATTAAACTATCCCCTCCTATCACATTCTCTCCCTTGTTCCTCTCCCTCATCACTCCCCCTCAGGCATGTTGTGATGTCTATAATTAAATGACTCTCAGTGCACTAGTGAGTCACAGATCCAAAATGGGAACTAGACAACTGGCTCAGATTGGTTGCCAGGTGTGAAGGTCACATTAGACCGAAAGGGGAAAAACCCATAGCCTCTAAACAAATTCCTTTGCTCTCAACAAAAATATTTCTGACCCTGGGACAGGCTCAACAAACTTCATATACTGTTATGCACTTTAAATACCAGGCTTTTGTAAACATGGTAAGCTAGTCTACATAAACTAATTTATTCCAGTCTCTGGTTTAATAAATGACATTAAAAGACACAAACACACAACTAACTTAAACTGATGATTTACCAGTTTAACTCTAAAGCTTGTTGTTCAGGCTTTTTAAGAGAAATAAAGGTAATGATAATAAAAAGATTTTAATTCATAGGAGAGAGTGGGCCGTTTTCACACTTTTCACTGTTTAGGGGTCGAAGCATTAAAGGTGCTGGAACCCTATTGTAATTGTTAGGATTCTTCTTCTTCTTCTTCTTCTTCTTCTTCTTCTTCTTCTTAGCCTGTCATTCTGGCACCAAGAAGTTCTGGAAAATAGTCAAGCAAATGGAAAACAAACTTGCTCTTACTGATCTACCCACCTCTATGAAATATAGTGACATTGCTGTTACTGATAAATAACAAATGGCCATGTTTTTCAATCACCTCTTTGTGAAGTCTTCTCATGCTTGTGATGCAGCTGTTGTTAGTATTAACATATCTTACATTCTTACTTCATCATCCAATGCTAATAGTTTCTCCCTGCAAACAGTTATGGTTTCAGAAGTCATGGGTGAACCTGTTAAGTTAGACAAAAAAAAAAGCTAGCTGGATCTGATGGGCTTGACCCTGCATTTTAAAAAATTGCTGCTCAGACACTGAAAAAAGTTACCTATAGAATTAACCCAATAAATCTGAGGTAACAATTTGCATTGATTTGTTTGGGGTAGATTTAATTCCATATATTGAGTATAAAATAACTGAAATAAAAAGCTATGAAATAAATAAATTGGGTAAAATTTACCTCACATTTATGTATCTATTCAACAGCTACTGTCTCACTAAAATTGGGTAAAATTATCTCTTGTTTGCTAGTAGGTAATACCGGATAATTACTAATCAAAGGTCATTAATATCAGTTAGTAACCATTATTTATTTGGAGAAGGTAAGATGTACCCCCCCAAAAAAAAAAAGACTTTCAGATGGTTCATCATCTCAATGTTTTTAATCCATAAAATCATAAAAAAAACACAGAATAAAGTGCAGTACAACAGCTTCATACAACATTTCAAGTATGTCTGTGAAGATTCTCAGTCATCCAGGTCATAGTAACTGTGGGTGGTAAAAGAGAGCAACTGGACTTGCTTGAAGATTCTTGAAGACGTTTCACCTCTCATCCGAAAGGCTTCTTCAGTTCTGTCTGACTAGTAGGGAGTATCAGGTATTTATCCTCTCATGGATGAAAAGCTCATCTAAGGTGTCGTTGAGTCATCCTGTTGGTGTGGGTCACTGGGGGCTGGATGTGAACAGCCTCGAGAGTCATTAGGGTGATCAATGGATTGCCTGTTAAGGTGATCAATGGAATGATGATTCTCTCTGTCCTCTTGTGAGTCACTGAAAACAGCTGGGTTTTGGTGTGCATTCAGTTGTCTGGGAAGTGTGCCAAGGACTGCATTGTAGGTGGCTGATAAATGATGTCTTAGACCCCCACCTCTGTTCAGTGATGGCTGTTCCAGGTTGACAAAAATGGCTTCTTTAACTCCTCGCTCATACCAACGATCCTGTCTGGCTAAAATGCATATGTTGCAATCCTGAAATGAGTGTCGTTTGTTGTTAAGATGAAGGTAGACAGCAGAGTCCTGGCCTGAGGAACTGGCTCTCCTGTGTTGAGCCATACGCCTGTGGAGCAGTTGTTTAGTTTCCCCAATATACGAGTCCGTGCATTCCTCACTGCACTGAATTGCATACACTACGTTGTCCTGTTTGTGTCTGGGTATTCTGTCCTTAGGGTGGACCAGTTTCTGCTTTAGGGTGTTACTGGGTCTGAAATGTACCGGAATGTTGTGTTTGTAGAAGATCCTCCTGAGTTTCTCAGATAGACCAGAAATGTAGGGAATGACAATGTTCTTGTGTTTGTTCCTGTTATCCTCCTTGTCCGTTATGTTCCTTTTTCTGCTCTTGAAGAAAGACCAGTTGGGATACCCGCAGTTCTGAAGTGCTTTCTTGATGTGATTCTGCTCCTTCTCTTTTCCCTCTACCGTTGTAGGGATGTTCTGAGCCCTGTGTTGCAAGGTCCTAATGACCCCCAATTTGTGTTCCAGTGGGTGGTGAGAGTCGAAGAGTAGGTACTGGTCTGTGTGTGTGGGTTTCCGGTAGACCTCGATGCTAAGGCTTCTGTCTTGTCTAATGTGTACATCACAATCCAAGAAGGCTAGATTATTCCCACTGATGTCCTCCCAAGTGAAATTGATGTTGATATCCACTGCATTGATGTGCTTAGAGAAGGCTTCCACTTCATGGGTTTTGATTTTAACCCAGGTGTCATCCACATATCTGAACCAGTGGCTGGGAGCAACTCCTGAAAAAGTGGTCAAAGCTTTATGTTCCACTTCCTCCATGTAAAGATTGGCCACAATAGGGGACACTGGTGAGCCCATGGCGCATCCATGCTTCTGTCTGTAGAAACTTTCATTAAACTGGAAATAAGTGGTAGTCAGGCAGAGGTCAAGCAGGGTGCAAATCTGGTCCGTGGTGAGGTTCGTTCTATCCAGTAAGGTGTTGTCTTGAAGGAGTCGTTGTCTAACAGATTCAACTGCTTCTGTGGTGGGAATGCAGGTGAAAAGAGAAGTGACATTGTAAGAAACCATGGTTTCATCTAAGTCTAGTTTGAGGTCTGCAACTTTAGTAGCAAAATCTTGGGAGTTTTTGATGTGATGTAGCATATTCCCAACAAGAGGAGCCAGGATAGTGGCTAGGTGTTTGGCAATGTTATAGGTGACAGAGTTTATACTGCTGATGATAGGTCTAAGTGGAGCTCCTTCCTTGTGAATCTTGGGGAGTCCGTATATGAGAGGAACGGCTTCCCCAGGGTACAATCTGTAGTACAGAAATCGGTTGATGGCTTGGTCCTTTTCTAGTTGTTGCAGGCAGCTAACAACTTTCTTTTTGTAACAACTGGTGGGGTCCCGCCTTAAGGTTTCATAAGTGGTTGTGTCGCTGAGGAGACTGGTCATCTTTGAGTGGTAGTCCGCTGTGTTTAGCACCACTGTGCATTTCCCTTTGTCAGCAGGAAGGATGGTGATGTCCTGGTCTCTTTGAAGCAATGTAAGAGCCCTCCTTTCTTGGCTGGTGAGGTTGGAGGGGGGTGCTTTTGCACTGGACAGAGCAGCTGATATCTTCAGTCTAAGTTGTTCTGCCTCTGTGTTGGTCAGATTGTTGTTTCTGATGGCTGACTCTGTGGCTGTGATGAGATCTACCACTGGTATCCACTCTGGTGAAACTGCAAAGTTAAGTCCCTTGGATAAAACATCTTTCTCTGGTTGGGTGAGTACCCTGTCGGATAAGTTCTTCACCCATTTCTCTTCTATGTCTGGTTTTTGTCAACCTGGAACGGCCATCACTGAACAGAGGTGGGGGTCTAAGACATCATTTATCAGCCACCTACAATGCAGTCCTTGGCACACTTCCCAGACAACTGAATGCACACCAAAACCCAGCTGTTTTCAGTGACTCACAAGAGGACAGAGAGAATCAGCATTCCATTGATCACCTTAACGGGCAATTCATTGATCACCCTAATGACTCTCGAGGCCGTTCACATCCAACCCCCAGTGACCCACACCAACAGGATGACTCAACAACACCTTAGATGAGCTTTTCATCCATGAGAGGATAAATACCTGATACTCCCTACTAGTCAGACAGAACTGAAGAAGCCTTTTGGATGAGAGGTGAAACGTCTTCAAGAATCTTCAAGCAAGTCCAGTTGCTCTCTTTTACCACCCACAACATTTCAAGTAATGAACCTGTGTTATAATTCACTAAACTAACAGCTTCAAATGTTGTTTCTGGATAATTGGCTAATGCAAACAACACTTTCAGCTGGAGAGAGGAAGATGGCAGTCCGAGAGTTCCCTGTCCCGCTCACTCAAATGCGTGGTCTGACGCATGCGCAATTTGGAGCACAGGACTCACAGCTTTGGGGTATATTTTACCGTATTTTTCCATGTAACGGTTATTACTGTTAACGAATAGGTAGCATATGTATAATTTACCCATTACTTTATAATTCCTTGGCTGACTGCAATAATCGAGTACATTTTACAGTTAGGTCCAAATTTTGTTTTTTTTACCCATTTACTGAAACATATTCAAGTTATGGTTATGTAATGGACATGGACATAAAGTCCAGACTTTCAGCTTTCATTTGAGGGTATCCATATTAAAATTGGATGAAGGGTTTAGGAGTTTCAGCTCCTTAACATGTGCCACCCTGTTTTTAAAGGGACCAAAAGTAATTGGACAACTGACTCAAAGGTTATTTCATGGGCATGTGTGGGCAATTCCTTTGTTATGTCATTCTCAATTAAGTAGATAAAAGGCATGGAGTTGATTTGAGGTGTGGTGCTTGCATTTGGAAGATTTTGCTTTGAAGAAAACATGCAGTCAAAGGAGCTCTCCATGCAGGTGAAACAAGCCATCCTTAAGCTGCGAAAACAGAAAAAACCCATCTGAGAAATTGCTACAATATTAGGAGTGGCAAAATCTACAGTTTGGTACATCCTGAGAAAGAAAGAAAGCACTGGTGAAGTCATCAATGCAAAAAGACCTGGACGCCCACAGAAGACAACAGTGGTGGATGATCGCAGAATAATTTCCACGGTGAAGAGAAACACAACAGCCAGCCAAGTGAATAACACTCTCCAGGAGGTAGGCATATCAATATCCAAATCTAGCATAAAGAGAAGACTGTATGAAAGTAAATACAGAGGGTTCACTGCATGGTGCAAGCCTCAAGAATAAAAAGGCTAGATTGGACTTTGCTAAAAAACATCTAAAAAAGCCAGCACAGTTCTGGAAAAACATTCTTTGGACAGATGAAACCAAGATCAACCTCTACCGGAATGATGGAAAGAAAAAAGTATGGCGAAGGCGTGGTACAGCTCATGATCCAAAGCATACCACATCATCTGTAAAACATGGCGGAGGCAGTGTGATGGCTTGGGCATGCATGGCTGCCAGTGGCACTGGGTCACTAGTGTTTATTGATGATGTGACACAGGACAGAAGCAGCCGGATGAATTCTGAGGTATTCAGAGACATACTGTGTGCTCAAATGCAGCCAAACTGATTGGTCGGTGCTTCATAATACAGATGGACAATGACCCAAAACATAAAGCCAAAGCAACCCAGGAGTTTATTAAAGCAAAGAAGTGGAATATTCTTGAATGGCCAAGTCAGTCACCTGATCTCAACCCAATTGAGCATGCATTTGACTAAAGACTAAACTTCAGACAGAAAGGCCCACAAACAAACAGCAACTGAAAACCGCTGCAGTAAAGGCCTGGCAGACCATTAAAAAGGAGGAAACACAGCATCTGGTGATGTCCATGAGTTCAAGACTTCAGGCAGTCATTGCCAACAAAGGGTTTTCAACCAAGTATTAGAAATGAAAATTTTATTTACAATTATTTAATTTGTCCAGTTACTTTTGAGCCCGTGAAATGAAGGGATTGTGTTTAAAAAATGCTTTAGTTCCTCACATTTTTATGCAATCATTTTGTTCAACCCACTGAATTAAAGCTGAAAGTCTGAACTTCAACTGCATCTGAATTGTTTTGTTCAAAATTCATTGTGGTAATGTACAGAACCAAAATTAGAAAAGTGTTGTCTCTGTCCAAATATTTATGGACCTAACTGTATATGTTTTGCATAGATGATATTTACCACTCTCCAAAATCACTTCTTACAGTGTATTGCTGTCCCATTACAGACCTGTTTAACTTGTCAATTCAAAAGTCTGTATTTCCCCTTGACTGGAAATCTGCCATGATCCTCCCTCTTGTCAAAGGAGGCTCTGGTGATTGTCCAAACTGTGACAGACTGATTTCCATATTGCTCCATTTGGCCAAAGTTTTAGAGAGGCTGATTTATAAACAGCTAACATATTCTGTCTGACCTGCACTCTGGGTTTTGGACTGGTCACAGATGTGACCACTACACTGAAGGTCCTTGACGACTTTGTTACTGCCAGGGACAATAAGCAGGTCTGTATAGTTGCTTTTCATTAGCTCATCTGGCTGCAGGCCAGGCTGGATGAGCTTATGTGATTATGCATCATCCGTCCATTGTTGTCCGTCGTCGTCCATCCACAATGTACAAAAATTGCTACTCCTCCTACAAGATTGATTGATTGGATTTTGATCAAACTTGCATACAATGTTCCCCAGGTGGGTGTGCATAAAAATTGTCAAGATGGTGGCGCCACCTGTCATATTTATGATTTTATGGGCACCTTGGCCAGTATGAGCTACAGCCTTATTGAGTCCATTTTTTAGATCTAGCAAAGACTTTTGACTCAGTTGACCATACTATTCTCCTGCATATACTTACCAGAAATGGTCTATCCAATAGATGCTATAACTGGTTTGCCAGTTATCTTGCTGATTGTGTCCATTGGGTGAAGACTGAAAACATTATGTCAGAACCACTTACCATATCTAGAAGGGTGCCTCAAGACTCTCTCTTAGGCTCTACCTTGTTCTCCATCTACATTGATGATGTTCTCAAGGCCATCTGTGACTCTTGGGTACAACCCCGATTCCAAAAAAGTTGGGACAAAGTACAAATTGTAAATAAAAATGGAATGCAATGATGTGGAAGTTTCAAAATTCCATATTTTATTCAGAATAGAACATAGATGACATATCAAATGTTTAAACTGAGAAAATGTATCATTTAAAGAGAAAAATTAGGTGATTTTAAATTTCATGACAACAACACATATCAAAAAAGTTGAGACAAGGCCATGTTTACCACTGTGAGACATCCCCTTTTCTCTTTACAACAGTCTGTAAACATCTGGGGACTGAGGAGACAAGTTGCTCAAGTTTAGGGATAGGAATGTTAACCCATTCTTGTCTAATGTAGGATTCTAGTTGCTCAACTGTCTTAGGTCTTTTTTGTCGTATCTTCCGTTTTATGATGCGCCAAATGTTTTCTATGGGTGAAAGATCTGGACTGCAGGCTGGCCAGTTCAGTACCCGGACCCTTCTTCTACGCAGCCATGATGCTGTAATTGATGCAGTATGTAGTTTGGCATTGTCATGTTGGAAAATGCAAGGTCTTCCCTGAAAGAGACGTCGTCTGGATGGGAGCATATGTTGTTCTAGAACCTGGATATACCTTTCAGCATTGATGGTGTCTTTCCAGATGTGTAAGCTGCCCATGCCACACGCACTAATGCAACCCCATACCATCAGAGATGCAGGCTTCTGAACTGAGCGCTGATAACAACTTGGGTCGTCCTTCTCCTCTTTAGTCCGAATGACACGGCATCCCTGATTTCCATAAAGAACTTCAAATTTTGATTCGTCTGACCACAGAAGTTTTCCACTTTGCCACAGTCCATTTTAAACGAACCTTGGCCCAGAGAAGAAGTCTGCACTTCTGGATCATGTTTAGATACGGCTTCTTCTTTGAACTATAGAGTTTTAGCTGGCAATGGCGGATGGCACGGTGAATTGTGTTCACAGATAATGTTCTCTGGAAATATTCCTGAGCCCATTTTGTGATTTCCAATACAGAAGCATGCCTGTATGTGATGCAGTGCCGTCTAAGGGCCCGAAGATCATGGGCACCCAGTATGGTTTTCCGGCCTTGACCCTTACGCACAGAGATTCTTCCAGATTCTCTGAATCTTTTGATGATATGCACTATAGATGATGATATGTTCAAACTCTTTGCAATTTTACACTGTCAAACTCCTTTCTGATATTGCTCCACTATTTGTCGGTGCAGAATTAGGGGGATTGGTGATCCTCTTCCCATCTTTACTTCTGAGAGCCGCTGCCACTCCAAGATGCTCTTTTTATACCCAGTCATGTTAATGACCTATTGTCAATTGACCTAATGAGTTGCAATTTGGTCCTCCAGCTATTCCTTTTTTTGTACGTTTAACTTTTCCAGCCTCTTATTGCCCCTGTCCCAACTTTTTTGAGATGTGTTGCTGTCATGAAATTTCAAATGAGCCAATATTTGGCATGAAATTTCAAAATGTCTCACTTTCGACATTTGATATGTTGTCTATGTTCTATTGTGAATACAATATCAGTTTTGGAGATTTGTAAATTATTGCATTCCGTTTTTATTTACAATTTGTACTTTGTCCCAACTTTTTTGGAATCAGGGTTGTATATCTGGATGCTGACGATGCCATCATATATTCAGTTGTCCCTTCTCTCCACTCTGATCTTCAACAAAGCCTCTCCTCCATCCAGCAGTCCTTTCACAACCTTCACCTGCATCTCAATTCTAAAAAAAACTAAATGCATGTTATTTGATCAGAAAACCATATCCTGAACCACCAAGGTATTCAAGACAGATGGCTCAGTACTGTAGTTTGTCAGCTCTTATAAATACTTTGGCTTCTGGTTGGACCCCTCTGTCATTTAGCAGGCACACTGACAACCTTCCATCAAAAATTAAAACTAGGCTTGGCTTCTTGAACAAGGCTTCCTTCATGTATTCTGCCAAACATATTCTTGTGAAAATAACCATTCTCCTGCTGTTTGATTAGAGTGATACAATTAATCAAATGGCATCAAAGAGCATCCTCAACAAACTCATTATACTACATCACCTGTGCTTTGCCACAGGTGCACCCTTCAGCATTCACCATTGTGATCTCTATAAAATGGTGGCTTGGCCCTCCCTTCATGTCAGGTGGTTTAAACACTGGTTGCAACTAGTTTACAAAACAATCTTGGGAAAGACACCTTGACACCTTTCAAAGCTCTTGCACATTTGAAGAACAACTTTATGATAGCAAATATTGCTTAAGATCTAGTGATTTTATTATACTCACCATTCCAACCTTCTGTGCTGTTTTTGGCCAGAATTCCTGCCATTCTGCTGCTGCAAATGATTGGAATTCACTAGAAAACACGCTCACACTCACATCTCCCATATCACTCAATGTCTTTAAACAAAAATTGCAACAGACCATAGCTGAATGTTGTACTTGCTATTTGTTTTCTTTCTTTTGTTGTGTCATTATATGAATGTTGCATTTTATTTGCACTGTATGTGTCATGTCATTTTGTGTGGACTGTTGTTTTTTTTGTTTTTAATTCTCTTGCCTCTTGGCCAGATCATAATTGTAAATGAGGACTGGTTCTAAATAGATTTTACCTGGTTAAACAAAGGCCAAGTAATTGAAAAAAATCTTCTTCTTTTGTTTTTCTGACATAAAAAAATTGTGCAGACTAAACCACAAGACCTGCAGATATGAAACTTGGTCAATAGATATTATTCCCTCCTGCTACTGAGATAAGTGAGATGAGCCCAATCAGCCAAGTGGTGGAGCTATTGTGCAGAGTTTTATTTATTGGTCCATATCTCATGACCCATGAGTACTACAATCAAAATTATTCTTCCCATTGATTTCCTGGGTTCTCCCAAACAAAATATCCTCAAGAACCAATTAGCTCCACCAACTTGGATCTTTTGCTAATTTGTATAGTATTCAAAACATACCTTTGAGAACTGGTCCTAGGGTTTTAGTCTTTATATATATATATATATATATATATATATATATATATATATAGGTAGTTGTCGACTTACAACCTATGTGACTTACGACTGATCGACTTTACGACCATCTGGTTATGACTGGCAAGTGTTTCCCAGCTGAGCTGCCTGAGCGTATGACAGTTTCCGCCCCAACTCCTGGCAGCGCCTCTCGCCGCGTACAACAGTTTCCGCCCCAGCTCCAGGCACATGCGCAGTCTCTCTCGCGAGCCCTTGCGCACTCCGTCATACAGTTTCCACCCCAGCTCCAGGCACATGCGCAGTCTCTCTCTCACGCCCTCGCGCACTCCGTCATACAGTTTCCGCCCCAGCTCCAGGCACATGCGCAGTCTCTCTCGCGCGCACTCGTGCACTCCGTCATACAGTTTCCGCCCCAGCTCCTGGTTTAAGAAACAAGCAAATGCTCCAGCCAGCCCGAGCGCTGCAACAGCTGATGATGACGTAGACGACCCACAGCCAAGCACCAGTGATGCCAGCAGTCACTAAACTTTGTATTTTCCTATGTTTTACATTTGTATTTTGGTATGCTTCAAACTAAAATGTTTTCTATTTTTCAGACCTGTATTTCGTATTTTTTGTTTTGCACATATTAAACAAATTGTACTGTATGCAGTGTAGTATGCAGTGTTTGACTTAAACCAAATCATGAGCCAAGGTAATGAAATAAGAAAATGTTGATAAAATAAGACTTTGAGATGATTACAATATCATTACACATCACAATGTACTTATGTTCATTTAACATAGGGACCAGATCGGTTTATGACTGGTCAGTCGTAACCAAACGCAGTCGTAAGTCGACGACTACATATATATATATATATATATATATATATATATATATATATAATCTCATTATCTCTAGCCGCTTTATCCTGTTCTACAGGGTCGCAGGCAAGCTGGAGCCTATCCCAGCTGACTACGGGCGAAAGGCAGGGTACACCCTGGACAAGTCGCCAGGTCATCACAGAGCTGGCACATAGACACAACCATTCACACTCACATTCACACCTACGGTCAATTTAGAGTCACCAGTTAACCTAACCTGCATGTCTTTGGACTGTGGGGGAAACCGGACCACCCGGAGGAAACCCATGCGGACACAGGGAGAATATGCAAACTCCACACAGAAAGGCCCTCGCCGGCCACGGGGCTCGAACCTGGACCTTCTTGCTGTGAGGCGACAGCGCTAACCACTACACCACCGTGCCGCCCTGGTAATGACCTAATTACTTAAAAACATGGCTGCCATCAGCAAATCAGCTTTCAGCAGGCATTTAATATTGAGATATCGTCACAAAACCTAAATGGTAGGTTCGATTTGGGGCCCTCTATTATCTGATGCAGTCGCACTCAAATTGGCCACTGGGGTCAATTTATGTTTGTGACAATAAAAACAAGCATATCTCTTGGGAAATATGTACTACTTTGAAAATTATTTTGTAATTTAATATGTTAACTCCCACTTCAGAAATTTTCATCCATTTATTATCCATAACCACTTATCCTGTGCAGGGTCACGGGCAACCCAGCTGACTAGAGGCGAGAGGTGGGGTACACCCTGGACAAGTCACCAGATCATCGCAGGGCTGACACATAGAGACAGACAACAATTCACACTCACACCTACAGTCAATTTAGAGCCACCAATTAACCTAACCTGCATGTCTTTGGACTGTGGGGGAAACCAGAGCACCCAAAGGAAATCCACGCAGACACGGGGAGAACATGCAAACTCCACACAGAAAGGCCCTTGTCAGCAACTCGACTAAAATCTAGAACCTTCTTGCTGTGAAGTGACAGTGCTAACCACTACACCACCATGCCAGCCCTCCAGAAATTTGCCTTTAAAAAAAATGCTCTGCCCACTTAAAATTTGTGATAATTTGCATAAAATGTTCAACCTTCTTTTGTGTCCTAGTCCTACAGTAGGATTTTTGTCAAATCTTCACAATTTTGGTATTAAACTACTAAGCAGAGTTTTACCTTCAAAAATGATAAAAAATATGTTGACATTTGTAAACAATATGGCCACCACATAAATCAGTTCTAATGAGTAAGATCCTAACTTATTCAAACAGCTCTTATGTTTCATGTATTGTGCATGGATTTGCACAATACATAAAACATACATACATGACAAGATTCTGAATTCAGATACAAAATTTGGGGGAATGGCCATGCATAAGGGGTTGCACAAAGGTCAGATAAGTCTTTCTCAAGAACCATACATCTACTCAAGCTGAAAAGTGGTAGACTGCATCTCAATGCTAATCTGCAAGTAGATGTTTGATTATGACCTAGTTACTTAAAAAACATGGCCACCATTGGCTAATAAGCTTTCGGAAGGCACTCAACTCTGTGATTTTTGTGCAATTCATGTTTTACACTTAAAGACAAGCATATCTTTTGTAAAATAAGGGGTACAGTGAATATTCCTTTTTCCCCCATGATTTGTCTACTTACCCACTAAAAATGTATCTTTTGGACGGTTTAGCTCTGTTGACTCAATTTTTTTGATCATTTGCTTAATATGCAAAACCTATTTTTTAGGAAATAGTCCTAGAATTTGTGTCCCATCTTCAAAAATTTGGTATCAAATGGCTCAGGGAGTTTCTCCCTCCATGCTTTTTAAAAACTTATTATATGAGGCAGAGTCTAATTCACTCAAATAGCTGTAACTTATGATTCTTTGAATGCAATTGAATGAAAATTTACAAACAATTTCAAAAGTCCCGAGGAGGTCTGCTCAGTTTGGGGTGTGGTCATCAATAGGGGGCAGGGCTTAGGGTCAGAAAGCAGTTTCTCAGGAACAGTAAGTCTGATTGATCTGAAACTTAGGATTCTTCATCTTTATCCAAATTGGTAGTTGTATTTTTAATGACCACCTGGTGCCCTGAAGTGTGGGTAGGTGAGACTTGTTAACCTTGGTTGGTAGCTTACCTAACGGAAGGAAAGCCCTGATTTCAAACCTCCACTGCCTTGTGGCTATACCCTATCTTGGGAAAGGCTTTTGGAGTAAACCTCAAAGAGAAATCTGGAGATGGAGTCTCAAAGGCAGTTCCTCATTGCTTTCAACATCATTCTGGCAACCTTTATGGGTGCCAAGCTGCATGGGCTCTTTGCCCTTCCCTTGGACTACATCAGCGACATGGAGAGGGAGGACCTGATGCATGGGCAACAGCTTGTCTCCCATATCATCTTGCCCAAGCCTGTGCCCTGGACAGGACACTCCAGCACTGCTGTGAAGCAGCGACATAACATGAGAAGTGGCGGTTAATGGTTATTAATCTCAGCACTCCATTGGCATAGAGTGAGGCACCAGGGTCATTTCTGAAAGTGGGAGAGGCCATTGTGCCTCATTGGATAGATACCACCTGCTTTAAACTGGGCAGCTTCAGTCAGTAAGGTGTTATCCTGCCACAGTTTGCTTGCCTTACTGGGTGCATAGGGCTTAGGGCTGTGAAAAGCCTGACAAGTGGACTGTAAAACCTGAGCACCAGACAAGAAAAGAAACAAAAGAAACAGGCCAGCACTAAAAGTTGGATGCTGGCATGTTAGGACCTTGACAACTGGTCTAACAGCAGACCTACAGGACATGAGCGATACACAAAAAATGGTGGTGATCAACAACGAACTGCTGAGACTGCAAGTGGATATTGCAGCATTACAAGAAGAAGAAACCTTTATTTGTCACATGCACACTTCAAGCACAGTGAAATTCATCCTCTGCATTTAACCCATCTGAAGCAGTGAACAAACACACCCAGAGCAGTGGGCAGCCACACTAGAGCACCCTGGGAGTAGTCAGGGGTTAGGTACCTTGCCCAAGGGAACTTCAGCCCAAGGATGCACCACGTTAACCTAACTGCATGTCTTTGGACTGTGGGGGAAACCAGAGCACCCGGAGGAAACCCACGTAGACACGGGGAGAACATGCAAACTCCACACAGAAAGGCCCTTGCCGGCTGCTGGGTTCGAACCCGGAACCTTCTTGCTGTGAGGCGACCATGCTAACCACTACACCACCATGCTGCCCTCTTTTTTTTTTATAGAAAAACAAGACACCTGCCTTGCTGAAGCTGGCTCCCTTCCAGAAAAGGATTTCACCTTCTTCTGGAGTGGAAAAGCTGCAGACAAGACTAGAGAGTATGGCATTATATTTGCAGTGAAGAACTCACTGTTGAACATGATACAGCCTGTTGAGGGAGGGACAGAGAGGAGTCTCACCTTATGTTTCCACACAACAGACAGGCCTGTCAACCTCATCAGCATCTATGCCCCCAACCCTCACCTCCACCCAGGAAGCAAAAGATAAGTTCTATGACCAACTACAGGCAGTCATCTGGAAAATCCCAACCACCAAAAGCCTGTTTCTACTCAGTGACTTCAATGCACAAGTCCGTGCCAATCATGTCTCCTGGCTGCATTGCCTGGGACAATTTGGAATTGGTAGCATGAATGAGAATGAGTAACAGTTACTAGAGTTATGCACACTGTATGAGCCATCACCAACACCTTTTTGTGAAGCAAAACCACAGCACAAAGTATCGTGGTGACATCCTCACTCCAAATGCTGGCATCAGCTGGACCTGATTCTCATGTGGTGCTGTCAACTGAGAAATGTCCTCATGACTCATTCCTACCAGAGTGCTGATTGCAAGACAGAACACTCACTGATATGCTGCAAGATCAGGATTCAGCCCAAGAAGGTTCATCATGCTAAACTATCAGGAAAGCCATGTGTCAACATCAGCAAGACAAAGAATCCAGAAAAAGTGAAGACATTTACCAGGAGCCTGGAAGATGCCTTGCAAGTGAAGGCCCCTGAGGATGACATAAAGCAGAGATGGGATCACCTCAAGGACATGATCCATGACAGCATTCTCTGTCTTCGGCAGGAAGCAGGGCTAGACACAGGACTGATTCAAGGCAAATGCCACTAAACTCAACACTGTGATTTAGGAAAAGCTTGCCGCATTGCTGGAATACAAGTGACAGCCAACACAGTCAACACTGCAAGCTCTCAGAGCAGCTAGGAGTAAAGTGCAGTGCACAGACAAAAGATGTGCCAACAACTATTGGTTATAACTCTTTGAAAGTATTCTGTTGGGGGGCTGATGCAGGAAACATCAGGGGTGTCTATGATGGAATAAAGAAGGCTGTTGATCAACACACACCAAGACAGCTCCACTCAAATCGGCTAGCAGTGAAATGATCACAGACAAGAGTAAGGAAATGGAGAGGTGGGTGGAGCATTACTCTGAAATCTATGGCAATGAGAGCACCATCTCAGACACAACATTGGAAGCCCATGGAGCACTTGCCTCTGATGGAGGAGCTAGACAAGATGCCTAGCCTGGTGGAGCTCAGCAAAGCCATTGACAGCCTGCCTACAGGAGAAGTACCAGGGCTGGATGGAATCCCAGCAGAAGTAATCAAAAGTGCAAAAGTACCACTCCTCAAACACCTCACTGTACACCTCGTCCCATCAGTGCTGGGACGAGGGGAAAGTTCCTCAGGACATGAGAGACTGTAACATTGTCACCCTGTATAAGATCAAAGGTGATTGCAGTGATTGTAATAACTACCAGTTATTACATGCTCTTGCTCTTGCTGAGCATTGTCGGGAACGTATTCACCCAAGTGGTCCTTAACAGATTCAAAAAGTTGGCTGACAGAGGATACCCAGAATCATAGTGCGGCTTCAGGTCAGAATGCTTTATGGTTGACATGATCCTCTCTTTACAACAGCTTCAGGGGAAATGTAGAGCACAGAAAGCAACCAGTCTACATGGCTTTCATAGACCTGACAAAGGCCTTTGAATTTGTGAGCCATGATGGCCTCTTCAAAAAGTCCTTGCAAGGATTGGATGTCCACCAAAGATTCTGAGCATGATCCAGTCATTCCACACAAGTATAAAGGGAGTCATCCAGTTCAGTGGGTCATCATCAACTCCATCTGACATGAAGAGCAGAGTCTAGCAGGGGTGTGTGCTTGCCTCCACACTCTGTGGCATTTACTTTGCAGTCATGTTTAAGCAGGCATTCAGGACATCAACTGACAGAATCTATTTTCATACCAGGTCAGATGGAAAACTTTACAGCTTGTCCAGACTGAGGGCAAAGACAAAGATCCAGAAGGTTCTTATCAGAGACATGCCATTCGCAGATGATGCAGCCTTAACAGCTCACAAGGAGGAACATCTTCAGAATCTTCTGGACTGTTGCTCCTAAGCCTGTGAGGACTTCAGACTGACAATCAGCTTTAAGAAAAAAAATGTCTTGTGCCAGGACACCGATAGCTTGTCGACCATCACCATTAAAAAACTATCAGCTGGATGTGGTGAAGGAGTTTACATATTTTGGCTCAACAGTAACTGATGGCCTCTCCATGGACTCCAAAGTCAGCAGACAGATTGTCCGAGCTTCATCAACACTTGCTGAGCTCTCAAAGCAGGTCTGCGACAATGCTAAACTGACCCTAAAGACCAAGATGACTGTCTACAGAGCCTATGTCCTCAGTGCCCTCTTATATGGCAGCAAGACATGAACTCTGTACTTGAGGCAAGAAAGAAGGCTTAATACCTTCAACATGTGCAACCTGAGGTAGATCCTGGGCATCAAATTGTCAGACCACATAAACAATGAGGTCTTTGAGCATGTTGCCTTACCCAGTATCTTCACTCTGCTACATCAATGTTGCTTCCGATGGCTAGGAAACATCCACAGGATGCAGGACAGCAGGATTCCCAAGGACCTGCTGTATGGTGAGCTTGCAACAGGCAAGAGAGCTCAGGAATGCCCCCAACTCTGGTGTAAAGATGTCTGCAAAAGAGACATGAAGGCCTTCAACATGGACATCGATGGATGGCCCTTGGACCTTGTCCAAGATTGCTCACACTGGAGACAGGAACTGAATCCCAATCTATGCATTGGGGAAAAGAAGCTACAGCTTGCAGCAGATGAAAGAAGAGTGAGATGCAAGAACCAACAAGCTCTACCTGCAGACACCACCTTCAAGTGCAGCCGCTGTGGCAGGGACTGCCATTCCTCCATCGGCCTGCTCCAGTGCCAAGTGATTGTGGCTCTCAAGGCACAGATTCATGGCCACTTGTGACTAACAGATGCCAATACAATAGGTGCCCCCAAAAATCTTGGCTGCTATTGGCCAATAAGTTTGAATTTGAAGGGTTTACAATGAGCAGTCATTGTGAAATTTGAAAGGTGTGTTCCTCTAACAACCAAGAAAGAATGCTGCATTGTCATTTAAATTGGCCATTGGAGAGCACTATACAGTGGTGCTTGAAAGTTTGTGAACCCTTTACAATTTTCTATATTTCTGCATAAATATGACCTAAAACATCATCAGATTTTCACACAAGTCCTAAAGGTAGATAAAAAGAACCCAGTTAAACAAATGAGACAAAAATTCTACTTGGTCATTTATTTATTGAGGAAAATGATCCAATATTACATATCTGTGAGTGGCAAAAGTATGTGAACCTCTAGGATTAGCAGTTAATTTGAAGGTTAAATTAGAGTCAGGTGTTTTCAATCAATGGGATGACAATCAGGTGTGAGTGAGCTCTGTTTTATTTAAAGAACAGGGATCTATCAAAGTCTGAACTTCACAACACATGCTTGTGGAAGTGTATTATGGCACGAACAAAGGAGATTTCTGAGGACCTCAGAAAAAGCATTGTTGATGCTCATCAGGCTGGAAAAGGTTACAAAACCATCTCTAAAGAGTTTGGACTCCACCAAACCACAGTCAGACAGACTGTATACAAATGGAGGAAATTCAAGACCATTGTTACCCTCCCCAGGAGTGGTCAACCAACAAAGATTACTTCAAGAGCAAGGCATGTAATAGTTGGCAAGGTCACAAAGGACTTCAGGATAACTTCTAAGCAACTGAAGGCCTCTCTCATATTGGCTAATGTTAATGTTTATGAGTCCACCATCAGGAGAACACTGAACAACAATGGTGTGCATGGCAGGGTTGCAAGGAGAAAGCCACTTCTCTCCAAAAAGAACATTACTGCTTGTCTGCAGTTTGCTAAAGATCACATGGACAAGCCAGAAGGCTATTAGAAAAATGTTTTGTGGACAGATGAGACCAAAATAGAACTTTTTGGTTTAAATGAGAAGCGTTATGTTTGGAGAAAGGAAAACACTGCATTCCAGCATAAGAACCTTATCCCATCTGTGAAACATGGTGGTGGTAATATCATGGTTTGGGCCTGTTTTGCTGCATCTGGTTCAGGATGGCTTGCCATCATTGATGGAACAATGAATTCTGAATTATACCAGCAAATTCTAAAGGAAAATGTCAGGACATGTGTCCATGAACTGAATCTCAAGAGAAGGTGAATCATGCAGCAAGACAACGACCCTAAGCACACAAGTCATTCTACCAAAGAATGGTTAAAGAAGAATAAAGAATTTTGGAATGGGCAAGTCAAAGTTCTGACCTTAATCCAATCGAAATGTTGTGGAAGGACCTGAAGTGAGCAGTTCATGTGAGGAAACCCACCAACATCCCAGAGTTGAAGCTGTTCTGTACAGAGGAATGGGCTAAAATTCCTCCAAGCCAGTGTGCAGGACTGATCAACAGTTACTGGAAACATTTAGTTGCAGCTATTGCTGCACAAGGTGGTCACACCAGATACTGAAAGCAAAGGTTCACATACTTTTGCCACTCACAGATATGTAATATTGGATCATTTTCCTCAATAAATAAATGACCAAGTATAATATTTTTGTCTCATTTGTTTAACATGGTTCTCTTTATCTACTTTGAGGACTTGTGTGAAAATCTGATGATGTTTTAGGTCATATTTATGCAGAAATAGAGAAAATTGTAAAGGGTTCACAAACTTTCAAGCACCACTGTAATTTCTTCTCATGTAAAATAAGGAGGAAAGGAAATAATCTTTATTTTGTTAATTCAGAAGCCCATGCAGCAAAAATGTGCTTTTTGGACTATTTAGCCATGGCCAATTGATTTTTTTTAATTATTTGATTCATATGCAAACCCATCTTTTGCAAACTGTTCTTAAAAATGTTGCCAGATCATCCAAATGGTGGTATCAAATTATTCAGGGGAGTCTGTCTGTCAGGGATGGGGTTAGAGATGGATGTAAGTGCAGAAGATGATTTATTTATACCAGAGGCAAGTAATCCAAACTGGCAGGCAAAATCATAAACGTGGAACAAGCAAAGGGTCGTACGAGGCACAAACAGAATATCAAAGGCACAAACAAAAATGGAAACACAGAGCAGGAATGAGAATCAGGAAACCAGGAACTTTTTTTTTTCCAAGGTTTCTTTATTGATTTTTCCAAGAGTAAATACAAAGGTATAAGATATGTCCAAAGCACAATAAGTGATGCAATTTGTGGAGCTGACATTAGGAATGATACCACACCTTGATTATAAAGCAGCAGATCAACGATAAAAGAACAAACCCTACCTTGCCCCACCACCCCCCACCCACCAACCATATATGGTACACAGTTTAACACAAAATAACCAAAACATGACATGAATAAATAAATTAATAATAATAATAAATCTATAATAAAACCTAGATAAAATAAATAATAATAAAAAAAGAACACAAAACAAAAACAAAAAAAACAGCAATAACAAGTACATACACAAAGCCTGCAACCTTGAAAATATATTACCACAGTAGTCTATTGTCTGTAAAGTGTACTCACAGTTCTAGTCTGTCACAGAGGGGAGGTTCAACTCGTCAATGTAATCAGACAAATATCCCCACGTTTTAGTGAACTTGCGGGTAGAGCCCTTCATGCTCCATCTTATTTTTTCTATTTTCATAAAATAAAGGATATCTTTAATCAGGGAACTGAATGAAGGGGTGTTAGGAGACTTCCACCTCAGCAGAATTAGACGCCTTGCTACTAGAGTGATAAATGCAACAAAATCAGCTTTATATGAGGATAGGGAGATTGTAGAGGGAAGAACACCAAACAACGCAGTAAATGGAGAAGGAGGAATTGTTTGTTCGAATACGTATGACAGGATATCAAATACCTTGGACCAGTATTCAAATAGTTTGGGACAGAACCAGAGTGTATGTGCCAGTGTCGCAGGTGCTGAGTGACACCGCTCACATGTGGGGTCAATGTCAGGAAAAAAACGGTTCAATTTAACCCTAGTCCAGTGAACCCGGTGGACAATCTTACATTGAACGACGCCATGTTTAGCACATATTGATGATGAATGTACTCGTTGCAAGATTAATTCCCATTCGACATCTGGGATCTCCTCTCCAAGATCCTCCTCCCATTGAGTCTTAATTGGATTGAGAGTGACAGGTCGTAAGGCATACATTCTATTATAAATAGAGGATATCATTCCCCTCACATTAGGAAGAGGTATTACAAGGGAGTCAATGGGGTTAGCAGATGGCACATTAGGGAAATTGGGATATAAGGATTTCACAAAGCTGCGTATCTGTAAATATCTAAAGAAATGTGATGCAGGTAAGGAATATTTTTCAGACAATTGTTGAAATGATGCAAATACCCCATCTATATACAGATCCTTTAAAGATTTGATACTTAACCTAGACCATAAGGACCATGCTCCATCAATCAGTGAAGGTGGAAAAACTAAATTTGAAGTGAGAGGAGAGAGGATGGAAATATCACACAGATTGAAATGCTTTCTGAACTGGTTCCAAATTCTCATTGAGGTTTTAACACAAATATTTTTAGTGTATGGAGACAGAGAAAATCTGAGAGGGGAGTACAATAAGGCCTTCAAAGAAGTGGGTTTACATGATAAAGCTTCCATCTGAAGCCAGGTAGGCTGTGGACTGAGAGTGTCTAAATGCAACCAGAAGTGCAAGGTTCTAATATTGGCAGCCCAATAATAGTACTGTAAATTAGGCAATGCCATGCCTCCAAGTCTCTTAGGCCTTTGGAGGAGCGCTTTACGAATTCTGGGTGTTTTTCCGTTCCAGATAAATTCTGTTATTACGTTCTCAATCTTACGAAAAAATGTTTGTGGGAGGAATATGGGGATGGTCTGGAAAAGATAGGAGAACTTAGGTAGGGTGTTCATTTTAACAGAATTAATTCTAGCTGGCAGTGATAGGGGTAAAATTGACAACCTTTCAAAGTCATTTTGTACATGGGATGGCAAACTTGCAAAATTAAACTTAAACAAGTCCTGAAACTTTTCTGTGACCTGCACTCCCAGATAAGTAAATCTGTGATTTGCTATCTTAAATGGAAAAGTGTGAGTAGGATATGCTCGAGCTGCAGCATTTATAGGGAAAAACTCACTCTTACTAAGATTTAATTTGTAGCCTGATATAGAGCCGAATGCTGTGAGGGACTTAAGTGCAGCAGGTATGGATGTGGAGATGTTTGACACATAAAGCAGAAGATCGTCAGCATAAAGTGACACCTTATGTTCTATACCTGATCTAGACACGCCCGCAATATCTTGGTTGGATCTAAGGAGGATAGCCAGAGGTTCAATTGCTATAGCGAACAAAAGTGGGCTTAAAGGGCATCCTTGTTGAGTGGAACGGTGTAGGCGGAAGTATTCAGAGAAGTTATTATTAGTCCTGACAGAGGCCTGGAGCAGAGTATAACAACTGAATCCAGGTGGTAAATTTTTGTCCAAGACCAAATTGTTGCAAAGTGTGAAACAGGTACGGCCAGCCCACTCTGTCGAATGCTTTCAGAGCATCAAGAGAAATAAGGGCTTCGGTGGTGGTGGATGAGGGTTGACTATAAATAATATTATAAAGGCGCCTCAGATTGTAAAATGAATGCCTATGTCTAATGAACCCTGTCTGATCTGGGGATATGATGGTCGGCAGTATAGGGTCTAAGCGAAGTGCTAACAGTTTAGAAAGTAGCTTTAGGTCCACATTCAACAAGCTGATGGGCCGATATGAGGCACAGTCCAGTGGGTCTTTGTTTTTTTTAAGAATCAAAGATATAGTGGCATGATTGAGAGTGGGTGGGAGAGTATGGTTTTCAAAAGATTCATTGTACATATCGAGAAGCAAAGGGGCCAATAATGGAAAAAATGCTCTATAAAATTCTACTGGGTAGCCGTCAGGCCCTGGACATTTACCGCCCTGCATTGAAGCCATTGCAATCTTAAGTTCTTCCACAGATAGAGGTTGGTCCAAACTACTGGCCGCCTCCTCATCCACCTTTGGAATGTCCAAGGAATCAAAAAAGAGATCAAATTCAGAAGAATCTGGTGTGTGCTCTGGAGTATATAGCAAGCTGTAGTAATCCTTAAAGCAATTATTAATTTCTTTTGGGTCCGTTGTTGGCCCTATAGGGGTCCTAATTTGGAGTATTTGGTGGGAAGATGCTTCTTTTTTGAGTTGGTGCGCAAGCAGCCGTCCCGCCTTATCACCCTGTTCATAATACTTACATTTAGACCTAAATAGCATTTATTCCTCCCTCTGTGTAGAACAAATGTCAAAGTTTGCTTGTAAGGTAAGGCGTTCTTTATATAAGTCAGGGGAAGGATTGGCTGCATATAGCCTGTCAATTACCCCAATTTTCGCTATCAGCTTAGACAGTTCGTCCTCTCTTGTTCTCCTCTCAAATGCAGTATATGAAATAATATTCCCTCTGAGATATGCTTTCAATGTCTCCCAAAGAGTGGATGCAGAGATATCAAGAGTTTTATTAATTTCTACAAACATTTTAATCTGTGCAGATATAAACTGGAGAAATATTTCACTAGATAACAAGCGTGTGTTTAATCGCCAAGGAGGACGAGTAGAGTTAAGTCCCTGAAAGGCTATTGTTAAAGAAATTGGTGCATGGTCTGATATTACTATGGGATTGTAGGTTACAGATTTGACAGAGGGCAGTAAATTATTTTGTATTAAAAAGTAGTCAATACGTGTAAATGTCCGGTGGACAGGAGAGAAAAATGAATATTGTTTACTATTTGGATACAGAAAGCGCCATGGATCAGATATGTGAAGTTCCTCCATAATGGATTTAATTAATTGTGCAGATCCAGATGAGGAGTGTGTTTTGGTTGAGGATCTATCAAGGGCTGGGTTGATCCAGCAGTTAAAGTCCCCTCCAAGAATGAGAGAATGTGTTGCAACATCTGTGAGCTTAGAGAAAAAAGTTTTGAAAAAATTATGATCGTCCCAATTAGGCCCATAAATATTTGCAAGGATAAGTGGAGTATTATGTATTTTGCCAGTGACAATAACATACCTCCCATTTGGATCTGCTAGAACATTAGAACAGATAAAAGGGACTGACTTGTGTATGAGAATAGCTGTACCCCTCACCTTGGCCTGAAATTTTGAGTGATATATTTAACCTATCCATTTTTTCCTCAATCTAATATGGTCCACCACTTTTAGATGTGTCTCTTGTAAATAAACTATATGTGCCCCTAATTTACGAAGATGACCCATAACTTTGTTACATTTCATTGGTGCATTTAGACCCCTGCAATTCCAGCTGACAAAATTAAGCTCATTCCTATTGAACTGTTGCATATGACATGTTTGATAAGGCATTGAAAAGTAGGCTACTGCAGGTTGTCAACACAAGTGAAAAAATATTTAAGCAGGCATAAAGAAAAACAAAAACACACAAGATTAAAGAATAAAGGAAAACACAAACAAAAAATGTTAAAATACACCCCTCCCTTGCTAAAGCGTCAACTGAACATGACGCGCGCTTATCCCCCCTTAAACTCGACGAACACACTGAAGCAGCACAATTGCTCATGCTCACTCCAGGGCCGCCTACGTGCCGTAGAGGCCAGTGACTTCACTTAAATGGGTAATTCAAACAAGTGGCAAATAAGAACCATAACAGCATTTCAGTATATAGACTGAGTTATGACATAAACCAGATAACTTAAATAAATTAACCTGTCGCATATATTGGAAGAAGAAAATAGTTCACTCGGTTATTTCCTCACCATCGGCAGTATTATCTGTGTCGGGTAGTCCAAGGGGTTTAATGGACTTGATAAACTCCTCCGCGGCCGAGGGGTCGTCGAATTTGTGCAAAGTTCCATCAGGCAGCGTTATTTTTAGCAGGGCTGGAAACACCAGCCTGAATTTCACCTCCTTGATGGAACGAAGCAGGCATTTTGCCTCCCTGAACTCTCCGCGTTTGCTGGCCACAGCAGCTGTGTAGTCAGGGAAAAGCAACACTCTCCTGTCTTGGTAGACGACTGGGGAAAGCTCTCCGGCCCTGCGTAGAATCCGGTCCCGATCTTGATAGTAGTGTAGACGAATGATGAACGGTCTGGGAGGATCATCTTTCTTGGGCTTCTGGCGTAAACTGCGGTGCGCTCTGTCCACGATAGGTTTATGGTCGAGTTTGAAAATATCCTGCAACAGTCCAGAGACAAATTCGGTCGGGTTTGGGCCCTCCACATTCTCCGGTATTCCAACCAGTCTAACATTATTTCTTCTCGAATGTCCCTCCAGATCCTCGCATTTAGCAGTCAGCTGCGACACTTGCGTTTTCAGAGTTTGCACGACATTCTCCAACTCGCTTAAGCGATCACCCTGGTCTGAAGCAGCATGTTCCAACTCCCTGATAGTGCCCTCGTGTGTGTCCACTTTTTGTTGCAATGGTGTTATCGCACTTCTCAGTTCGGTTCTTACTGTTGCAATCTCCGATCTCAGTTCAGTGGACAGCGAGTCGATTTTACCACATATGTCGTCCCTGATAGCATTCATCATCTCCTGTAGCAAGCTGGTATCCGCCTCGCCGACTTGTGAAGGGCTCTTTTTGGATTTCCCCGAATCTTTCTGTCGTGAAGTAGCCATAACTCAGTCGAGTGATCTCTAAACTTGTTAATAATATGATAGAAATAGCTGTACAGTCGAATATTCCGCCGAAATAAGTTACAAATAGGTCACATAGCCTCAGAGCACTGAAGCACACGTCCTACATGTTCTGTGTCCACGTGCGCCCCCCGGAAACCAGGAACTTGACACAGGAAAATAAGGCTCAATAATGTGTACAAAACATAACGCAATACTTCACAGTGAGTGTGCATTGACAGCCTTTTTATAGGCACACTGATGCATCTTAATCCTGTGCAGGTGTATCTCATTAACAGTGCGCGTGCGAGAGTCCGCTCGGCATGGCCACAATCTGGAGCATGCCTGAGAGTCCGTCTAGTGCGCGCACCAATGCATGCAGGTCTGACACTGTCCATCAGTAATAATTAAAAATCTGTGAATATTTGCAAAGCATGTGGCTGCTGCTTACCATTCAGTGATTTCAAGGCAGGGCTTAATTGCCTCAAACACATGATAACACATGATAGCTGTATAGGCACAAAATTTGAAACATACAGTGTCTTGCAAAAGCATTTATTCCCCTTGGTGTTTGTCCTGTTTTGTTTCATTACAAAATGGAATTTAAATGGATTGGGGGGGGGGGGGGGGGGGAGCACCATTTGATTTACACAATATGCCTACCACTTTAAAGGTGCAAATTGTTTCTCTATTGTGACACAAACAATAATTAAAATGAAAAACAGAAATCTGGAGTGTGTATTGGTATTCACCCCCTTTCATATGAAACCCCTAAATAAGAGCTGGTCCAGACAATTCACTTCATAAGTCACATAATTAGTTGTTTAAGATCCACCTGTGTGCAATCAAAGTGTCACATGATCTGTCACATGATGTCTGTATAACTCAACCTATTCTGGAAGGACTCTAACTCTGCAATACTACTAAGCAAGCAACATGAAAACCAAGGAGCACTCCAAACAGGTCAGAGCCAAAGTTGTGGAGAAGTATGGATCAGGGTTGGATTATAAAACATATCCCAAATGTTGAATATCCCACGAAGCACCATTAAATCCGTTATAGCAAAATGGAAAGAATATTTCAATGCTATAAACCTAACAAGAGAAGGCCGACCACCAAAACTCACAGACCAAGCAAGGAGGACATTAATCAAAGATGCAACAAAGACACTAAAATAAGAAGGAGCTGCAAAGATCCACAGTGGAGATGGGAGTATCTGTCCATAAGACAACTTTAAACAGTACATTCCACAGAGCAGGGCTTTATTGAAAAGTGGCTAGAAAAAAGGCATTGCTTAAGAAAACACATTTGGAGTTTGCCCAACAGCATGTGGCAGACTCCCCAAACATGTGGAAGAAGATTCTCTGGTCAAATGAGACTAAAATTGATCTTTTAGGCCATCATGGGAAATGCCATGTGTGGCGCAAATCCAACACCCTGAGAACACTATTCCTCCAGTGAAGCATTTTGGTGGCAGCATCATGCTGTTAGAAAATTTTCATTTGCATGGACAGGAAAGCTGGTCAGGACTGAAGGAAAGATGGATGGCACTAAATACAGGGCAATTCTGGAGGAAAACCTGTTTGAGTTGGCTAGAGGTTTGAGACTGGGACAAAGGTTCACGTTCCAGCAGGACAATGACCCTAAACATACTGCTAAAGCTAAACTGGAGTGGTTTAAAGGGAAACATTTAAATGCCTTGGAATGGCCTAGTCAAAGCCCAGACCTCAATCCAATTGAGAATCTGTGGGGTAACTTGAAGGTTGCTGTACACCAATGCAACCCATCTAACTTGAAGGAGTTGGAGCAGTTTTGCCTTGAGGAATGGCTAATAGAGACATACCCCAAGAGACTTGCAGCTGGAACTGCAGCAAAAGGTGGCTCTACAAATTATTGGCTTTGCACACTCCAGATTTCTGTTTTTTCATCTGAATTATTGTTTGTGTTACAATAAAACAATTTTCACCTTTAAAACTATAGGCATTTTGTGTAAATCAAATGGTGCTAACCCCCCAAAAATCCATTTTAATTCCAGCTTGTAATGCAACAAAACAGGACAAACACCAAGGGGGATGAATACTTTTGAAAGACACTGTATATTCATGGCTTGATTCTGAGGCAGTTTGCTAAAGTTAGAATGTGGTCACCCTCAGGGGCAATTTTAAGTTCAAGTGCAATTTTCTCACACACCATAGGTCTAATTGAGCTGAAATGCTCTTACAACTACTTAGGAACCAGATAGGAATCACGTGATACCATAAGCACCATCTAACCATGCCCCATGAAGCCCTTAGTGACACCAAAGGGTGGTGCCTTGAGAAAGCACCTCACTCCCCCTGGTCAGGGTTTTAACTGACGACTGGACTCAGCAGACAGTGCAGAGGAGACCATCACCTGGTGGTTCAATGGGCAGGAAGGCAGAGCCAGCACAGCATCTGTGTAACATGATCAGGGCACAGTGCAAAACATAGAACACTGCTGGCCATCCACTGCATCCCGACTTAGCTCCAGCCATCCTGATTCTGTTGTGCCCCTGGACCCAGTTAGGTCAGGACGAGAGAGTGAGGCTGACAGCTGTGCAAGAATATCTAAAAGTTTATATATATATGCAACCCCGATTCCAAAAAAGTTGGGACAAAGTACAAATTGTAAATAAAAACGGAATGCAATAATTTACAAATCTCAAAAACTGATATTGTATTCACAATAGAACATAGACAACATATCAAATGACGAAAGTGAGACATTTTGAAATTTCATGCCAAATATTGGTCCATTTGAAATTTCATGACAGCAACACATCTCAAAAAAGTTGGGACAGGGGCAATAAGAGGCTGGAAAAGTTAAAGGTACAAAAAAAGGAACAGCTGGAGAACCAAATTGCAACTCATTAGGTCAATTGGCAATAGGTCATTAACATGACTGGGTATAAAAAGAGCATCTTGAAGTGGCAGCGGTTCTCAGAAGTAAAGATGGGAAGAGGATCACCAATCCCCCTAATTCTGCGCCGACAAATAGTGGAGCAATATCAGAAAGGAGTTTGACAGTGTAAAATTGCAAAGAGTTTGAACATATCATCATCTACAGTGCATAATATCATCAAAAGATTCAGAGAATCTGGAAGAATCTCTGTGCGTAAGGGTCAAGGCCAGAAAACCATACTGGGTGCCCATGATCTTCGGGCCCTTAGAAGACACTGCACCACAGGGGCTACGGGTGGTAGGTCCCTAAGAGAGGGACGAAATTGACTTAATCTTAGTAAAGCATAGCTGTGAGCTGCCGCTGTATGTGTATGCATGGCATTTAGTGCCCACGGCGTTGGGATCAGTGAACTTCTTGCTGGTGCAAATTGCAAAAGAATGCACAAATCCAATTGGTGCTGAGTACATGCTTACAGATGCACTACATTGCACTGCACATGTGTCGGGGGGTCCAGATGAGCATTTTCAGCAAGTGTGGTTTAAGCAGTAAAGGTGAAAAATTGGTATTAGATAAGTTGTTTTGGGACAGACATAGGTGTGCAGCATACATGAAATTGAAAGAAATGTCTCCTTTTACAGTGCCAGGTTGTGTGCTATATGTATCCCTGGCAAAACGGCAGCAGGACCAGTGGAAAGATTTGGGGCCCTGGATGAGACAGTGTTTGAATACTGCTGTCTGGGAATATACCTCTGACCTGTCTGTGAAATATAGTCCAAGCTTGCAAGCTTACCAAACTAATTTAAAATTTGTGGTGTTAACTGAAAGAAACGTTGAACTAACAGCTGATAGAGCCTGGCCAGGCAAACATGTAGGTTAACAATTTTTACACAGCTGATGGCTGACTCCCCATGTCTCTCTGAGGTTCCACTAGTTATGGACCCAAGGTAAACATGATGTAGGCCTTATCAAAGGTGCCGAGCCAGTAGTAATAACTCTTAAGTCTGACTTCTGTCCATGCAAACAACAGTACCTACTGAAACCTGAAGCAGTACAAGGAATTCAACTGGTGTTCAAATCGCTGAAGAAGGCAGGGGTAATTGTTCCGTGCATGCAATCACCAGTATGCACTCTGATTTTCGCAGTTAAAAAAAAAAGCACATAAAGCCATGTGAACCTGAAGAGTGGCGTTTTGCAGTCCAGCCTAGAGCTCCTCATGTACCAAATCCATATACTATCTTGTCACAAATACCACCAGGAAGCACACATTTCTCAATGGTAGACTTAGCAAATGCATTCTTTAGCATTCCTGTGCATCCAGATAGTCAATTCAGTTTTGCATTTCAATTTGAGGGCAAGTCATACACATTCATGTATTTGTGTCAGGGCTACTGTGAGTCACCCACCATTTACAATGAAATGCTAAGGTTAGTCTGGATACATTGCAATTTGTTCAAACCGAGGTTAAGTTTTTGAGTCATGATATCTTTGCGCAAGGTAAGGGGCTGAGAGAAGATAGGGTGGCCATGATCCAGAATTTGCCAAAACCTGTCACGAAGGAACAGATGTCATTCTTAGGCATATGGTCATATTGCAGAACTTTCATACCTAATTATGCTGTTCTTGAGTCTCCCCTCAGCAGTCTGATTCATGGAAAAGGCTTGCAGGCTTGCAGGCACATGATGCTGTTACGTGGATGATGAAGCTGAAGAAGCCTTTGTCAATTTCAAATTGGCACTCCAAACCATGCCCACCTTGGGCATTCTTGATCCATCTCGTCCATTCCTTCAGACAGTAGATGAAAAAAAAGGTTGTATGACATCTATTCTCTTACAAGAACATGGAGGTAAGTTATGACTGGTAACCTATTACTCTGCTAAACTTGATTCAGTAGCAGCAGGGCTGCCAGTTTGTCTATGGGCAGTCACAGCTGCTGAAAAGGCTGTTGTAGCATCATGTGATATTGTGGGTTATTCTGAACTAATGCTTTTGGTTCCACATACTGTCTCTATGCTCTTGCTTGAACAGAAAGTATCTCACCTATCTGCTGCTAGGTGGTGTGAGGGAAATGTAGTGAATGAACATTCCTATTCTCTGTGTTTCTGTGTGTTGAGCTCAAGTGGCCTAGTGTACTGAGAAAAGTTGTTTTTCCACATGCTGTAATCGCCTTTCTGTGGCCTTGGCTGGTGATAAGCAGAGTGTCTGGGTTCTCCCTAACCATGCATATGCCTGCACATCCCAGAGCATGCCAGGTGCATGCTTTAACAAAGCTTCAGAGAAAATTTTGAGCCAATCACGTGAAGACGCAAGCAGTAAGCGAATGCCTTTAGAGTATAATAGATAACAGCCACTAAAACACAACTCAGAGTGTGTGTACTCTCGGCATCAATGAAGTGGTGTCTTCTCTTCTTCTTTTCTTCTTCTTCTTCTTCTTTTTCCTTTCCTATTTTATATATCTGTTTTACATGATCTACTATAATAAATAACTGAAAAGACAACTGATAAGCGTTCTGAAGTGTTTATTAGAAGTTTTCATTACAATTTGGCATCTCTAGGTGGGCCCTACATGTCTGATCCTCAGACGACAGGACACTCCCAAGGCTACAATGTGGAGCTGAGAACTCGGATGAGAGACCAGACCATCAGGGCTCACCGAACCAGTAAGTGATAACTTTGCATTCTTGTGTAAAGAAATTAGTGGAAACAATATTTAAAGACTGAGACAAGAGATGGACAGAGATTGTCCCAGTCAATGAAGACTGATATGAGATGGACAGAGATTGTCCCAGTCAAGGAAGACTGATATACAGTAAGAGATTGACAGAAGTTTGTCTGAGCCCAGGAAGACTGCTAAGCTGTGTTTGTCGAAAAGGATAAAACACAATTTTGCGACAATAAACCGCGAGTAGTTTATTGGGTTGTGTAAGAGAAAATCCGCCTAAGTGGCAACTGGGTAAAGGCTCACCTACTTGAGCGAGGGAAGTACGGGTGCGTGTTTCGACGGATTCACGTTCAGCGATTCGTAACTGAGAAAGAATTGAATCTTGCTCCCTTTGTTCTGTGTGAACAACTGGCCCGTTGTAGGAATGGGATAGAGAGGTTCGATCATGAAGTCGCCAAGACACACCGGTGTGCACGCAAAATATTGATGAATTAACAGAGTACTGTCCTCCTCCAAATTCTGAAACAGAGAAATAGATTTTGTACACATGTGAGTTGTCTTTGAGGTTGTTGTGCTAAATTTTACCTACTTTTAACTTAAGGTAAATGTTAGATAAATTGTTTACTAATAAGAACATACCTAAAGGATTATTGTGTCACATTTTTGGACATGGTCCAACCTATTCTTCTTGTGATCCTGATAAAGAAACTCAGCCATTGTTGTCATAACCTATTGATATAACAGTGTACAATGGGAACAGAAATGGCAAGTTAAGGAAAGAAAAGGAGGAAGCAAGTAAGCCTGAGGCTACATGTGCTAAAATAAGAATTGGGTGTTCCTATGACAGCCCAAACATCCAGTTTATGAAAACCTCGTATGGCGAGGATTGCTTAGCACAGTTTGATATATGGGTAAAGGACTTAGGATTCCCTGAGAAGGGCAGTTTTAGTCCCAGGCAGATAGGACAGTTAGAAGAAGGGTTGAACAGAAGGAAAAAGAAGAATCTGCAGAGTCTTAAGAGTCTTAAGTTCTTCGGGGACTGGTGGGCGTTTTCTGCATGGAAAGAAGAAACACTTAAGAGAGAGTACAAAAGAGAGAAACGACAGGCAGGGCTCTCACCCTCTTCTCAGTGTTTGAAATTTCAGATGGACCCTGGCCTGGAGTCTGCCCCACCACCCCGACACACACTGCCTCCTCAGCAAGGCGGAGCATCATTCCCACAAGCGCCTCACCCACAGAAAGGGGGAGAAGTTGAGACAAAGCAAAAAAACTGAGCCTCTGGAATCTCTCCCAGCCTACCAGCCACCTACCAGCACAGGGGGTTCCATTTCTACAGGAAAACCAATTACCCATCATACGGTACATTGATAGCTTCACTCCTAGAACCCATATTATTACCAAAGCAACTTGCCATTTGTAAGTGTGATGCTCATACTAACAATTCAAATCCTATCTCCACTGGAAATGCAGCAGCAGATACAGCGGCCAAGCAAGCCGCGTCCCAAGGGCCTTCCAAACTCATGCTGAGTGCTAACACAAATACTAACAATACTAACCTTATTGTGACACCTATTGCTGTCTTACATTATTTACAGGCAAAAGCTACATAAGAAGAACGGCAGATTTGGAGAAGAGCAGGTTGTATTCATAAACAAGGTATTTGGTATGGTCCAGATGGATTCAAGCCATATCTGCCGAAGTGTTATTTCCTTTATTTTACGAAATTGACACATGGTTGTGATCATGTGTCAAAGGGGGGAATGAGCAACACCATTGCACGTTTCTGGTTTACAAAAGGATTCATGAATTTTGCCCAAAAATTTTGTTAGAAGTGTGTCACTTGCACCACACACAACATAGGTAGGAGGCAACAGGTAGGACAGGCTGCACACCCACAACCACTGACACCATTTAAACATTTGCAGATGGATTTTATTGAACTGACACCCACAGAAGGGAAAAAATACTGCCTGGTAATAGTAGATATGTTCTCTAAATGGGTAGAGGCATTCCCCACTTCCAAATAAGATGCAGGAGCTGTAGCAAAAGCTCTGCTAAACAAAATCATTCCCAGATGGGGTATTCCTGGGAAGATTAGTCGTGATAATGGAACTCTGTTTGTCAATCAGACATTGAAACAGGTGGGAGAAACACTGGGAATTAATCTAAAACAACATTGTGCATATCACCCAGCTAGAGAGGGTGCAGTAGAGTGGGAAAATGGAACACTCAAAAACAAATTGGCTAAATGTTGCAAAGATACAGGTCTCAGTTGGGGTAAGGCCCTTCCCATTGTACTCTTGTATATGCGTATGAGAGTCAGAGCAAGAACGAACTTGAGCTTACTTGAAATACTCTTTGGCAGACCACCAAATACTGGGATAGGCCCCCAGCCAATTCCATAGCTGACTATGGGAAGATTGAAATGTTGCGTTACTGTGCAGAACTCTCTTCTGTATTATGTCTCACCCATGAGCAGGTAAAGGAGGCACTACCAAGTAAAGCTGAAACTACGCTACATGATTTGAAGCCTGGAGATTGGATAGTGGTGAAAGACTTCAGGAGAAAATGCTGGATAGGTTCAAGGTGGCTAGGACCCTATCAGATGTTGCTCATGATTCAGACAGCTGTGAAGGTGAAGGAAAGAGCCATGTGGATACACACCAGCCACTGCAAGAAAGCACCACCACTAGAAGGAGAGGACAAGACACAGGCAGTAAGTTAGTGGCTGCGTAGAGTGCCTCACTGACCATGGGAAGAGTGCATAAACAGGTGTGACTCCACTCAGAGCACCAGTCAGTGCCAGCTATAGGCAAGGTTTTATTGTATGGAGCCTCTCCTTACGTGTCTGACATCATGAAGAATCCATTCCGGTACCATGTAAAAGCTGTATGGGCTGCTCTAATCATGCTTGGAGTCACAGTGACCTTATCCTGCTTATTCTCAGAAATGCTGCAACAAAGATCAAGTGAAACAGGCCCTAATCATTTTGAGCCCATCATCCACATTGAGTTTTGGGAATATGCAATCTACACAGTGAAGAGTCTAAACCTTACAGAACCATGTGTAGTGTGCACCCTGATTCCCCATACATCGGCTCAGCCTTTTGCATGTAAACCCACAAGAACAAGCCTGAATGATACTCTGAGGGCCATGGTAAATGTCCTGTTTTCCAGAAATGCCAGAGGGCCTGAGTATGACATTGCTGACCTATTGCTGCCTCTCTACCACACTGAACCTCATGCACAGTCTAGAACTGTCTAGAACTGCAAATGTTAAGAGCTCCAGGAGAATTCAAGTGGGGACCTAAAGCTTTTGGCAGCCCTGATGCAGGACTGCAAGTGTTGACTAAGGGTTACAAATTCCTTTTGTGTGTGTGTGTGTGTGAAGTCAACAGGAGCATGTCTGTTACCCATTGGATAGCTTTACAGGTGACTCTTGTGCAGTCACATACGGAGCTTACAACAAGTCATGTTATTGCCTGGATCCTCCATGTTCGCTGGCACACCCTGGAGTCCACTGATGAGCTGACACTCTTTTTACATTTTGAGGTACACTGGGTACAAATCCAACTGGTACTGGGTATGTGGAGAATAAGCATATTATTATCTGCCACATGGATGGACTGGAGTATGTGCTTTTACTCAATTCAAAATTTCTATGACCATTCATGGTTACTGAGCTTCATCACAATTAAGAATAAGGTCAATCACTGATGAAGACTCCCCACCTCTTGAACATCAACTAGAGTCAAGATGGAAGAAGTTCTGGCATGCTTTTTTCCCCTCAGTATGACCTTACTCAGGTCAGGAATCAGTTGGAGATGAAGCATTACGTGCGGTACTTGCCACATTTGTGAACACTACCACTCTAGCCCAAGAAGGGGCTGAACAAGAACTGACAGCAGTACAATTGATGACAACTGAGAATAGACTGGCATTAGACATCATATTGGCTAAAGAAGGTGGAGATTGTGCAATGGTTGGAGAAAATGCTACACCTATGTCCCAGGAAATGATGATGAACATGGTAACATCACACTTGCTATCAATGAAATGAAGGAAGTGGCAAGACAATTATGACTGGATGAACATAGAGAGGGCACATGGGGATGGCTACAGGGGTGCTTGAAAGTTTGTGAACCCTTTAGAATTTTCTATATTTCTGCATAAATATGACCTAAAACATCATCAGATTTTCACACAAGTCCTAAAATTAGATAAAGAGAACCCAGTTAAACAAATGAGACAAAAATATTATACTTGGTCATTTATTTATTGAGGAAAATGATCCAATATTACATATCTGTGAGTATGTGAAAAGTATATGAACCTTTGCTTTCAGTATCTGGTGTGACCCCCTTGTGCAGCAATAACTGCAACTAAACATTTCCGGTAACTGTTGATCAGTCCTGCACACTGGCTTGGAGGAATTTTAGCCCATTCCTCTGTACAGAACAGTTACAACTCTGGGGTGTCGGTGGGTTTCCTCACATGAACTGCTCACTTCAGGTCCTTCCACAACATTTCGATTGGATTAAGGTCAGGACTTTGACTTGGCCATTCCAAAATTCTTTATTCTTCTTTAACCATTCTTTGGTAGAATGACTTGTGTGCTTAGAGTTGTTGTCTTGCTGCATGGCCCACCTTCTCTTGAGATTCAGTTCATGAACAGATGTCCTGACATTTTCCTTAAGAATTCACTGGTATAATTCAGAATTCATTGTTCCATCAATGATGGCAAGCCGTCCTGGCCCAGATGCAGCAAAACAGGCCCAAACCATGATACTACCACCACCATGTTTCACAGATGAGATAAGGTTCTTATGCTGGAATGCAGTGTTTTCCTTTCTCCAAACATAACACTTCTCATTTAAGCCAAAAAGTTCTATTTTGGTCTCATCCATCCACAACATTTTTTTCCAATAGCCTTCTGGCTTGTCCATGTGATCTTTAGCAAATTGCAGACAAGCAGTAATGTTCTTTTTGGAGAACAGTGGCTTTCTCCTTGCAACCCTGCCATGCACACCATTGTTGTTCAGTGTTTTCCTGATGGTGGACTCATGAGAGGTCTTCAGTTGCTTAGAAGTTATTCTGGGGTCCTTTGTGACCTTGCCGACTATTACACGCCTTGCTCTTGGAGTGATCTTTGTTGGTCGGCCACTCCTGGGGAAGGTAACAATAGTCTTGAATTTCCTCCATTTGTACACAATCTGTGGATTGGTGGAGTCCAAACTCTTTACAGATGGTTTTGTAACCTTTTCCAGCCTGATGAGCATCAACAACGCTTTTTCTGAGGTCCTCAGAAATCTCCTTTGTTCGTGCCATGATACACTTCCACAAACATGGGTTGTGAAGTTCAGACTTTGATAGAGCCCTGTTCTTTAAATAAAATAGGGCCCACTCACACCTGATTGTCATCCCATTGATTGAAAACACCTGACTCTAATTTCACCTTCAAATTAACTGCTAATCCTAGAGGTTCACATACGTTTGGCACTCACAGATATGTAATATTGGATCATTTTCCTCAATAAATAAATGACCAGGAAATTTTTTTTTCTCATTTGTTTGGGTTCTCTTTATCTACTTTAAGGACTTGTGTGAACATCTGATGATGTTTTAGGTCACGTTTATGCATAAATATAGAAAATTCTAAAGGGTTCACAAACTTTCAAGCACCACTATAGCCTGTTTGGATGGTGGGCAACATATGTGAACATAATCATCCCTGTGATATTGATGGTAGTTTTGATATGTTTGTGTGTTCCATGTTTGATGCAATGCTTGTCAGTTATGATGTGAAGGATAATGGCCATACATCTACAAAACCAAGTCCTGGTGAAAATGGACCCAGGTAAATTCCCAGACCAAGATGAAGATTATACCCTACCTTTTGTAGAAAAAGAAATGTTTTAAAATTAAAATTAGCTAAAATGCATGTACCTGTTATTTGCATTGATTTTTCTTTACTATCTGATTACTTAAACCAGAGGTGTCTATGCCTCGCAAAAAAAAAAAAAGCAGTATAATCATTTCCAGTCAAAAGTTTATGATGTTCCTGATAAAACCAGATTGTGGAGTGTCGGAATTGATGTCTAATTTTGATATCTTTTGCATGAACGAGGTGTTAATGAAATTAACAAAGGGGGAAATGTAATGGAATGACCCGTTCATGAACCTAGTGGTGTGTGTGTGTGTGTGTGTGTGTGTGTGGTATGAGTTCATGCTGTCAGGTACATGAGGGAGGCAGATGTATGTGCAGAAGTGTTCAGTTCAATAAAGTGCACATATGCACAAATACACACAAAGGCAAACAGTCCAAATTGGCAGGCTAGAGCAGAAACATGAAAACAGGCAAAAGGGTCAGTCGAGGAGCAAACAGTACATTGAAGGCAAAACGAGAACAAGAAACAGGAACAAGAATCAAGAAACCAGAAAACCAAGAACATGGGTAGAAAGGCTCGGTAATGCGTACTTAACATAGCATAATACTTCACGATGCATTTGCATCAGCGCAGTCCTTAAATAGGCAAACACAATGTTCTCTAATTGAGTTCAGGTGCGCCTTGTTCACGGCACGTGTGCTGGAGTCCACTTGGCATACGCACAGCCTGAGCCGCGCCTTCAGGTGCACATGCCACAGTGCACAGGACTGACACATGGTATGTGCATATGTGTGAAACATGAGGGGAAAGGATGGCATGAATCCCCTAGGGTCCAGTAAAAAGCAGGCAAGAATACCTAAAAGAGATATATATGTTGAGAGGACAATTCCTTCTATAGTAAGAGTTTAAATCCTTGCTTCTGACTGGGTTATGGTTTTAAAAGAATGTTTCACAAGGATATAAAATGCCATTGTAAAGAAGGGGAGGCATGCATGCCTGGAACTGTTTTCTTTGTTCTGCATTTCTTTTGCATTGAAAAACCAACAATAAAATTATTCTTCCCTGGTTAGATCCAAACGAGTGAGCGTATTTCTTTTTTTCCACCACAGTACTCAACCTTGACACATGGAATGTGTGCACTCTACTGGATAACATCAAAGCAGACAGACCAGAGAGAAGAATAGCACTAGTTGCCAGGGAACTAGCTAGCTACAATGTGGACATAGCTGCCCTCAGTGAAACACATCTAGTGGACAAGGGCCAGCTCATGGAACATGGTGGTTATACCTTCACTGCAAAAAATGATCTCTTGTTGAGAGAAAATATCTTCAATATGGGTGAATTTATCTATTATTTCTTATTAGAAGTTTACTAGAACTCAAATATAAGATTATTTAGCTTACTTTGAGACACTTTTACTAATTTCAAGCCTTAAATTTTCTTATTCTATTGGCAGATAATTTTGCTTCTTTCTAGAATTGAATGCTTAAAATGAGCAAAATTATCTGCCAATAGAATAAGAAAATTTAAGGCTTGAAATTAGTAAAAGCGTCTCAAAGTAAGCTAAATAATCTTATATTTGAGTTCTAGTAAACTTCTAATAAGAAATAATAGATAAATTCACCCATATTAAAGATATTTTCTCTCAACAAGAGATACTTTTTTGCAGTGTTCTTCTGGAGTGGTCATATCGGCACTGAATGGTGAGAGGCAGGCGTTGGATTTGTAAAGTCCCGCCTCACTCAGAAACTTACCAAATTCCTGGAAGGCATCAATGCTCACCTGATGACACTTCAGCTCCCACTTGAAGGCAAGAAGAATGCAACATTGATTAGTGCTTATGCTCTCACAATGACCAACTCAAAGGACATCAAGGATAAATTCTACAAAGAACTTGACACCATCACTGCAGCAGTCCCACAGTCAGAGAAGCTCTTCATTCTTGGAGACTTCAATGCCAGAGTGGGGTCCAATCACCAGCTCTGGGAAGGGATCATAGGAAGACATGCATTGGTAAGTGCAACAGCAATGGCTTACTGCTCCTCAGAACATGTGCTGCTCATGATCTTGTCATTACCAACACTCTATTTCGACTCCCAACCCATAACAAGACACCTTGAATGCACCATCACTCCAGAATCATATAAATATATGTGCTCAACCCAACTACAGTGCGAAATCATTCCATTATAACTTTCCCCAGTTCGCCTAATGTGTGCGTGAGTTTTTCCCCCTCGTGACAGCGTGATGCAGCCCAGCCTCAGTGGACTTCAATGGCATTCGGGAGCTATGCGCTTGTCAATCTCAAAATGCAAGATGGTTATTGGACAAATACTGCGAAAATACCCACCCACGGAGTCTCACGGACTCCCAGCCTCAGTGGACTTCAACGGCATTTGGGAGCTATGCGCTTGTCAATCTCACAATGCAAGACGGTTATTGGACAAATACTGTGAAAATGCCTGCCCACGGAGTCTCACGGACTCCCAGCCTCAGTGGACTTCAATGGCATTTGGGAGCTATGCGCTTGTCAATCTCAAAATGCAAGATGGTTATTGGACAAATACTGCGAAAATGCCCGCCCACGGACTCCCAGCCTCACAGTGGGAGGGACATGGCAGTTTCCGCGAGGAGACTGGTGATTTTCTTTGATTGACAGCTCGTTTCAACTATAGACAGGCAGCGGTGAATTTCAGTTCAGTCCCATACGGATTCGCAAGTGCTGTGGTGAGAGATCAGCTTACATTTTGATTTCATTCATTACATACGGTTTCTACCAGCTTTTTTAGTTTGTATATATTTTCATTGTAAATAAAGTGTAAATATAGTGTTGTCAAGTTTGCTATCTTAGTTCCAGAAATTTCGTTTATTTGAGTGACTGAACTTGAACTTGAGGGGGCTAGTCAGCTAGCAAGAAAGCTGCGCACGGATGCCAAGCATTGCTGATTTAATTTTGGCGAAGCCATTTGCCAGTCTTCCTTTCGAGGAAAAAATTAAAATTAAAGAGCAGGGTAGACCAACACCTCAAATTGACTTGGTGAAAAAGTTAGGGAATAATACTTGTTCCTTTCAGCTCTCCTGGTACGAGAAAGTGAATTGGCTAACAGCAAGTGACCCAAATCAACAACAGTAAATAGGCTACTTTAGTAATATGTCATGGATGGAAAAATATAGAATCTATTTAAAATGTTTAGGCTGAGTATATTATATTGGAATATATATTTTTCTGGATATGAATTAAACACCGCTACAATTTGGAAAACATTTTTCAACAAAAACACAGCCGAGAACATTTCACACTACAGACCTGGATTAAAAGTGAAGGGTTATCAAAATTGTCAATAAAACATTTCTCAGTCAAAATAAGTAAAATATAGGGAAAGTGTCGTTGAATGAAATGTGTGGCACCCAGCTCTATGTTTGGCTCCCCAAGGTCAGTGCTTGTGCCTATTCCGGAACACTCTGCTGTTACTGCTGAGGTTCCTGACAAAGAGCTGCTTTCAATAATGATCAATTTTTAAACAACATGCCACAATTTTAAAATATAAAATGTTAAAATATACCCCCCCAACACCACCATCATGTATATTGGACAGTAGGCTAATGGGCCAAAAGAACCTGTTATTTCACAGTTTGTGACCCTGCCAACAATCAGCCAGATCAGAGGCAAGAGTATGGGCAAAATTGATGTGTTTTTTCTTTTTTCTTTTAAAATCTGGAAATATCATAACCGACCAGCCTCCCCTGTTTGAAAGACTACCAGCCGCCACTGCTATGAAGGACAATGAAATCCAGAGCTATGCAGACAGCCACAACAGCAAGTGATTGTATGATGCCCTGAAGGCTATCTATGGCCCCCAGTCATCTGGATCTTCTCCCATCCTCAGTGTAGGTGGGACCCAGCTACTAACAGAGAAGAAGAAGATTTTGGAGTAGTGTGCTGAACATTTCAAGCACGTCCTCAACCATCCTGCTGACATCAACGACAAGGCCATTGCATGCCTACCTCAGGTGGAAATCAACATGGACCTCGACAACCTCCTCACAGAAGATGAAGTCAGAAAGGCCATCAAGCAGCTCTCCTGTGGCAAAGCGCTAGGATCAGATGCTATCCCTGCTGAAGTTTACAAAGCAGGAAGCCCAGCTATGATCCAGAAACTGACTGAGCTCTTTCAGTCCCTGTGGAATGCAGGACAGGTCCCACAACAGCTTAAGGATGCTACTATACTCCACATCTACAGAAGGAAAGGAGACTGCTGGTCTTGCAATTACCACTGTGGCATCTCCCTCCTGTCCATAGCGGGAAAGATCCAAGCTCATGTAATGCTCAATCATCATCTCCAACACCTCGAGCAGGGCCTCCTCCCTGAAAACCAGTGCAGGTTCCATGCTGAACAGGGAACAGTGGACATGCTATTTGCTGCATACCAGCTCCAGGAAAAGTGGCAAGAGCAACACCGTGACCTATTCGTAACGTTTGTTGACCTGACAAAGGCCTTTGACACAGTCAGTAGAGAAGGCCTATGGAAGATAATGGAGAAGTTTGGCTGTCCCAGCAAGTTCATCATGATAGTGCGGCAGTTCCAGGATGGCATGATGGTCAAAGTACTGGATGATGGAGATGAGTCAGAGCCAATCCCAGTAACAAACAGCATGAAGCAGGGCTGTGTTCTTGCCCCTACACTCTTTAGCATGTCTTTGGATTGGAGGGGAAACCAGAGCACCAAGAGGAAACCCAAAAAGACATGGGGAAAACATGCAAACTCCACACAGAAAGGCCCCTGTCGGCCACTGGGCTTGAACCCAGGACCTTCTTGCTGTGAGGCAACAGTGCTAACCACTACACCACTGTGCCGCCCAAGCCAAAATATCAAAATCTAAAACTTAACCTACTATATTTACAGTAAGTCTTCAAAAAAAGACCAAATTGCATCTCAAAAAGAAAAGCTTAAAAACAACAAAATACTGCAAACCATTATCTTTAACTCCCTATCTACTATGCTTATGATTGTGAATTCATGCTTATCTCAATTGAATGGCTTATGACATGATCTTAAACATCCTAGCAATGCTCAGTGTTATAGTTCGAATTACATGGGAGCCAGTGGGAGCTGAGCTCCCATTCCCTCAGGCTCCCATGAAAGAAGCAAACTTAATTTTCTGTGGAAGTCTCTCAAATACATCATATATCACCATAATAAGCTTGAATAGCCTATATCACCATATAAATATAAATAAAACTCATTTCATTTCTGATCACCATGCAACCATAACTTTGTATTGAACGTGTTATTAAACCGCAACATGTATGGCTGTACTTCACCACCACACCACTATGCGCACAAACTGAAATTTGCAGCCTGCGAAATCGAATGTGAAGTTAAGTCCGAAGAAGACTTGTCCTCTATCTCACAACGATTTTCCTTCAGTTCCACCATATTTTTCCATATGCGTTGTTAGCCATACAAAAATTACATAGGTTGCCTAAACTTTCCGTTCCGCCATGCCACCAAAAAAAAGACCAGCGGTGGCTGGCCTTGCGTCGTTTGGCTTCACAGCAAAAAAAATAAAAAAGGACAGTGCAGATGTGACACTGGAGAACATTGACCTACCAGTAGCCTCCGCTAGTTCAACTACCACTAGCTCCACAGAGGGCAATACTACAAGAAATCAAGAAGAACATGGACAAGAACAACTTACCGGTGATGATGGACATGCCAGCAATGAAAGAAAAGATGATGATGACGTTGCAGATGAGCCTGGGTCCAAGAGGGATATGGGGCCAATTAACTGGACAGTGGAGCAGTGGCGCTCATGGACAGAAAAAAACCCTTGGCTAACTGCAGGCAAGAGTGGCCTTGGGTGCTCTGTCTGCAAGGCAGCAAAAACCCTTTTGATAACGGACAGAACGACTGGAGCCCACATCTCCAATGCTTGGATGAACGGCACTGTGAGTAGCCCAGTACAGAAGCAGTTAAGAAAAAAAATATACATTCACCGTGACAGTCTTGCACACAGACGTTCAGTTGAAATTGCAGAACTTAAACAAAAAGATGTTCTGCCAACAAAAGTGTTGGAACAAAACGCTGCTTCTTTTGATGTGACTGCAAGCTCATTCAGAGCGGCTTACACTGTCGCCAAAGAAAGGATGCCATATACGAAAATGACACCTATTATGAAACTAAATGAGCTCAATGGTGCGAAAGTGGGACCTGCTCACCGCTCTGACCACTCTTGTGCAGCCATAGTTGAACACATAGCAGAGGAAATGAAGAAAAAACTTGTTTCACATATTCTGATGCTTGATTCACACATCAGTATAACGTTGGATGAAAGCACGGTCCATGGGTGCTCATATATG